>NC_141685.1:276606105-277314439 GCF_964263255.1 Lissotriton vulgaris
GCTGGGGGCGGAAGCTTGCCCAGTGACGTCGGCCATTGGGGATCGCTCCAAAGATCCTTATTATTCCCTAAGAGGAGGACCTCTGTTTTGTCCCCATTTAATTTAAGTTGGTTAGCCGACATCCAGCAGAATATCTCGTGAAGGCCTATTCTAAGTGCAGAAGGAGCAGACGTATCCGATTTGGAGAGGGAAAACAAAATCTGAGAATCGTCTGCATAAGTCATTAAAATAAGACCGAAATTCTCTGCAAGATTGGCTAAAGGACGAAGATACAAATTAAACAGCAGGGGACTCGGGATAGATCCCTGTGGTACACCATGGGGAGAGTAGAAAACATCCGAACAAGCCTCAGAAGAGGTGATCTGGAAGGTGCGTAGGGATAAGTATGATTTAATCCATTCTAACGCCCTGCCTTCGACACCACACTCCTCCAACCTGACAAGCAGTCTGGAGTGAGAGATGGTGTCGAAGGCCGCACTTAGATCTAACAGGACCAGTGCCACCGTTTGGCCATCATCTTTGAGCTCTCTGATCTTTGCCGTGATCCCGAGCAGGGCGATCTCGTAGGAGTATCCACTCCTAAAGCCGGACTGGGACGGGTGAAGTAGTTCATTGTTTTCCACATATGTGGAAAGCGCCTCATGAATATGCCTTTCCAACATTTTGGAAAAAGCGGGGAGTAACGATATTGGTCGATAATTGGCCAATAACGTTGGATCGGCGGCCGGCTTTTTTAATAGAGGGCTGACTATGGCATGTTTCCATAAAGCAGGAACTGAAGCCTGTTCCATGGAGGCATTAAGTATCTCTGTAATGGGCGTCAGGGTAGAGTCCTTCAATTGGCTCATGATACTGATGGGAATGGGGTCGCGAGGGGAACCCGATTTGATAGATTTTAAAAGTTTCCTCAGTTGATCTGATGTAATGGGAGGCCAGGCTTCGAGGTGACAGTTTCCTTTAGAGATTATGGAGGTGTCCTCTTGGTTATGAGTGGTAATGCTATTTTTATTGATATTGGAGACGATCTTCTCAATTTTTTCGGTGAGAAAGGACGCCAGATCCTGACACTGCTGGGTATTGAGTGGGGCCATTTCCGCTCTAGAGTTTTCTCCAGCCAATTCCTTCACAGTGTTGAAAAGAGTCTGGGCTTTGTTAACAGCTGTATTTATGGTGGTAGTCACATACCATGCTTTAGCTTTCATGCATGCCGAATGATAGCTGTTTCTGGCCTTGCGGTAGATCTCTTTTTGATGCAGTTCGTAGTTCTTACGCCACTGTCTCTCTAAGTTCTTACAGGTAGATTTTTCTTTCTTGAGGGCCTCTGTAAACCAAGGGGCCGGGGGACGATGTACTGTCCCTTTACAACGGGATAAGGGCAGACTGGCGTTCACTGCGTCATTTAGCCATGTCTGAATGGCATCAGATATGTTTTCCATGTCTCCATCAAGGCATGGGTGGACTTTGTTCAATGCATTATTGAGATCATCTAAATTTAGGTTTTTCCAGTTTCTCCCAAAAGAGTCAGAGGGGGTAGTGGATGGGTGTTTGGTGGGTTTTAGAGAAATAGAGAAGAGTATGAGAAAATGATCTGACCAGCAAATGAGAGTGGTGTTCAGCCATGATAGTTCTTTCATGTTAGAGATGATAGGGTCAAGCAAATGTCCCGCTTTGTGGGTAGGGCCCTTATTACGCAATGTCATGTCTAATGCCATGAAATCATCTATAAGATTTTTACAGATCTTATTGTTGTCGTCATCCAAATGGAGATTCAGGTCCCCGAGTACTGTAAAATTTTGAGCTTTTAAATGGTGAGGTAAAATAAGGTTTACCAAATTTTCTGACCAAGAAGGGTTATTAACTGGTGGTCGATAAATGAGTAGGCCAGAAAAGGTAAAATTAGGGCTGAGGATAATTTTAAAAGATGCCGCTTCGCAATTAGGAATGTCTGCAGGTTCGAAAATGCATACGAAATCTCTTCTGTAAATAATAGCAATGCCTCCTCCTGTTTGGCCAACACGGTCCCTCCTTACAATAGCTTAGAATGTACTTGCATAATAAAACCTTTAAAATATAGTAATTGTATATAAAATTATGAAAAGTATAAACTTGAGTCTCTGATTATTAAAATTGAGTCATTCTGATTACATTTTGAAGTTATGGGAATAATGACATTGAGCTGGACTTAATCGCCATCAACTGATTCCTACTAGTTGGTCCATCGACCAAATAGCAGAGTACCTTGATTCTATTCTCTATGACTTTTGAGCGTCTAGGAACTCTAATGTATATAATGTTTAAAGTCACTGTATAGAATAATAAGGTACCCCGTATGTCTTGCAGCCTTGTCTACTTATCACTGATTCAGGGATAAGTGTAATTAGAAGGGTGTGTGTGGGTGACTCGCAGTGTTATGGGCCTCACCGATGAGTAAGAATAAGATGTTCCTGAATAGGTGATGTAAGTGGAGAGTTTTAGGATATAAGCGCGGCATAAATACCAATGTGGGGGAAGATGATTGGGTGGTCCACTTTGTGAGCATCTTCTCTCGTAACTCTACTCATTTTATCCCCTTCTATCGTTCACACTAGTGATAAAGACATATTCTTCTTCTTCTTGGGAGAGGTAAGGGCGGGGCTGGCAGCCTGTACCCAAAGGAAGGCATCGGGCTCTGATGGGGTCCTAATAGACTTTTTTTTTAGGACAATGTAGACCTTTGGGTACCCTTTTTAACTAACGTTTTTAATCATATAGCTCAGTCAGCCTCTCCACTGTCTTGGAAAACCAGTGTAATTGTGCCAATATACAAGAAGGGTGATAGGGGAGTCCCAAGAATTACAGGCCAATATCTCTTTTAGATTCCACAGCTAAATTAATGGGCCGACTCCTCCTATCGAGGCTGGAGTAATGGGCCAAGGAGAAGAAAATCTTAGTGCAAGCACAGTATGGGTTCCAGTGGGGAAAAGGCACTGTTGACCAGTGTCTGAGTCTCTTTCTAATTGTGGATAAGTACGTCAGAGTGAAGGGTGGGAAAATATATCTTGCATTTATAGATCTTTCACAAACATTTGACTGTGTTTCCCACCCCAAACTCTGACACATAATGGAGGAGATGGACTGTGATCTACCTGTCATCAATTATATCCGCCAGCTATATTCAGACGCTACTGCAACTGTCTGGTACGGGAAAATGGGGAATGTACCTGCCCTTTTAAGATCTTAAGGGGTGGGGGGGAGGCTGGGCTGAGTCCTGGCTCCGTTCCTCTTTTCGATCTACACGAACGGAGAAGAAAAGGCGCTTGTTAGCATGACCTTTGATGTCCCCGTGGTTGATTTACTCCCACTCATGCTGATGATGCCGTACTGATGGCCAGAACAGGGCTAGGCCTTCAGACCCTCATTTCATAAACGTCCTTTATGGCATCATTGGCCTTCCAAGCCAAGAAAGCGAAATCCTTTGTAATTGCAGTCGGGGCAGGAAAACCAGCTAAAACACCTTAGGCCTCATTTATGAGAAATGACGCATCGCTGCGTGGAAGCAGCGATGCGTCACTTCTCAGTGCGCACTCCTTGCGAAATGCCTGATACGTCATATTTAATGATTGACGCATCATGTCGCAAGGGGTTACAGATACGTCCGTATTTCTGACTCATCTGTAAGCGCAAAAGTGATGCATTGCTGGAGTGTGTCACAAAAGCGACGCAACTCCAGCAATGCGTCCTTTCACATGGGGCAAGCCCCATGTGAAAGGGCCTGCGTCAGTCTTACGCCTGCTGTGAGGCAGGCGCAAGATTTTGACGCAATGGCATCCTAGAAGTGATGCAGTGAAATCTCAGATTTCATTGCGTCACTTCTATGAGGCTTTTTGCGGGGGAACGCCCCTGCATACATTATACTGATGCAGGTATAATGTAGCGCAGGTGTTTACAAAGTGACGCATCTGCTTAGATGTGTCACTTTGTAAATAGTGCGCAACTGGAGGCATTTTTTACGCCATTGATGCGTCACAAAAAGTGACGCATCAGAAGCCAAAAGTAGTAAGTGCTTTCTGTGAATACCAAAATAGTAGTAAGTTTAGGATTGAGTCTTAAGTTCATTCTGTGAATCGGGCCCATAATAAATATATAGACTGTGAAGGTTTCCAGCCATACTTGAGTCAGGTGACTAGACCAACCCAAAGATATGTTCTCACTAGACTTAGGCTCGGACTTGTCCATCAGCGGGTGGCTTTTCCGCATCTTAAAAAGCACCCGGTTGGTCCTTGCCCGTGTGATGGAGAATCCAAACAAGGCACATAGCACTTTTTGCTTATTTGTACCCTCTATATGAATTTTCGGGTGGCCTATCTAAAACCAATGTTTAAAAAATATGGTATCTATGATGCTAACGAAGCTATGAAGCTGATTTTTAATATTAATACCCTTGATAATTCCTTTTGTATTGCTACTATTTTATGTAAATGTATTTATGCTAGGAAAAGTATGTTTTAATCACTTGTATTTCTAGTTCAACTCTGCATTTTGTTGTCCAAATATGTACGTTTTATGTGCTTTTATGGTCATTTGTATTATATGTACCGAATAAAGCCTTATGAAATGAAAAACTAATCCAATTCACAAATTTCCGCTACACACCACATGCATACATTCCATAACTCATAGGTAAAGTACATTGGGCCTCATTTATGAAAAGTGACGCATCGCTGTGTGAAAACAGCGATGCATCACTTTTCACTGCGCCCTCCTTGCAACACCAATGATGCGTCATATTTACAGTACGGCGCATCATTGCGCAAGGAGTTACAGATACGTCAGTATTTCTGACGTATCTATAGGAGCAAAAGTGACGCATTGCTGGAGTGTGTCACAAAAGTGATGCAACTCCAGCAATGTGTCCTTTCACATGGGGCAAGCCCCATGTGAAAGGGCCTGCGTCAGTCTTACGCCTGCTGTGAGGCAGGCGTAAGAAATTGACGCATTTGTGTCCTAGAAGTGGCGCAGTGAAATCTCATAGATTTCACTGCGTCCCTTCTACGACCCTTTCTTGCGTTAATACGCCCCCCTTGCATACATTATACCTGGCGCAGGTATAATGTGGCGCAGGGGTTTACAAAGTGACGCATTTACCTAGATGCGTCACTTTGTAATTATGGCGCAACAAGGCGCATTTTTACGCCACGGGTGCGTCACAAAAAGTGACGAACCGGTGGCGTAAAAGTGACGCACGGGCTCATAAAAGAGGCTTATTATACCTGGCGCAGGTATAATGTGGCGCGGGGGTTTACAAAGTGATACATCTACCTAGATGCGTCACTTTGTAAATATGGCGCAACAAGGCGCATTTTTTACGCCACTGGTGCGTCCCAAAAAGTGACGCACCGGCGGCGTAAAAGTGACGCACGGCCTCATAAATGAGGCCCATTGCCATTTACAATGCCAAGAGCTCTAACAGAAACAAAATCGAGAGCAATAGAATAGAGTAGAATAGAAGGATTTTTATATAGCGCATGGCTACCCAGAAGCATCCCAGCGCTGTAATGGTCACTGGAATAGGACCTGCCTTCAATATGATGGATGGATAGAGCGAGTGCATTTCCAATGCTTGTTTTTCTTTGTGACTCGTTTCTAGTTCTGATACAATAATCGTCTCCTTCCACAAAGCCTTATTAATCTCGATACTGCTTTGGAAACGTAATTGAAAGAACGCAGGCACACAGACAGGAGGACATCAAACCGGCGTCATCAGTAGACGAATGCAAACCCCACAAGCAGAGCTTTAATTTACCATATTGGACTTTTCCAGTTGAATTTAACATTGGACGCTTATTAATATCTCTAAAGAGGGAACATATGTGACAGCAGAGCACGAGCGTGTAATCGGGTCTGAGTGTGGAGAAGGACATCCACATACCCAGAATCCTTTGCATAAAATCTGCATACCGGTACTCCTATCCGTAGAAATGCATCTTTCAAATCCTTTTCCGGTACTTTGCGTCTGTTTGTATTTGACAATTAGGGATAAAGTAATATTTGCCTCGAGTTGCGCCCCTTTATACTGAGGCGCCCTATCATTCCAGTGTTTCCTTCATGTCGGCGAATGCGGATGGCCTTTACCTTCTTTGACAGGAAGAGGAAGTTGGAGTTTTTCCTCTGGGCCCTTGTCACCCACATTTCGTATGGTGGGTGACGGGGGATAATTAATTTTTGGAGGGTCTCTGTTTTTTTAGGGAGACCTAATAAATGTTGTTAATATCAGAATATCTACTCATTAGGTCTGAAGTGTTTTCACGCGGATGTATTTTAATGATCTGTCAGACCGGTTGCTGCTGTGCCCTATCGGCTTCAGTCTGCCTGATCCCTTTGGTGCGACATCTGTTGGCGCTCAGCGGAACTGCAGTCTCAGCCTTCATTTATTTAATTTATGCATTTTTATATAGCGCGGACTTTACCCGAAGGCGTCAGAGCGCTTCACATTAGGAATAGAAATGAAACATAATGAGAAACATTACAAAAGAGCAGATTACTAAAACATACGTTACATACATAAGGTAATAGTGACAATTGTGAGCAAACAAAAACATGAGGTAGTAAAAATTGTGAGCAACCAAAAATACATGAGGTAGTAAAGGTAATAGTTACAATTGTGAGCAAACAAAATACTTGAGGTAGTAAAAATTGTGAACAACCAAAAATACATGAGGTAGTCAAAAGTGCACAAGAGGAAAAGTGACAAGTGTGCAGTTATAAGAGAAAACAGAGTATAATTTGAGGTATGATACTGCAATAAGTGCTAGGCACAAGAACAGGCGTTACGTAAGCAAGGTGGCACTCGTGCAAGTATCAAAGGTAAAAACATGTGAGAGGTAGCAACCGTGTGTTACAAGGGCAAAGTGTTGTGTGCATGTTACAAAAGGGCACCGAACACAAGTACATGGAGAATACTGCAAAAAGGCAGACACTCCCACCACAGGAAAACACTGGGAAGGCACTCCCATGGTCATGGAAAGTAGAAAATATCAGTAGTGGGAAGTCTTCCTCCAAATGGCAAGAGGACGTGAATTACTTTTAGAGATGTCTCTGGAGGAGGAGAACTTTGAGGTCCCTTTTGAAGGCCTGAGAGGAGGCGGTGGTCCGGAGCTCAGGCGGAAACGAGTTCCAGATTCTCACTGCGTTGCCTGAAAAGGATTGGGCCATTGTTCTTTCCTTCTTGAAAGTGGGAGGTTCAAGCAGTAGATTCTCTGCATTGCGTGAAGTTCTAGAGCCTCCAGAGAGTTTCAGTTTATTTGCCAGGTAGCGGGGAGAGGAGGAGTGCAAGGCTTTGTGGGTGATACAAGCGGTCTTGTAGATAGCTCTAGCCTCGAAGGGAAGCCAGCGGAGGGTGGATAACATCGGTGTGATGTGATCGCTTCTTTTGGCCCCATAGATGAAACGAGCTGCTGAATGGAAGACAGACTTAAGTGGGGACAGGTGAGATTTGGGGAGGCCAGTAAGAAGAGAATTGCAGTAGTCTAGTCTGGAGAGGACCAGCGATTGCACCAGGGTTATAAGGTCCTGCTCCGGGAAGAAGCGACGGATTCCCCAAAGAAGGCGCAGTTGGTAGCGAGCAGATTTTGCAATAGAATTGATGTGGGGAGTTAGATTGAGTTTTTTGTCTAGAATGACACCAAGGGATTTTGCGCTGTCGACAATGATGGGTTTATTGGTTAGTAGATTCATCTGATCCATCCATGATTGAACCGGGGGAGGAGAGAGTGAGGAGGAGAAGAGGAGGAATTCAGTTTTGGAGGGATTCAGAATCAATTGATGAGATGACATCCAGTTTTGAATGGAGTCAAGAGTAGATCTTAGGATGGAGAGAGATCATGGTCTTTCCCCGGATGTCTGTCGATTTTACGCGCAATCACAGCCTGTGGGGGCCGCGTGTTTATTGTCTCTTATGAGACATACAGCCCGCATCCCCGTTACATCTGTTCTCTCTGCAAAGAAACTGGAACAAAATCACCATCGACCAGATCTCCTCATCGCTCCTTCTAAACACCCCAGCCCACTCTTCCAACCCAGACCAAGCCGCCGCCAACTTCACCCTATGGTTATCCAACACCGCCGACACCTTAGCACCACTGAAAAAACGTCAAAGCAAACCTGGCAGCAAGAAGGCCTCATGGTTCAACGATGATCTTAAGAAGTCCAAGAAACTCTGCCGCTCCCTTGAAAAGGCCTGGAAAAAAGACCCTACCACTAGCACCAAGGACGCCTTCAAAAACGCCACCCGCACACACCACCAACTAATCCGAAAGGCCAAGAAAACAGCATTCAAGGATCGACTTGACAACAACGCCCACAACAGCAAGGAACTTTTCAACATCGTCAAGGAATTTACCAATCCCTCGGCCAACTCCAACGACATCACCCCCTCTCAAGCCCTCTGCGACTCCCTAGCCTCATTCTTCCACAACAAAATTGCAGACATCCACAACAGCTTCGACAACCAACCCGGAGACCAACCCACCCAACCATCTGCTGGACCTTCACCCCCCTCAAACACCCTTAACGACTGGAACCCAATCTCCACTGAGGACACCATCCGCCTGATGAACTCCATCCACTCAGGATCCCCCACAGACCCATGTCCTCACCACATCTTCAACAAAGCAGACTCCGTCATAGCACCGCACCTCCGAGACGTCATCAACTGCTCCTTCAACTCCGCCACCTTCCCGGAAAGCTGGAAACACGCTGAACTCACCGCCCTTCTGAAAAAACCCACAGCGGACCCCACCGAACTCAAAAATTACCGCCCCATTTCGCTCCTTCCATTCCCGGCCAAAGTAATCGAGAAAGCTGTCAACAACCAACTCGCCACTTTCCTCGAAGCCAACAAATCCCTCGACTCCTCACAATCTGGCTTCCGAGCAAAACACAGCACTGAGACCGCCCTCATCGCAGCAACAGACGACATTCGAACTCTACTGGACAATGGAGACACAGTCGCCCTCATCCTCCTCGACCTCTCTGCAGCCTTCGACACAGTCTGCCACAGCACCCTTTTACATCGTCTCAGAAACATCGGAATACAAGGAAAAGCACTTGAATGGAGCACCTCGTTCCTCACCGGAAGAACCCAGAGAGCCCGCCTTCCACCATTCAAGTCCGAGGCCACTGAAGTCATCTGTGGCGTACCACAAGGATCTTCACTCAGTCCCACCCTCTTCAACGTATACATGAGCCCCCTCGCGGCCATCGCCCGCCAACACAACCTCAACATCATCTCTTACGCGGATGACACTCAACTGATCCTTTCTCTCACCAATGACCCCAGCACCGCCAAAACTAACCTACACGAAGGAATGAAAGAAGTTGCCGAATGGATGAAACACAGCCGTCTGAAACTGAACTCAGATAAAACAGAAGTCCTCATCTTAGGCACATCCCCCTCTGCATCCCCCTCATCCCCCTCTTGGTGGCCGGAAGTCTTTGGAAAAGCACCCATCCCGACAGACCACGCACGGAACCTAGGCGTTATCCTGGATTCTTCACTCTCAATGAACAGACAAGTCAGCGCCGTATCCTCATCCTGCTTCAACATTCTTCGCATGCTCAAAAAAACATTTAGCTGGATCCCCACCGAAACCAGAAAAACAGTCACCCATGCTCTGGTCACGAGCCGACTGGACTACGGAAACACCCTCTACGCAGGCACTACCGCTAAACTCCAGAAGAAACTCCAACGAATCCAAAACGCCTCAGCCAGGATCATATTAAACATCCCGCGCAACGAACACATCTCTGGTCACCTGAAAGACCTCCACTGGCTACCCGTCAATAAGAGGATCACTTTCCGACTGCTAACCCACGCACACAAATCACTCTACGACATCGGACCAGAATGCCTCAACTCACGACTGTCCTTCTACACCCCCTCCCGCCAACTACGTTCTTCCAGCCAAGCACTCGCCACTGTACCTCGCATCAACAAGACCACCATGGGAGGCAGATCCTTCTCATACCTGGCTGCTAAAACATGGAACTCACTCCCCACTTACCTTCGCCTTACCCAAAACCACCTAGCATTCAGAAAGCAACTTAAAACGTGGATATTTGACAAGTAACCCTCCTCCCCTCCCTTAGCGCCTTGAGACCCTCTGGGTATGTAGTGCGCTATATAAATTCTTTGACTTGACTTGACTGCGCACGGAGCCTGCTCTTCAAGGGCTCTCTGCCGCGACACCTGTCGGCTCAGAGCGCACCTGCAGCCCGTGGAGCTTCCACAATGTCTTCGGCAGGAGAGTAGTACGGTATAGTATGCAGCTGGTGGGCCACTTTGAAGCACACAGGCGAAAATATAATTCTACAGCCTTGTATTTATTTTATGCGTTTTTATATAGCGCGGACTTTACCCGAAGGTGTCAGAGCGCTTCTCAAAAGGAACAGAACTGATACATGAGGAGAAAATTACGATGTGAACAAATTACAAAAGCAAACATTAAGTTACATGAGGCAAAAGTGACAATCGTGAGCAAACAAAATACAAGAGGTAGCAATCGGTACATTACAGGAGGAAAAAGTGACATGTGTGCAGGTTACAAAAGCGTACAAAGTACAAGTAGAGGTATAATACTGCAATAAATGGCAGACACACAAGCACAAGAACAAACGTTACGTAGGCAATGGTGGCACTTGTGCAAGTATCTAAAGCAAACAAAATGTGAGAGGTAGCAAACAGTGGGGCATATTATCAAGGGATTTATCTCTGCTTTTTTGGCTTTAAAAGCCAAGAAAGCAGAGATAAAATGATCTGCCTATCAGCAACAGGGTGCTAACACGCAAATTCGCATGTTAGCACCCTTTTTCTCTACGCTTCCCCTTGCGTTCCAGAGAAAAATAATAGGAAAAATGTTGTTAAGCGACATTTCTCCTATTATCAAGGATATCGCTAACCCTGTTAGTGATAAAAAAAGCAGCGCTAACCACGGTTAGCGCTGCTTTTTTTTTACACCTGTGGCCTCATTTATGAAGGCCTTGCGCCACCGGTGCGTCACTTTTTCCCATTTTAAAAGTGACGCACCGGTGGCGCAAGGCCTTCATAAATGAGGCCCCTGGTATTTTCCTGACTTAGCCATGATATCCTATGGAAGGTGGATATCATGGCTAAGTTTGTGAGCCCCTATCATCAAGCTAACGCCAAACTTCGAGAGATTGTCATTGGTTTTCCAGCGATAATCTCTCATTTGGCAGTTAGCGTGAGGATTTTTATCACTTCTGAGATAAACGTTGCTAATAGCAAGTTATCTCAGCGATAATTTCCGGCGATGCTTAGCGATAAAAAAAATCGTTGCAAAGCCTAGTTAGCGATAAATATTGCTACTCGTTGGTAATATGCCCCAGTGTGTTACAAGAGAAAAGTGACGTGTGCATGTTGCAAAAGAGTACCAAACAGGAAGGATAATACTGCAATAAGTGGCAGAACACACTGGGAAGGCACTTCCATAGTCATGGAGAAAGGGATTCTCTATAATGGAGGGTCTTCCTTCAGATAGCAGAGAGGGTGTGAATTACATTTGGAGGTGTCTTTGAAGGAGGAGAACTTTGAGGTCAGTTTTGAAGGCCTGGGAGGAGGTGGTGGCCCGGAGCTGAGGCGGAAGTGAGTTCCAGATTCTCAACGCGTTGCCTGAGAAGGATTGGGCCATCAATCTTTCCTTCTTGAAAGTGGGAGGTTCAAGCAGTACATTTTCTGCATTACGTGATGGTCTAGAGCACGGGTACTCATAGTACGGCCCGGCAAGCCTTCCGTGGCGGCCCGAGGACCATGAGACATCATCGTACCCGTGTTTTAAAAAAACATTTTCAAAGAGTGTCTGCAAACACTGCAGAGACACTCGGAGAGACTATGCTGCTCTGTGGGGGGCGGGCGATTCATTCCAGCGAGGCCAGAGTGGAGCTGCAGGGGTGCTAAGAGGAGGTGAAATACAGCAAAGCCCCATTCACATGCAAATGGTCTTTTAAAAGACCTGTGAAGTGCTCGGGTGGGGCTGTGTGTCTGTGCGCGCTGGGGAAGCTGGTTGGGGAAGCTGTCTCAGCCCGGGTGACACACAGGCAGGGTGAGATGACAGAGGGTGACAGAGGCAGGTAGAGGGATAGAGACACAGGGAGGGAGACAGAAGGAGAGGGAGGGAAAGGGAGACCGAGAAATGGAGACAGACAAAGGGAGACAGACAGAGGGAGGAGGGCGGAGGGAGACAGAGGGAGGGAGACAGAGGGAGGGAGACGGAGTGAGGGAGACGGAGTGAGGGAAGGGAGTGAGGGAGGGAGTGAGGGAAGGGGAGTGAGGGAAGGAGAGTGACTGAGGGGATGAGAGAGGGAGGGAGGGAGTGGGGAAGGGGAGTGAAGGAAAGGAGTGAGGGAAGGGGAGGGAGTGAGGGAGGGAGTAAGGGAAGGGGAATGAGGGAAGGGAGTGAGGGAAGGGGAGTGAGGGAGGGAGTGAGGGAAGGAGTGAGGGAAGGGGAGTGAGGGAGAGAGGGAAGGAGAGTGAGGGCGGGAGTGAGGGAGGAGATGAGGGAAGGGATGATGAAAGGGGAGTGAGGGAAGGGGGTGAGGGAGTGAGGGAAGGGGAGTGAGGGAGGGAGATAGGGAAGGGGAAGGGAAGAGAGGGAAGGGGAGTGAGGGAGGGAGTGAGGGAAGGGGAATGAGGGAGGGAGTAAGGGAAGAGGAGTGAGGGGAAGGGGAGTGAGGGAGGAAGAGAGGGACAGGGAGTGAGGGTGAGGGAAGGGGAGTGAGGGAGGGAGAGGGGGAAGGGGAGTGAAGGTGAGGGAAGGGGAGTGAGGGTGATGGAGGGAAGTAGAAGAAAGGAGAGAAAAGGAGAGGGTAGGACAGCGAAGGAGATGGAAGGACAGGGAGGGAGAGCGAAGGAGAGGGAAAGTGAGGGAGGGAGTGAGGGAAGGGGAGTGAGGGAAGGTAAGTGAGGGAAGGGGGTGAGGGAGAGGGGGAAGAGTACAGTAATATGGTTAAGAAAGAAGCATTAACTTTATTCTAAATACGAAATTCACTAATTTGGTACTGTTATTGTGCAAAGTATATGTGAATGTGGTATTTATAATATATAGCTTGCCTTGAAGCTAGCTAAAAGGGTCAAAGACAAGCAAAACGTCATGGAATGAGTACGGTTAATACATTGTGATGTAGTATTCTTCCTGAATGGAGCAGCATTTAGGGATTCCTTATAGACTGGCTATCCTAATCCAGTTCATTATGGGCACAGCCTCCAGTCCTGAGCCTTTCGTCTACATATATTTCCAGGAGTGTTAGTCTAATTACTTCAATGAAAGCAAGATAAAGTAGAACACCTAGGGTCTCATTTATGAAAAGTGACGTATCGCTGCGTGAAAACAGCGATGCGTCACTTTTCACTGCGCACTCCTTGCGACACCAATAATGCGTCATATTTAATGTATGAGGCATCATGTCGCAAGGACTTACAGATACGTCAGTATTTCTGACGTATCTGTAAGCGCAAAAGTGACGCATTGCTGGAGTGTGTCACAAAAGTGACGCAACTCCAGCAATGCGTCCTTTCACATGGGGAAAGCCCCATGTGAAAGGGCTTGCGTCAGTCTTACGCCTGCTGTGAGGCAGGCGCAAGATTTTGACGCAACAGCATCCTAAAAGTGACGCAGTGAAATCTCATAGATTTCACTGCGTCACTATTACGAGGCTTTTTGCGGGGGAACGCCCCCTCTGCATACATTATACCTGACGCAGGTATAATGTGGCGCAGGGGTTTAAAAAGTGACGCATCTACCTAGATGCGTCTCTTTTTAAATATGGCGCAACAAGGCGCATATTTTACGCCGCTGGTGCGTCACAAAAAGTGACGCACCGGCGGCGCAAAACTGACGCAAGGCCTCATAAATAAGGGCCCTAGAATGCAATACACTCTAAGACTAAGTTCCAGGACTGGAAACAGTGGGCCTTATTTATGAGGCCTTGCAAGAGTTTTGCGCTTCTGTTGCGTCACTTTTTGTGATGCATCGGCCATGTAAAACATGCCCCCTGTTGCGCCCTATTTACAAAGTGACGCATCTAAGCAGATGCGTCACTTTGTAAACCTCTGCGCTACATTATACCTGCGCCAGGTATAATGTATGCAGGGTGGGCGTTCCCACGTAAGTATGCCTTGTAGAAGTGACGCAGTGAAATCTATGAGATTTCACTGCGCCACTTCTAGAGTCCAAATGCGTCAATATCATATGCCTGCCTCACAGCAGGCGTAAGACTGATGCAGGCCCTTTCACATGGGGCTTGCACCATGTGAAACAACACATTGTTGGAGGTACGTCACTTTTCTGACACACTCCAGCAATGCGTCACTTTTGCGCCTACAGATACATCAGAAATACTGACGTATCTGCAACTCCTTGCGACATGATGCGTCATACAGTAAATATGATGCATCCATCATGTTGCAAGGAGGGCGCACTGAGAAGTGACACATCACTGTTTTCATGCAGCGATGCGTCACTTCTCCTAAATTAAGCCTAGTGTCCATAATGACCTCGAGAGAGGTGCTCACCCTAGGTCCTGATGACAATGTTGTTCCAGATCCTAATGCAGAGATGGAAACAGCCTCTTGCCTTGGGTTTGGTTTTTTGAACTTCTAAGGCCTCGTTTGTGAGTTTTGTGGTAAAACCCACCAAACTTGCACATTCTGTAAATATGATTCCATGGGGCTCTATAAATCATATTGATTATAAGTTTTTACTGTGTTCTGCAGGATCGGTATTAAACACATATATAAAATACCAAGGGACAAATTTACTAACATTTTAAGCAGTGCGTGCAGGAAGCGAGCAAACATGGAAGGGAAACAGCAACAGTGCGCCAATGCAGGCACCTTTGCTCCGTGGTGCAAGGGTGGCTACGTTACAGGCAAGATTGTTTTTGCAAGGGATCCCTTCCTACACATAAACAATCCTTAACAGCATTTTCCTCTTTCTACGTGTGCTGCAAAAATGCAGCACACATGGCGAGAGGAAATAATGAGGAGAAATAAACAGATTTCTCCTCATTACTCCTTACTGGGGAAAGCATAGTATTTTGACAAATCCCCAGGTTACAAGTCCTTGTAAATGTAGGAATGTGCCTAAAAGCATGGGTGGGTGCATGAGAATGCCCATGTTCCATCCATGGAACGCCTTCCGAACACAAAGTAACGCTAGGCAGCGCCATGCACTATCATGTGTTCATTTGTATTTACTTAACCTTGCGAAGCCACACAAAGTAGCTTTGCGGAACTTAGTAAACAACAAAAGTGATTTTGTGTTGAGGATGTGCCACAAAAGTGATGCAACCCAGATGCAAACTCATTGTAATCCTGCACCAAATGTATGCTAATTAAGGGGAACATCCATTACTACACAGTTTCTACACCGCGCTACCATTACAACGCAGGAATCACAACGCAAGTCGTTACAACGACTTGCGCTGGATGGCGCTAGAGACTAAGGAATAGTAGATTTACTATTCCAACACCTTCCCTACTGTTGCGTAGGCTGGAGTTGGAATAGTAAATCGTACTATTCTTAAATCCAGCTCCTACAGCGCAAGTCGTTGTAATGACTTGCGTTGAGATACCTGCGTTGTAATGGTAGCGCGGTGTAGAAACCGCGTAGTAATGACATACAACCTAATTAATGGGTGTGGTAGATACTGCACATAATAAATAACACATGCCTAAAGCAGACAGAAGTGCCCATTTTCATGAATTGGACACCCATGGCGTGACAAAATGAATCACTAGATAGTAGAAAGACACAGAGATGAACCTCAGAAGTCCCCTAAATCATAGCAACATCTCATTCTTGAGTAAGAGTAGCGGTCATTTTCTGTGGTCAAAGCACCCTAAACAAAGACAAACAGAATCTATTGCTCCCCTCTGACATCATTCATTCCTTACTTTTAGGGATCCCTGGCTGGAGGTCAGCAACCTTGGTTTGGACCCATCCATAAGCAAATAAGTGTTGATTCTTCTCCAATAAGAACCGTCCAGCCCGAACAGACTGGCCAAGTCTTTTCTGACCCAGAACACCATTAACCCAAGACTTGGTTTGCCTTGATTAGAGTTCATCAGTCAGTAACAGCTTAGATACAGGGGCACAGGAATCATGTCTGAGCATAGCCTTACCACATAGGGCGTTCATCAAACACACAAAAGGTAATGGGACGAATGCTTGGGATAAGTCTAACCACTGGCAATTACTTGTGGTAGCATTCCAACCCATCATTCCTTTACTCATTATACCACCTCAGTTTGGACAAAGTCATATCAAATCAGTCTTTATCCTGCCCCAAGACACACTGACATGCATTCTCCTCAACACTAGCTCGCTCAGCAAGCACACCACGGAAATATGAAACCTACTGGACAACTACGCCCCAGACCTCCTCTGCCTTATGGAGACATTGCTGACCTCAGTGTCAGCTTCTGACTTCGTCATGTCTATCCCGGTTGCATACAAGATTGCAAGACAAGACCATCAACAAAAACACAGAGGCGGAATCCCCATAATGTTCAAATAAATCATCAACTGCGCCACCTCCGTAGAGAACAAGAACGAGTACATGAAGCTCCTGCACTTCAAACTATGAATCTTGGACAATTTCAGCCTGAACGGAATCCTAGTCTACCGCCCACCCAGATTACGAGCAAACTTCAGAATTTCTATCACAGATTATGTCTCCCTTCTCACCATTGGTTCCAAAGCCTACATCTTTCTAAGAGATGTTAACTACCACCTGGGAGATTGGACAGACCCCAACTAAGTCACACTCCTCGAAAGTCTAGGGAACTTTGAACTGACACAAAGTGTCACTACCCAGGAACACCGACAGACACATCCTTCAACCCATTTTCACCTCGTTCAACAGTATCAAGGTCAGCTCACTCATCTTAACTGACCATGCTAACCTCCACTTCCAAGTCAACACCTCACACAACAAAATAACCACCACCACAGGTCAGGCCTACCAAAGCTGGAACTACATCACAGAAACAGACTGGTGAAATACCCTATGTGAGAACCAGCTGAAACACACTGGAGACCTAGCCAGAGACATAATGGGAGCATGGATGTCCACCTGCGTCGACGCCTTTTTGCCTAGCAAACAAGACCTGCAGGGGAGAATTGGAAAGAAGGGTGACTGGTACACACAGAAACTCAGATCATCCAGAGATACTGCAAACAACTAGAACGAAAATGGAGAGTCAACCAGAAAGAATCTGACAAGATCACCTACACATTTGCACTAAGACACTACCACCAACAAATCATAGAAACCAAGAAGACCCTAGCAGAGCACATAGAACTCATCTCCATCAGCAAGGAGATCTTCACAATCAACAATGACATCACCTGCCCAAACAGCCACCACCTCACATCGCCCACATTCAAGTCCTCACCACCAGCCAACCAACGGAAGACCCAGGAAATACCATGGCCGCATGGAAACCAGTCACCACGAAAAAGACAACTACCATCATGAGAACTATACACTCCGGGGCCTTGGCGGACCCATGCCCCCAGCACATAAACAGTATGGGCTCCTCCCTAAACCCTACACCAACCTACATCCTAAACACCTTCATTGCTCCTGCCACCTTCCGGGAAGCCTGGAAACATGCAGAAGTCAACACACTCCTAAAGAAACCCTCTACAGGCAACCAGCTAGCAAACTATTGCCTGATCTCCCTCATATTGTACCCAGCCGAGGTCATAGAAAAAGCAATCAACAAGTGACTCACAGACTTCCTCGACAAACACCAGCTTCTACACACCGCACAACACATTTCAGAGCTAACTCCAGCACCAAGACAGCCCTCATCGCAGCAACAGATGACATCAGGATGATCCTCGACTTAGGGGAAACAGCGGCCCTCATCCTGCTCGACCTCTCAGCATTTTTTAACTTGTTCTCCCACTCCCCTCTTATCAGAAGACAGCACCAGACCGACATCCATGGACCTGCCCTCACTTGGATATGCTCCTTCCTAACTAGAAGAACCTATAAAGTCCACATGCAACATTATACTTTGGAAGCAAGGAACCAGTCCCTCAAGGATGTTCAGTAAGCCCAACTCCTTTTAACATCTACATGATGCCACTTGCCAACATCATCAAAATGCACGGCATAAACAAACAACACACAACTAATATAAGAATCAACTTCTCCACCTGCAGAACCGCAGTGGCCACCTGGATGAAGTCCACTCGGACAAGACCGAAGATTTGATTTTAGGACAGAAGACCTCATTGTGGAACCCCACCTGGAGGTCAACAGACGTAGGACCTACACCCACCATTAAAGCAAAATACCTAGGAATCATCTTAGACAACAAGCTTGGCATTACAACCCAAGTCAAGTCCATCCCCAGAACCTGCTACCATATCCCTAGGATGCTGCAAAAAATCTTCTCATAGCTACCAGATAAGACCATGAAAACAGTCACGCAGGCCCTCATTACCAGCAGACTTGACTATGGCAATGTACTATATGTTGGAATCACCAAACAGCTCTTGAACTGACTGCAAACTGTCCAGAAGGCAGAAACCAGACTCAACCTACCAAGCTGCTCCCACATAACACCACAACTCAGGGAACCCCACTATCTCCTAATGCACAAAGGAACACAATTCAAACTCCTCACACACATACAAAGCACTACACAACATAGGCCACACCTACCTCGACAGCCATGTGCACTTCTACCAACCCTCCAGACACCTGTGCTCAGCTGGACTCTCACTGGCTCACGGACCCTTTGTACACAAAAGCAGAGCAGGAGGTCACACCTTCTCATACATGTCTCCCAAACAACGGAACTACCTCCCACAACACATCAGAGCCTCCCCATCCCTTCTTGAGTTCCGGAAGAAGCTGAAGACCTTGCTTTCTGAATAATCTCTTGGGAGACCATCGCCTACCCACCTGCAAAGCACCTGGATATCCCCAAGGGTGATTTGCACGCTATACAAATCTGCATAGCATAATACATTTCTGGGTCCAAACCTAGGGCGGCTCCTCCACGTAGGCGGAGGACGTTGCCACACTGCTTCCTTGCAGTGCGAGAAGGAGATCCATAAAATGGTATTTTAAATACCATTTTATGTTTCTGCTTCTTGCACTGCGAGAAAGCAGAAGGGTATGCCTGGTTGGGGGCGGCGAGTGGGCAGTTATGCAGCAGTCCAGGGGAGGAGTGGCTTGCCCACTCTGAGTGTGATGACTGTTTGGTCGGCCCGAGGGCCGACCAAATCAGTCATACGCACTCTGCATTTTCTCAATGTAGGTTGCATGCAGCCTACATAGAGAAAATGGCCTCTCCAAGGACACCTGTGGGGTTGGCATCCTAGCCAATCACAACGCTGCCATTGCAGCATTGTGATTGGCTTAGGGGAGGGAGGCTGCCTGAGAGAGGAGAGAGGAGACCCAGCGCAGGACCGGAGGAGATGGTAAGTTTTATGTAATTTTTTTTTTATTAACTCCCCCCTCTTCGTGCGACCCCTCCACCCACGATTCATGCCAGCAGCGACTGGTCCAAACTGAGGTGGCTTGGTGGCCAATGGAACCTAGAGTGATTGCCAGTGGCTAGTTGTGTTGCAAACATTTCTCTCATCACCTCCTGTGTGTTCCAAGAAGGAGCTAAGACACAATGACCAGATTTATTAAATCTTTTCACTGAGTTTGTGTCACAAAAGGGCAGCAAAGTGGAGTGAGATTTACTATCTAACATATACCAGGGTTTTGTTGAAAAGCGACACTATGAGCTGGCACAAGTTTGAGTGTGTTGTTGGCTCATGACAGCCAACAGTGAGCCATTGGTGGGTGGGAGTAAAAAGGCACCATACGTTAAAAGATAGGGCACATCTTTCTCTCTCCCTTTGACGCGAGGCAGTGCAGCTTGTTGCAGCTAATATTTGTAAATCTGGGCCCATGATTTTCTAATGTGCCATCGCAAGTTGAAGACACAAAAAAGAAAAACATGCCTGAAGAAGGCGGTAACAGACAAAATCAATGCTGTATCAACATATCCACATGATGTTGAAAATGTCAGGAACATATTCCAAACCGTGGGCCCGATTCACAGAATGAACTTAAGACTCAATCCTAAACTTACTACTATTTTGGTATTCACAGAATGCACTTACTACTTTTGGCATTCACAGAATGAACTTACTACTTTTGGTATTCACAGAAGTTAGGATTTTGTCTTAAGTTTGTCTTAAGACACACTTAAGACACACTTAAGACAGACTTAAGACAAACTTAAGACAAACTTAAGACACACTTAAGACAGACTTAAGTCAGTCTTAAGACAAACGTAAGACAAAATCCTAACTTCTGTAAAATACCAAAAGTAGTAAGTTCATTCTGTGAATACCAAAAGTAGTAAGTGCATTCTGTGAATACCAAAGTTGTAAGTGCATTCTGTGAATACCAAAAGTAGTAAGTTCATTCTGTGAATACCAAAAGTAGTAAGTGCATTCTGTGAATACCAAAAGTAGTAAGTTCATTCTGTGAATACCAAAAGTAGTAAGTGCATTCTGTGAATACCAAAAGTAGTAAGTTCATTCTGTGAATGCCAAAAAGTAGTAAGTGCATTCTGTGAATACCAAAATAGTAGTAAGTTTAGGATTGAGTCTTAAGTTCATTCTGTGAATCGGCCCCTTGAATTTATAGGTCCATATGTGAGTCGCCAAGTATGAAAACATGGCAACTGGTGGTGGTTTTTCACCTCAGCTCTACGTCAAGCCACAGAAAAGACAATTATGACCATTATTATGTCTGAAGTGGAAGATATTAATGAAGTTCTTGAGGTCAGAGAGATCCAAAGGAAGTGAGATGAAAGTTGCAATGGAAGTGCATGTGTTTGTTAATACGTTTAATTGGCTGAGAATCATCATCATTGTGAAAAGTGACCAATATGATTTGTTTAACCTAAGGCCTAGGCAAAATTTAAATTATGCCGGTGTAATTTGCATAATTTTAGGAATTTAATGTAATGCTGTGTTAAGCTAAATTCCCAAAATTATACCATTATGCAACTTTGTGTAATAAAGCACCATTCACAGTAAAAAACTACTGCAAACACATACCCGACACAAAATCTATTTTGGTATGAACAAAGCACCACAAATGGTAATTTGTGTTGCTTTAAAAAAAATCAATTAAAGCGACACTGCACATTGCCCTGCCTTGCATTACTTTGTGTCAGGGAGGCATTCCATGGGTGGCACATGGGCATTCCAGTACATTCACCCATGCATTGTGATGCAAAAAAGATATCTACCAAGTCTTGTGGACATGGATTTTCTCCAAAATCCTGAGCCTCCCTGAGGCGTGTGTAACAATGAGAAAAATCTTTATTTCTCCTTGTTATTTCAACTTTGCATGTGGGATGCATTTTGCAGCACACATACAAAGGGGAAATAGGTTCAAAAATAGTTTTTATTCAGGAAGGTAACTTACAGAGACAGCAGAACTTTGCCATCTCTTTGAAAATATGGCGCAATTGTGCTGTCTCCAGGTGATGCAATGTAGCGCAGTGCAGCAACTTCACTTGCAGCGCTACGTGAGCTCTTTGGAAATATGTCTTAAAGCGTGAATGCATGGCAACAACTGAATGCAAGCAGTTGTTAGCTGTGCTTTTATTTTTTACATTATTAATTTAGCATAAAATGCATCCTCACATCAAAAACTGACGCTAAAACCCAGCGCTGAATGATGGATTTACATTTCATGTAATTTTGTGTGATTTGGGTAGTTGTGCCAAAATTCCGCATACCCCGCTATTACACATACTAAAATTGATTCATATATGTGCTGTTACAGGTACTTACAACTCTTTAATGGTACTGCTGACCTGTATTGATGGTGGACAACAACAATCATAATCATAATGCATTATTACATTATTACCCTTGATGAAGGGTTGTTTTGTCTGCTAATTGCCAGGCAACTATGAGGTATATTATTTACATGAAAATGGCGCAGCACGGTGCCGCAAGCAATTTTGCTGCGCCAAGATATGTAATTTTCAAAATGCAGTGATGCTCCGTATTAACAAGAATATGGCACATCCCTGTGCTCACCCCTGCACCGGCTCAAAAAAAGCTGCTTAAAGCCAGCGAGGCACCCTTGCAGCATGCTCAGTGCCTGCATTGCAGGGATAGCTGTGTTTTACAGGAAGGGACACCTTCCTGCACAAAAACAATTGTTTATGGCGTTTTGCTCATTCTATGTGTGCTGCAAATGCAGCACGCATAGAAAGGCCAAAAAACGAGGCGAAATAAAAGTATTTCTCCTCGTTGCGTCACATTAACGCCTCCTTTTGAAGGGCTTTAGGGACTTATTTACAAGCCCTTTACCACTTTTAATATGGGAAAAAGTGACGCAACGGTGGCACAAAGGGCTTGTAAATAAGCCCTTTAGTATTTGGCACTGCCTCAGATTTAAAGATCCTTGTAAATCTGGAGCAGTGTCAAAAAGCCATGGGTGTTGCTGGGTACGCTCACAGCAACACTCATTGCAAACCCCTTTGCCACAGAAAACTGCGTTGCAGAGGGCCATATTAACAAGGCTGTGTTAAACCATGCAAAGTGGCTTAGCTCTGTTGTGAATTGGCAGCGATCGGGGTTAGCATTTAGCTGAAGCCATCTTGTTTTCGGCAGCCATCTTGTTTGCCATGTGCTACCATGTGCACACCATGTGCTCTGTCCTTCCTTACTGTTGTTTGCTCTTGTATTTTGCCTGGGAACAAACTATATTTAGCATCTTCTACTCTGCACATGCTCAGTTGAGCTTGCAGTTGTCCATGCAGCTGTCTGTAGTCTGTAACTGTCAGGATGTGTTTGCTAGAATTAGCAACTGTTAGCTCCTCCCACTTGTTGACTGTGCATTTTCTGTATGACCTTATATGTACCTAAAACCTTCTTTTTTTACTTGTACCACCTTCTTTTGAGCCCCTGTGTGGGTATAAAAGGACCATGCTCCTTCTGTTCAGTGTGCTACTTCCTACACTACCGAAGGGTGTTGTGTGAATGTAGTTCCATCTCCTGACATTAATAAAAGATTGTTTTTATATTCCAGTTTCCGTGCTAACTTCTATCCTATTGGTCTGTCTGATGACTTTGTGCAGAGAAGGGCGAACTCCTAGTACTGGTAGGCCTAGCTGAGGCCCACCTTGACAAATTGGCCCCAACCAGTGGGGCTCATCGGCGACTCGGATGCCCGAAGGAGTGGTCAAAACAAAGGATTGGAATCTCGCTGCGGAAGATCGCTGCCCAAGGAGACCCGCGTCTTGGCAACCACTGCGTTTTTCCTCTCTTTCTAATCTGACCCTCTAGGTGGTGCCGGTCCTCAACTGAGATCTCTTCTGTTGATTCACCGTGCAGTGACCATTTCGTCGATTCAAGAACTTGGCATTTGGAATCTGGACACCAAGGATTGGTAAGAGTTGTTTTGATGCAACACTTGGGGGTCGATTCTGATTCTGGAAAAAAAACATCCGTACGATTCGTATCCGGAGGCCTCTCCGTACGAATCGTAACCATGCCGTACGACCCGACTAGGACGATACGGAACGGGGTATGAGGACGTGAATCGTATGGTCCACATCAGGTAAGGGCGAATCGTACGGAAAAGCACACAATCACATACACACCGTACGGTCCGTACGTCCCATGATTGCGGGGTACAGTGCGTACCCCTGCGATCATGGGGTGTACGCATCGTACCCCTGCGATCGCAGGGTGTACGCATCGTACACCCTGCGAACATGGGGTACGGTCCGTAAAACCCATGATTGAGGGGTACCGTGCGTACACCCCATGATCGCATGGGTATGCACCGCACTCCTGCGATTATGGGGGGCACGCACCATACCCGGGGGGGGGGGCGTTCCGTACCTGTTTTGAGGCGAACTCCGCTTTTACGGCTGTTTTCGGCTCTCATAGAAAAAGGGTCATACGGTGCGTACCCGACATGAATCGTACATGCTGGGTCAGAAAAACCAGCCGCAAAAAATACGGATGTCGCGTACAGCGGGTTCCGAGGGAGAATTGATTTGTACGGTCGCTGTACGATTCGTACGGAGTACAGCTCCTGGTACGAATCGTACTTCGTCGTACGTACGGGGGACATTGCAGGGTACGATTCGTACAGGAAAAACGGTCCGAACGGCTATTCAGAGCATTTTTTCCCGATTCAGAATCGATGCCTTGCTGTTGGCTTGATACCAGGGATTGGTAAGATCTTTTATGCAGCTTACTGTTGGTTTTGGAATTTGTATTTGGCCCATTTTGGGAATCTGTGATTGTTAATATATAAATTGCAATTTATATAGGCAGGTAATGAGGAGAATTTCCTCTGTTTTGACTAAGATTTAAACGGCGCACCGTACAAGCGCACTTTAAGCGCTACTTTGTGTATAATACTGCATATTCTGCTCTATTTTCGGCATGCCTGTTTCTAGCACACTTCGTAGAATGTGTTGCTTTTATGGTGGTACCAGTTTGAGGCTCGATGAAGCACAACCAGCCCCCCCCGTAGGGGACACCTAATAGGGACATGTATATTAAGTATGGTATTTCTTCTATAATATACAGCACGATATGGAATAAATATACTTGTAAGGATCCTGAGTTGCATTGGCCTATGCATGGGTCATTTGATTTACGAAAGATTCAGTATGTGGAACAATGTATGTTTAAGTGAAAGACTAGGCAAGATATGTTTGACTGTATACAAATGTGGGAGAAAGAAGTGCGTGAACGAATGAAGCGTGAGCAAGCCTTGATTGAAAAGGAACAACGGAAAAATATTTATTTGAAAGCATTAGAGTTGAAAAATAAAGAAATGAAAGAACTAAAAGAAAGAGAGGATAGGGAGTGTCATTTGCAGGTAACTGGCCAATACGCTGTTCGGCGGCCCCTCTATCCTATCCTTAATAAACCGCAAGATGATTTCTTATTGTTAAATCGTTCTCCACCTCCGTATACTCTTCCTTCTGCTCCTCATGAGTCAGAAGAAGACTCTTCTATAGAGCAGGAGAAAGCACGGGAAACTCGTTCTATGTTGTCCGCTGCGCGTGCATCTGAGCTTAGATCTGCTGCTCAAAAAGCCGTTCGTAGTACTGCCCCTGCTTCTGAACTTATAGAAAACATGAAAAGTTGGCAGGAAAGGGAGCAAATATATTTTACCGAGGTATTTGCCGCAGAGGTCCTTAAGAGGTTTAGGAAACATTCTGATGAGTTGGAGCCCAATGATGTAGCAAATGACTGTAAACAAATGCGTGATGGTCTTTTTGTCTTTTCCTAGGTGGCTGACTCAATCAGGCGTTTGGTTAAACTACGTACTGGAGTAGTCCGTTTGTGAGAGGAGAAAAAGGCAGCTAACGCAGCTGCGCAAACATCCTTGACCGGCGTGACACAGGCTTCTACTTCCGAAACAGATAAGACTATGATAGTTCATACGAAACCTATGTGGGAGACCACACCTTTGTATGTTCCTACTAGAGGCGAGGGAACAAGTGATGATAAGGATTCCACTGATGCGAAGGATTATGTTATAGCTCTTGAAGCTGCACTGCCTGACCCGCAGAAAAATCCAGCCACTTTTTATGAAGAAGTTGAGGGAGCCGTTAGCTCTTGTACATGACGCTGCCCGTTATTGATATGTTTTTCGGATTGATATTACCCCCTGATATGTGGAGAACTATTCGTGCGACTTTTGGGGCATTATGAAAAGACTTAGAACAAATGGACGTAGAAAGGGAACCTGCACAGAAACCATGTCTGTTAATTTTAGATCTTCCCGCGCTATATTAGTTAAGTTAAAGACGATTATTCCCCCTAAAATGCTAGACTGGACTGTGTTAGCATCTTGTAAGCAAAAAGCAGATGAATCAGTTTCTGACTTCTTTACACGCTTTGAGGAGGCTTTCCACGATTTTAGTGGCCAGTCATTGACAGATGACATGGGCAGGCATCTGTTTGTCGATAAATATGTCGCCAACCTGTTGCCAGGAATAGCTAGTCGCCTAAAGGTCAGTGAGAGTTCATGGACTACCTCTTCTCCGGTTTCTCTTTTGACTATGGCTCACTATTACGAACACCAGGAGTTAGAAGCAAAGGGGCAATGAGGATAAGAAGACTAAAGAGTTAAAAACAAAGGTTATGTTAGCTCAGGCTTATGGTCTGCCTTCTATAGGTAATGGTAGAGGTGGACGTGGGACTTATGGTCCGTCTTTTCCTGCTTATACTCGTTCGAGTTTGTTTGCTGACCAGTGTGCGTACTGCAGGAACTTTGGACATTGTGCTGCCGATTGTCCGGCATTGCATGCTCAACAGTATCCACGTGGATGGGACAAATGAGAAATCGTTGAGGATATTCAGGACCTTGAGGAAGCACGGATGATTGTGCTAGGTTTGATGCTAATACACGTGAACAGGATGGGTTTAACTCTTTGATAGACGGAATCAATATCAAATGTCCGATTATGTGCCGTCTGATTTGAAAGATTCTGCTTATGCGTAGGACTGCCTAGGATGAGGTAAGGAATCAGTTGAAGTTCCAGTAGATCAGAAGGGTCCCTATGTTACAGCACATTGTAGAAATAAAGAAATCCTGTAGACAACTCTTGTAGTTGTAGTTTATTCCTTAAGTTACAGCTTTGTAAGTTCCAATGTAAGCCTTAATATAAGCTCCTAATATAAGCCCCACCAGGAGCGGCCTCCTGGCTGCTCAGCCCATCTTCTCTAACTGCTCTCACTTCAAGCACAAACCTCCTTAACATTCTAAATGACATCACATAGCAAGAGCATCAGAGCCAGGGAGATTCATTACATAAGAAGGAGATTACTACACATATTCCCCTTTATAATATTTAACAAAACGAAATAGTATAACATAGGAAGAGAAGATAAACATTCCAGAAGTACACATAAAAGAACACCATAATAATATAAACCAACTCTTCTTATGTAATCATAATAATAATGTAAAAGAAAAGCAATAATGAGAAATGTAAGTAATAAAATATCCTTGCCTATGTACTAATAATAAATAGAATGCAATAGTAATAATAATGTAAGTAATACTCAGTAAAACAGCTTCTCTATGTAATAATAATGACAACAATGGCATAGTAAATATAATAATAATACTGTAAGTAATAAAGTAGTAATATAAAAGTCGTAAACTTAAACAAATGGCAGGACCAGGGAATACCATACACCCTCTACTGCACACACAACTAATATACTGTCCACACCATAAAACTATAACATACTGTCGATTTAACAAGAACACCCTCTAATACACATATTAAATTGTTCTATCTGCATACTAATGCAGGACCACACATGCATTAAAGCACAGTAACCTCCCGATAAGAAAACACAAAACCTCCTAGTAAAAAGAAAAAAACACTTCTCTATATACCACACACAATAACCCAAGGGGGAATCCACCCCCCAATTAACCACACACAATAACCCAAGGGGGAATCCACCTCCCAATAAATCACACACAATAACCCAAGGGGGTATCCACCTCTCTATATACCACACACGATAATCCAAGAGGGAATCCACCTCCCAATAAATCACACACAATAACCCAAGGGGGAATCCACCTCTCTAAATACCACACACAATAACCCAAGGGGGAATCCACCTCCCTATAAACCACACACAATAACCCAAGAGGGAATCCACCTCCCTATGTACCACACACAGTAACCCAAGGGAGAATCCAACTCCCTATAAACCACCACACACAGTAACCAAAGGGGGAATCCACTTTCCTATAAACCACCATACACAGAAACCTCCCAAGGGGGAATCCACCTCCCTATAAACCACAGTCCCGCAGTAGCCTCCCAAATAGTTGTAAAGGGGAATACCACCTCCATATAATAATACTGTAAAATGAAAATACACATTGAGTATCAATTTAGAATATGACATGTTGCAAATCAAAAGCAGATGTACATAACATTGGCATATATCACCAAATTCAATGCAGTTTCACTAATGATCAATTAACAATCATCTCACACAGTACAGTTCTGGATTTCCTATTTCCTTTGACCCACACTCTAACTCCTTATAGCAATATTTCATTACTGTTCCAGTTTTAGATCCTCCTTTGTCTCCTGGTGAACTTGTTAATTCCTTTTCTTGGTGCAATTGCGCTCCATAGCCAGAAGATGGCGATGTTCCACTAGTGCTAAGTTTTCCAAAGTGACATTTTCTGTAATATGTAGTTTTCAATTAGTGTAAATGACAGTACCTGTGTCGATTTTCAGGCAGCAACGCCAATGACAAGCCTCACATTAAAATAATCTTTATCACCAGTACTTGACTCACGAAATTAACGCTGATGGTCCCCTACAGAGCACAGAGACACAAGAACAAACTAGGGCCTTCTTGCAATTGGCAAACACTGCACAGTTACAATAGACTGTGCAAAGGCCCGTAGACTACAATCCAAAGATGGCGAGATGCGTCTTGACGGTGCGCCGGGTGGCTTGCAGCAAAAGCAAGTATAATCGCCACACATTGGGGCTGACAGCAGTTTAACTGGACGTCATCAGTTAATAGATCATTGCTCACAGTTGAAGTTGTAAATTGGTTTTGAGTGCAGTTTTCTCCACATTTGTTCTGTCACATTTTTAACAGCGGGGCATGATAACTCTTTAAAAGCATGTGATCAAAATCTGCCCCCGATTATTTTCTACATGTGCAGTCACTTCTCATCAGAGCACACAGGAGCCTTGTCAGCATTCAACACCGGGGCATGACCTTCGCCCCTACCGGGGCTCGATGTGTGCCCGACATCACTACATCACAGTCCATTTCAACACAGCGCTTCATACCCACTCAGCATTAGTCACAATTTGAGGTTGATTTAACATATACCTCTTCATTGATTCGATTTTAGGGCTGGGATTCCAGGAACTTGGGTGGAAGTGATTACGGCGGCCATCTTGGGTGAGTCACCTGTATAAAATCAAGGCAGGGGCTCATTTCTCGAGAATACTGCACAATTTCGCCTGAGGCTTGAGCCGGGCGGTCCTCTTTTTAACCTGAGACCTTTATTGTACTTCTAGCACTTGCCCTGTGTGTCCGCTCCCCCCCCCCCAGCACCAGCGCGCCGATCTTAATTGCGACGCTGTCATCTCACCGATTTAAGGGTGTAGATTCTATTTTAACAATTACATTGGCACTTTAGTTTTACCTACCTAGCTAACGCTGCCTCCCCCCAGAGTTTCCGGCCGATTTTAGGGCTGGGATTCCAGGGACTCGGGTGGAAGTGATTACGGCGGCCATCTTGGGTGAGTCACCTGTATAAAAACAACTGGCCATGGCTCCACGCAGCGGACGCGTTCAGCGGGCGCGCCGGAGGTGCGCCAGAGGTAAGCCCGTCTGTGCCCGTCCGTGCTGCGGCCGGGCACAGGGCCCCCCCCCCTGGTCAAAATACGTCAGTAACCTCATATACTAGAGAGGAGTTACTCTCATTAAACATTCCTAATGAGAGATGTCTAAATATCTTAAATGTGGCTGACTGCTATGATCCGCTTTTCTGTAGTTATTGCGGCCCGCTTACAATCCATGAAAACTGTAATACCATACCCCGACTTTCCAAAACTATGAAGGGAGGTTTAATCAATGCAAGATCCATGTGCAAACATGCTGCACATATCCACGATATGATCGAAGAGAATGACTTCGACTGGCTCTTCGTCACGGAAACGTGGCTGAAGGACTGGTGTACCCCTGATGTGGTCAATGCCTTACCACAGGGGTATCATATCCAACGCTCTGATAGGAAAATCAAACAAGGAGGAGGAATTGCTATTATGCACCGAGATTCCATAAAGTGTACCACCTTTGACCTCCCTGATGTAAAAGGAGCAGAGTGTCTAGGCTTCTGCCTTCATACACATGAATCAAATATCTTTTCTGGAGCTCTGATATTACGCCCTCCCGGTTCTCATAAGGAGTTTCTGGAGAGTTTTACCGAAGCGTTCAGTAACATCATCCCTAAATACGCTAACTTTACTATTTTGGGAGATATAAACTTCCATTTGTACATGAATACTGACCCTAATACCAGGGAGTTTCTAGAACTTCTTAATATGTGGGGCTATCGTTAGTAAACAGGGACCCTACTCATGAAGCTGGACATATTCTAGACTGTATTTGTACGAATCTAATGACCCTTAAGGCAAATAAACCATGCCCTCAGATATGGACCGATCATATGCTTATTCCTTTGGAACTAACTATAGCAAAGGAACCAGCGAACAAAAGGCAGCAAATAGTACCTTCCCACAATAAACACGATTGGAGTAAAATTAGTCAGGACCCGGACTTTCAGGATCTTATGAAAGAGGGCAAACCCACCCTGACGGTTGACACCGAGGTAGATAATAAGACCTTTAATCATTGGATCACGACAAGTCTAGAATTAATTAGTACTAAGGGATCAAAGAGCATGTCTAAGAAAAAGAAAAAAATAGCACTCTGGTTCTCACAATCTCTTAGAGAGAAGCGTGCGGAGGTTAGACTATTGGAGAGGAAGTGGAGATGCTCATACACAATAGAAGAACGACAAATTTATAAAGAAGCAAGAAATCAATATCATGTGCAGATTAAAGACGCCAAAAAAGTATTTTTCTCTGAGGCAATTTCGTCGGCAGAAAATAAGCAGAAGGAGATTTTTAAAATAGTGGATGACTTCCTAAATCCAAAGATTATCAAGCAAGACACCCCCCCCTCTCAGACCCTATGTGACTCCATTGCAAACTATTTTGAGGCAAAGGTCCAGGAGCTCACAAAAGCTTTCCCTACACCATTGAAGGGATATAAAAAGGGAACATTAGACCCAGATACCAGAAGGGCGGAGTTGAATGAGTTTCTTCCAATTAGTTTGGAAGACAGCCGACAGGCAATCTTGACCGGAAGATCTGGATCTCCTTTTGATCTGTGCCCCCCCAAGGTACTACATTCTTTGATTGATCTAGTGAACCCGATTATTAATAACATAATAAATTCCTCCCTTGCATCAGCCACAATCCCTCAGGAATGGAGGTTAGCGGCGGTTAAACCTCTGCAGAAGAAAGCGCTGGCCGATCCCTCCATTCTATCAAACCTACGGCCAATTTCATTACTACCGTTCCTCTTTAAGCTCACCGAGGCAGTTGTAAATAAACAACTGACCAAATTTCTGGAGGATGAGGATCTTTTACACCACAACCAATCGGGTTTTAGAGCCTCCCACTCCATGGAATCAGCTCTCCTTTACACAACTGAGACACTGAGGGCCGCCATGAATCAGGGGGAAAGGGCTGTCCTAGTACTCCTGGATCTGTCGGCGGCCTTCGACACGATCTCGCATGAGATACTGATCAACCGTTTAGCTACGGTGGGCATAGGGGGCACGGCCTTGGCTTGGCTGGAAAATCTCCTTGTGGATAGGAAACAGATTACTGTTCTCGGACAGTATCTATCAGCTAAAAAGTCAAATCTCACAGGTGTACCCCAGGGATCAAGGCTAAGCCCGGTGCTGTTTAATCTATATATGACACCTTTAGTTGAGCTAATAACATCATTTAACATCAATACAGTATCATACGCGGATGATACTCAGCTCATCTTAGTATTAGACAGCAAGTCCAAAAGAGCTGAGGTGAATCTTGGAAATTGCCTCACTGCAACCTTCAATTGGATGAAGGCTAACCATCTAAAATGCAACACGGGCAAAACTGAAATTTTCCCTGTGGGTTCCCACAATCTGTTTTCCCCTCAGATGTGGTGGCCCCCTAATGAGGAAATTCCACCAAAAACAGTATTATCCGCATATCATCTGGGAGTCAGATTTGATGAAAAACTCTGTTTTAAACAGCAAGTGGTTGCAGTGGCAGGATCTTCCTTCAACATCATTCGTGGACTTCGAAAGTTTTTTAACTTTCTCCCTTCATCACGCTTGGACTACTGCAATAGCATATATGCAGGAGTGAATAGAGCTACCCTGCATAGCCTGCAGGTTGTCCAAAATGCTGCTGCACGCCTGGTGCTTAATCTTCCTAGGAGGTCTTCTGCCTCTGCTGCCCTAAAACAGCTACACTGGCTCCCCATACATAAGCGAATGCTTTTTAAGATACTGGTAATTACTTTAGAGCGTACCACAAAAAAGGGCCTAAATATCTGATCTCACGGTTCAAGCCGTACATACCAGCTCGGAACCTGAGGTCATCAGATATGTGTCTTCTGACAGTCCCCAGATTTAGATTGGCCACCAAAGGAAGAAAATCCCTGGCCGTTCTAGGTACCAAGGCCTGGAATAAACTCCCACAAAGCCTACGGCAAATCCCCACTGAGAGCGAATTCAGGAAAGCCCTGAAGACCTGGATTTTTAATTTACCAGACACAGTTAGCAAACTGCTAGTCTAGGCTCTAAATGACTCTCAGGGATAATGAAATTGATGTGAGTAGTTTTTCCGGCCCACCATTCTAGGCTACGGACTACAGCGCCAAGATGCTCCTTGGAGCGATAGAATGCGCTTTATAAAAACTGTTTTACATTACATTACATTACATTGGGACTCACAGTTTAAAACAGGACTGCATATACACTTTACAGTTTCATACAGTTTCAGCTGGCACCTAAAATTATTTAGGGCGACCGTTGTCAGGGTCACTGGTGGGGCAGGTGCCAGAAAGCTTAAATAGTTCAATGTCTTTAGTAATATTAGTACCTTAAGTTCCAGTAGCCATGAAATAGCCTTCTTTTCTCCACACGTAAGTTCTTTTCCTTTTAAATCGTCGCCAATGTAGAAATAAAGAAATCCTGTAGACAACTCTTTTTTTAAAAAATTTTTTTTTTAATTTTTATTGAAGTACTTTGGAATCAAAATAACAATACCATACATAAAATCAATGGGCAAATAAAAAGAAAGGAATATACAAATTACAAATTACAGATGCAGGGACAAATCGCAGTAATCTTTTTAGACAGCAAACATTTATATAAAATCATTCAAAAAATGATTTCCAAATGTTGTCAAACTTTCGAATCTCTCCAATTCGTTGTGCATATAGAAACTCGGTCTTTCTAACTTTTTTCATTTTATGTAGCCATTCTAGAAACAAGGGAACCTGTATTGATTGCCAATTGTGTAATATCAAGGATCTTGCTACAGCTGAAACTATGTAAAGCAGTTTACCCAAATGATCTGCAAAACCGAGGTCGGGATCGTAGCCATAAAGCTTCAATTGGAGGCTACAAGTAACCCTAATATTATAGTCAGTACAGAGGAAATCAAAGATTTCATTCCAAAATGACAGGATTTTTGGTCATAATGCGATTATATGGGACCAATTAGCTGGAGCAAATTGCTGGCATCTAAAACAATTGGCAGAAGTGTTAGCATACATTTTAGCGATTAGAGCAGGGGTGCGATATAGAAGCCATTTATTAAAAAGCATTCTGCGCCAGTTGGACCCTCTCAACACACAAAAATGTAATTTATTTAAGGTCTTCCACGTATTAAGGAATATATTATGATTCTCATGATCCTGCCATTTTTCATTACTTTTAAACTAAGATCTTTCTCAATACTCTGAGAAAGACCACGTTTCCATTCCCCCGGCTTCCTAGCCCGTGAGAATACAAAGAGATCATCCCATAACTGATTAGGTGTACTAATGTATGTGAAATCTAGTAGTTTCAGCATTTTATATATCCTAATGTAAGAGCCACTTAAAAGAAAGTTGCCTTGGATTAATCGTGACATCTGTCCCGGAGTTATCCAACGGCCGTCTTTACAAAAATCTCCTAATTTATAAAACCCTACACAGTGCCAGTTAACTATGATTTCCGAACTGATTTTGATCCCCTTATGAGCAAAAACATATCTTAAGGGAGTCGTAAGGTTAAACTGCCTAAGAGAGTATCTTTTGATCAAAGCATCTCGTCTTTAAAGAAACCAATTCATAGTTTTATATCTAACAAGTTTCGTAGATCTTGGTACTAAACACGGGGAGGGAATTTGAGCTTCAAGACAAATTAAATCCGAAAAAAAATTAATAACTAAATCTGAGCCTTGTATTTCAGATTTAAATCTATTTAAGTATTGTGCCAAATAGGCATTGTAGAAATCTTTAATGTTTGGTAGCGCAAGGCCTCCTTGCTCTGTGTCGGCATAGAGTGTCCCTATTGCTATACGAGGTGTCTTCTTACCCGATATAAAACCTGAAAACAAAGATTCTACCTTTGAGAAAAAAGAGCCTGACAGAAAACAAGGAATTGTTGAAAATAAAAAATTAAAAAGTGGGAGAATGGACATTTTAATCAGAGCGACACGGCCCAGAATGGATAGTGGAAGCGAGTTCCATCTATTAAACATGGTGCGAACCTTCTGAAGAAGTGGGTCAAAGTTAAGAACATATAGATCCGAAACAAACGCAGAAACAGGACTCCTAAATACCTTTTAGGCCTAGGATTGATACAGCTAACTAGATCTGGATGTAGCTCTGGATCTGTACCACTACAGATCAAAATTTCGTTTTTTTTCTTATTAATCCGGTAAATTTCTAGAGTTTCAAATTCCTCGAAAATCTGTAAGACATGGGTCTGGGACTGTAGATCCGGTTTAATTAATAGCATGATATCATCCGAGACAATTTAATTTTGGCAATAGAAATAATCGGAGGAGTAATTTTCGCGCAATTCCGAATTGCAGTAGCCAGTGGTTCAATAAAAAAGGCAAAAAGAATAGGTGACAAGGTGTAGACAACTCTTGTAGTTGTTGTTTATTCCTTAAGTTAAAGCTTTGTAAGTTCCAATGTATGCCTTAATATAAGCTCCTAATATAAGCCCCATCAGAAGCGGCCTCCTGGCTGCTCAGCCCATCTTCTCTAACTTCAAGCACAAACCTCCTCAACATTCTAAATGACATCACATAGCAAGAGCATCAGAGCCAGGGAGATTCATTACATAAGAAGAAGATTAATTAAATTCTGGTTGATGCAGGAGCTACTCATAGCTAAACAATTGGTTCCAAGGGCTCCCCTGTCTGGCTTAACCATTACACCAATAGGTTTCGATGGAACACCTTACCTTATCCCACTGTCACAACCACTTGCATTTCATGTTGACAAATGTACTGTTCCATGTCCATTTTTGCTTTCTCTGAACACACCGGACAATATTGTAGGTCTTGATATGCTCAAGTATTTCAGGGCTACGATATGATGTTCTCCAGAAGGTGTATGTGTTATTTTGAATGACAACTACCCAGTGATTGGGAGATCTTGTCTTGTTAAAGAGGACATTGCATTAGCTTCACTCCCTAGAGCTTTGTGGGCTACTTCAGACACCGATGTAGGGCAAATGGATATTCCACCAGTACATATTAGTGTCAAGGAGGGCATTTAATTGCCACGCTTGTCTCAATACAAAATGTCTCAAGAAGGTGAAGAAGCACTTATATGCATTGTCCATGATTTAATTAAAGTGGGGGTTGTGGAAGAAGTTCCTTATAACATTTGCAACAGTCCTATTCTTCCTATTTTGAAAAGACACTAGGATTTACAGATTCATCATTGATTTACAAGAAGTTAACACGATTCATCATTGATTTACAAGAAGTTAACAAGGTTGTAGTACCACAATACCCTGTGGTTTCTGATATAACAGAAACAACACTTCTTACCCTGGCTCCTCCAACAGCAACTACTTTTTTTGTGATTGACCTTAAAAATCCTTTCTTTTCAATTCCCATTCATCCTGATAGGCAATATTTGTTAGGCTTCACTTTGAATAATCGATCATACAGATTTTGTAGAATTCCTCAAGGGTACACTGAGTGTCCTAGTATTTACAGCCAAGCATTGAAAAGACAACTCAATTTTTTCATTTTGCCTGAAGGACTGGCTCTCATACAATATGTCGATGACGCCTGAACAGTTTGAAAAATGTACTTTGTCTTTACTTTCCTTTCTTGCCTCACATCATCATAAAGTGTCACGGAAGAAATTGCAATATTGTAGACTGAAGGTTACCTATTTAGGTCACCTTCTGTCTAAGGAGGGACGCGCAATTACATCAGATAGTATTTAAGCAATTTTAGACACCCCAGTACCTTCTACTCAGAAAGAGGTGCGTGCATTCATTGGTCTTACTTCATTTTGTAGGCAATGGATATTAGGTTTTTCATACATTGTTAAACCCCTGTGAGTGCTTTTGACCAAAATACACTCCAATTGCCCTTCCATGGACGACTGAATGCCAGAATGCTTTTCGTCAGTGTTAGGCATTCCAGATTACATGAAGGTTTTTAGACTATGTAGGCAATGGATATTAGGTTTTTCACACATTGTTAAACCCCTGTGAGTGCTTTTGACCAAAATACACTCCAATTGCCCTTCCATGGATGACTGAATGCCAGAATGCTTTTCGCCAGTGTTAGGCATTCCAGATTACATGAAGGTTTTTAGACTCTATGTACACGAGAAAGATGGGTGTGCATTGTCAGTTTTAGTGCAGACACACAGCGGCAAGCAGCGTCCCGGAGCATATTTTTCAGCGGTTTTTGATCCTGTTGCTCGTGCATTGCCTGGGTGCTTCCGTTCAGTTGCAGCAGCAGCTGTGTCCATACATCAGTGTGAAGGGATAGTTTTGTCACATAAACTGTTGGTGCTAGTACCCCATGTGGTCGATGCCTTTTTGAATCAGACCAAAACGCAACACTTGACTAGTGCTCGTTTGACAGGATACGAATTGACACTGTTGGCCCCTCACATTACCTTGAAGAGGTGTTCGACTCTGAACCCAACTACTTTGTTACCATATCCAGCTACTCAGCCTCAGTCACAGGAGTCTCATGATTGTATATTCCTTACTGAGGAACAGACAAAAGGTTGCGTTGATTCGCAAGATACACCCCTTTCAGATGTAGATGGAGAACTATGGGTTGATGGGTCTTGTTTGAAGTTACCAGATGGCACGACTTCAGCTGGATATGCTATTACGACACTTCAGACAGTAGTGGAGACAGCTGGTATACCACAGAAGTCGGCTCAAGCAGCTGAGCTAATAGCTTTGACACGAACGTGTGAACTTAGCATTGACTTGCGTGTGAACATTTATACAGACAGCCGCTATGCTTTTGGAGTGGCCCATGATTTTGGCCTACTTTGGAAGGAAAGAGGCTTTCTTACGTCCCACAGGATGCTGATAATGCACGGAGAACTAGTGCATAACCTTCTGAATGCAATGACATATCCAAAGAAAATAGCTATTGTTAATTGTAGCGCACACAGGAAGTGACTGATAAGACTGGACAAGGCAATGCCTTTGCAGATCGCGTAGCTCGTGAGACTGCGATGCAGCGAAGCACTACATCAATGTACGTAGTGAAGTCACAAGCTGAACGTTGACATGATGCTAGACAAGAAGTACTATACATACAGAGGTCTGCTTCTGTGGAAGAACTTGAGCAATGGTCTGATGCGCTACCCTTTGCATTGTTGTCCATTAGATCGGTGCCACATTCACGATCTGGGCTTACACCATATGAGGTGGTAATTGGGAGACCGATGAACATTTGGGGAGTTCCTAAACCATGCCCCATACATGAAGAACCTTGTGTTCTGATGAATGACTATTTAGCACAGTTAACTGACAGTATGATCTCTATTCATCAATAGGTTCGAGAAGCTCTTCCTGACAGATCTATTGGTGAGACCCACGAACTCCGACCCGGTGATCACGTGATGGTCAAAGCTTTTGAGAGGTCGACCAGTTTGGAGCCAAGATGGCGAGGACCGGAGCAAGTGCTCTTAGCTACGAGGACAGCGGTTCGAGTGACAAACAGAAAGAATTGTATACATAGCACTCACTGCAAACGAGTGCTGCCTACCTTGGTGGAACCAGCTGTGCTGACTGACCATCAAGAGATTCTAGAAACAGAGAAAGGCCACGCTATTTCACCTGACGAATCTGAGGAAGTCTTCCCGGACCACACGATCGCTGGAGTATCCCGGTACCAGCTTAGACCGAGGAAAGAACCTGCATTGTTGAAAAAGACTGGTTGAGCTACCGTCCTGGGTTTGTGAAACGGAGTGCTGATGTGGCAAGGGGGGGGAATCAGTCCTACATATTGACACGTATTTTGACCCTCGGTGAAGAAACCAATGGCTGCCCTGGGCTTTAGAGCTCCAACGATTGATTCAACGACAAAGAGATCATGTCTGCAAGGAGATCAACTGTTGCTAAGATCTGTAATAAGAAGACCATTTGTGCTGTAGGATTTGTTGTTACTATGGTGGCTGTAGCAGTGACAACCTGGTATGTTGAGAAAGTGGCTCCTGCTCGACAGCTTTTGATCACCACTACTCCAGTACCAGTTGAGCATCATTACTTTACGTTTCCATACCATGAGCAAAAGCATTGAAAATCCTACCTGAACAATACGTTTATTCAGATGTTGCATCACACTCACAATGCCACAAATACTACCAACTGTTGGGTGTGTGGGATGATACCTGCTCACCAGAAGAAGGGAGGAACACCTTTTATTCCTCTTTCTTTCTCTCATAATGGTTCTTGCCAAGCCTGGTTTGCGCTTTTAATTGCTTCTTGAAAGATGGCAGTAGGACGGATTAATTATCATCTCAATAAAGTGTGTTATCCAGATGAGGATGGTTATCCGTGAGCTGAAGGAACTAAATGGGAATGGGAGGAGTATCGACCTGAGAATTTTTCTATGCCATATGTTTTCCCAAATATGAGAACTATTAAGAACAATGGATCATTTGTGATTTCTGTCACTAGTGTCAAGAATCTGACACCTGCAATAAAAAGATCTTTTGCAGATGGCATGAGAGCAATATCTGCATGGATGACATCAAACTGTCTTCAATGTAACGTAGGGGAAACAGAGGTCATGTTGTTCGGACAAGCAGCAACACACTGGTCCCCTGAATGGTGGCCCTTGGAATTGGGCCCTGTTCCCAGCCCTAAGAGCACGGTCAAAAATCTTGGTGTGCTATTAGACCAGACACTCACCTTTAAGGACCATGTAAATCAGGTGGCCAGTACCTGCTTTCGAGCAATTGGGATGCTAAGAAGAGTGTTTCCCTATCTACCAGACTGTCACAGGAAAACACTTGTGCAGGCACTAGTCATTAGCAGAGTGGATTACTGTAATGGTCTCCTACTAGGAGCTAATGAAGGGCAACTTAAAAAGTTACAAGTAATCCAAAACACGGCAGCAAGGGCAGTCCTTAATGTTCCCCCTAGGACTCCCTCTCGCCCTCTGCTAACCAGACTCCATTGGTTACCAGTGAGGAAGCGAGTACAGTTTAAGACCCTATGTACCATTCATAAAAGTGTGGTAGGCGAAGGCCCGAAATACCTGGCCAAAATCTTCAGCCATATGCCCCTGGACGCTCCTTGCGCTCTGGAAACATGCAGTTTCTGCAAACAAAGTGACCCTCGGGTGGTGCTAGGGGTTGTAAATATGGCCCTAAGTACTTTGAGGGTGATGTGTCCTCATAGTATGACCAATGTTGCTCCTCCTCAGGATCATGTAATTGAGGTTTGATCCAGTACAGCTGTTCAGCATACACAGATCTGCATCTCACATCATTTGCACGCTAATGGTGTGCTTCAATTTCTGGTGGCAGTACACTTGTTCCTGTCTATGTGAGGCCGCAAGGTGTATATGAGTGCAGTCAATTGACCCTAGGACATTGGAAATCTCACTGTGGCACCGAAGCTTGCATTGCTGGCTTTGAATGTGTGGGTGTCCATGGGGAATTGAATATGCTGCCCATTGAAGCGTCCATAACCTGGTTCAGTTTTGTGCTGAAGGCGGATGGAGATGCCATGCACCAGGCCTACTGCCCTGTGTGTGGTGTTTGTTGCAAATAATTATTTTGTACTTAGCATTTTAGCAAGGGGGCGTGACAGTAGATCCCTATGTTCGGCTACAGGGTATCGCTAATGAAAAAAAGTGTGTTTGTTATGGTCCCCCATATTGAGCCTGTTTGTCCTCTGGATAGGGGGTCCAGCCTTTCTCAGACAGTCCTGGCTCTCATCCTGAATTGTTGCACCCTTTGAGGTCATGGTTTGGTGGCTGGGTTTCCATTCTAATGCTGCATGCGTTATTGTAAAGTATACAAAAAGGAATGTAAAGAATGTTTAAATCAATCTCAGTCCCTGGTAAATACTCGAGCTGCATCCCAGTCAATCGTTATTTTGCACACTGTGCCACCTCAGTTTGGACCCAGCAATATGCAAATCAGTCTTGACCGTGCTCCAATGGGAACAGTCAGGCCAGGTCCTCCCTGAACCAGAACACAAGCAACCTAGGCATGGTTTATTGTAGTAGAACATGGGTGCAGCAGAACATGGTATCACGGCCTAGCAGTGCTGCATCCATGACAATATAATACGGAGTTGAAATGTGAGCTATTGCCATCAGCCTGTAAGTGCTACATCTGTACATGATTGTTTATGTAAGTCTTGCTCTCTGTGATTTTATGATTTCAGCTCAAACAGTGCGTATGCTGCGTTTTTGTGCATTGTTCTTAGTTTTCTGTATTGGCTTACTCTTTCTTTCACTCTCTACTCTTTCAGGAACTTTTACCTCCTGCTTTTGACTGGTAGTCTTTCCATAGTTTTTTCCAGTGATTTTTCATTGACCTCTCCTATTTGTTTTTTTTAAACAAAATTGTATTGAGTTTTTTATCGTCGGAATACAAATGTTTCATATTCAGTACAAGTGAGGAGGTAACAGTCATGAATACATATATTCTGTACAAATTTTTAGCGACAGGCTGAACAATCGTTCATAATAACTCCAAATGATGCAGTGCCATATGGCCAACAAAAAAGAAAAGGAAAGTGACAATTCACTTGTATGAATGGATATTCAGACATTAGAAAACTCGTATTATCTAATTATCTAAGCCTTACCACTCTATAACAAAACTAGGAACTTACCCCCTCCCTCCCGTTCACTGGTCCACTACTGTACAGTGTGATATATCAAAAAATTGTATTGATTCAACGAAAAACAAATAAATATAGCTCTTAAACAGTTATATAACCCTGGGCAATATGAGGCGTGGAGTAGTACTGCGTTACACAGTTGCGGTCAAATCAACTAATGGGGATGTGGGAGATGTGGGTGGAATGGACCCAACCTGCGATGTCGGAGGGGTTAGTCTATCTATGGCTTTGAATGTTTCTAGCATTTGGTCCCATTCCAGAGAGATAGGAATCCTACGCAGTCCTCCGAATTCTTATTGCCTAATGGTCGCACTCGCAGCAGTACCCCATCGGATCATTTCCGTCTGCCAAGAAAGAGGTGTAGGGGGAGAAGCAGACCCCCACCTCAGCGTTATGGCACGTTTTGCAATGAGTACAGCCAAGTTGGCGAATCTATACTGGACCTTCTGTCGCTTGGAGCCCTTATGCAGGCCCAAGAGGCAACTGTCCGCCGAAGACCAAACAGTCATACCTGTAACTTCCTGCACTCTATAACTGATTGTTTGCCAGTACACCCGAAAGCGCGGGCACCCCCACAACATATGGAGGAGACCCGTGTCTGCCTCCTGACAACTAGGGCAGGCAAGCCGTGCGGTAGGGAATATGCGATTAAGGTGGTGCGGTGTGAGATACACCCTATGTAATATCATACACTGTATGTACTTGAATTTAGCGTTACGGGAAACTTTCTTAGAAAATTGTAAGGTAGAGGCCCACTCCTTATCTGTCACTTCTCTTCCCAACTCCAGTGACCATTTGGCTCGGAGTGAAGTTAGCGGTATTCCTGAGTGTGCCCGAATACCCCTATACAACCAGCGGGCGGGATGGCGTCCCTCTCCCGTTAGATATATGGCATATACTAGTTCATGCCTAGGGGGTTCAGTCCCATCAGGGAACCAATGGAGTTTAACACAATGAGAGATAGTGGCATGAAGCAGTAACAGTGTTGGGGGGACCCCCTGAGTATGGATAAATTATTATGATCTGCTAGTGTGCCGTCAAGGAACACCGCCTCAACTGTTGATACACCTTCCTCCTCCCATGGGGATGCAACTCTTTTCGAGGTTAACCCAGTCGCATTTGGTATCCCAAGCAAAGGAAATATTGGGAGAGTACGGGTGGACCTTTTTGGTGAATTGCAGGGCCTTCTACCAGTAAAGTAGGGCTGTCTTGAGTAAAGGGGGAACTGTGGGTGGAGTCTTGGCGTGTGGCACTAGTAAAGTGTGAAGAGTGCCCTGGATAAGAAGCTGAGGTGTATAACCAATTTCCTGGATATGTCGTCCCGCTAGCCAATAAGATAACCATTGTAGTTGACTTGCCATGCAATAAGCTCGAAAATCTGGGGCTCACAGTCCTCCCTCTTCAGGTCGCAGCTGCAATTTGGCCAGGCCCACTCTCCTATGTCCTCTGCCCCAAATACGTTCTGACAGGAGTGAATTGAGTGTACCAAAAATGTGAGCTGGGGTAGAGACTGGTATATTAGTAAAATAATATAAAAGACGGGGGAGCATCACCATTTTAGAAATGGCCACCCTGCCCATCACAGATAGTGGTAATGAGATCCAAAATGCTACCTGCCTCCGGAGTGACCTGATTGCCTTCATCAAGTTGCCATCAATAAGGTTTTGGGAGGTTCTATATATTTGTATACCTAAGTACATAAAAGTGTCTGGGGCGGTCTTTAATATTAAGTCACTGAAGGTTACTGAGTCTGGGGAATCTCTATGGAGCATATAAAAAGCGTATGATTTATTCGCATTAATGGCCGCCAGTCCCGATATCTGTTCAAATTCTTTAACTATATTTGGGATGGGTTCCAGGTCTGTAGTGAGATCCTTTAAGTATAGAATAATGTCATCCGTATATGCGGACACTAAGGGCCCGATTCACAGAATAAACTTAAGACTCAATCCTAAACTTACTACTATTTTGGTATTCACAGAATGCACTTACTACTTTTGGCATTCACAGAATGAACTTACTACTTTTGGTATTCACAGAAGTTAGAACTTTGTCTTAAGTTTGTCTTGAGACAAACTTAAGACAGACTTAAGACAGACTTAAGACAAACTTAAGACAGACTTAAGACAGACTTAAGACAAAATCCTAACTTAAGTCTGTCTTAAGTCTGTCTTAAGTTTGTCTTAAGTCTGTCTCAAGTTTGTCTTAAGACAAACTTAAGACAAAATCCTAACTTCTGTGAATACCAAAAGTAGTAAGCTCATTCTGTGAATACCAAAAGTAGTAAGTTCATTCTGTGAATGCCAAAAGTAGTAAGTGCGGGCCCGATTCCCAGAATGAACTTAAGACTAAATCCTAAAATTACTACTATTTGGTATTAACAGAATGCACTTACTCATTTTGGTATTCACAGAAGGCACTTACTCATTTCGGTATTCACAGAGGTTAGTAGTCCTAACTCTAGGACTCCTAAATGCCTTCTGTGAATACCGAAAGTCTTAAAATTAGGATTTTTCTCAGTTTAGGAGTCCTAAAGTTAGGAGTCCAAACTTTACTGCTACTAAATTGAGAAAAATCCTAATTTTAAGACTTTCGGTATTTACAGAAGGCATTTAGGAGTCCTAAAGATAGGAGTACTAACTTCTGTGAATACCGAAATGAGTAAGTGCCTTTTGTGAATACCGAAATGAGTAAGTTCATTCTGTGAATACCAAAATAGTAGTACGTTTAGGATTGAGTCTTCAGTTCATTCTGTGTGTGATATTATTAATTGGGATCCCAAGGTCTACGGCCTCCCTGTGAAGCCTAATGAGCAGGGGTTCTAATGCTAATACAAACAGCAGTGGCGACAGGAGGCATCCTTGCCTGGTACCCTAGGATATAGAATAAACAGAAAATATATGAGAGCCTGTCTGAGCCGTAGAAGCAGAGTATAGTAGTTCTACCCATCTCAAGTATCCTCTTGGAATACCAAATCTTTCCATAAAAGCTAGCCTGTAAGCCCAAACAAGTTTATCAAACAATTGCCGCATAGCCAGAGAGATGCACCCAGTTTTGCAAGAAAGGTCCGCTGCAGCTTTCATTATATAGTGGAGGTGTCTGATATTCAGGGAGGTACTGCGGCCCGGTACACAACCACATTGGTCAATGTTAATGAGTTTTGGAAGATAAGGGAGGAGGCGCTTAGCCAATATTTGACTGAGTATTTTATACTCAGTAGGTAATAAAGAAAGGGGGCACTAACCTGACATGTCACAGAGGGTAATATTGTCAAGGGGGTTTATCTCCGCTTTTTTGGCTTTAAAAGCCAAGAAAGCGGAGATAAAATTATTTCCCTAATACCTAGCTATCGCTAAGACCAGTTAGCGACAGCTAGTAGGAGATAGCGACCATCTTAGGCCCCGCTTTGCATGTCAGTGAAATTTATCACTAATGACATGCAAAGTGGGCGTGCCAAGATGTTAGCGACTGGAAACAGTCGCTAACATCGCTATCTCCTATTATCAACTTTTGGAGATATTCGCCCTAAGCGCAAATATATCCAAAAGCTAACACCTGTCCTGAGCAGTTCTTAGCCATGTTATCGAATGGTAGGTGGATAACATGGCTAAGAGCATTAGCTCGGTAATGCATGAATATCGCTGACTTTTCAGCGATATTCATGCATTTTGGCCGATTTTTATCACTTAGGAGATAAACCTTGATTATAGCAAGGTTCCTAAGCGATAAAAATCGCCGCAGCTCGGCGATAAAAATATTGCCGCTAAGCCAAGATAGCGATAATTATAGCTAGTTGTTGGTAATATGCCCCTGAGATCTCTATTCGGTTTGGGGAGAGAAGCGACTAACGCTTGCATGGTTGTCAAAAGAAGAGTGTGTCTCTCTAGCGCCATCTTGTAGAGGCTCCCTAAACATGGGGTCAATTGCTCGGCATACGCTGAATAAAATTCTGCAGGTAAACCATCCAGACCCGGAGTTTTATTTCTGGGGAGGTCCTTGATGGCTTCTATAATGTCAGTTTTAGAGATAGGGGCTTCTAATTCTGATTGGGCATCTGTTGTTAGTTTAGGATATGGAAGGTCATCCAAAAAGGCAGCTAAGTATTCATATGATACAACAGCCGGAGCACTGTACAGATTTTTGTAATATGTACAGAATGCCATATTGATGTCTACCTGAGTAAAAACAACGGTACCATCCGGGAGAGAAATTTCTGTTATCGGGACATGGGATGGAACATCACGTATAAGGTGACATAAGGTTACATTGTATGTGCCCGTGTCTCCTCCCAGCTCCCGCCTCCCAGCTGCCCCGCCCACGCTCCGCCCCCTCCACTCTCCATTTATGTCCAATGACCCAACGCGCAGCGTCCACGCGCTACGGCCGCGCCGAAGGTGCGCCAAAGGTAAGCCCATCTACGCCCGTCCGCCCCTGGACCACGCCCAGCGCCAGTCCCCCTGGTTCCCGTAATGCCCAGCCCACTCGCATCACTTACGATGCCACCACCCTCCTAGCCCTTAACCCCGGCCGTTCCCCCAACTGCGTCCAAGCCGCTCCTGGACACACCCATGGACCCTTCTCTTGCAACTCCTGCAAGTTCGACGGCACCAAAACCAACTCCTCATCCTCCAACACCAATCAGAGACCTGACACCAACCACCTAAAATGCATCCTGCTCAACACCCGCTCGGTCCACAGACATGCCATCGACCTCTGGAATCTACTAGACACCATCTCACCGGACGTCGCCTTCCTAACAGAAACATGGATGAACGCCTCCTCAGCCCCAGACATCACCATTGCCATCCCGGAAGGATACAAGATCATCCGTAAGGACCGCATCCAGCAAACAGGAGGAGGCATCGCTATCGTCCATAAGAACTCCATCCGCGTCTCAACCAGCTCAGACGTCAACCTTACCAGCGCCGAACACCTCCACTTCCAGATCCACACCGACCCCAAGACCACACTCAGAGGCACCCTCCTCTACCGGCCTCAAGGACCCCGTACACAATTCAGTGACGACATCACTGACTTTATCACTCCACACGCCCTCCCCTCCGAGGACTACATTCTATTGGGAGACCTCAATATTCACCTGGAAAAGAGCAACGACAGCAGCGCCACCACCCTTCTGGACAATCTTGCCAACCTCGGACTCAAACAACTTGTCACTACCCCCACCCACATTGCAGGTCACACACTCGACCCCATCTTCACCTCCAGCAAACATGTCTCAATCAGTCACACCACAGCTCTTCATTGGACGGACCACAGCTGCGTTCACTTTACCTACAATAAGACCACAATCCATAACCATCCTCAACCCACCCTGCGAAGAAACTGGAACAAAATCACCATCGACCAGATCTCCTCATCGCTTCTTCTAAACTCTCCCGCCCACTCCCCAAACCCCGACCAAGCAGCCATTAACCTCACCCAATGGCTATCCAACAGCGCCGACATCCTAGCACCATTGAAAAAACGCCAAAGCAAACTAGGCAGCAAAAACGCCTCCTGGTTCAACGATGATCTTAAGAAATCGAAGAAACTTTGTCGCTCCCTCGAGAAGGCCTAGAAAGAAGACCCAAACACCAACACCAGGGACGCCTTCAAAAACGCCACCAACTTATCCGATCTGCCAAGAAAGCCGCATTCAAAGACCGACTAGATAACAACGCCCACAACAGCAAGGAATTATTCAACATCGTCAAAGAATTTACCAACCCATCAGCCAACTCCAACGACATCACCCCCTCCCAAGCCCTCTGCAACTCCCTAGCTTCCTTCTTCCACAACAAAATCGCAGACATCCACAACAGCTTCGACAGCCGACCCGGACACCAACCCACCCAACCTTCTTCAGGACCTTCACCCCCCTTGAACATCCTTAACGACTGGAACCCAATCTCCACTGAGGACACCATCCGCCTGATGAACTCCATCCACTCAGGATCCCCAACGGACCCATGCCCTCACCACATCTTCAACAAAGCAGACTCCATCATAGCACCACACCTCCGAGATGTCATCAACTGCTCCCTCAACTCCGCCACCTTCCCGGAAAGCTGGAAACACGCAGAACTCAGCGCCCTTCTGAAAAAACACTCAGCTGACCCCACCGAACTCAAAAACTACCGCCCCATCTCGCTTCTTCCATTCCCGGCCAAAGTCATCGAGAAAGCTGTCAACAACCAGCTCGCCACCTTCCTCGAAACCAACAAATCCCTCGACCCCTCACAGTCCGGCTTCCGAGCCAAACACAGCACTGAGACCGCACTTATCGCAGCAACAGACGACATTCGAACTCTACTGGACCATGGAGACACAGTCGCCCTCATCCTCCTCGACCTCTCTGCAGCCTTCGACACAGTCTGTCATAGCACCCTTCTACAGCGCCTCAGAAACGTCGGAATCCAAGGAAAAGCACTTGAATGGATCACCTCGTTCCTCACCGGAAGAACCCAGAGAGTCCGCCTCCCACCATTCAAGTCAGAGGCCTCAGAAGTAATCTGCGGCGTGCCACAAGGATCGTCACTCAGCCCCACCCTCTTCAACGTATACATGAGCCCCCTTGCGGCCATCGCTCGCCAACACAATCTCAACATCATCTCCTACGCTGACGACACTCAACTGATCCTCTCACTCACCAAAGACCCTAACACCGCCAAAACCAACTTACACGAAGGAATGAAAGAAGTAGCCGAGTGGATGAAGCACAGCCGTCTTAAACTGAACTCAGACAAAACAGAAGTCCTCATCTTAGGCACCTCCCCCTCCGCCTGGGATGACTCTTGGTGGCCAGAGGCCCTTGGAAAAGCCCCCATCCCGACGGACCATGCACGGAACCTGGGTGTCATCCTGGACTCCTCACTCTCGATGACCAGACAAGTCAACGCCGTTTCATCATCTTGCTTCAACATTCTTTGCATGCTTAAAAAAACATTTTGCTGGATCCCCACAGAAACTAGAAAAACGGTCACCCACGCACTGGTCACGAGCCGCCTGGACTACGGAAACACCCTATACGCCGGTATCACCGCAAAACTCCAGAAAAAACTCCAACGCATCCAGAACGCTTCAGCCAGGCTCATACTAGACATCCCGCGTAAAGAACACATCTCTGGTCACCTGAAAAACCTCCACTGGCTCCCCGTAAATAAGAGGATTACTTTCCGTCTCCTAACCCACGCACACAACGCACTTCACGAACTTGGACCCGAATGCCTCAACACACGACTGTCCTTCTACACCCCTTCCCGTCTGCTACGATCCTCCAACCAAGCCCTTGCCACTGTACCTCGCATCAACAAAACCACCATGGGAGGTAGATCCTTCTCCTACCTGGCAGCTAAAACCTGGAACTCACTTCCCACTCACCTTCGGCTTACTCAGAACCACCTAGCATTCAGAAAGCAACTTAAAACTTGGATATTCGACAAGTAATTCCACACCCTTCCTCAAGCGCCTTGAGACCCTATGGGTATGTAGCGCGCTATATAAATCTCTTGACTTGACTTGACTTGACTGAGCTAGAAGGGTCCCTGACCTATCTGCGTCTTTATGACCATGCTGAGTGTATGCATTATAGTCTATTTTTTTTTAACTGTTTATTAACGACTACGGAAAAACAGATTATCACAGTACAATGATATGCAATAACGATATGCCACAGTCCTTTCTTTTTCTCCCCATGAACCCTGTAAACCCATGTTATTGAAGGTATGGCAGCATACATCAAAACTAAAGTATTTAATACACTCAATCAATATACTCCCCTTTAGCAACACCTCAACCTACCTCAACTGTGATACCCCCCTCCCTCCCCAGGTGGTGTGGGTGTGCATAAGATGCATTATAGTCTATTAGGCGAAGTTGTTCAATGAGTTCAGCATGTTTAATTCTGGCTTCTTGTAGCCGTGCATGTTGAGATGGATGAGAAATGGTTGAGTTTTCAAGTTTATTGAGAGAGTCTTCTACTAAAGCTAGGCGTTTCCTGCCGTGCTCCCAAGGTGGCCCCTATCAGCTGTGCCTCATATCACTGTTTTAAAAGCATCCCAGTCGACTAAGTGGGAGGACGCAGATTCGTTGGTTTTTGGCAAAGTAATTAGTAATAACTGTACCTAGTTTATTTTAAAAAACCTGGTCCTCCCGAGTTCCATGGCCGCCAAGTTGGTACAGGGGTGGGAGCCCTCCCCCATTCAAGTATCATCTCTAGCGGGTTATGGTCAGACAATGTTTTCCCGAGGTACGTAGACTCAATCATCTGGGACAACAGGGACATGGAACAAAAGATTCTATCTATTCTAGTGTGCAACTGGTGTGGAGGGGAGTAGAATGAATATTCCTGACTATTGGGATGCTGTGAACGCCATACATCTTGCATTGTCCAACCCGTGGAGCGAGAGAGTGGTTTTGGTGGGTGTCAGGAAGTCTGCCGCTCTGTGTGTTCCCAGAGTGTGCGAGGTCGTAAGGTAGTCAAGGTCGGAGCAAGACAGGTCAGAGAAACAAAACCAGCTGAAAATAGCCCCTGGGTAGACAGAGATGAGGATCTCTGGTCAAAAACAATGTAACAAAAGTCCTGTGCACACGAAAGTGGTACGTAGGGCCCGATTCAAAGAATGAACTTAAGACTCAATCCTAAATTTACTACTATTTTGGTATTCACAGAATGCACTTACTACTTTTGGCATTCACAGAATGCACTTACTACTTTTGGTATTCACAGAATGAACTTACTACTTTTGGTATTCACAGAAGTTGGGATTTTGTCTTAAGTTTGTCTTAAGACAAACTTAAGACAGACTTAAGACAAACTTAAGACAGACTTAAGACAGGCTTAAGTTAGGATTTTGTCTTAAGTTTGTCTTAAGTCTGTCTTGTTTGTCTTAAGACAAACTTAAGACAAAATCCTAACTTCTGTGAATTCCAAAAGTAGTAAGTGCATTCTGTGAATACCAAAATAGTAGTAAGTTTAGGATTGAGTCTTAAGTTCATTCTGTGAAGCGGGCCCGTAGTTCTCAGGTGATAACCAGAATTAGAGAGGTTCTTTGAGCGAAGTAATATACTTTGACAGAGGTTTTTTTTAAAGAAAAGTTTTAATTTATCGGCATTGAAAATCAGTACAAACAAGAGCCCAAAAGACGACACGTGTTTCGTCACACCATGTACGGGTGGTGACTCATCAGGGCTGTATTGGTGCAGTCTCGAGTAGAAGCGCGCTAGAGGAGTGAGAGTGGGGGTCAAGAGACGCCGAGGGAGGCGATCCTCGCTCCGGGTGGGGGTGGTCGTGAAAATTCCCGAGTGCAGTACGAGGACAGGTGCGTCCTGGAGAACGAGCTTAATTCAGTGGAGGCACGGGTCGTGCGCACTACCGCACGACCCGTGCCTCCACTGAATTAAGCTTGTTCTCCAGGACGCATCCGTCCTCGTACCACTCGGGAATTTTCACGACCACCCCCACCCGGAGCGAGGATCGCCTTCTTCGCGGTCTCTTGACCCCCACTCTCACTCCTCCAGCGCGCTTCTACTCGAGACTGCACCAATACAGCCCTGATGAGTCACCACCCGTACATGGTGTGACGAAACACGTGTCGTCTTTTGTGCTCTTGTTTGTACTGATTTTCAATGCCGATAAATTATAACTTTCCTTCAAAAAAACCCTCTGTCAAAGTATATTACTTCGCTCAAAGAACCTCTCTAATTCTGGTTATCACCTGAGAACTACGTACCCATTTTGTGTGCACAGGACATTTGTTACATTGTCCAACCCGTGGCCCAAGCATGTGGGCCTCTAGCGAAGGCGGAGTAAGAGGTGTTAAAAATTTGTCCTTTTCATTTTTTGCACATTTTGTTGACTTCTGAGTTAGTTAAATGTGTTTCCTGAAAAAGAGCTATTTTGACTTTTTGCCTATTCCGCTGGGCGTACATTCTGTGACGTTTGTGGTTAGATCCCATTACCCGCACATTTCTTGACAATATTTTGTATTTACCTAACCATGCCATACAGCATCACATCGATACAAAGGAGTGCCCTAGGGAAAAGTGAAGAACACAATACATTACATGACATAGGGTGGACCAGGAACCAACCCCCCCCCCCCCTTATGAACTATAACAACCAATACTAGGGCCAACAATCAACTTACATTGGTCCACACATGCTAAAATTGACTAAATCTAAACGGTCATAAAATGCAGTAACTGCAGGGAGGTGGGTCCTATACCATGCATGATCTAACCATTACATACAGAGCTACATTCCTGGCGGGACCCTATAGTATGTTAGTCTTAAGCAGAAACCCGAGTAAGAAAAAGACATAGGACCCGATTCACAGAACTAATTTAAGACAAAATCCTAAACTTACTACTTTTGGTATTCACAGAAGTTAGGATTTTGTCTTAAGTTTGTCTTAAGACAGACTTAAGACAGACTTAAGTTAGGATTCTGTCTTAAGTCTGTCTTAAGTCTGTCTTAAGACAAACTTAAGAAAAAATCCTAACTTCTGTGAATACCAAAAGTAGTAAGTTTAGGATTTTGTCTTAAGTTAGTTCTGTGAATCGGGCCCATAGATTATGAGTACATGAATAATGTCATACTTCCCATCATCAGGTCAAGATCAGGCAATAATCGTGAGAGATCCACGGGGGTCGATCTGCAACGTCAGCCAAATAGGTCCTTTACAATTTGCGGGGTAATCGAGGGAAATGGGGTATTGCTCTCAGAGTCTGACACAATCACGTTATCATCAGATTGTTCCGTTGACATGACTTGCTTGGGGTCATGCATGGAGGCAGCCGCTGCTAACGCCGACTCCTGTTCCATTAGGGCTCGCTCCGGTGAAGGTTTCTTAGTGGACAATGTTTGCATTGTCCTTCTGCGACGGGACCCAGGCTTGTTTGTTTGTATCTGAGCTCGTCCTAGTTGTTGATCTATATTGTCCAGAGCCTGGGAGGGTAAAGTAGCTTCAAGCCAAGCGTTTGCTGTCTCAGGGCAGTCAAAAAAGTGGGCTTTCTGATCGTAAATAATCTTCAGTCATGCCACAAACTGTAGGGCATACTTCAAGTTCAGGGCCTGAAGTTTCCGCTTGAGTGGTTGATAAGAAGCCCTTTGACACTGCAGTTACATTGTATAGTCTTGGTAAAGAGAGATCCGGGTATTTTTTTACTGATTAGGAGCATTTTCTCTGGCTTTTTGTAGTAAATGGTCACGTTCCCTATAATTAAAGTGGTCTGGGTGGCATTCCTGCAGTTGGCTTGCCCGGATACGGTGTGTACGTTCCACACAAAATAAGGTAGAAAGGCCTTCTGGGGCTACATGATCTCTCAGCCAATTTTCAACAAACCGGGTCACATTGGGGCCTTCTGAACGTTCCGACAGCTCAATAATGCGGACATTATTGCGTCTGGCTCGCCCCTCTGCGTCTTTGACTCTGTCGAGCAGAGTAGTCACTTGCTTTTGTGGTTGTGACAACTGAACAGAGTGTTCCTTATGTTGTGGTGCAAGGTCCAGCAGTGTCTGTGCATGATCTTTGACCGTGTCAGAGAGTTTATTATGATCTGCACGCAGGAGGGTAAAACCAGAGGTGAGAGTGCCAAGCTGTTGCTCGATAGAGTGGCGCGAGTCCCTTATTTCAAGGAGAATTTGGTCCAATATATCAGGAGGGGGCGACATGGCTGTTGGTGGGACACAACTTATTGATGATGTTTGAGACGCCGAGTCAGAGTACCCCTGAAGTGGTGTTTCTGTGACAGGCACCTCATGTTGCTTCCCCTTTATGCGTCCCATCATGATGCTTGTGATGCGTTACTAGAGGAAGAAGGGCCACCCGGCTGCGGTCTTAAGGCAGAGAGGCTGAGCTAGTGATTGTGTCAATGAGCCAAGCTGGAGTGGCGGTGTGGCAGCAGGAGGGTGACAAGCGTTAAGCTATATACCCTAACTGGTGTAGTCAGACGAGACAGGGCCGTACCCTAACTATGTACTGTGTTGCGCCAACCAGCCACCATAGGTAACACACTAGGCTAAGAAAATCTCACTTGTGCTGCGTAGTGAGAAGTCGCTCAGACCCAGCCTGGGGGCAGAACTGGTGGAGAGCAGCCGGCCACCGGCCCACTCTCCACACAATGAATCACAAGGGCCCTCAATTATCCACTCACATAACTCCTCGGGCATGCGCTAAGAGACCCTTGCAATAACAAGAGGAGGCCGCTGCGCAACCACTGGTGATCGAAATATCCCCAAACAATAGTCAGCGTGGTCAAGACTGTGCTTTAATGAGGGGCACATCACTCAGGCCATTCAGGGTGGGCAAGCAGCCAGCTACACAGCGCCCATCAGTAGCAGAGCCCAAAGGGGGCGAGAAAAGAGAAGCATTCCAACCGTCAATCCAACCCAAGCATGGGGACACAGTCAATGTCGCTGCAGCCTGCTGTTGATTAAGGGATGATGCAGTAGATTCTTTGTCTCAGACCGCCCACTTATACAAATAAAGTACAAGGACCCGGCCTTAACCGCTTTGTAATGGGGTCCATAGCAGTAATTGAATGTCAAAGGATTTTGGACCCCCCATGAGTGTCAGGCACATGTACCGTCTCACCTCAGTGCCAGTGAATAAGTATATTCCTTTTATGTGCCAATATCCGGGAGCAAGGGCCGAGAGAGGACAGGCCGACCCCTTAAGGGAGAGACTCCAGCAGTATTGGTGCACAGGCCCCAGTGCCTGCGGGAAGGCAGGAAACACGTTGCTGCCGTCAAGGCCCTGTGACACAGCTGACATGATGACGCAAAGCTTTTCCCGGTGATCGTGGGGCTCCACGGGATTGATATTGCAGCCGATCGGGTCCTACTGCCCCACCGTCTTATAGGGGGAAAGTTACAGTAGAACTGCCCCCAGGTTCCTCTGTGACAACAGGATAGTCCAGGACCCAGCCGGGAGCTCTGTTAAGATGCTTGCAGTTAGCCACGCCTCTCATATGTGTGATTGCAGTTTATTTATGACATTTGTAATTTTTAGGGATGTGAGAATGTCAAAAACATTTTCATGGGGCCATGGGGCACATAGGGATTACTGGGTCCAACCTTGGTAGTTAAGGCCTTTTACTCCTGATGTTTCGGGGCCCGACCTACTATGGATCCCGCTCAACTGGTCAATTAGTCCTTATGCACTTGACTGTTAGAGGTAGCTGTGGTAGAGCAGTCAAGGCTCCCTCGGGAGGGATGCAGATAAAGGTCAGTGAACACGACTCATAACTCAAAGTGTGAACAGAAGGAACAACAAAATCAACCTCCTGCCAAATACTGGCTTTTGTAAGAAAAAGTAGTATTTTATTTCTAACTCTGCACATGCAAAGACATGGGACATTCAAATGCAACAACACAATCCCCCTTGAAGTTGGGGCTCTCTTAGTTGTGAGGTGAATCATTGTCCCGCATCAAGGAATGCAAACTATTAGGCCATACACAAGAATTCCCTTTGACTCTTTAGGATTTTGGTCAAAAGTGTCTAAAGTGCCACAAAACCTTCATAGCGAATCCTGCAGGGCCCATAGGCCCTAATTAAAGTCTTACCCGCTCCTGGAGCATGGAAGCCTTTGGCGTTACAGCATGTGCCCTCAGCGTGGGCACTTGCAAGATAAAATCCTGCTTGGAGAGGTCAGGCAGCTCACAATACATGAGGCAGTATCAGGCTCACTCTTTGGAGTGGTGCAGGCCACTCTCCCCAGTGATCGGGGCAGCTTCCATCTCTCAGCGGTGCTGTAAATCAATTTCTCCCTGGTGGGGGCGGAAATCATCCACACTGGAGTCCTGTGAGGGCACGTTGTCCACTTTGGCATTCTACTGGTCCATGGGGGTCAGTCAGGGCAGATCCTTCGGTGCGGCTTGATCCGGCGTTCACAACTTCACCACAGCCCCGGGTGACGGGCCAAAATCTTTGATGATTAGCACACAGGGTTGCTGAGGCAACTTCGTTATGCAGCGTAGATTCCTCAGGTGAAATTGCCCACACCATGGCAGACCCTCCTGCCATACAGGGTTGTTGCTCAGGCATTCATGAGTCCTGGCTCGCTGGTCACACAACTTCTCCACCTGTGACCCCCTGTGGCATACTGGGTCATTGCAACAAAGCTGTGTGGGTTCGGCACCCTCCACACAGCGCTCAGTACATAACTCAGTCACCATGGCCCTCTCCCGGCATATGGGGTTGGCAATACCAGTCTTGCACATGGGCTATGACTATTGTCATGTCACTGTATCCAAATTCCATCTGCTCACCTGATGGAGAAGTTGATGCTGATGGGAGACACACTCATCCCACATACTTCAAACAACGTATCCTTTCCTATCTATGAATTAGGAGGTTTATCACTCAGTGGACCTGTCGCTCCTGGCCAGGATGGTGAGCAGAAACTCTTGTTTACCCGTTTGTTTCCCACCCACCACCCAGTGGAGATCCCCCTCAGTACATATTTTCCCATTCCTCGGGGGACTGCTGAGAAGATGGATTGCCAACACCTTGGGGCAAATTTATTAACATTGGCTCCTCAGCCTCTTTACACCTATCCATGTTATAGGTCCAATGCCGTACCATCTGAGGGGCCTCGCTCCCCATCTGCACACAGCAGCCCGCCTTGCCACCGCTTAGGCAGTTTTACAGAGGGTCAGTGTGCATCTGTCAGCATCACTTCTGCCCAGATCCACAGGGATATCAACTGAGGAGTGAGCACCAGGTCATCACCTACCACCTGGGATAGTCAACTTTGTATCCCTGAACATCATCCCTACAGCTGTGGTCATTTCCAGAGAGTATGCAGTAGGGTATCCTGCCTGCTGCAGTATTAAGGGAAATCCCACCCAAATGGTCAGCTCCCCTAATCAGGTAGCATATCAGCTAAATCAACAACATCCTCAGATGCTTTGCTAAAGCAATTATAGATGCTAAAAAGCATATAACCAATTCCTAGTAGTGAACTACTTCAATGAAATCATTAGGTAATGAGAGAGGTGATGGTTTTGGGGTCCCCCCTAACCTAGGGGGAGGACTGAGCAGATTCCTTGAACACAAAGAGCATAAACAAAAAGCACATCTTGTTGAACTTCGGTGGTGGTCCCATCCTCTTAGGACCACCCCAAGCACAGTTATTGGCAAAAAAACAATCCTAACCAAAGGTCCTGTAGCGCATTATGGGACGAGATTAGCAGTGGGCAGTGAATAATATAGTATCCAATATCAAAATAATTCTACAAAGAGCTGCAGTTCACCTAGTCTTTACTAGATGTCCCTCATGAGTCAAATGCAAAACCATTGAAACCCTTTCATCAATCATTTGCATTTGACTTGTGAGGGATATCTAGTAATCACCAGTTGAACTTTGTAGAATTATTTTGATATTGGATACTATGTAATATTCACTGCCCACTGCTAATCCCATCCCATAATGCTTTGCAGGGCCTTTGGTTGGGATTGTTTTTTTGCCAATAAGTGTGCTTGCGGTGGTCCTAGGAGGATGGGACCACCACTGAATCATTCAATAAAATGTGCTTTTTGTTTCCAAGACATCTGCTTGGTACTCCCCCTAGGTTAGGGAGGATACCAAAATCATCACCTCTCTCACTGCCTGCTAATTTTCCAATTTCACTTTTGTGAAAATACTATATGCTTCTTTTATCATAAATGGCTCGGTGCGGAATGCCATTTGTAATAAATTCACATTGCAGACAAGTACACAGTGACATCAGTTACACCATCTCTTTTGGCCTTTGAGGTCCCCAAGTTCAAAGAATGTCCTGGCTGTTGTTCCCCTCCCCTCCCCCTCTCCCCTTCCCCCACCCCCCTATACATTAACTTGACATCTTGGGGCATACTGCGGTAGAATGCCATCCATTGTAACAGCATTTTCTAGAGTATATGGCGATCACCATACTCATTGCGGCAACTTAGGATCCTCGAACTAACTACGCGGGTCGATATCCGCCCATGGAACTACATTTCCCATGAGGTGGAGAACGTGTGAGGACGGTGGCGCCCCACGTGACGACGCCGATGACGCAGTCACGTGGGACGCTCCAAACCGGTATTGATATCCTTTAAAGTACGGAGAGACACCGCGCGTATCTCTCTGCGCGGTGTCATGGTCTGCAGGTGATTAAACAGGGACTCGCCTACAGAACGGTAAGGAGAGGGCTTGACGGGGTAAGCGCATAGAGCACATTTGATGGCATAGACCCAAAGGAGGCGCAACAACGCCAGACATTGTTTTAGCGTGTGTAAACAGAGTTGCACATCGGGAGATGGAGGCATCTAAGGTAACATCGTCTCCCTTATGCATTCCATTGCTTTTCATTCCAGATTGTGTTCTTTGGCGTCCCTCCCACCGGACACCAGTTCGAGTTTGTTAATACTATAAACTCGGTAAGTGCATGATTACACGTACACTCTTTTGGAGTGAGAACACTGAGACAGGAAGAGCAGTAGGTTGTAGTATGATGACGGCCCCATGAACATCGAAGGGGCTAGGTTTTAGATACGAATGACCACGCAAAATGTGAGGCACTGGACGTTTTAAAGGGCTTGCATCCTGTATTCATCACGTTAAATATGTGCAAGCGATTACACTTATTTTGAGCAGGACCCATGGTATAATTTGTTACCGGGATTTAAGCTCACCATTAGATAAGGGGTCCCAATGGGTTTTTACTTTAAAGAGACATAATGAAAAGAGATTGATAGTAAGTACATGTGACCACTAAGAGTGTCTGTACTATCTTCTCTTCTATTACGACAGTGAAATGTTCTCCCGCATTTGAGGGAACTGTCTCCACACACATCACGGTAGGGGTACGGATCTAGTGGACCTACCTCATCCCAGGGGTATCATCATCCGAAGTTCGGAGAAACCCAGAGTGGCACTGAATGCGACAGTCCTGAAGAAGACCGGAGTGACCCGATGGGCACATACAGAGCGGTCGAAACATGTTGACTCTGGCAGTGGTAGGAGGGAACTCTTGAGATTCCTAATTATCTCGTTGAGGCTTTTTCCCATCCTTTTCCTTCTTTTTAATCCTGATAGGGGTGTCAAGAAAAGTTAATAAAGGTTGTGTTCTAGTTGCCACCCTTAATCAGTTTTAATCACTTTTCCTAACTGCACCTTTCGTCGCACTTTTCAGTGGTGGTCACTTGCTGCTTGCACGGCTCTCACCAAGATTTGTGTTATATGTCGTCCATGTCTCCTTGTCTTGACTATATGTTTTGTTGAGAGAAGTTTATTATTTTTTCCCCCCTTCCTTATGCTCCGCCCTGTATGTGGCTACACCAGGGCGTATTGTAAGCAGGCCCGATGATGAACCATGTCACATTCTTCGGTATGTGAGTGAGGGCAGTTTTTTCAAATAGAGCGATTTGCCCTACTGGGGCTGTCTCTGTTTGTTTAATTTGATTTGTTTTTGTTATCCACTCTATACACCCCCTTGTGTGTACATTAGTGTTTCTTGGGGGTCTGGGGTGGTAGAGTATAAATTGACTTGACCCTCGCCCCTCTTTGGTGTTTAATAAAGTTGTTCTGCCCAGTGTATCCTATGCAGTGCCTGTTTCCATATCCGAAAGGTATAGAACTCACAATACCCCCAACAATTGGCCATCTGGTCAGAGTGGAGAGTGCTATGTGGGGGCTGCCCCCACATCGCAGCAGGTTCCTGGTCTCTGTCTCCACCACCCTCAAAAAAGATATCGGGAACTAAGTATGGCAAATTTTGTAAGATGTACAAAAATGTAGGGAGGGAAATCATTTTATATATTGCAGCTCTTTCCAACAAAGAGAGGAAGGCCACACCAATGTGCCACTGTAGCCAGTCAACACCCGGTCTAAGTTACTTTTGTGAAACAATTCCCGGTCTTTGATTACATATATACCTAGGTATGTGAACTCCACCTCTTTCCACAATAGCAAATCAGACCAGACTGTGAATGCCAGGATGTAAGGGGGTAAACTGTTGATGTTCCTCAGTTGATCCGATCTCCCAAAAATTAACCAAAAATGTGATGTATCTCCAGTACGTTCGGTATAGAGTCATCTGGGTCAGCCAGATAGAGTAAGATGTCATCTGCACCGAAGGAAATCTCATCCTCCCAATCACTATCCCATCTAAGACCCCTAAGCAATGCATCCCCGATCCAATTTGCCAGAGGTTCTATTGCTTCGGCAAATAATAGTGATGAGAGGGGCCAGCCCTGCCGTGTGCCCCTACTGAGCAGATGTATTCCTGCTTCCTGATACCTGTCTTGGAGCGGCTGCAGACACGTCTCTCTTTGTGGACTCCCTTCTCACTGGAATCCCTTGATGCCCTTGCCCCTAGATTGCCACGGGACTGCGTGGGCTGTGTAGGCCTCTCATTGGCATTGCCAAGGGGTCACTGAAGAACACCCAACAGGGCCATGTCCAGGCCTCACGTGCAATCCCAAGGGTGGTTCGTCCAATCGTCGAGATTGCTTTCACGAGCAGGCACCAGGTTGACCGGTACACACAGCTGTTTTCTGGGTGGGCAGCCCCCCATGGCGCCAAAGCTGCCTCTTTTGCTCTGGGTATTTCATAGGTACAGGCCTCCACTCTAGATGTCCAGTGCTCCTTTTCTGTTCTTAGTTATGCACTTGATTACAATAACACTCACAGTTCTTAGTCTGTAATTTATGGTGTGCCAGGTGTGTACTACATACTATTCTCTTCACACTCTAGTGCTGTGGCCTTGTGCCACACTTTTCTTTTCCTCTTCCATCTTCTTTTCTTTCCCTCTTCTCCTCTTCCTTTTCCAGTTCTAGCCTTGTTCCATCTTGTCAACCACTTCTTCCTTCAGACCAGACCTGCACTTCACTTGGACCTTCCTGGTCACGTCCTACCCCTAGGACTGACTCCTCGCCACTCTCGCTCCCCTGACTAGACCCCTAGCAGTGATCTTCCTATCACTGGGACCTCCCTGATCGCGACCTATCATAATTGTTGGAATGAAAACTTCTTTGTGTCATGGACCTCTCACAGGTGTCTTCTTCGTGGACCTATCACAGGTCTCCTCTTCGTGGACCTCTCACAGGTCTTCCCTTCGTGGACCTCTCACAGGTCTCCTCTACGGGGACCTCTCACAGGTCTCCTCTTCATGGACCTCTCACAGGTCTCCTCTTCGTGGACCTCTCACAGGTCTCCTCTTCGTGGACCTCTCACAGGTCTCCTCTTCGTGGACCTCTCACAGGTCTCCTCTTCGTGGACCTCTCACAAGTCTCCTCTTCGTGGACCTCTCACAGGTGTCTTCTTCATGGACCTCTCACAGGTCTCCTCTTTGTTGACCTCTCACAGGTCTCCTCTTCATGGACCTCTCACAGGTGTCTTCTTCATGGACCTCTCACAGGTCTCCTCTTTGTCGACCTCTCACAGGTGTCTTCTTCATGGACCTCTCACAGGCCTCCTCTTCGTGGACCTCTCACAGGTCTCCTCTTCCTGGACCTATCACAGGTCTCCTCTTCGTGGACCTCTCACAGGTGTCTTCTTCATGGACCTCTCACAGGTCTCCTCTTCGTGGACCTATCACAGGTCTCCTCATGGACCTCTCACAGGTCTTCTCTTTGTTGACTTCTCACAGGTCTCCTCTTCGTGGACCTCTCACAGGTCTCCTCTTTGTTGACCTCTCACAGGTCTCCTCTTCATGCCCCTCTCACAGGTGTCTTCTTCATGGACCTCTCACAGGTCTCCTCTTGGTGGACCTCTCACAGGTGTCTTCTTCATGGACCTCTCACAGGTCTCCTCTTCGTGGACCTCTCACAGGTCTCCTCTTCATGGACCTCTCACAGGTGTCTTCTTCATGGACCTCTCACAGGTGTCTTCTTCATGGCCCTCTCACAGGTCTCCTCTTCGTGGACCTCTCACAGGTCTCCTCTTCGTGGACCTCTCACAGGTCTCCTCTTCCTGGACCTATCACAGGTCTCCTCTTCGTGGACCTCTCACAGGTCTCCTCTTCGTGGACCTCTCACAGGTCTCCTCTTTATGGACCTCTCACAGGTCTCCTCTTCGTGGACCTCTTACAGGTCTCCTCTTCGTGGACCTCTCACAGGTCTCCTCTTCCTGGACCTATCACAGGTCTCCTCTTCGTGGACCTCTCACAGGTCTCCTCTTCCTGGACCTATCACAGGTCTCCTCTTCGTGGACCTCTCACAGGTGTCTTCTTCATGGACCTCTCACAGGTCTCCTCTTCGTGGACCTCTTACAGGTCTCCTCTTCGTGGACCTATCACAGGTCTCCTCATGGACCTCTCACAGGTCTTCTCTTTGTTGACCTCTCACAGGTCTCCTCTTCATGCCCCTCTCACAGGTGTCTTCTTCATGGACCTCTCACAGGTCTCCTCTTCGTGGACCTCTCACAGGTCTCCTCTTCCTGGATCTATCACAGGTCTCCTCTTCGTGGACCTCTCACAGGTCTCCTCTTCCTGGACCTATCACAGGTCTCCTCTTCGTGGACCTCTTACAGGTCTCCTCTTCGTGGACCTCTCACAGGTCTCCTCTTCATGCCCCTCTCACAGGTGTCTTCTTCATGGACCTCTCACAGGTGTCTTCTTCATGGACCTCTCACAGGTGTCTTCTTCATGGACCTCTCACAGGTCTCCTCTTCGTGGACCTCTCACAGGTGTCCTCTTCCTGGACCTATCACAGGTCTCCTCTTCGTGGACCTCTCACAGGTGTCTTCTTCGTGGACCTCTCACAGGTCTCCTCTTCGTGGACCTCTCACAGGTCTCCTCTTCGTGGACCTCTCACAGGTGTCTTCTTCATGGACCTCTCACAGGTGTCTTCTTCATGACCTCTCACAGGTGTCTTCTTTATGGACCTCTCACAGGTCTCCTCTTCGTGGACCTCTCACAGGTGTCTTCTTCATGGACCTCTCACAGGTGTCTTCTTCATGGACCTCTCACAGGTCTCCTCTTTGTGGACCTCTCCCAGGTGTCTTCTTCATGTACCTCTCACAGGTGTCTTCTTCATGGACCTCTCACAGGTCTCCTCTTCGTGGACCTCTCACAGGTCTCCTCTTCGTGGACCTCTCACAGGTGTCTTCTTTATGGACCTCTCACAGGTCTCCTCTTCGTGGACCTCTCACAGGTCTCCTCTTCGTGGACCTCTCACAGGTCTCCTCTTCGTGGACCTCTCACAGGTGTCTTCTTCATGGACCTCTCACAGGTGTCTTCTTCATGACCTCTCACAGGTGTCTTCTTTATGGACCTCTCACAGGTCTCCTCTTCGTGGACCTCTCACAGGTCTCCTCTTCGTGGACCTCTCACAGGTGTCTTCTTCATGGACCTCTCACAGGTGCCTTCTTCATGACCTCTCACAGGTGTCTTCTTTATGGACCTCTCACAGGTCTCCTCTTTGTCGACCTCTCACAGGTGTCTTCTTCATGGACCTCTCACAGGTTTCCTCTTCGTGGACGTCTCACAGGTGTCTTCTTCATGGACCTCTCATAGGTCTCCTCTTTGTGGACGTCTCACAGGTGTCTTCTTCATGGACCTCTCATAGGTCTCCTCTTCGTGGACCTCTCACAGGTCTCCTCTTCTTGGACCTGTCAGTATGGGCATTTGCTGTCCACGGCCTTGCTAGTGGCCTCTTCTCACAATGAGGGTCCAGGCTGTAGCGCCGCCTACTCTTTTCTGTAGATGAAGCTGCTGTGGGTCATCACCGGTGGACGGCCTCGGCCTCCCTTACAGCGAGGCCCTTCCTTCTGCCATGTCTTAGGGTGCCACATCCTCGGTCCTTGTCGCGCTGGCAGCAGTTGCGGGGGTGCCGCATGCACAGGTTACACTTCCCCCTAGCCAACTGGAAGACTGGTGCTTAGACACCGACGGGTAGTAGTGCGGTATATAAATTGTTATAACATAACATAACATGGCACAGCGGGGATCAACCCACTCACCGCCAATATAAGGATTGGGCCCTAGGCCCCCATGCAGTGAGAATAATCACGCAGACACAACGGGATACATTCTGGAGCTGGCACAGGGCACGTTCGCCCGGCCCCTTTTATTGGCAGGGTCACCTGACCAGTGACATCTGTGATTGATGGGTGTGGGGTGAGTGTGGAAGCCAGCCCTCTAGGGTTGGCTGTTGGAAACACATTACTTGGAAACACTAAAACGTGACCAGCCGGTTAATACACTTCCCTCCAGACCGCTGCTGACTTGGGGCCCAGGAATGTGCACTGGTTTTCATACCCCCTCAATGTCCAATCAGGGCGGGGGGCCCATATGAAGGGCGATCTTTCTGTGGTCACTCGTACAGGTGGTTTGTGTCCAAGGATGCCTCCCTCACCGTCACCCCTCGCTTGGTTGTGTTGATAGGTAGTCACCATTCTGGAGAGGGGTAGTCAATGCTCCCTACTGAGGCTTGCGGCCCCCCAATCCGAGTGGGAGGGGACTTCCAGTCATTCTTTATAGCGGGGACCATGAGTCTCCACCAAGAATAGGGGCTGCTCTCACACTCCTGCTTCATTCCGGCCTGCATCCAATTTTATAGGGGCTCCGCAGAAGCCCACTCCTCACTCCTCAGAGATCCAGGGTGCACCACACTCTGCACGGACAGCAGCCAGTCCCGGTTGGCCCGGTCTCATCCTTCCGCGCAGTCTGCGTCCTCCCGGAGCCGCCACGTGTGATCTCTGGCCCAAGCGCGGGGTGGCTGGTACCTCTGGAGCAGCGTTGGATTGGTAACGCTGAAGTAATCAGGGTTCCCAAGGCCTACATGCTCCGAAGATAACCCACTTACACTCAAGAACTGTTGGCACGGAAACTGTAAAAGGCAAAGAACAAGTTTATTAAGACCCCATGGGGTGGTGGTACACTCAAACAGCACCCTTCGGTAATGCAAGAGGTATCACACCGAACACCGGTGTGACCCCGATTTATATACAGTTTTGGGGCAATAAAAGATAGGCGGCACAAGTGAGAACACATTTTAGAGACATATATGGTCATGTTTTGGAACAACGCCAGCTCATTGGAGGGGGCACAACTCCGCTGGTCAGTTTGGCGCACATTCCTAAAGGCTTACTGGTCAATTGGGACTGCGCATGTGCAAGCTTGACCAGTACTAAAAATAGCCTATTGCTGGGCAGACTGAAGTGGTCAGTGAAACGGACAATGGACTAAAGGGCACGCCGGCCACGAGGCCGCTTATGATCAAAGATGGCCGCTGCAGTATTCAAAATGGCGTTCTCGTTTTCAGCCAAGTTAAGGAGGACAACGTGTAGTTTCAGCTAATCGCTAACGCGGCCATGCCAATTACGACAGACGACCCTTTTAGCGTTTAGCTGAATCTACCTCATAATGAACATAATCAGGATGTTCGTCCTCGATGTCAATTAACATTATTTGAGTTACCTCTTTATGAAGCATCACTTTGTCATGGGCAAGAGCTCGTCGTGATGGTATGCAAACTGATAGGCACATAGAACATAAAGCTGGGCCACATTGAATACATAGGCACATAAAAAACATTGCTCCCACAATTATACATAGAATTGTCAACAGTTTCCAGCCCCAAGTAGCAAGTATGGACCAGAACCATCCTGAAAGTGTCCAAGTTCCATTGTCCGGATGTATCTCAGCTGCGATCTTGTGGAGCTTAGATATCGCATCATAAACAGATGGAGAATTGTCTGGAATGTATACACAACAGCTGCTTCCGATAATTCTACATGCCCCCCCACGATCAGCCAAAACTACGTCCAACACCATCCTGTTTTGAAGCGTAACGATCCTAGAAATCTGTAGTTCCTCGGTAATGTTTCCCAGGGCAATGGCAGTGTCATTCGCTACAGCCTCAACAACACGTGTCAGTCGTCTTATTTTCCGGCTGTTCAGTGCAGCCCCCACAAAGGAGAATAGTCCCAAATTAAAGTCCACATACTGTTGCAAAGCAGTGTCGGTCTGGTCGATGTCATCCAGAACAACAGTTCGCTTAACCCTATTCAAGACGAAATCGTGGTACAACGTATAATCATTGTGATACATTGGTGGGGCAATGAATACAGGAGGTAGTACAAACGATACATAGCATGTGCCCAACCACCCTAATGGAAGCTGATGGTAACCCTTCGTTCCACAAATAAAATACGTATTCCGTGATGCAACAAATGAGATGCCATTCAGGCTATCAAAAGTGAGAGTAGTATTACATTCGCTTTTCCCCACTGCAATCGAACCCTTATTTCTGATACATAAATCGGCTTTTGTGGCAATGACATTAATGACATGTGCACTTGATACATTAATATTCCTCTGGTTGCTGTACACACGTGGGGCAGACACGTTATCGGGCCTGTACTCTTCCCATTCAAATCGAGTACCCTCAGCCCGTGGAAACCCATCCTTGTCATGGGAACATACTTTATTCAAACGGAAAAGCACCCCCCCTTTGGTTGGCCATCTCAAAGTAAAGAGGAGGGTGTACCAGGCGTTGCATGATCCATTATGTGAAAACGGGAGTGGAATAAGTGGGGTGCCCCCTCTCTTTTGGTGCCCCGGCAACATCCCACACACCCAACAGTTTGAGGTATTGGTCATGTTATGTGTGTGGTGAAGAATCTGAATGAAACTGTTATTTAGATACGTTTGCCTATGACGTTCTTCATGAAAGGGTAATGTAAAATGAAAATGTTCAGACGGAGCCGGGGTAGTCGGCAGCAAATGTTCACGTACAGGCACCACAAGTTCAACTACCCAGGCTATAACAGCTATCACCACAATAGTCAGGACAAAAAGAAAGGCACCCAATACTTTTTTATCTCGTGATGTTGTTGATGCCATAGTTCAGAAATGTTCGTGCAAAATCTCAAATAGCACAAATTGTTCACAAAGTCTCAGATACACGTGCGTGTATACCTAAAAAAGAAAAAAATTGGTGCTGAACTCCGAGGTAGCCGTTGTTTTCTTCTCCGGGCCAAGACGGGTGTCGCTACACTGGCAGAACTGATCCCCCCCCCCTTGGAATTCCCGGTTTCCGTTTCACAAACCTGGAGCGGTAACCAACCAGTCATAAAAACAAAAATCTTCTTATCGACGGCGCAAGTTGTAGCGCTCTCGTCCGGCAACAGCGTGGTCCGGGAAGGCTCCCTCTACTTCGGCCGACGTCACAGCTGGGCTCTTTTCTTTATCCAAGATCTCTTTGTAGTCGGTCAGCACAGCAGGAGTCACCAGATCCGGAGAGACACGGCGGCAGTGTGTCGAATGCACCCACCGCTTCCTGTTGGTCACTCGTACAGCGGTTCGGGTTGCAAGGAGGACCTGTTCGGGGCCCTTCCACCTGGGCTCCAGACTGCTTGCTCTCTCAAACGACCGAATCATCACGTGGTCACCAGGGCGGAGATCATGGCCCTCTCCAGTAGAGTTGTCAGGGAGCGCTTCTCGAACCTGTTGATGAATAGAGAGTAAATCACTTGTTAATCGTGCCAAATAGTCGTTCATCATAACACAAGGCACATCATGTATTAGTCGCGGCTTAGGCACCCCCCAGATATTCATGGGGCGCCCAAACACCACTTCATAGGGCGTAAGGCCAGTTCGTGAATGGGGTACTGATCTAAGAGAGAGTAGTGCTAGCGGCAAAGCGTCTGGCCACTTCAACGATGTAGACGCCACAATTTTGGCCAGTTTAAGCTTCAACGTAGCATTGTACCGCTCGACCAGACCTGCTGACTGAGGGTGGAATACAGCGTGGAACTTCTGCTGAATCCCTAACCCCTTCAGTACATATTCCACAATCTTTCCAACAAAATGAGGCCCATTATCGCTCCACAGAAATTTACAAACCCCAAAGCGAGGAAAGAATTCCTTAAGCAACACCTTAGCTGTTGTCAAAGCCGTATTGTCTTTCGTGGGGAAGGCCTCAACCCATTTGCTAAAGGCACATACCACCACTAAGACGTACTTCAGGTTGTTGCAGCGCTCGAGTTGGATGTAATCCATTTGGAGTACCTCAAATGGTGCAGAAGGTGGAACGAACCCTCCTTTCGGAGTATGGGTCCCCTTTCCAGGATTGTGCTGTAAACAAACCAGGCAGGTCTGCACTACTCTCTTCGCAGTGTTAGCAATCTCAGGATGTTCCCAAACTCGTGTTAAAAGCCGAGTGATTGCAAGAGCTCCGACATGCGCCAGTCCATGTGTCATCTGGACCATCGCCTGCAAGTAGGCCGCAGGCAATTTCCACTTCTCCATGTCTTTGCTTCTCCAACAGCCCTCATCATCTAGTACCCCATCTGCTGCCCATGCCGCAAGTTCAGATTCAGTAGCTGACTTTTGAATATCCAATATTTCTGCTCTAGCATCACTCCATCGCTCAGCCTGCGATTGTATCACGTACATGGGGGAGCTAGTTCGGGACATAGCCGTTTGTCTTGCTATGCTGTCTGCAAAGGTGTTTCCTTGGCCCACTTTATCCGTGATCTTTTTGTGGGCACTGCACTTCACTATCGCTACTTTCTTTGGGCCAAGCAGCGCATTTAGGAGATCACGCACTAGCTCTCCGTGCATAATGTGCTCTCCATGTGATGTCAAAAACCCACGTTCTCTCCAGAGTAGCCCGAAGTCATGTGCCACTCCGAAGGCATACCGGCTGTCCGTGTATATGTTCACACATAGACCAGTACTCAATTCGCAGGCTCTTGTTAAGGCTATCAGCTCTGCTGCCTGAGCCGATTTTTGTGGTATCCTGGCTGTTTCTACCACTGTCTTAAGTGTCGTGATCGCATAGGCTGCGGAAGTCGTACCATCTGGCAGCCGTACACACGATCCATCAACCCACAGTTCCCCATCCACTTCTGGAAGTGGGACATCCTGTAAATCGACACGACCCTTTGTCTGTTCCTCGGTCAGGAAAACACAATCATGATGTTTTTCTTCCTGACCCTCCTCGGCCGGATAGGGCAATAAAGTAGCAGGGTTCAAAGTAGCGCATCTTTTCAGTGTAATGTGTAGCGCCAAAAGTGTCAGCTCATATCCTGTTAGCCGTGCACTCGTAAGGTATTGGGTCTTTGTTTGGTTTAGCAGGGCATCTACTGCGTGAGGAACTAACACCAACAGTTTGTGGGATAACACTATTCCCTCACTCTGTCGTATGGCCACTGCTGTTGCTGCTACCGCTCGAAAGCACCCAGGCAACCCTCGTGCTACAGGATCCAGAATGGCAGAGAAGTATGCACATGGTCTCTGCTTATCCCCGTGTAATTGCACCAACACTGACAACGCGCACCCATCATTCTCGTGCACGTACAATGTGAAAAGTTTCGTGTAGTCTGGTGTGCCTAACACGGGTGCGGAACAAAGGGCCTGCCTCAACTGTTCAAAAGCCTTCTGACATTCATCTGTCCACTCAAGAGGCATTGGTGTAGCTTTGGACAGTAGCGCTAACAAAGGTTTTATGATATGTGAAAACCCCATGATCCATTGTCTACAAAAAGACGTCAACCCTATGAAGGCACGTACATCTCTCTGCGTGCGGGGGACTGGTGTGTCTAAGATTGCTTGAATTCGATCAGATGTTAATGCACGCCCCTCCTTAGACAACAGATGACCGAGGTAGGTCCCCTGGGGTCTACAGTATTGAAGCTTTTTCTTCGAGACCTTATGATTGTTCTGTGCCAAAAAGGAAAGCAACGCAAGTGTACTTTGTTCACATTGTGCATAAGAGTCAGCAGCAAGCAGAAGGTCATCCACGTACTGGATGAGAGCAACGCCAGACTGCAATTTAAAAGAATCCAGCTGCCTTTTCAAAGCCTGGCTGTAGATGCTAGGGCTTTCAGTATAACCTTGGGGAACACGACAAAATCTATACGATTTATTATTTAGCGTAAAGCCAAACAGGTATCTGCTATCAGGATGAACAGGGATGGAAAAGAACGCATTCTTTAAATCAATGACGCTAAACGTGGTGGCCGTTGGTGGAACCAAGGTAAGCAAGGTCGTAATATCGGACACCACCGGGTATTGGGGAATGACAATTTTGTTGATCTCTCGCAGATCAATAATAAAGCGATAGATTTTGCCGTCAGTGTCTCTCTTAAGGATCGGAAGAATAGGACTGTTGCAAACATTGTAAGGGACCTCCTCCACAACCCCTGCAGAAATCAAATCCTGAACAATACGTGTCAATGCAATTTCACCTTCTCTCGAGATCTTATATTGTGGCACTCGTGGTAGAGGGGCCCCCTCCTTAACAGTAATGTGTATTGGTGGAATACGCATCTCTCCCACATCCGTATCTGAGGTCGCCCATAACGTATGCGGTAGAGAGGCCAAAGCTGGAACATCTAAGATGGCGTAAAACCTATCGGGGTCAGGATAATTGTCATTCAGGATAACCCGCACTCCCTCAGGGGCGCAACGTATCGTTGCTCGAAAATATTTAAGCAAGTCAATACCCAGGATATTGTCTGGTGTATGGGGCGATAACAAGAATTGACCAAAACTAAAGTATTTGTCAAGACATAGTGCAAGTGGTTTGGACAATGGGCTGGGGGAGGGTGTGCCATCAAACCCTACACATGTAATCATTTCGCCAGACAGGGGAGCCCTCGGAACCAAGTTTTTCGACAAAGCGCTACGTGTAGCCCCTGTGTCGACAAGAAATTGATCAGTAGAACCCAGAATACCCGCTGTTACATATGGACCCTGCTGATCTACCGGCACTTGAACTGATTCCTTACCCCATCCTACGCAGTCCTATGCAAGCACATAATCCTGGTGTTCCACATTCTCTCCCTCCGAAATCTGATATTGATTCCGCCTATCAAACATATTTCGTTCATCCTGGCCACGGCCCCTCTCCTCAACCCTTCCACGATCACTTCCGCTACCTCTTGCTCCCGTATAACCTCCTCTCGACCTTCCACCTCCTCGACCACGCTGACTACGCTGCTCACGAAGTACCGGACAATCTTCGGCCCAATGCCCAAACTCCTTACAATAAGCGCACTGATCCTCCGCAATGTCCGTACGACCATACGACGTATTTCCTCCACCTCGTCTACCTCTATCATTCCCTCTACCCTGTGGTCCCCGAACCTGCGCCAACATCACCTTCGTTTTCAATTCCTTCGCCTTTTTCTCAACACTTTCTTTAGCCTCCAATTCCTGCCGCTCATAATACTGAGCCATAGTTAACAAGGACGCAGGGGTCGCCGTGGCCCAGGAACTTTCACTCGACTTTAATCGTTTTGCAATCTTTGGTAGGAGATTAGCCACATACTTATCTACAAACAGATGCCGACCCGTATCGTCTGTTAAAGATTGACCACTGTAATCATGGAACGCCTCCTCGAAACGTGTAAAGAAATCTGAGACCGTTTCATCAGATTTTTGCTTGCACGGCGTTAGCATGGTCCAATCAATCTTTTTAGGGGGAACAAGCGTCTTTAATTTAATCAAGATAGCCGCCGGAAGATCTAGAATTAACTGACAAGGCTTACATGCCGGTTCCCTATCTAAATCGGCAGCATTTATTTCTTTCCATGTGCCCCCCAATATTCTTTCATCATTATTTTTACGAATTTGCCTCCACATATCAGGTGGTAAAATTAGCCCAAAGAACAAATCTATATCCACAAGAGTCATCACACAAGACGAAATAGCCCCTTCCACCCCTTCATAAAATGCCGCCGGATTTTTCCGAAGATCAGGTAAAGAATTTTTCAATGCCATAACATCTGCTCTATTCCAAGGCGTGTATACCCAGTTATATACAAAATACCCTTTCGCATCTTTTGATAATTTATCATCATCTGTACCTTCCCCTTTAGGTGGAACATACAAGGGCGCAGCTTCACGCATAGGCATAACATGCAACGCAGAACTCTTATCTGAACCACGGAGAGAACACTCCTTAGCCTGCCCGTTATTCTCCAATTCGGACTCCTTTTGCCTCCTTTTCCGCTCCTCCCGCAATCTCGCTGTTTCGTCCCGCAGCTGGATCAGTTGCGTGAATAGGTCGTCAACATCTGCAAGATCAAATACACCTTTAAGCAAATTCTCACGATACACTGACAACGATTTAGGTTCTAACGTGACAGAAAGTTCACGATACGCAGCAACAACTTCATCTGCCAAACTAGATAAAAAATACATTAATTCAAGATCCGACCACGCCCTTTTCTCCGCAAGCAACTGATCCTGAGAGACGCACTTCTTATTCACTTTACGAGCCCAACTACGTAAATGTGCGGACCTCTCCGCAGTAAACCTGAGAGCAGATACCCCCTTCTGTTCCGACTTATCCTGTCCATCGTCCTCTGAATCTGCAGCGGTGCCGTCGGCGAAACGTACGGAGGCGGTGACCGATCTAGCAATGAAAAATCGTCAATTTCATTATTAAGGACAGGATAAAGCGGTCGGCGAATAGGAAATTGACCAGTCGTTTGCAATTTACGTTCCCGTTCCTCCCTCTCTTTCTTCTCCTGAGCCTCCTTTTCCTCAAGCTGTAAAGCCTTATCCCGAGCAGCCTTGCACTGCTCTTTGTCCGCCAAGGCAACTTCACGCTTCATTCGCTCGCGCACCGCTTTCTCCCACATTCGCACACAGTCAAACATGTTTTGTCTAGACCTGCGTTGGAACAAACATTGTTCCACAAACTGTACTTTTCGTAAATCGAACGACCCATGTAGAGGCCATTGTAATTCGGGATCGGCCTTTGTATACTTATGCCATAATTTGCTGTACATAATAGGGGGAAGGCCTAGTTTGATATACATCTCACGATTTGGTGTTCCCTCTGGGGGAGCCGGCTGTGCTTCCGCTAACCTAATTGTGGTACCCTCTCCAAGACAGCACATCCCTCGGAGTGTGCTGAAAACAGGCATGTTCAAAAAGTATCACGAAAGCGTGACACCGTACAAAATGGCACTTACAGTACTTCACACAACTGTGCCGCTCAAAGGAAAAAAACAAAGTTAGAGAAACATCTCTACATGCCTGCCTATGTGAAGTGCACTACACATATAAGTTCAAAGATCACAAAATCACAATGTTAGCTAACTCAAATCAAAACGTAGATCGTAGGACTTCGGCAAGCGTCCGAGGACTACCTTACCGATCACAAATCATAGAACTTCAGTAAGCGTCCAAAGACTACCTTACCGAACACAAATCTTACCCAAATTCTCAAATGTCCAGATTCCAACTGCCAAGGTCTTGTAAGCCAAATCAGCCAAACGGCACTTTCTCAGCAACGCAGACACTCGAAAACTCAGTCGGAGACCGGCGCCACCTGGAAGGTCAGATCGGAAGGAAAGGAAGAAACACCGTGGCAGCCAAGACTCGGGTCACTCGTGGCAGCGCGCGTCCATGGCGAGTTTCCAAGCCTTCGTCACGACCTCTCCTTCGGGCATCCGAGTCGCCGATGAGTCCCTTCGTGGTCGCCAATTTGAAGTAATCAGGGTTCCCAAGGCCTACATGCTCCGAAGATAACCCACTTACACTCAAGAACTGTTGGCACGGAAACTGTAAAAGGCAAAGAACAAGTTTATTAAGACCCCATGGGGTGGTGGTACACTCAAACAGCACCCTTCGGTAATGCAAGAGGTATCACACCGAACACCGGTGTGACCCTGATTTATATACAGTTTTGGGGCAATAAAAGATAGGCGGCACAAGTGAGAACACATTTTAGAGACATATATGGTCATGTTTTGGAACAACGCCAGCTCATTGGAGGGGGCACAACTCCGCTGGTCAGTTTGGCGCACATTCCTAAAGGCTTACTGGTCAATTGGGACTGCGCATGTGCAAGCTTGACCAGTACTAAAAATAGCCTGTTGCTGGGCAGACTGAAGTGGTCAGTGAAACGGACAATGGACTAAAGGGCACGCCGGCCACGAGGCCGCTTATGATCTAAGATGGCCGCTGCAGTATTCAAAATGGCGTTCTCGTTTTCAGCCAAGTTAAGGAGGACAACGTGTAGTTTCAGCTAATCGCTAACGCGGCCATGCCAATTACGACAACGCGGGCACTCGGACAATGCCCGAGGGGCCGGTGTCCGAGCTCCTTCTGAGGGCTGCTTTCTTGAGCAGCCTGGGGGCCAATTTAAATAGCTATGTGCTGTTAGATGCCGCCAGCGGCCCAGTGGGTGTCTGAGTGGCCTTTCTGGAGGCAGATCGGCGTCCATTACCTCCCTTTTATCAACAGCAGAGGTGTCACTCCCTTTCTCTTGCTGGGCCGGGCCATTAATATATGCATATTGAGCGGGGGCAGGGGGCGTGAGCAGATGTGGCTTTACTTGTTTTCAGGTGTGTTTCACCAGTGTAAAGTAATCTGTGCAATTATTTTTCACGCCCCGCTCACCCCTTCTTTTTTTATAAAATTTCGCCAAAGCAGTGTTTTACGGAACGGCAATATGCAAATGTGGGCCACTTTTTATTAGGGTGCCTGGACTGAATTTTAATCCCAATTCAACCTTGCTCTGGAGTACAGCTTGCTGTGCCTGCGCTCGGGTTTATCATGGCTCCGGCATCCGGCGAGGGGCCACCGATGACCCTCTGGGTCATCTCTTGGGCCCAGAAAAGGCTCCCCCCATACTTAGTCCAGTATTTCCACAGTTGGATAAGCACAATACACAGGATGGAATTGCAACACTGTATGAAGCACCCTATGAATGCCCTTGATTTGCATAAAACAACCTTGTGTTCATGGTCTCTGCGAGAAAAGGCCTGGATGTTTGTGCCAGTGTGACTGCTGGGAAATGCATGGATGTGGGTGCGAGTGTGACTGCTGGGAAATGCATGGATGTGGGTGCGAGTGTGACTGCTGGGAAATGTATGGGTGTGGGTGCGAGTGTGACTGCTCGGAAATGCATGGATGTGGGTGCAAGTGTGACTGCTGGGAAATGCATGGATGTGGGTGCGAGTGTGACTGCTGGGAAATGCATGGATGTGGGTGCGAGTGTGACTGCTCGGAAATGCATGGATGTGGGTGCAAGTGTGACTGCTGGGAAATGCATGGATGTGGGTGCGAGTGTGACTGCTGGGAAATGCATGGATGTGGGTGCGAGTGTGACTGCTGGGAAATGTATCCATGTGGGTGCAAGAGTGGCTGCTAGGAAATGCGTGGATGTGGGCGCAAGTGTGACTGCTGGGAAATGTATGGGTGTGGATGCACGTGTGACTGCTGGGAAATGCATGGATGTGGGTGCACGTGTGACTGTTAGGAAATGTATGGGTGTGGGTGCACGTGTGACTGCTGGGAAATGCATGGATGTGGGTGCGAGTGTGACTGCTGGGAAATGTATCCATGTGGGTGCAAGAGTGGCTGCTAGGAAATGCGTGGATGTGGGCGCAAGTGTGACTGCTGGGAAATGTATGGGTGTGGATGCACGTGTGACCGCTGGGAAATGCATGGATGTGGGTGCGAGTGTGACTGCTGGGAAATGTATCCATGTGGGAGCAAGAGTGGCTGCTAGGAAATGCGTGGATGTGGGCGCAAGTGTGACTGCTGGGAAATGTATGGGTGTGGATGCACGTGTGACTGCTGGGAAATGCATGGATGTGGGTGCACGTGTGACTGTTAGGAAATGTATGGGTGTGGGTGCACGTGTGACTGCTGGGAAATGCATGGATGTGGGTGCGAGTGTAACTGTTAGGAAATGTATGGGTGTGGGTGCGAGTGTGATGCCTGGGAAATGTATGGGTGTGGGTGCATGTGTGACTGCTGGGAAATGCATGGATGTGGGCGCAAGTGTGACTGCTGGGAAATGCATGGATGTGAGTGCAAGTGTGACTGCTGGGAAATGCATGGATGCGGGTGCAAGTGTTACTGTGAGGAAACGCATGGTTGTGAGTGTGTCTGTGAATAAGTGCATAGCTGGTGGTGCGAGTGTAACTGAGGGAATACATGGATCTGGGTGCAAGTATGACTGCTAGGAACATTATGGATGTGGGTGTGAGTGTGACTGCTAGGAAATGTATGGATGTGGGGGCAAGTGTGACTGTGAGGGAATGCATGGATGTCAGTGCGAGTGTGACTTCAGGAAATGTATGGATGTGGGTGCGAGTGTGACGCCTGGGAAATGCATTGATGTCAGTGCGAGTGTGAATGTGAGGAAATGCATGGATGTGGGTGCGAGTGTGACTGCTGGGAAATGCATGGATGTGAGTGTGAGTGTGGCAGCTGGGAAATTATGGGTGTGGGTGCGAGTGTGACTGCTGGGAAATGCATGGATGGGGGTACAAGTGTGAATGTGAGGAAATGCATAGATGTGGGTGCAAGTGTGGCTATTGGGAATTGCATGGATGTGGGTGCAAGTGTGACTGCTGGGAAATGCATGGATGTGAGTGCGAGTGTGGCAGCTGGGAAATGCCTGGATGTGGGCGCAAGTGTGACTGCTGGGAAATGTATGGGTGTGGGTGCGAGTGTGACTGCTCGGAAATGCATGGATGTGAGTGCGAGTGTGGCTATTGGGAAATGCATGGATGTGGGTGCAAGTGTGACTGCTGGGAAATGCATGGATGTGAGTGCGAGTGTGACTGCTGGGAAATGCATGGATGTGGGTGCAAGTGTGACTGCTGGGAAACGCATGGATGTGAGTGCGAGTGTGACTGTTGGAAAATGTATGGGTGTGGGTGCGAGTGTGACTGCTGGGAAACGCATGGATGTGGGTGTGAGTGTGACTGCTGGGAAATGCATGGATGTGAGTGCGAGTGTGACTGCTGGGAAATGCATGGATGTGAGTGCGAGTGTGACTGTTGGAAAATGTATGGGTGTGGGTGCGAGTGTGACTGCTGGGAAACGCATGGATGTGGGTGCGAGTGTGACTGCTGGGAAATGCATGGATGTGGGTGCAAGTGTGACTGCTGGGAAATGCATGGATGTGAGTGCGAGTGTGACTGTTGGAAAATGTATGGGTGTGGGTGCGAGTGTGACTGCTGGGAAATGCATGGATGTGAGTGCGAGTGTGACTGCTGGGAAATGCATGGATGTGGGTGCAAGTGTGACTGCTGGGAAATGCATGGATGTGAGTGCGAGTGTGACTGTTGGAAAATGTATGGGTGTGGGTGCGAGTGTGACTGCTGGGAAACGCATGGATGTGGGTGTGAGTGTGACTGCGAAGAAATGCATGGATGTGGGCGCAAGTGTGGCTACTGGGAAATGCATGGATGTGGGTGCGAGTGTGGCTACTGGGAAATGCATGGATGTGGGTGCGAGTGTGACTGCTGGGAAATGTATGGGTGTGGGTGCAAGTGTGACTGCGAAGAAATGCATGGATGTGGGTGCAAGTGTGACTGCGAAGAAATGCATGGATGTGGGTGCAAGTGTGACTGCTGGGAAATGCATGGATGTGAGTGCAAGTGTGACTGCTGGGAAATGCATGGATGTCAGTGCGAGTGTGACTGTTGGAAAATGTATGGGTGTGGGTGCGAGTGTGACTGCTCGGAAATGCATGGATGTGAGTGCGAGTGTGGCTATTGGGAAATGCATGGATGTGAGTGCGAGTGTGACTGCTGGGAAATGCATGGGTGTGAGTGCGAGTGTGACTGCTGGGAAATGCATGGATGTGGGTGCGAGTGTGACTGTTGGAAAATGTATGGGTGTGGGTGCGAGTGTGACTGCTGGGAAACGCATGGATGTGGGTGTGAGTGTGACTGCAAAGAAATGCATGGATGTGAGTGCAAGTGTGGCTACTGGGAAATGCATGGATGTGGGTGCGAGTGTGGCTACTGGGAAATGCATGGATGTGGGTGCAAGTGTGACTGCGAAGAAATGCATGGATGTGGGTGCAAGTGTGACTGCGAAGAAATGCATGGATGTGGATGTGGGTGTGAGTGTGACTACTAGAATTCACAGTTGGTCAATCACTTGAAGTACCAAGAGATGTTGCAATTTTCTCATTTATCCTGTGCTTCAGTTTCATAGACATCAATCAGCCATGCCTTTTTACCTGTGTCCACCCTGGATTTTTCACTGCACCCTCGCTCTGTTATTGGGTTATGTTTTACAGGCTGTGCCGAGAGGTGATTCAGTTTATAGTCCTGTAGCAACCAAAGTTGCTGCACTGCAGTGCATGACAGGGAGCGCACAAGGCAGCCCCGCATCTACTAATATATGACGCTGCTGTTGTCATCCTCTTCGCCGCTGCACTTTCTTGTTAGCAAGCATCATGAGCACACCTTTACACCATAGTGAAAAGGAGCCTACGTGAGTATAGCACATGTTTTGAACTAGTAGGGTACCCTTCCAGTTCGAGATACAATGCTAAGACTGCATGTGTACAGCACACCTGCCAAGTTAGAAAAGTTTCAATAAAAGAAAACCTTTTCCCAACTTTGTGGTTGCCTTGAGGGGGTATTAAGTTTTGGTGCAAAGACCTGTCCACAAATATTAGATAGGGCTTCAGGTAAAAAAAAACATCAATGGTTGCATGGGAAAGTAAATCCCAAATCAACACTTTGTGCCAGTTTGCCTTAATTTAGATAACTTTGATCTGGTGCAAAGTGCTAATACATTTTCTCTCTGGTGAGGCTGTATGTGGATGGACAGTGAGCTACCAGATTATAAAATCACAAACCCAGATGGGCGGGGTTCTAGTAGGATTCTGCTATTTTGTCCAGGAAGCAAGGGCAGTTTAAAACTTTGCATACAGCTGGATACTGGATGATAGCTCTTAGAAAAAAAAGAGCCCTTGGGGACACAGATGGGGTGGGCTATCACATCAGGGAACATGGCTGTGAGAAGTTGGCCTGATATATAATGTTCACTATGCTAGTGAGCACTTTGTATCAGTCCAAACAACCCTTATGGTGATTGGTTGTAAGTCAACCTTATAGACCAGCTATCCTAGTAGCGTGGATACGAGCAGTCTTCGGGCTAAACTCTAGAGGGCGTGTTAAGCCAGCTGTCATACCATCACATATACCCCTTGAACACCAAGTGAAAGGACACCACACAAGTGTTATGAAAATAAACAGTGTATTTATTTAGATCACAACAGCCCTGTACTCTTTATGAGGACAGGGTACTAAGCACACAACAAAACTCTAGTGAAAATACTTTAAGTTGCACAATTTACACAAATGCCCGAGGGGCACGAAAAACCATATACTCTGAAAGTGGAATGCGAAATTACTAGCAGGTAAGTACTGTACTAATAGGCTTTGGAATCGCAAGGACTACGTTACTGAACCTTCAGATTACTAGTAGAAGGCCTAGGGGACTCGGGTGCAGAGTGTGCACTCTCACGCGGGATGCGGGACAAAGTCTATGGGAGCTAGTAAAGACAAAGTTAGTGTTCTCGGGCGAACCCGATCAGGTAGGAGGAAAACGAAAGTGGATTCTGACCCTTGGATAGTGAGGCTATGCTGGGGCACCGAAATGCCGAAGTTACCTAGCCCAGGGGCTGCAGCTGCATAGGTCTCAAAAGACGTCGGGAATCCTCGTAGACGAACCAGGAGCCTGAAGAAAGAAGTTGCTGGCAGGCGACCAGTGAAGATTGTTCGAGTGATCCAAGCCTGGATCGAAGATGGATGACACCTGAAAGCAGGGGGGACCAAGTTCGTGACTACTAGCCAGTAGTCAGGTGGCACCAGGAGGGCACCGGATGGTAGTCACCTTGACTAGATGAGTGGGCGACGCTGGGCTCTGCAGTCTCACGGACCAGGAGGCGTTGTCGGTGACCAGGATGGAGGTGCGAGCTGTCCCACGATGGATGATGCTGTCGACGTCGCTGGACCCAGGATTGGGGCAACAAGTCTTGGCAAATTCAAGCCCACGCGGTGGACCTAAAATGGCATCTGGGGTGGACCAGGAGGGTCCGGGGTGCTCCTCTTTTGGAAGGGAGCAAGGGCCAGTCTGGAGCAACCAGACCAGCAGCAGTGATGTCGTCGGGCATCGTTAAGAAGGCCACAAGCCAGCGGGCTAGTAGCCAAACAATGCGGTGAGCAGCAAAAAGCAGAAGGGCCCCACGCAGATCGTGGAGATGCTGTAGGGCTGATCTTCGGTGCTGGAGCTGCTTAGGGTCGGGGCTTCTTGGACCCCAAAGCACTCACCAGAGGATCCCTCGGCGGTTGTGCTGGATAGAAGTCGTGCAGTTCTGATGATGGCCGGTCCCTTGAGGTCTCGTCGCACCTACGGTTCTCAGCTTAGCTGTAGAGGTAGGTAGAGGTCAGAGGTGCCAGGGAAGCCGGGTCTCATCGAGCTGGTCAGTCGGATTCCGGAGGAAGGACGTGCAGCAAACCGCAGAGTTCTTAGATGGTGCCTGCGGATGCAGGGTGACTACTCCTTAGCCACAAGGGAGAAATCTTGAGAAGAAGTAGAGAGTTCCTTTCGTAGAAAGTAGTTTCTTGATTCAAAGATGATCTAATTTGGAAGGGTCCCCGCTCCTGCCTTTATTCTAAAGAAAGGGGTGGGTACGCGACTAGGTCCTGCCCTATGGGTGGGACTAGGAGGGGGGTGGTTACACCCCTCTCCCATGCCGGACTTTCCCCAGGCCAGGGGCTGGTGTGCCCCTGGAACTGGTTCTAGCCGGCAGATGCGTAGTGAGCACCGGGGTGCCACTTGCAGTCACCTTCCTGTAAAGCCCTGCCTACCCAGGATACACAAAACCCTGTCTGGGATGGTGCTAGCACCGCCCCTGACAGGAAACCCTTTGTCCAAGCTCCCTTCGCTGGAAGGACTCCCAGCAGCAGGAGGTCAGACTCGTGTCTGTGGTGGCAGCATCCATTTTGTGGAGCTGAGGCTTCAGTTAACTTTAACCGGGGTTCACAGTTACATACATGTCGTGTCCCTCTAGAAGGGTGGAATGCTAACCCCGTCGCCGTTGGCGAGGGGTTAGTATTCCAATTCGTATGACACCTTACTCGACATGTTTTGATAAAGCAATACCAAAGATAGCCTTTAACCGCGAGGATTATAATGCACTTAAGAGTATATGGTATGCGTTATCATGGAACAGCTATTAGGACTTGGTTCCGCAAGCTGCAAACGGGCTCAGCTCATGCCAGAGCACCATCTCACACGATTCCAAGCACTCTGCCTTCCGGATTGTCAAGGCCTGCCATAGGAGTGACTGATAGGAATCTGTGTGTCCATTTTTAGGGTTAGATATAGGTATACTATATCTAAAGCAAAGGGTGATTACACCACCTTGCCCCAGCTGTCGTGCAGCCAGTTGTGTCGGATTTAGATGGCCATCCAGGGGTGGCATAATACATGCTTCAGCCCCTGGTAGGCCCTGGGTACACCTATGCCCTGAGTTACAGGGTCTGATAAGGTAGCCCAGTACCAATTGGAAATGTACCTAAGGTACATGGAATCCATTTTAGAGAGAGAGCAGTAGGCCTGGGGTCCTGATTGGCAGGGCCCCAGGTCAACTAAGTCGGAAAACCAGCAAAACACCAGGAAAAAAAGTTGGGGGCAACCATAGTCAGGTATCCACCTTCCTACAATGGCTATTTCTATACCTCATTAACTTTCCCGTCTCATTAAAGTCAGTGGAAGAACCCACCGAGTACACAGCGAGGATGGAAGGGACTTCTCCCACAGAGAGACCGTGGTCATTACAGCTGTGTATATAAAATTTACTGATTTGGGATCTTTGCCTCCCTGTTGTGTAAGGACCCCCTTGTTAAAAATAGTGGGCCCGATTCACAGAATGAACTTAAGACTCAATCCTAAACTTACTACTATTTTGGTATTCACAGAATGCACTTACTACTTTTAGCATTCACAGAATGCACTTACTACTTTTGGTATTCACAGAATGAACTTACTACTTTTAGCATTCACAGAATGCACTTACTACTTTTGGTATTCACAGAAGTTGGGATTTTGTCTTAAATTTGTCTTAAGACAAACTTAAGACAGACTGAAGACAAACTTAAGACAGACTTAGGACAGACTTAAGTTAGGATTTTGTCTTAAGTCTGTCTTAAGTCTGTCTTATGTTTGTCTTAAGTCTGTCTTAAGTCTGTCTTAAGTTTGTCTTAAGTCTGTCTTAAGTCTGTCTTAAGTTTGTCTTAAGACAAACTTAAGACAAAATCCTAACTTCTGTGAATACCAAAAGTAGTAAGTTCATTCTGTGAATGCCAAAAGTAGTAAGTGCATTCTGTGAATACCAAAATAGTAGTAAGTTTAGGATTGAGTCTTAAGTTCATTCTGTGAATCGGGCCCAGTGTGTATATGCTGTTATCTGATTACGGGGTATAATCACCCTGACAGCCAGGCACTCACAGGTAGGATCTCGTTTGGACCAAAGTGATGCAAAGCACTGCATCAATTTACTTACTATTAATAGAGGCCAGAGGTGGTAGAATAAAGTGCAGCGTTAGTGCCTAGTCAATACTTAGGCCTATATTTATCATTATTTGATGCAGTGCAATGCAGCAGGACAACTTGCTGCGTTGTGTCAAACTATGAAGATATGGCGCATTCCTGCTCTCTCCTTGCACTGGCAAACTTGTGGCTGCCTAACGCCAATGCAGGCACTCGTGCACCAGGGTGCAAGAGTGCCTGCATAGCAGGCCAGATCGTTTATGTGCAGGAATGGATAACTTCTTGCACAAAAATAATCCTGAGATAAGGATTGTAGGGGTTTTGACCTATGTATTTGCATGTCGATAATGTTGAAATGATTCAGTGTTTCTTATTGGAAAGCCTGCTGTACTATTTATTTCCCATTGATCTACCTCCATGCCTGCAATTGGTCACACTTCTTGCATTAACGTCTTCTTTTCCCATCTGTAAGTTTTGCTTTTCAGTGAAAAAAATACAAAATAAAGTTTAAAAAAAATAATAATAATAAAATAAAAATAATAGTAATCCTGAGAGGCATTTTCCTCTTTCTAAGTGTGCTGCAAAATGCTGCACACATAGAAAGAGGAACCAACAAGGAGAACTAAGGATATTTCTCCTTGCTGAGGCTCTAACGGGAAGGCATACAATTTTGATGCGCTCTCAGATTTGCCACTCCTGGCAAATCTGGGAATACACCAAAATACATGGGTGGATGCATCGGAACACCCAAGACCCACCCATGTAATTTCTTCCGGGCGCAGTGTAACGCAAAGCAGCGACTTGTGCTGCCTTGGTTACTCTGTATTTCCCAAGCCATTCAGGACCATGCAAGGTGGCCCAGCGTGGCTTGGGAAATCTGAATTAAGGGTTGCACAAGGATTGCCTATGTTAAATCTGGGCCTAAATATATCTATACCCAGCCTCAGACTGCTACACCTCTCCGGCACTTATGCCAGCACCAAGGACAAACACTTCCAGACGAGAGGGATGCTACTGGGGGTGGGTGTCAGGTATGGGCACAGTAGGTACATTGACTTTTGCTTCACAATTTAATTAGTATTTTTGTTCTGTTCAATTTTTGTGTTACACACAAACAGCCCTGGTGCACCGCAGTGGGTTCTTTCCATTAAGGATTCTCTTATCTTCCAACCAGAATATGTCTGGTATCTTTATTTTATGCACCTTTCTTTTAACATACAGAAACTCTGCAATGAACAGCAGCACAATAGACAAGCAGAGACTGTTTGATGTGCCTCAAACAAAAAACACCCTGAGACACCTGGGTCAGCTTGGGGAGGCAGAGACTGACCCATGGGCCAAAGTTATCAAAGTTTTGCATCACCCTTGTGCCGTGCAAGGTAGTGTAATGACGACACAAAACCTAGATGAGATTAATCAAGCTGCATAAGGCCACCGAGCATGGCCCTCTATGGCTTGGTAAATATGCAGTAATGCAAGGCAGTGACTTGCCTTTCTGTTTCTCTGCCCCAGGGAGGTGTTCCCACACAGACACCCATGGATTTTGGCATATTGCCAGACTTACCATGAGTGGTAGACCTGGGAATGTGGAATCCAGGGGAGGCGAAACGAGGAGAAATATTGTTATTTAGCCTTGTTTTGTCCTCTTTCTATATGTGCTGCCAAATTCAGCACATGTAAAAAAAATGAAACATCCTCAAAGGGTTGTTTTTTCTTGCAGGAAGGGTGAGAAATCCTGCCTGCTAGGCGGTCTTCCCTGTACCATTGTGCAAGTGTGCCTGCATTGGTGCTAGGCAGGACACAGTGCTGCAGCACAAGGAGAGGACAGGAATGCACCATATTATTTTAAATATGGTGTATTTCTGCTCTGTCGTGCAGTGCAGCAATGCATCTTGCTGCTCTCCGTTGCGTGACATTTTGATAAATACGCCCCTTGGTTTCTCGTAGACGGCCAGTCCCTCATCCATTCCCAACATTTTCCCAAATTCTGCTGGGAAAATTTTTAGGTGTAAGAATTATATGAGCTGTGTCAAAAAAATACCATTTTATATTTAAGCTCTCCCTCTGCCCTAGAAAACAGCCATGTTAGAGAGCATTTGTTCTAACTTGGCATTTCTGGTGGCGGCGCTGCAAGGCAGCTGCCTACAGTGCCCTTGATGTAGCACCAACCCTAAAAATGACTACCTGAGAAAAATGAAAGACTGGAAATGTGTCATCCGTGGAAAAAAAAAATACAAAACACAGTGGAGAAAGCATGCACGGAAATTGAAGACACAAGATACTGAGAACAACCTGCATTTCACAAGAAACAGCATGGAAATGCGGTGGCATAGTATCAAGAACGGCGATAAAATTATCGCCGCTTTAGCAGCAGGAAACCGCCGCTAAAACGGCGATAATGGGCTTGATAATATGTCCTTGTGAACTCCCATAGCAGCCCAGGTTCTGGTGTTAACCTGGGCTGCTATGGGAATTCACAAGGGCATATTATCAAGCCCATTATCGCTGTTTAAGCGGCAGTTCCCTGCCGCTAAAGCAGCGATAATTTTATCGAAGTTCTTGATAATATGCCCTGCCCTGTTTTGTTAAATGGTAATAATAAACATTGGCCTTCATCCCTTTATTTATATGCACACACCAAATAACAGTTTTTAAATCATAGTGAAAAACACACATAATATTGTAATTTAATATCCCCTACTTGCCACTAGATGTCAGTGCTTCACCATTTAATCCCGTTTTAAGCCCTGAAGGGATACAAACGTCAATGAACAAATGGAAACCGATATTCGCCTCCAGTCTGGAACAAGCATTGGCATAGCCAACCGGTCTTGCCTATGGGACCTTCTATGGGCCCGATTCACAGAATGAACTTAAGACTCAATCTTAAACTTACTACTATTTTGGTATTCACAGAATGCACTTACTACTTTTGGCATTCACAGAATGAATTTACTAATTTTTGTATTCACAGAAGTTAGGATTTTGTCTTAAGTTTGTCTTAAGACAAACTTAAGACAGACTTAAGACAAACTTAAGACAGACTTAAGACAGACTTAAGTTAGGAATTTGTCTTAAGTCTGTCTTAAGTTTGTCTTAAGTCTGTCTTAAGTCTGCCTTAAGTTTGTCTAAAGACAAACTTAAGACAAAATCCTAACTTCTGTGAATACCAAAAGTAGTAAGTTCATTCTGTGAATGCCAAAAGTAGTAAGTGCATTCTGTGAATACCAAAATAGTAGTAAGTTTAGGATTGAGTCTTAAGTTCATTCTGTGAATCGGGCCCTAAGTGTTTAGCCAGAGCAATTGTTTAACAATGTTTTTAGGCTATGTTGTAGAGCATTGTGGCTGCTGTGCAGCATGTTGAAAAGTTATCATAAAAAAGTGTTATAAGAATTTTTGTTACCTTATATATAACCAAGTAGACATTATGTACAACTAAACGACTTTATTGAAAAGAATTAACATAAAAAATGTCTTCTAAGTTTTTTGTCTGTATGATGATGACAACTTCCTCCTGCCTGTTCTAATGCTTGTTTGTTATGCTTTTTTTGTTTCGAGGGGTGGAGGGGGGACATAAACAACGGGAGGGTGGAGATTGGGAAATAGTACCTAAATTACAACAAAAGCAGCAAGCAGACACTGGGAGACGCAACAGATTCCAGATTCCGAAGGCAGACTGAAGTGGTGCTGAATGATGCTGAGGTGGTGGTAATGTGCTGATGCGGAGGTGATGTGGCGTGATACTGAGGTGGTGCTCAGAGATGCTGAGGTGGTGCTGAATGATGCTGTGGTGCTGAGTCATGCTGAGGTGGTGATGCTGCATTGTTGCTCTGGTGGTGCTGAGCTGGTGCTCAATTGGTGCTGAGTGATGCGTTGGTGCTGTGCTGAGGTGATGCTGTGCTAATGCTAAGGTTGTGCAGTGCTGCTGCTGAAGTGGTGCTGCATTGGTGCTAAATTGCTGCTGAGGTGGGGTTGTGCTGGTGCTGAGTTGGGGAAGCACTGGTGATGGTTCACTGATGCAGAAGTGCTGTTGTGCTGGTGCTGAGATGGTGCTGTGCTGATGTTGAGGTGGTGCTGAGGTGGTGCTGCACCAATGCTGTAGTGGGGCTGCACTGGTGTGGAGTTGGTGCTGCACTGGTGTACTGATGCAGAGGTGGTGCTGTGCTGTTGCTGAGGTGATGCTGTGGTGGTGTTGAGTGATGGTGAGGAGATGCTGCACTGGTGCTGAGTGATGCTGTGCTGGTGGTGAGTATTGCTGTGCTGGTACTGAGTCATACTGCTGTGGTGGATCTGCGCTTATGCTCAGGTTGTGATGATTGATGCTGAGCTGGTGCTGTGCTGAGGTGATGCTCCACTGATGCTGAGTTGGTGCTGCTCTGCTGATGGTCCACTGATAAGGATGTTGTGCTGTGCTGCTGCTGGAATGCTGCTGTGCTGATGCTGAAGAGGTGCTGTGGTGGTGCTCAGGTGATGCTGAGTAATACTGAGGTGATGCTGAGGTGGTGCTGAGTGATGGTGAGGTGGCGGTACTGCGCTGGTGCTCAGGTGGTGCTGAGCTGGTGCTCAGGTGGTGCTGAGTGATGCTGAGTCGGTGCTGCACTAGTGGTGGTGGTGCACTGATGAGGAGGTAGTGCTGTGCTGATGCTGAGATAGCGCTTTGCTGATGCTGGCGTGGTGCTGTTGTGGTGCTTAGGTACAACTGCACTGATGCAGAGGTGACGCTGTGCTGATACTGAGGTGGTGCTGCATTGATGCTGTGCTGGCGCTGCACTGGTGCTGCACTCGTGCTGAGTGAAACTGAGGTGATGATGAGGTGGTGGTGTGTTTGTGCAGAGGTAGTGCTGAGGTGCTGAGGGACTCACACCCCCAAAACTGGCAACAATCAGCAAATCACCAAGACAAGCCAGCTGGTACACCCAGGAGCTCATAACCACCAAGCTCAACTGTGTTCATGCAATATTACAGATGGGTCCTGGGCGTCACATAATGACCTGGTTATATAAGGCAATCCGAGAGCCTGGAGCGGTCACACTCACCCCCCTTTGGAAAAGTGGGAGACAGAATTTCAGAGGCCACTCCATAACAGAGAATGGGAACAAGTATTGTAATTCCCCAAAAAAGTATCCCGCAATCACCGGTTAAAAAACATACAATACTTCCTATTATACCGGGCATGCCTAACACCAGAAACCCTCCAACTTTACTACCCGAACACGCAATTCGTATGCCCTAGATGCCAAGAACCTAGCGCGACTTTTCTCCACATGTTCTGGAGTTGTCAGACACTACAATTCTACTGGAGCACGATACACACTACACTGCGCAAGGTGACGGGGCTTGCAGACATTACCACATGGGAAGCCAGTGCGTTAGGTATATGCAAGCGTTGGAAGCATCACAACGTAGAAATGCGATTTGCATCCTTAGCCCTCCTACTAGCCAAACGAAGCCTAGCTATGTACTGGAGGACCCAGACGGGACCGCCACTGGCTTCTTGGAGAGGGACAGTCATTAAATGGGGAGCATCAGAGGAAGATGCGCTAAGACACAAGGAAGTCCGTGGCACTCTGAAACATCCCATCTCCATGCAATGGGCGACACTACTCTACACCTTCAAGCATACTACACCACACACAATATCTTCATAAATAACACTACCCTCCTCTCAAGCCCCTCAGGAAGAATGTCACTTGTGCAGCGAATGGGATAGCCACATCATCACGCCTAACTAGCAGGGGATGGATGCAGGACAAATACAAATACCAGACCTCATACCCAGTTAAGGCATTCTCTCTTGAGAGCTGATTCAAAGTGGCTAGAAGCTAAAACGCATTACAATGCTCATCTACATTCAGCAACATACATATCCTCCTACACAGTGTATCCCAGTGGATTTCACCCTCGGTTCAAGTTATGTTCCCAATTGCAGCACAATATTACACATCTATTAGAACTAATGATAGGCGACAAATACCGCTATGATGTATACAATGAAGCTAAATTATTTAATATAATTTAAAACGAGCACAAATTGTGGAAGTAAAGTGATAAACGGTAACAATGCCTACAGCTGAAGTAATAATGTACTAAAATGCATGTACGAACTCTTACGTGAAATTTTTTAGCTAATGATGTTGTTTATTACTTGTGCGCAATGAAAATCAAATAAAAAGAATTCACAAAATAAATCAAGGAGGCCAAAAGAGCAGTCATCACCTGCCGCATTGACGCCGCAGCCAAGCACAGCAAGGAACATTTAAAAATCATCAAAGAGTTCTCCAACCCAACTGCCACAGAAACACAGTCGCCCCTCCTAACAACTCTCCGACCCATTATCTGATTACTTCCACAGCAAGATTGCCAACATCTACAATGCCTTTAACTCCCAATCCACCTCGCTCAGCCTCGACAACCTCAGCAAACCCCAGCCAAGCCATAACAACCTGGTGCCCACTCGACTCCTAGACCACCATGACCATCATGTCCTCCATCCACTCTGGGCCACCCACAACCCGTGCCCACACCATCTCTTCAACCTCAGTTCCTTCATATTCAGACTTGAACTGACCAACCTCCTCAATGCTTCCATCTTCACAGCATCCTTCCCAGATGGACAGAAGCATGCAGACATCAGCCCCTCCTAAAGAAGTCCTCAGTCTATCCCACTACTTGAAAAACAACAGACTGATCTCCCTGTTTCCATACCCAGCCAAAGTAATCAAGAAGGCCATCAACCGACAGCTCACGAGTACTTAGAACCAAACCACCTACATGATGCATCACAATCAGGTTTCCTGGACAACCATAGCACAGAGACTGCACTCATAGCCGCATGTGACGGCATCAGAACCCTCCTCAACCAAGGAGAAACAGTGGCTTTGATTCACCTTGACCTGTCTGCAGCATTCAACACCTTCGCCCACCACTTCCTCAGTGACAGACTTTACAACATAGGCATTCAACAACACTCCCTGAAGTAGATCATCTCATTCCTCATTACGCACCCAGAGCATCCGTCTACCTCCTTTCATCTCCACTCACAATTGCATAATATGCAGTGTGCCCCAAGGATCATCCCTCAGCCCCACTCTGTTCAACATTTACATAACCCCTCGTGTACACAGTCAGATCCCACGGACTCAACATCATCTCCTACACCGCCGATACTCCGCTCGTCCTCTCGCTCATCCAAGGACCCCTCTAACACCAAAACCAACCTCCACAACGCCATGACTGATGTAGCTGACTGGATGCGAAACAGCTGCCTCAAACTGAGGAACTGATCTTCGGAAGTAACTCTTCTACCTGGGACCGCAGCTGGTGGCCGGAAGAACTCGGAGCCAGACCCACACTGACTGACCATACTCACAACCTCGGCATAATCCTGTAAAGCCAACTGACCATGATACAACAAGTCAACGCAGTTGCCTCTTCCTGCTTCCACACCCTCTGCATGCTCTACAAAATCTTCAGATGGATCCCAGTAAACACTAGACGATCGTTGCACTAGCCCATGTCACCAGCCACCTCGATTACGGCAATGCGCTCAACACTGGTATCTCCACCCAGCTCGTCAGAAGACTCCAGAAATATCGAACACGGCTGCCAGACTCCTCCTGGACCTCCCCAAAAGTATCCACATATCTACTCACCTCAGATATCTCCACTGGCTTTGTGTCCAGAAAAGATGCCATTTCAAGACACTGACACATGCCTACAAAGCCCTCCACAAACACGGAACTTCCTACATCAACCACTGGGTGAACTTCCACTTTCCCCTGAGACACCAGCGCTCCTAAGTATTCACTCGCCCTCGCACATGTGCCCTGTATCCATCGCACCCGCAGCAGGTGCTGCACATTCTCCTACATCACCGCCAAAGCCTGGAATTACTTTCCCCTACACCTCCGAATGGCATCCTCTCTGGCAGTCTTCCTAAAGCAACTCAAACCTCGTTTTTTGATGCAGATGCTGCAGCCTATGTACCCAGATACCCCTAGGGGTGATAGTGCTGCACTTTTAGAAATGATTGATGGATTCATTGATACTGAGGTGGTGCTGAGTGATGCTTTGGTGGTGCACAAGTGGTGCTGTGCTGTTTCTCAGCTAGTGCTGAGGTGATGCTGTACTGGTGCTGAGGTGATGCGCTTAAGCTGAAGTGGTGCTGTGTTGGTGCTGAGGTGGTGCTGTGCTGGTGCTATGGTGGTGCTGTGCTGATGCTGCGATAGGGCTGCACTGGTGCTGAGTTGGTGCTATGCTGGTGTTGGAGCACTGATGTGAAGGTGGTGCTGTGCTGATGCTGAGGTGGTGCTGTGGTAGTGTTGAGTGATGCTGAGGAGTTGCTCCACTGGTACTGAGGTGGGGTGAGTGCGGCTGTAGTGGCAGTGAGTTATGCTGTGCTGGTGCTGAGTGAAGCTGTGCTGGTGCTGAGTGATGCTGTGGTTGTGCTGAGTCATGCTATGGTGGTGGTGCTTTACTGTTCCTGATTGATGCTGAGCTGGTGTGCTGAGGTGATGCTGGGCTAATGCTGAGGTGGTGCTGAGCTGATGCTGAAATGGTGCTATATTGGTGTTGCATTGCTACTGAGCTGATGCTGCACTGGTGCTCCACTGATGCTGAGTTGGTGCTGCACTGTTGATGGTGCACTGATAAGGAGGTGGTCCTGGGCTGATGCTAGGATGCTGCTGTGCTGATGCTGAAATGGTGCTCTGGTGGTGCTCAGGTGATGCTGAGTGATACTGAGGCGGTACTTAGTGATGCTGAGGTGGTGCTGCGTGATGTTTAGTTGGTGGTGCTTCGTTGGCACTCAGGTGGTGCTGAGATGGTGCTCAGGTGATGCTGATTTGATGCTGTGGTGATACTATGCTGATGCTGAGGTGGTGGTGCACTGATGCCGAAGTGGTGCTGTGTTGGTGCAGAATTGCTGCTGAGGTGGGTTTGCACTGGTGCTGAGGTGAGGCAGCGCTGGTGCTGAAGTTGGGCTCAGTGGTAGTGGTGCACTGAGGCAAATGTGGTGCTGTGCTGATGCAGAGGTGGTACTGTGCTAATGTTGAGATGGTGTTGTTCTGATGTTGATGTGTCACTGCACTGGTGCTGAGGTGGTGCTGCGCTGACCATGAGTTGGTACTGCACTGGTGGTGCAGTGACGAGGAGGTGGTGCTTTGCTGATATGGTGCTGTGGTGGTACTAAGTAGGTGCTGTGGTGGTGCTCAGGTTGTGGTGTGCTGATGCTGAAGTGATGATGAGTGATGCTGAAGTTGTGCTGCGTGATGCTGTGGTGGTGCTGAGTTATGCTGTGGTCTTGCAGAGTCATAGTGAGTGGGTGGTGCTCGTTGGTGCTCAGGTGTTGCAAAGTGATGCTGCTTAGGTGCTGTCCTGAAGTGATGCTGAGGTAGTGCTGTGCTGATGCTGAAGTGGTGCTGCATTGAGGCTGGTTTGCTGCTGAGGTTTAACTGTGCAGGTGGGGCTTGGTGGTGCTGGTGTACTGATGCGGAGGTGGTGCTGTGCTAATGATGAGATAGAGCTGTGCTTATGTTTAGGTGGTGCTGCACTGGTGCTGCTTTGATGCTGAGGTGGTGCTGTGCTGGTGCTCAGGTGAGGCTGCCCTGGTGGGGGGGGGGCACTGATGAGGAGGTGCTGCTGTGCTGTTGCTGAGGTGGTGATGAGTGGTGCTGAGTGATGCTTTGGTGGTGCTAAGTGATGCATTGGTGGAGCTGAGTCATACTGAAGTTGTGGTGCTGTGCTGTGCTCAGTTGATGCCTAGTGACTCTGAGTTGGTGCTGCACTGGTATTGTAGTGGTGCTGCACTGCTGCTGAGGTGGTGCTGCGCTGATGCTAAGTTGGTGCTGCACTGGTGGTGCATTGATGAAGAGGTGGTACTGTGCTGAGGTGATGCTGGTTTGGTGCTGTGCTGATGCTGAGGTGGGTGTGCACTGATGCCGCAGTGGTGCTGCTTTGATGCCGCACTGGTGCTGAGTCTTACTGAGGCAATACTGAGGAGGTGCTGAGGGGGTGCTGCGTGTTACTGAGGTGATACTGAGGTGGTGCTCAAAGTGGTGGCGTGCTTGTGTGGAGGAGGTGCGGAGTGGTACTAAGGTGATGCTGAGGTGGTTCTGAGTGATGTTTTGGTGGTGCTCAAGTTATGCTGTGCTGGTGCAGAGTGATGCTGAGTTAGTGCTGTGCTGGTGCTGAAGTGATGCTGCCCTAACACTGAAGTGGTGCTGCATTGCTGATGAGGTGTTGCTGTGCTGATGCTGTGGTAGCGTTGTGCTGGTGCTGGGCTGGTGCAGTGCTATTGCTGAGGTGGTGCTGTGGTGGTGTTAAGTGATGCTGAAGAGATGCTACGGTAGTTTTGAGTGATGCTGTGCTGGTGCTGTGCTGATGCTGAGGTGGTTGTGCTGCACTGCTGCCGAGGTAGTGCTGCATTGGTAATGAGGTGGTATTGCACTGGTACAGAGGTGGTGCTATACTGGTGCTGAGGTGGTGCACTGATGCTAAGATGGTGCTGCGCTGTGCTGGGCTGGTGCTGCGCTGGGGCTGAGGTGGTACTACACTGGGGTTGAGTGATGCTGAGGTGGTGTTGTGGTGGTAGGCAGGTGTTGCTGAGTGATGCTCAGGTGATGCTGCAGTCTTGCTTCTGAAGTGGTGCTGAGAGACGCTGACTGGTGTTGAAGTGGTGCTGCGTTGTTGCTAAGGTGGTGCTGCGTTGGTGCTGAGGTGGTGTTGCACTGTCTACTTGCAGGATATATTGTTAAGTAACCTCACAGTTCATTGCGCATTTGGAGAGCATGAGGAGGCATCTCTTGAAATTGGTTTTATTTCACCAATGATTAAAACCTAATAGAAAGCATCAAAAGTTAAAAGCGCGCAACTTAAAGCTGCTTTCCTTTTCAGAAAATCGAGCAATACCAGGATGTTCACCACTTTAATCGTATACGAATCACACTGTCAAAAGCACAATGTAAATACTAGGTTGATCCTATTTTTGGCCATCTTCTTAAACCACATGTCCATTAATTAACTGTATTATTTAAGGTTTGGACATTTGAGCTAATGAACCCATTAGCTTTCCGAACAAGCTCAGCCGAAGGCTGGAAAACAACCCAAGGCAAAAGAAAAAGTAGTGCACCAAAACTAACATATGGCCGATAGTGAAGTGATCCATGTAACAGGGCCAGTTTCCAGGGCGTGACCGAAACAGCAAAAGAAGGGACAAATGTAAACTATTCAACAACGAAAACAAAGGAATTTCCAAAGGCACATGAAGGAATCCATGAAAACAGATGGGCATGCTGAAAGCCCATACAGTAGAAACACCATGTCACGATAGACAGCGCATGCACTGCCTAGGCGAGTCCTAAAAATCAGCAAGCTGTAACAAACATTGGAAAAGCCAAGAGGTCTCGCCTTTGTCACCTATTGGCTTTGCCAATGCTAAATAGCCACGCTGCATAGCATCAGCGATGTTTTGAAGAATAGCAATTTTTTTCATAAACTAAAAAGCATTTGCGCATACCTACAAAATGAGATGGGTCGTGCTTTTTTCCTTTTTTTGTTACCGATTCAATTTAGAATGGCAACTAAAAAAAATTAAAAACTCACAAAACCTTTTTTTAAGTAGGAGGGCAGGGTCATGGGAGCAACGCAGAGAGGGTGAGGGTTAATGCAGAGGGGACACAAAAGTAACAGGGGAAGTAAGGACCAAAAGCAAACAGGGGTTAAGATAAAGCAACAGGTAGAGCGCGGGTGGGGAACTCAATGTGGAGAAGCACACAGGTGAATGCAAGAGGGAAGAGGGTGGGAGCTAGCAACAGAGACAACACAGAGTGCAGGGAGAGAGCAGTACACACGGAAGACAAAGAAAAAACACACACTCTAATGGGGTGCCTTAATACAGAAGAGAAAGTAGTGCTTGAAAAGCAAGCAATGGAAGTATGGAAGCCAGTCAATCAAAAGAGATAGTAAAGAGGATATGCTCCAAGGGAGGGACAACATACAAGATTGACAAGTTAGGACACAAATAAGAAACTGGCAAATAAGATTAGCAAGAGAGCCATTCAATTGTAAGCAATGGGTGGACTCCAAGCCCTTGTGGTTGTGGACAGTCCTACTCTTGCAATACTTTGTAGTTTATAACCCAGTCGTGCTTTTCTTGAAATTCTCGGTTGAGTGAATCCACCTGCATGTTCTGAACACCTGGAAGATGAGTAGCTCTTATGGTTAAGTTCCTGGTTATTAACCATTTCCAGATGGTTGGAGCTTCTAGAGATGGGGTATGTTCATGGTAAGCCCACAATATGTCTTGCAACAGATAGTGTATGCATTGTTTAGGATAGGATAGGATAGGATAGGATGTGAATTTGTAGAGCCCGAATTGCTGCCCGGAGGCGTCCAAGCACTAAGAGTACCATGAACCCGCAAGATAGCCCAAAAGGGAGGCCAGGTAAGAGTTAGTTAGGCCGGATGAAATAAAAAGGTTTAATGGGCTCGACTGAAAATGAGCACATTTGTAAGGTCATTGGCAATGTACTTGGTGATGTAACCTATGTTGTCATTAGTGATGTAACCAATTATGTTATTTGCGATGTTACCAGTGATGTCATACGTGATGTGGTCCATGATGTCCTATATTAGGTCACAAATGGTGCCTGCCTGTGTATGAATGAAGCTAATTTCTGTTTATTTATTTTTTATTAAACCATAGCCACTTTAAATGTGTTTTTTTTCAATTCATTTCTTTGGTTATTTTCAACGGAAAGGTAAAAGGGTTTGTAGGAACCATAACTTACTTTGAACTTTTATTTTCCATTGAATTTCAGAGTTTTATTTTTTATTTTTAAGGAACTATTTTCTTAATTATTTGTAATATTTTGCTGGTGGTTGTGTGGACATATATTGTGAGTGTCTGTGTTGCCCATGGCATTCAGCCATGTCCAGCAGTTGTTAACTATAGACACTGTATCAAACCCACCTTGCATCTAACCTTGCTGTTTTAGAATTCAGCCATGTGCAGCAGGGATTTGCCAAAGGAAACATCTTCATTGCGGACAACCCTCTGCCATGCATGTAATCCACAAATTAATCCCAAATCTGGTATCTCAGTTTCTCTTGGAGGCAGGGGTCTTCATTGACCTGGCAGGCTAACTGGCTGTCCACTAGTCTATAAATGTGGCCTTCAGCCAATGCTATAAAACAAGCATTGGCAAAGCCAATAGGTCGCACCTTCAGGATCTATTGGTTTTGCCAATGGTTTCTAGTGATGCCATATAGCCTCCCTAAAGCTGTTCAGCATGACTGAAGGAGAAGAGAGGGAGGGGAGTCTATGACCCAGCCAGGTGCGTGATTATGTAGGCATGCACACCACGCATGCGCTCACCTACAAAATGCTTTGGGTGCATTTTGGTTGAAATAGGTGGGGACATGGGAGACGCAATTCGGAGGGTGGTGCTTGAGTAGGAGAGCTGGTGGGGTGCAGAATAAATATGTAGGAGACAGGTGGGGGAAGCAACAAAATATGGACAGTAAGCAATGTGGAGCACAGGGTGGTTTAGAGAAGCACACAGGTGAGAGAAAGCAAAATGCTACAGGGTAGAAGCACATGAGTAAGAAAGCAACAAAGGCGTAGAAGCACACTCGGACGAGCGCATCATGGACGCACGTGGGAGAGTAGCACAAGGGCAAGAGAGAGCAACACAGGACGCGGCCGAGGGAGTAAGAGAAGCCCACGAGATAGGTAGCTGGAAAACGTGTACTCTCATGGAGTGCTTAACCAAAACAAAACAAATAGGGGCAGATTTATGTAAACTGGCGCATCCCCAGGGATGCGCCAGTTAACATGCGCCACAGTGCGCCACAGCTCCGCCAGCCATGGTGCGCCGCATTTATAATGCGGCGCACCATGGTGCAAAAACGGCACAGATGCGTGACGCATCTGTGCCGGAAATGTGTCGCAGTGCTGGAGTTGCGTCGCAAGCGCGACACAGCTCCAGCAAGGCTCGGGGGTGCCCCATTTTAACAATGCTGCGTCAAGACCTACGCCTGCTTCAAGCAGGCGCAGGGTTTTGACGCAGCATTGGCTTAAAAGTGACTGAGTGAAATCTCATAGATTTCACTCAGCCACTTTTGCGAGGCGCACCTGCCCCGGAACGCCCACCCTGCGCCGGAACGCCCACAAGCGGCGCAGGGCTTCACAACGTGACGCATCTGGCTAGATGCGTCACGTTGTAAATTGTTCGTAGGGATGCGCCACCTTTACGCCGGCTTGCGTGACGCAACAGCGGCGTAAACGTGGCGCAAGGGCCTCATAAATCTGCCCCATAGTGCTTAACATATAACCAGTGGAAAGACTCGAGTAATTGGGCATGCTCTATGGGAGGGACAAACACAAGAAGAGGAAGGAAAGTCTATAAAAGATAGCAAGTAAAAAGCAAGCAAATGAGAGTGACAATAAAGCCAACCATTGGCAAGAAATGGGTGGGCTCTAAGCCCACAGTAAACTGACAATAGGTCTTTTCGCACTGTCTGGTTTCCCAGGTTCGTGGGTGATATGCTTCCTTAGTCCATGTTTTCCTTTGAATCCTGAGACTTGTAGTCTTGTTTATTTAATTAGAAATCAGAACCACAAGTCCCAGAATTCAAAGAAAAAAAATAGACTAGAGCAACACATCACACTTGGACTTGAGAAACTTGGCAGCTATGTCTCATTTGCGAGACCGAAAAACTGATTACATTAATTCATAAACTTCACTCGATGGAGGTGTCTTAAATCTGCTTTTGTGCGCCCTGGCCTCATTAGCATATCACACACAGGTTATGCCCTCCCTTGAGTGGTCCTTGTGATGGCCGGGCATCCTTTCTCCCTCTGCTCCTCATTATGGGATCCTTGGACCCCCTGGGGTCAGACCACGTCTGGCCTGCAGCCAGGAGCAGAGCCTGTGGGTGCAGGCCACGCGCCTCGATGGGTGCTGTGTTTCCTGCTTCCAACTGACATGGCTCCTGGCCAGGGCACAGGGAGGGGCACAAGGCAAACAACCAGTAACTAGTCACATTCACTCAGGAAGCAAACCTGCCACCAGCAGGGCAGCCACTGGGCTGCACCAACTCTGTCTACGGAGTCAAGGGTGGCAAGACTATTTATATATTTATTTGTGACTTTATGTAGTGTTGACTAGGCCCGGGGGCATCAGAGCACTTTACAATAGATTCAACACAGATCAATAAACAATAAATAAAAGAAAGGCTTACTCTTAGAAGGGTGAGTGACAAGGTACGTCTGGCAAGAAGGAAATGCACATACTCTTAACACACACAAAGAATGAAGAGCAGGTGATATCAACCAATGGGGCAGAGACTGTATCATGTAAGGTTCATCAATAAACATTGCAGGGAAGGTTGAGGTGCATCTGATGGTGGCATGAAAATATGGGATGTAAAACCCAAGGGTCGTTTAAACAAAGGAGACCTTTTAAAAGCCACGTAAGTTCATGCGGAGGCTCTGAGGGATAGAGGGGCATATTATCAAGCAGGGGGTTAAAAAGGATCACCGTTTCAGCGGCAGAAAACTGCCGCTAAAGCAAGGATAATGGGCTTGATAATATGGCCTTGTGAATTCCAATAGAAACCCATGTTCTGGTGTGAACATGGGCTTTTATTGGAATTCTCCAGGGCATATTATCAAGCCAATTATCGCCGCTTTAGCTGCAGATTTCTGCCGCTAAAACAGCGATAATTTTAACGCCCTGCTTGATAATATGCCACAGAGTTCCAGATTCTTGTGGCATGTAATGCTCCGTCTTGAAGGTGGGAGGTTCAAGGAACAGAGGGGCATATTATCAAGAGATTTATCTCTGCTTTTTTGGCTTTAAAAGCCAAGAAAGCGGAGATAAAATTATCTCCCTATTAGCAACAGGGTGCTAACATGCAAATTCGCATGTTAGCACCTTTTCCTCTACGCTTCCCCTTGCATCTCTAATGAGATGCAAAGGGGGCGTTCCAGAGAAAAATAATAGGAGAAATGTTGTTAAGCGACATTTCTCCTATTATCAAGGATTTCGCTAACCCTGTTAGTGATAAAAAAAGTAGTGCTAAACGCGGTTAGCACTGCTTTTTTTACACCTGGTATTTTCCTGACTTAGCCATGATATCCTATGGAAGATGGATATTATGGCTAAGTTTGTGAGCCTCTATTATCAAGCTAACACCAAACCTTGAGAGATTATCATTGGTTTTCCAGAGATAATCTCTCAATTGGCAGTTAGCCCGAGGATTTTTATCACTACTGAGATAAACCTTGTTAATAGCAAGTTATCTCTGCGGTAATTTCCGGCGATGCTTAGCGTTAAAAAATTCGTTGCTAAGCATCGTTAGCGGTAAATATCGCTAAAGGTTGGTAATATGCCCCAGAGACTGATCACTTCTAAAGTCCTATTTAGCTCCTGAAATTTTCAGTTTCTCAGTTAAGTATGAGGGTGAAATGCTTTAGGCGTGATGCCGGCCGTTTTGAAAATGGGTTTTCACCTCTATAGGAAGCCACTGAAGGGAACGTAGAACAGTTCTTCTGATCTGAATCAAAGCGTGCTGCAGCATGTAGGATTGCTTCGAGCGATTCTAGGTGGATTTGGGGGATCTTTGATAGGAGGGTGATTCTGTGGTTGAGTCTGGAGAGGACTAGTGCCTCGAAAACCGATTTTAGGACCAGGGCCTTACTGGGAACTCAAAGCAGCCCAGCCAGTATTGTAGGACCTGCCCCGGTTAGAAGGGGGTGCAATGGTGAAGCACTGTTGCTTTTGTTGAGGGGGCTGATGTTGCAGCACCTTTGCAAAACCGCCTCCCACTGCTGCAAAACCGCCTCCCACTGCTGCAAAACCAGCTCCCACTGCTGCAAAACCGGCCTCCACCCTTCTAGTCTCACAGGGAAACGCCTGATGCCTGCTACGGCCAGTCCAGCTCTGGTTAGGGCCCATTCTGGGATAAGGTGCCTGATTTCCCAAGGCATCCTTAGCTGGAACCGAGCACTCTTGGTCATGAATGATATATGATTCTGGAGGTTGAGGTGTCTGTCAAGGCTGAAACCCCAAAATGTGGAAATCTGAATGACGGATGGGCATCCTTTCAAGTCAGGGAGGGGTAACATTCAGTCCTGAAGCAATGGGTTGAGGACCACATTTACAAGGCTGTTGTGCCGCTCGTGCTTCACTTTTTTTGATGCACCGGCGGCGCAGTGTGCCTGACCATATTTACAAGACCAAGAAAAGTCACCCTGCGTGACTTTTCATAGCCTTGTAAATATGGGCCCTTTCACGTATTACTCTACGTGAAAGGGGCGTTCCATAACTGTTGTTGTGGATGTTCCCATACAACATCCATGTAACCTGACACATTTCCATATTTACAAAGTTTTGTAAAGCTGGGAATGCGTCAGAATCCTACGCCTCACCAGAAGAGGCGTTGGAGTGATGAAACGTGGACAAATACTTGTATTTCTCCTCATTTTTTCCTCTTTTTATGTGTGCTGCAGAAGAAAGAGGAAAATGCCATCAATTATTGTTTTTGTGCAGAAAGGTGTCCCTTCCTGCACAAAATAAATCATCCCCACAATGCAGGCACCCTTACAACATGACACAAGGGTGCCTGCACTAGCATGTGGCAGCCAATTGTGCACCAGTGCAAGGGGAAAGCAGAAGGATGCATTGTATTGTTGTTAATACGAGCATCCCAGTGCTTCTAAAATGACGCAGCTCAGTGCAGCAAAATGGCTTGCGGTACCGCGCTGCATCATTTTTTTGTAAATGAGGCCTTGAGCCTCTTTGAGGAGATAAGTAAGAATTCTGTTTTCTCTGGGTTTATTTTGAGGTGGTTGTTTGTCATCCAAGACTGAATTTTCAGGGTGTTTGATAAGAGGGTGAGGCCATCAGGAGTAGAAATTTTCAAGGTTTTTAGGGGAAGAGACTTTCAGGTTTCTTCGGGTGTTGTCAGCGTATAGATAAAAAAGTAATCAAGAGTTCCTTCCTGAGTATCATACAGAGGGGTTCTATATAGAGGTTGAAGAGGGTTGGAGAAAGAATTGACTCTTATGGGACCCCTCGCTGTAGGCTGAGGTAAGAAGGTAACCAGCCTAGGACTACACGTTCAAGACCCATTCTCCACTTAAGAGTGTTTAACAAAGTCTGGTGGTTAACTGCAGCGCTGGACTAGGAACCCCCGTCCTGCGCATAGTGAGTGCAGCGAGTGAGCTGGACCACTACAAGAAGGGTTTGGGGGGGTTCTCGCACCAAGAACATTTGGGTAAAAATGGCGCATTCTACAAAAGATGTTTCATTATTTATTCAAAGGTATTCCTTTTTAAAGCATAGTAAACGATGTCCTTAGAGTGTACCATGATACGACAATCTTTGTTGGAGCCTTTCCATAATTCCTTCACTATTACCCTCCACCATTGCTTCTCTTCACTCCATAGTGTAGTATTCCTATTTGATGTCATATATAGAACTTCTGATGACATAGAATGCTGGAGTGTCAGGAGCTCATTCTGCTGTGAGCCGTTCCTGTGTTAACTGCTTGATTCTACCTGTGGATGTCAAGTTGTCATTCTGCAATAAAAGCTGTTACATCAAACCTACGCTTGGATTTAATTACAACATAATTTCTGGCGACGACTGGGTACCTACAGCTTCTACTTCTACGATAAGGACTCTTTGGATGACAACGTTCACTTTTTGCAACTGGAAATCTCGATTCCTGCCTTCAGTTTTACACTGCTGACATCTTTACTATCGACTTTTGAATTTGCCGCTTCTCGATGCCAATGCGCTACCCGTGAGTTTCTTATACTTGTTTTTCTCACCATTTGGCAAATATTTTACTTACCGAGTGTTGTGTTCCGTTATACGCATCCTTCAAATTGCGTGGAACCTCCGCACCCGCTCTGTCCGCACCCGCTGCATCTAGGCAACACAGAGGAATCTTCACTGCGCCTAGCAACGCTTAAGAGCTTCCATCTTCGTTTTCCGATCTCTTCTTTCCGGAAGTCTATTGCATTGTGGGTATCACCCTTTCAACCTCAAAACGTCTGACGTCACGACGTGCCGCCATTTTGTTTATTTACCTCACAAATCGGAAAACAATCTTCACGAAGATGCTCTTCTTTTCCTCATTTCTCCATCATTTTGCCTCGTTTTTCTAGCGGATTCATTGCCCAGCAGTTGACTAATATTAAGGTACTGGAATATACTCTTTACATTTATTTTTTTTTTTTTTCATTTTTTTTAATTATTACTTTCCAGCCTATTCTAGTCACAAAATATACTAAGCATGTCCAATATTGCTGCGCCACCTCATTTCTTACAAAGTGCTGGTGATCCCAATATTGAATGGGATTTATGGCACCCAATGTTCTTAGCCTATGTTGAGGTTTTAGAAAAGGATGGATGTTCCGCTAAACGCAAGTTAGCTCTTCTCAGACACTGTCTTGGTGGAGCTGGCATTAAAGAATTTGACGATCTTGTTTCTAAACAAATTATTGAACCCATAGAATCCTCTCCTTGGGTTTCCCCCATTGTTTTATCACTCAAAAGTTCTGGCGAGCTCCGTCTATGTGTGGATCTCCGCAGTTTGAATAAGGAGATTTGGGTAGACAAACATCCTCTCCCTAACATCCATGAATTAATTTCTTCCCTCACAGGTGCTACTGTCTTTTCAACCATCGATTTAGCTAGTGCCTATCATCAGGTTGAGTTACACCAAGATTCTAAAAAACTTACAGCTTTTGTGACTCCGGAAGGCATGTTCCAGTATTTGCGAATGCCTTTTGGTCTTGCCAGTGCTGCTTCTGTGTTCCAACGCCTGATGAAAGAGGTTCTTCTTAACTGTAAAGGAGCTATTGCGTTCCAAGACGATATCTTAATTTTTGGTGTAAATGTCGAGGAACACGATCACAATTTGCACTGTGTACTCTCCAATGTGCAAAAGAAAGGCCTTACTCTAAAGTTTAACAAGTGCAAATTTAGACAATCCAAAGTTGAATACTTAGGGCATGAAATTTCCAGCGATGGTATAAAACCTAAACTAAATCATGTAAAAAGTATCACTGATGCTCCCACCCCTCTTTCAAAAGAACAGCTGTTATCCTTCTTAGGACTTACCGAATTTTATGGAAAATTTGTAAAAGATTACTCTACCATTGTACATCCTTTACGCTCGTTGCTAAAGAAACAAGCCAAATTTGTGTGGGGTACAGAACAACAAACCTCGTTTGATTCGTTGAAAAGCAAAATTGTAAATGCTCCTTTCCTTAAACCTTTCTCTGTCCACAAAGATTGCATTGTTTGCGTAGATGCCAGTAATGTAGGGCTTGGTGCCGTTCTGATGCAAAAGGATCGTTTTGGTGAATATGTTGTATCCTACGCTTCTAGGACTCTACGGGACGCCGAGTTTAATTACTCTACTATAGAAAAGGAGCTTCTTGCTTGTACTTGGGCCACTCAGCATTTTCGACAATTTATTTGGGGCACGAAATTCACTTTGAGGACTGACCACAAACCTCTTGTCAACATGTTGTCGGCTGGGGGTGGTAGAACTCTCACTGCTCGTCTGGCTCGTCTCGCTGCTAAACTGCAGGAGTACCAGTGTGAAGTTGTCTATGTCCCTGGACGGCTTAATGCACATGCAGACTGTATGTCACGTCTCCCTGTCAGTGAAACTCCTAACACGGTTATTTCTGATGAATGTGATGTTGCTTTCTCTCTCTGTGATGTTAACTTAATTGGTGGGAAGGGTTTTGAAAATTCCATCACTGAAAGTGTTTGGTCCGATGCTATGCGTAATGATGAGGTTCTTACCAAGGTTAAAACTTTCTTGAGTGCTGGTTGGCCTGAAGAGCGGAAGTTGTGTGGTGATTTAGCTTCTTTCTTCAAAGTAAAGGATGAATTGTCAGTAATCGATGATATGGTTTACAGAGATGACAAAATTGTCCCGCCCCTCAATGTCCGTGAATCTATTTGCAGGTTGGCCCATGAAGGTCACATGGGGATGTCCACGACTAAAAGAAGAATCCAAGAGTATTATTGGTGGCCTAGTTTGGACGCCATGGTTGATAGGTGGGTAAGGAACTGCTCCCCATGTGCTTTGAGTGACAAATCTGTGAAACCCATTTCTTCTGGGTTTTCTCCCATCGAATTTGTTTGTGGACCTTGGAGGAAGTTAGGAATTGACATCATCGGTCCTTTCAATTACCAGTCAGGAAAAGATATGTTTGCTGTAGTACTTGTGGATTATTTCTCCAAGTGGCCCGAGCTGAAAATCGTTGATAATGTCAATTCCGAAGTCGTTGTTGAATTCTTAAATGAAGTTTTTTGTAGAGAAGGTTTACCTGAAGAAATTGTCTCTGACAATGGACCGCAGTTTGTTAGCGAAATTTTTTCTGCTTTTCTTGATACTTGCGGCATTCTTCACAAAAGAGTTTCCAATTATTCTCCACAATCCAATGGCCAGGTAGAACGCTTTAACAGAGTGATTAAGGAGTCCTGCCAGTTGGCCCTACGGAGTGGTTTAAAGTGGAAAAAAGCTCTACAGGCCACTTTGTTCACCTATCGTATGTCCCCTAACTCTGTTACTGGCTTGTCCCCTTTTGAAATGTTGCGTTGCAGGAAACCTGGTACCAAAATTTTTCCTTGGTGGTTGAAGACGAAGGATCCTGGGTATTTAGAATTGGATATGGATAGAATTAGAGACCGTGTTGGTAAATACCAGGACAAAATGGTTAGGAACTCTTCCCCGAAATTTGTTTCGCCCAAAATCTCAGTTGGTGATTTAGTCAGAGTGAAGTTTGGCGGTATCATCCCCAAAGGCTTATCCAGGTGGTCTTCGCCTGTCAAAGTTACAGAGGTTTTCAGCAAAGCTGTTAGAGTAGAGGGTGGTAAGATTTGGAATTTTAGGCGTGTTTCAGTTTGCAGGTCAAATGTCATAAATGAGAAGCTCGTTCGTTCAGACCCCAATTCCTCTGATTCTGGTTTTCATGGTTCCCATGAAGCCTTTGATAATCTGCATCCTTCTCAAGTATCTCTGCCTCGAATTTGTCCTAACAATCTTCCTTTACAGATCGTTCCGTCCAATACTCATGATGTTGTGTCTCAAAATACGCATGATACTGTTTCTCAAAATACTTTTGATGTTGTCTCTCAAAATACTGTTTCTCAGGCGTGTTCCCCCCAGCCTGTCATTTTACGCAGTAGTTCTCGTGTAAAACATGTTCCTGCAAAGCTCAAGGATTATGTTTGCTCTTAATGTTTTTTTTTTTTTTTTGTGTTGGGTTTATTGTTTTTTTTTTTTTTTTTCTTTTTTTTCGGTGGGAGGTGTGTAGTATTCCTATTTGATGTCATATATAGAACTTCTGATGACATAGAACGCTGGAGTGTCAGGAGCTCATTCTGCTGTGAGCCGTTCCTGTGTTAACTGCTTGATTCTACCTGTGGATGTCAAGTTGTCATTCTGCAATAAAAGCTGTTACATCAAACCTACGCTTGGATTTAATTACAACACATAGCTCCTCTTTCACATGTATTTCATTTGTTTTATAGTGCCTTTTATACCTGTGTAGGAGCACTTTAAATCACACAAAAATAAAGAAACAATGAATCATAAGTGTGTAAAACAGTGTATAGAAAATGTTGCCTAAGACAAAGGGGACTACAAGGTGTAGGATTCACGTCATCCAAACGGATGTATGACGTTACAACGCATACCATTACAACTACCTACCATTACAACGCGACCATTACAACGCATACCATTACAACGCATAGCGCTTAGAGGTGCTGGATAGTGGTAAGTATAATTTACTATTCCAACTCCAGTCCCCGTGGACACTAGGGAAGGTGTTGGATAGTAAATTAAACTTATTCCCTATCCTAGAGCGCCCCCCAGCGCAATGCGTTGTAATGGTATGCGTTGTAAAAGTTGCGTTGTAATGGTAGGTAGTTGTAAAAGTTGCGTTGTAACAGGTGTATACCCATCCATACTGGTAGGCGCTTTTAAGAGTGCAGGGTCTGGAGAAGCACAATCCAGGATTCCAAATGTAACACAGTGGTTAGGGTTGGCTTTACTAATAGAATGTATTTCTATCAAAACAAACCCTTTTTAGCAACATTAGGATAATGAACAGACCCTCCAGGATATCGCGATTTCGCGATCCTGCGATTTGCCGCGAAATCTGCACTTTTGTAAAAATGCCGCGATTTTTACATAAGTGCCCGCGAAATCGGCACTTTTGTTGTAATCGCGGTATTTTTACAAAAGCTAATCCAATATCCTGGGGGGTCTGACTATTGACAAACGTCTAATTCAACTTCCCTAATTTATACAGGAAATGCAGTACCTCATGTTTAAACATGTTCTAAATACCGCCTGGATAATGTCTTGCAAATGTTCACTTTAAATCATGAGATGGAACCAAAATATTGCTACCGCTGCATGGAGCGAAATTAACGTATAACAAAAAGCGTCCATTTCACTGTGCCTAATTTTGTAACTATTTTCAAACTTACGTTTTGTAGAGTGTTTTTGTACAAGTGCATTAAATAAATAGGGGAACACTGTTTTCTGTAAGTGTACCCTACAGAAAACGAGTACATTCTAATTGAATAAGAAAGGATGCATACTACATGCACTGTCATGATTTTCATGTGGACGGATGTGGTAGAAGAGATTACTTTGTTCGATTCACATGGGATGCCCCTATAGCATACAGTGTCAATTATGCTACAACGAATAATTAGGTGAAGTGACGACACTACTTCCTGCGAGAAAAGTAGAAACATAAATTACAAACTGCTGCAGCTGTCAAGCTTATGATCGAATAGGAACATTCATAAACACATACTTCGTACAAAATAACTGCGTTTATGCAAAGTACCGACATTTGAGTGGGGAAAAGTTAGATGTGACTGTTGTTTTCATCGGTGCCTCTAGAAAGGCACAGTCCAAACAGTTCTCACTGACAAAGAGAGCCTAGCTCTTAAATTGGCTGCCTCGTGAGCTCAGGGCATCTCCCTGGTGCATATGCTTATGCTGATGGCGCGTGTCCTTCCCTAACCTTCCATAAACACTTAACGCAAACCCAGAGAAAGGACTAGAAAAAGATAATTTTCAAAACAATTTTTTTTTAAAACGGGTAAAGCGAGAAGTGCAGCAAGCTGCCTGCCATCCTCTCCATCACTGAAACGCCATGGCATAGTCTTTTGCAGCAGTGGCAGTGTAGGTATTAGATCGTCTTGTCACATAAATACTGTCAAAAGTCATGGCATGTCACTTACTGTGGTGCAATAGGTAATCAGACCTTCCAGAATATCGTGCGTGCCCAAGTACCACCCTATACTCCTGGCCACATCACTACATATGATTTTGCAGGTGGGGTGCCCACAATGCAAGCTGCACTGTCACTGAATACTTATTTTATTTACATATATTTAAATTGTGTGCACCGGATGCCTGAATTGCTTCTAGGGGCAGAGAGAAAAGAGAAGGATGCAAGAAAGTGTGGAACATGTTCTTGAAGAGATGTGTTTCCAGCAGTTTCTTGAAAGTGAGCAGGTTGTTTGCGTTGCACAGGTGTGGGGATTGGTAGGGGCGGGCAGCTACTTAGAAGAAACTTCTGGATTCGCCATTGGACTTGGGAATCCATAGGGAGTTCTGCATGTTGGAGTTTAGGGGTTAGGAGAGGGTGCATTCACAGTACACATATAGCTGCAGAGAACCGAAAGTGCACCGTGCATCACAACGAGGCAGAAGTAGGGCTGTGAGCCAAAGGGTGTGCATCACGGTGGACTCGGGTGAACTCTGCATTTGACATCTCGCTCGGTCACGCCATCACCTACTCCAGGTCTGGTTCGACAACAAGCAGAGCACGCACTTCAAAAGACCAATGGTGCTGACTGTCCAAAGACGTCACGCCCCTGGAATACTTCACCACTTCATTTCCCCACGACCAGCACCAGGATTTGACACGTTGAGAATTCCCAAACCATATCCAGAGATACACTTGAATATCTGTACATGCTTTCCGAGGGAAACAAAGTGTCTACATTGTAATTAAACCAAATATTCATAGCTTCATGTTGTTAAATAACTAAAAAAGCTAAGATATCTGTGTTTGTTGTAGGAAAAATGGCCAAATAAAATGCCGCAAAATTGCCGCTAAATTTCCATATTTGTGCCGCTAAATTTCCATTTTTGTGCCGCTAAATTTGCGAATCCATGCCGCTATAACCTGGGGGGTCTGAATGAAGGACTGAGGAAAAAACATAACTTTTGAACCAGTGCTAATCTGTTTGCATGCAGCTCTTTGATGACCCTTCACAGCTCAATGTGCATAGGGTATCTGGGACAAAAGCATGAACCCTATAAGCTATTCACATCAAATAAAGTTTTGTGATCTGCATACACGTTCTTTTCAGCAGGCATAATAACCCTCGGCGCTAATTTAGATGAGTCAAAACTGCCACTAGAAAAAACTCTGATCCGTCTCCAACAGGTACATTATCACCAGAGTTATCTTGACACTTTTATTGTTGCCTGAAAACTACTGGATACACAAGGAACTCTGCAGTGGTGCTTTCAAAACTGCTGCACTGCTACAAAAATGCCCCCCAGTAACAAAACCGGTCCGCACTCTTCCATCCTCCTGGAAAATGCCCGATGTCCGATACGGCCAGTCCAGCCTTCATCAACTGTGTCGAATGCAGCAAAGAGGTCGAGGAGCGCATGAAGACAAGAGTTGCCAGTGTTTAAAATGCAGAGGGCATCGTCCACGATCTGTAGGATTGTGGACTCTGTGCTGTGACCCTCGGTCAGGGGCCGTCCGATCTGCGCACACGTCGGATTTGGCCGCACCCAGGCGGAATGTCCGCCGCGGCGAAGCGGTTTAAGAGGGCCCGTTAGGTCGTTTGCTGTATGTAAGACAACAAATGGGCTGCTAAGCAGCTTTCGATCACCGTGTCTTGGAGAGGCAGGGAAAGGTAGTTGTTGAGGTCATTAGGCTCCAATGGTTGTTTTTTTAGGATCGGAGTGATTTGGCCCACTTTTAGACAATCGGGGAATGTGCCCGGGTTAAAGGGAGGAGCTGATGAGGGTAGAGAAGCTGTTTGGCTAGGGGGTTGCTGACAAAGCTAGGTTGGCATCACAAAGGTAGTTTAAGGGTTTATCTTTGGATAAAGTTAGTAGATCAGACTCTGAGATTGGAGAGAAAGAGGTTCACGGCTGCAGAGCCTTGCAAGGTAAGCTATCCTCGGATATATTGTTTAGATTGACAGGGTGGGAGATGTTAAAGTCTGACTTTTTTGTCAAGGAACGCCACCCAGCTATTGCACAGGGCTTCTGATGGTGTGGGAGGGGCTCGGAGGATGGGTTGTTGGCTTGTTTGTTTAACTCAAACAGTTGTTTCTGTCTGTTCTTCCCTGTGTCCAGGAGAGATCTGATATGTACAGACTTGGCTTTCAGGGTGTGATTGTTATAGTGTTATGTGCAAAAGTCCATTTTTTAAAGCCAAGGTGGTATAGTATCTCCATTGGTACACCGCCGCCCACAGCCCCACAAAATTCCATAATAATACACAGACACAATGATATTGGAAAGATGAAGCCGCAGGTTTATTTGATATACAAATAAAAGGTGGGTTATCTTACAGGCGATCCCGTCCGCCCCGCAACCCCTCGTTGCAGGGCACCTGAAGTTCAGCCAAGAGAAACACAACATTAAATCCTAAGATGCACCATATGTAGTTGCATCAAGTAATTGGTATCTGTAGCTTAATCATCCGTAGGGTCAGGACGATTACTATTACCGTGCACTTGAGAGTCCAATCAAATTGAGAGTGGCGAAGTGTAAAGCCACTCAAATATAAATTGTCGGGGCTCCGTAAAGTTCCAGGTGATCTTATCCGATACCTTGGAGCTTATGTCAGAAAATCGGCGTCCCACACGAGGAATGTAAGGCCTCACATTCCTCATGTGGGACGTTGTTTTTACAGATACCAATTACTTGACTCAACTACATATGGTGCATCTTTGGATTTAATGTTGTGAAGAATTGTGAATATACATCTTTTTAGCTTGTTTGTAATCATCCTGACCTTACGGATGATTAACTTACAGACACCAATTACTTGACGCAACCACATATGGTGCATCTTTGGATTTATTGTTGTGAAGATTTGTGAATATACATCTTTATAGCTTCCTTGGAATTAGATGATTTCTGCCTCTCCTTCGCCAGCTTGTCTTCACAGCAGATATTATCTTTCTTCAGCCTTGAGAAAGTTATGGTACTTATCTAGTACTTACGAAACACGTGTCGGCTTCTTTTCATTATGATGATTTGAAGAATAAAAAGAAATGAAGATTCACAATTTCTGAAGGATTTTGACTGATTTTTTCTGTCCTGTACTATTTATTGTCATAAAATATATTGCTTGATGGTGATTACTAGATTCCCTAGTTGTATTACTGTTATTTAGGATGGTGCACGCTTGACCCAGTTCTTCTTTTCTGATACTTACATGCTGAGTTCCTTTCTCAACATATTGGTCACCCCTGGTAGTGAGTGACGTGGGTTGTTGTTGCACTCCGCTAGTATTATTATACTAGTTTAATAATTTTTGTCCTCTAATTGTTTTCAACTCTACATGTGCTTGTGATTGTGCGGATATTCCTCTTAGAGGGACACCACTACCTCCTTTCTCGCTTTATCTCTGCGCGCAAAGGCCCTGCCCGCGGGGATCACTTTGGTAGCAAAACTTAGTCTGCCATGCAAGCTTTGTATGTCCTCCAGGGATACTTTGTCCTGTCTCAGTACTGTCCGTATCTGTGATGCCAAATCGCTGACCTTGTCTGGTGGGAGCCTGGCTTCCCCTGCCCTGGTGTCGATCTCCACTCCCAGAAAGACTAATACTTGCGCCGGCCCAACTGTTTTCCCCGGGGCCAATGGCACTCCTAGCTGTTTTGTAACCTTTTGGAATTTTGCTAATGCCTCAGCGCAATCTGGGGTGTCCTCCCTTCCTACAAACAGGAAATCATCTAAGTAGTGGGTCATGCTGTCCACTCCCTCTGTCGCTTCCAGTACCCACTGGAGGAAAGTGCTGAATGCCTCAAAAAACGCACACGAGATGGAGCACCCCATGGGCATACACCTGTCATAGTAGTATTCCTGTCCTAACCTGAATCCCAGCAAATGCTGGCTGCTGGGGTGTACCGGCAGAAGGCAGAAGGCCGATTCTATATCTGCTTTGGCTAACCAGGCCCCCTTGCCAGCTCTCCTCACCAAGTCCATGGCCACATCGAATGAGCAGTATGAAACTGAACAGACCCCTTCCTCCAAGTTATGGTTGACCGACTCGCCCTCGGGGTAGGACAGGTGGTGTATTAGTCTGAAAGCCCCATGGTCTTTTTTGGGGACTATCCCCAGGGGGGAGACTATGAAGTGTGCGAGTGGCGGCTGCTGGAAGGGGCCCGCTACTCTACCCAACTCGATTTCCTTTGAAACCTTTGCTCTCACTACCTCATGGTTATCCTTAGAGGATTTCAGGTTCTCAGCATCTCGCGCTCGCGGTGTCCCTATGTAAGGTATCACGAAGCCATCAGCAAAGCCCCCCAGGAGCAGTCTTCCGTCGACTCTGCTGGGGTATTTCTTCAACTGGTGAGGGCCCTTTCACTGCTCTTGCCTGTGTGGATAGCGAGGGGGGGGGTGGGGGCGCGGGAGCCGAGGGCCAGGAGAGGATGGCCTAGCGTTGGAGAGGGGCGCCGCGTGCCTGGGAGCGGGGATGGGCGGGGCAGGGGGGGGGCCAGGACGCGCATCTCTGCTACTTGCTCTGCCACGCGCCACCCCTCCCCCGTACTGTCCTCCCTGTTTCTGTCCTTTGTGGTTCCTACATGCTCCTGCCTGGAGTTGCCCTCCGCAATTACTGCATGTGTGCGTGAACCTACAGGATTTCCCCCAGTGGCAGTGATCGTTGTGAAACAACCTGCAAGTTCCTGCCTGTGTCCTCCCGCCTCCCCTTCTCTGCCCCCTCCCCCGGTGACCACCCCGAAAGGGTGGGGTGCCTTGCTCATTGTGCTGCTGCGTGAAACTCTTTTCTGTTGTCGCTGCTTGCGTGTCCTGCCCTTTGCTGCCTGTCGCGACTCCCTGCAGCGCTCTGGACCCCATGTGGTCCATCCAAAGTTGTACTTCCCTATGATCCCAACGCATGCTGGGGCATTTGGACATCTTCTTTCTGAACTCCCTATCGTAGTTCAACCACCCCAAGCCTCCCCATTTCTTTGCCTCGTTGTGAATTAGTCTGCCATATTGAACCAGGGCGGGGCCTTGCTCCGAAAATTTTTCCATGATTACCGAAGATAGTATGGCGAAGGCTTCCAACCAAGTGTCCATCCATTTTTCTGGCCATGGCTGGAACCTCACCTTTTTCTCGTCCTCTTTTAGCCCTGCCCTGCGCAAGTCTGTACCCTGTTGTCCTAACATGAGCAGAGAAAAAATATCTATGAACTCCCTCTTCCAGATGAGTTCTTTTGCAGCCAGGTATGAGCACTTAAAAGTGCCCATCACTCCTCCCCTGCCAAGCTGTTCACACAGGGTTTCCTGGCCCTGCCCCGCTGTAGACTGACGTTGCGGACTGGCCGTTGAGGGCACCGGGCAATTCCCCGGTGGGCCGCATTGTTGGGGGCCGGTTTTGGGCCCCTGGGGCCGTTTTTGTTACCGGGACGTTATGCTGCAAAAACGGCCCCGTAACAAAAACGGCCGAAAACAGCCCTGTCACAGAGCGCGGTCGCACCTCTCCCCCCTCCCCTCTCCTCCCGGAGGGGGAGAGGGGGGCCGGCCGAGCACTTTGCCAGGGCCGGTTCTGGTTCCCAGTCCTGGCTGTCAGACAGGCAAAAATAAAGTGATAATAAATTATCCTTTTATTTTTCATCTTTTAGCAGGTGGGGCACCCCTAATATCATGCCACAAAGCAACATGGGAAAGCCACAACATATGAGTCTCTCTTCGGCCTCTGAATTATAATGCACAATACGTAAAATGACTACAAAAAGGTGCAACTGCCTCACATGTAAAGCTGCCATTTTTCTGTAACTGTATGTGAAAAACGTTTTGCTGTGCTAACTTCACAAGCACCATGAGTTCACAAGGCTGCACGCCTCCCAGTCATGCCTAGGCACCTTAAGGTGGTAGGCAGTCCAACGCACCCTGACACATATGCACTAGCACACACACACATACAGGAGTCTTACAAAAAATGGGATCCAGTCCTTTTACCCCGATGGGCGAAGGCTTGGATAACTGGTTTCAAGAGAGGGTTCCCAGTATTTGACATGAACTCAGTTCCAAAGAAATTAAAAGGTGCTAGAACCGTCAATTTCCTTTTTAGGTCTGGTAGCCTAGTAGCCAATTGTTACCAGTTCTATAAAATGTACACAGGAGAGGCTTTGGCTGCACCCAGAGCCGTATACTCTCTCACCTCATACGATTGGCTCTTCGGTGTATCCTTCCCCCTCCTTTGGAATAGTTGCATTGCAGTGTATGAGGGAGTATTTTTTCCATCTCTAAAGTAAACAAAATCATCACATATTAAATTCTTTATCTCCTAGAGATATTATCTACAAAGAAAAATATTGTTTGTGTTTTTCCACTGCTGCAAGCTTTTTTACAGCTTTAATTAGACTCAATCTCAAGGCAGGCATATCAGCTTTGCCAACGGTTGTTTAAGTAGTTATCACTTGCAAAACCAAAGAGGAGCCCGGTATAAACCAGAACAGACACCTGACACTGAGACAGACATGAATGAAAGATAAAGATGGTGGTTTAATGCACGTTATGTTATTGTATGTTATGTTGTGTTAATACAGCTTGCTATATCGCACAAATCACCCCTGAAGAGGTATCTCAGCATTTAAGGATACACACAGGCAAACCAGAACGCACGTAGTGCACACAGTTCCACAATGAAAGGTTGAGCACTGCGGAGGCTTCACGTGCAGCGAGAGGAGAGTGGAAACTGCATCCAGTGCAAAGCACAGCAATGGAGCCCACACTTCTAGCAACCACAAGCATTCTTTAAATGTCCATATGTGTGGAATTTCTATGGAGCAAGTCAAGCTACGAAGTGATGGCGACTGTAACCAAAAGGAATACAGAGGGGGAGTGGATAAGGGGGTACAGGGTGGACAAGGGGGTTGCCAGTTGGGTTCCATCCTCACTCCTGGAATTCATGAAGGGACTGATTCCACCCGAAGCAGCAAGGCACTTAGCGCCTGGATACCCTTGTGGGTGATTAGCTGTGCTTTATAAATCCTGGTTGAGTGGTTGATTGATCTGGAGGGCTACAAGGGGATGAGGCGTTGCACAACAAGAAGGGGGTCCTTCAGATTCTTTTCGAAGACCAGGAGTCAGGAAGATTCCTCGATCTGGATGCACGTCTGTCCACGTCCTAGTAGCCTCATAGGACAAGGCTTATCAAGTTTGCTTTTTTGTTTCATGATCTTTTAGAGGTGGCTGCTGCATGTGTGGCATAGCCCTCTGCCACAGGGACCCTGTAGAGGTCTTTGAGGTGGGTGAGACCTTGGCTAGTTGGCCAGTGACATCAAGGATGCTCTTCAGGGGCATCTGAGGTAACCCTGAGATGCTGCTGAGGTGAGAGAGGACCAAGGCTTGTATAGCTCTCCTGAAGTCTGCTGCCGTGAGGAATGGAAAATGTTCATTCATGTGGGCACATAACTCAAAATTTAGAGCTCCATCATAAGAATGGATGTTTGATTGCAGATGGCTCACAGTGTACATAGAATTCCAACATGTATTTCTTGAACCAGTGCTTAATTTGAGCCGGTGTTTGAAGGTGGGGCCCATGGCTCTTATTTTTAGGGACCGGTGCTTATCTTTCCTTGGCAGATTTCGATCAAGAGAAAGAAAAACATAAAAGGGGAAAGAAGGAGGAAAATAAATATGGAAAAACAGTGACAGAGGGGAAAGCAGGGATGAAAAAGAACCTGCAAGAGTGAGACCCAGAAGCGGGGAGTGTCTGGAGCAGGAGCATACCTGTGACGCCATGAGTCCAGCGGCAGCCAAGGAAAATGGCCCCTTTGCTGTTGGGGTAGTAAAATACAGCAATTATCAGGGGTCACTGTGCCCCTTAGGACTCTGGGCCTCGGTGCCACTGCACCTGCTGCTCTATTGGTAGCTATGCCCCTGGTCTGGTGGTGGATTAAAGAGGCACAAGGTGGAAACAATTCTAAGCAGGCTTGCTATCTGGAGCCCCGCCCTTCGACCGCGGCGCGCTTTCGAGCTAAACATTGGGCCCTGGCACTTAGGGGCAGATTTATGAGGCCGTTGCGCCTCTTTGCGCCGCAATTGCGTCACTTTATTTGACGCAACTGCGGCGCAAACAATGCTCCCTATTTACAACGTGACACATCTAGGAGATGCGTCACGTTGTAAAGCCCTGCGCCATAAGGAGGCGTTCCTGCGCAGGGGGGGGCGTTCCTGCGCAGGAACGCCTCCTGAAAGTGGCTGAGTGAAATCTATAAGATTTCACTCAGTCACTTTCAGGCCAATGCTGCGTCAAAACCCTGCGCCTGCTTGAAGCAGGCGTAGGTCTTGACGCAGCATTGTGCAGATGGTGTACCCCCGAGCCTTGCTGGAGCTGCGTCGCGCTTGCGACGCAACTCCAGCAATGCGCCACATTTCCGGCACAGATGCGTCACGCATCTGTGCCGTTTTTGCACCATGGGTGGCGGAGCTGTGGCGCACTGTGGCGCACGTTAACTGGCGCATCCCTGGGGATGCGCCAGTTAACATAAATCTGCCCCTTAATCTTTTACAAATCAAGCACTGTGTGTACACAATGTTATCATTAGCAGGGCGTAGACAGCACAGATGTTCAAAACCAGAGTTAATATGTTCATAAGAAGCTCCTTAAATAGCTCCGAAAGGACAACACCCACGTGTGGCCGCCAACCAGTGACAGCTGCAGCAGACACACCCACGAGCCAGCAGGTGGCAGCACTCTGGGTGGAGCAATGCGAGCGATTTTAACCCAGCAACCATACTTACACAGTGCCACTTGGCTCTTCAAGCATGCCTGGGAATCTGACTGTCAAGCCTGATCCCTTTGCTCTATGCTTGGGCTTTTCAGGGAGTTTATGGATTCAGGAGGTTGTAGTTTCCCTTTTATGCTCGAGGTGGACAGATGATATTGTACTTCTCACAGGATGACTGTAGTTGGGAGGGTGCGGCTGCACCCCTGGGGTACCAAGGCTCTAACTAACGCAGTATCCTTGTTAATATACGAGTGGCAATTAAAATGGGATTGTGTCTGCTTCGGAAAATATTGTTTAATAATGACATTATCACGTCGTAGTTTTTTGTTACTTCAATGATGTCAGTTCTTTTAATGTCATGGAGGTCACAATCAAGCAAAAAGAAAGTTATTTATTTAACGAAGAGCTGGGGAGGGCCACATTTTATTCACCAGTGGCACCATTAAGGGTATTTCTAAATGTGCACATACCCCACAAAAAAGGCACCAGGGCAGCCCTCTCCTATGTTGTGCCAGGGTTTGTGTACCCTTCATCTCCTGTTAACATACATGGCCAGCATTAAGAATAACCACCATCACCTGTATCCCGGGCGCCCAAGATCACACCTGCTGCAAGAAAGAGTGATAATGCCACCTGCCATGGTCTAAGTGTAGGTAAATAAGCATTGGTAAATGGATGTGTGTGTAGTTACCTACATGTGGTGACGAGGTTGGGTTCCTGGCAGAGGTGAGCGCACCTGCCGGCTTGTAATCAGTAACTTAGGATAAGGTGTACCAGGTGATGCTGATAACACTTAGGCTAAAGCTCACTTCGGCTTGGGCAGGGAGGAGTAAGCAGGGGTGACGTTTCCAGATGAATCAGATGCTGACCGCGCACACCTGTACACATCTACATTACAGGTGAATACAATACAACCATCCTTTAAAATGTGTCTCTCGTCCCTGTTCTGCTTCAGAGTTTGAGAGGAACTTTGAAGTCTCAAAGGTAGGGTCATATTATCTAGGAAGTGGAGGTGAGAGGCGTCAGCCTCCTTGACTTAACGCCTTTCATCGCCACTTCGGAAACGCCAGGCTGCGCCATGTGTGTGCTGCTTCATGCAGCACACATGTAAGTTACAAAATGGCATTTTTTTAAAAGGTTTGTTAAAAAAAACCTTCCTGTACATAAACAAACTTTGGCATTTGCTTTTTCCATGTGTGCTGCACAAGGCGGCACACATGAAAAAAGCAAAAACGAGGAGAAATGAAGCATTTCTCCTTGTTTCGCCACCTCAAAACCAGGATTTTCCTGGTCTTAAGTTCGGCGCTACCACCTATTATCACCTCTCTTGATAATAGGTGGCAGCGTTGAAGCGAATTGGTGTTGCAGTGGAATACCCACCGCAACACCCACTGCACGCCCCTTTCACGCTAAGTTTGGCGTGAAAAGGGGCACTATTACCAAGGCAGCGTTAAGCCACTTAACGTGGCTTTTAGCCACGTTATGTGGTTTAATGCTGCCTTGGTAATAGGGTGCTGACCCTATCGCCACCACAAAGTCACAAAAAGTGACGTTGTGGTGGCGATAGGGGCTTGGTAATATGCCCCCTTATTTTGAACACATATGAGGAGGATCTTTTACCTACTCACAGGTCCTTTAGTTTAGAGTATGTAGTTTTCTCTGGGAGCAGATGTAGCTTACTCCAGACTTAAGAGTGCCTTATTTCCGAATTTCCTTGAGTGAGTCACATATACTCAAGGGAAAAATACTTTGTAAATCCGATGTTAAGCATCCTTGCACAAATGGAAGAAATGATCTTTAAAAAGGCTTCTTTATTTTGAGATACATTCTCATCTTTCCTGGACTTCTCCATCCCAATAGATCAATATTGATCTCAAACTGAACCAATCAATCAGGGGTTTTGTAAAGCGCAGCTACTCACCTGTGAGGGTCTCTGATCCGTCTGGGCACTGGGGTTAAGTCGAAGAATCAGATATGGAGATCCTTCCTGAATTGGGTCAGCGACGGGGATAGCCTAAGGTGGAGAGATAGGGTGCTCCAGGTCTTGGCAGCGAGGTAAGAGAAGGATCTTCCTCTTGTTCTAGTCTTGCTAACTGAATGAAAATTCTCTCCCGTAAAGGGAGAGTAGGATGTTGCAACAAATAGGAGGCAGTAGAACCATATCAAGTCTGCCTAGTTGGCTGCCTTCTTCAGACCCTGGAGTTTCTCTGATTGCTTCCTTTCACTGCCATGTCTGCCCTTCAATTTCATTCTAAATCTCTCAAATGTTCCATGCAGTCTCACCTAGCCCCCAGAAACTCCACCATCACCATTCAGCATCCAACATGGCTCTTGCTTGCACACGTTAGACAAAGCTACGTCTCCCTTTAGTCTTTGGAGCAGCTGCGTTGGTCACGTAGCAGCCATTCAAGGACTCTGTGGAGCACTCCCTTCCTTGATCATGATGGAGTTGGGCCTGGAAAAAAAGTGTTTTTTTAGGTCACACTTTTATACAAACATTATAGGCAGGTGTTGTGCATCCACTGTCTCAAACTTCAGAAGATCTTTGAGGTGGTTCTCTTTCAAGTTTCCTTCTCAGACTGCTCTCTGGACACAGCTATTGTATAAAGTGATGCTTCTTGGAGCAGGTAGCTCTGGATCTGTCTCCACCCTGAAGCAGCCACAACTGGAGCACAATGACTTGTGAGGTGTCTGCTCACGACAAAAAGACCCCCTGAACTAGAAACATCAATTTAATCAACAGAAACTGTAGCCTTGCCATTCACCGCTTCCGTTCACGAAACAGCAGTGCTCATGAAGGGCTAATCGGCAGCCACTTGCTAACAAAGTTTCATGGACTTTCTAAAGGTAACCCTGTCTCTTTCCTCCTCCACCCTCCAATCACAGGAATGCAGACAATGCACTTCTATTGTCTGGGGAAACTGTCCTCCTCCTTGATCTTGTGACACAGCAGACCAGGGACATTCAAAATGGATCCCAATTCTATCAGTACGCAGACACACACAGATGCCTACTAGCATACATGCATCACAGGTTCACTGTACATGCAGATGCACTCAGCATACACACAAGGGGCCTCATTTATGAGGCCGTGCGTCACTTTTACGCCGCCGGTGCGTCACTCTTTGTGACGCACCAGTGGCGTAAAAAATGTGCCTTGTTGTGCCATATTTAAAAAATGACGCATCTAGGTAGATGCGTCACTTTGTAAACCTTTGCCCCACATTATACCTGCGCCAGGTATAATGTATGGAAGGGGGCGTATTGACGCAAGAAAGGGTCATGGAAGTGACGCAGTGAAATCTATAAGATTTCACTGCGCCACTTCTAAGACACAAATGCATCAATTTCTTACGCCTGCCTCACAGCAGTCAGGCGTAAGACAGACGCAGGCCCTTTCACATGGGGCTTGCCCCATGTGAAAGGGCCCATTGCTGGAGTTGAGTCACTTTTGTGTCACACTCCAGCAATGCGTCACTTTGCGCCATACAGATACGCCAGAAATACTGACGTATCTGTAACTCCTTGCGCCATGATGCGTCATACTGTAAATATGACGCATCATTAGTGTCGCAAGGAGGGTGCTGTGAGAAGTGACGCATCGCTGTTTTCACGCAGCGAGGCGTCACTTTTCATAAATGAGGCCCCAGATGTCACTGCGAAGGTTCTTGACATTCACATAACAGCAGAACTTTACATAAGCGGGCCAGTGGCATGGACCCAGATCAGGCTCTGGTCACACTTTCAATCTATAAACATGATCTGCTGCCACCACTACTTTATATGCTATACCCAGGACAGGGTACGCTTGGTGAGGAGTCAAGGATACGCTTGGACCTCTGGGCACAAGATAAAAATACTGCATACCAGAAGTTCAAGCAGTCGGGCACTCGGATACGGGTCATGCTCTTGTATACCATGCAGGGGGACATTCCTATCCCAACACATATTGAACATGTTTGCAAACAATACATTAACCAGCACAGGTGTGTCAATAAGTCCTTTGCTTTGCCAATGCTGGTTTACCTTGCTGTCAGCTACAGAATGCTCCCTATTATCATACAAATATTGAGAACTGACGTGTGGTACTCTCACTGTTTGATGCCTACAAAGTGTCATCTCACTGCCAGAAACAACAAAAACATGATGGATGGAAACGCAAGAAAGAACAATATTTAACCGCAGGGAATTCCTTTGGAAAGCATTCCATTGTATTAATGTGTAGCTTACCTGCCATTACAAAGGAGGGCCATTGTATTAAAATAGTCTTAGCATTTGAGTCCAAACTCCTAGGCGAGACCCCCCTGAGTGGGAACACAAGTCACTCTGACACATTTCAGGTTCATTGGGCCTTGTCAGTGAGGTGCAGCTGGAGCCCGTATGCACAGCGCACATAGTACCGCCTTCTAGGCACACTATTCTAGCTGGCATCACTCCCTTTCAGCCTAAGTGTATTAGGTGCCTCTCCTATTTACAAACACAGTACTTCTGTGGCAATGGTGTCTGCCAGCTCCTCCTACTTGGCAAGGGACACCCCCTGGGTGCCCAACATGTAGTCTGTTCAATGCAGCCGGTTGTCAGAGAGCTTTTCTTTTGATTGACACCTGACAGCCTGCTGTCTTTTCTGATATCCCCCAGAGGTCTCTCTGTGGTTGCCACAACATTTGTTTTTGCAAGTGAAGTCTTCCATAATGTTGCCTTCCAGGCAGGCTGGGGGTTATTGATGCCAGAGATAATGTCCCTATTTACTCTAAACATGGGTCTTTTACAGGTACACACAGATAAGTCTGTGCTGGTAGCATCCCTGGGGCAGGAACACTGATTCAGGACAGGAAGCAAAAACAAAACAAGAGGCTTGTTCCAGGGCCGCAGATACCAGATACCAGCTATCGAGAGCATCATGAAGGCAGTCCGCAAAACTGATTTTTGCCTTGAAAAAGACCACGGCCAATCGGCCTCTAGGGTGAAACACGTGCCGGCTGTTCCTTTTTCCGCAGATGTGACAAAAAATAAAAACCACGCACTTGAAACTTTAAAAGAACGCTTGAATTTTTTTTGTGTAATTTTGGTGACAAATCGTGAGGGCACTATTCTTCAATTTTCATCTATACTTACCCTTACAATGGCGCTTGGGTGAAGCCTTTCACGAGGAATGTGCCACAACACAATTGGGTTTTTGTTACAAGGGAACCCAAAAGGTATAGTATAGGGACCTTGGGCAGAATCATATTGTAGAGAACAATGGTCCCTATTTTTGGAGCAAAAATCAACAACAAGGAATAATCATACTCTAAATAGCTAGTATGTCTTTTGTCCAGCCGGACAAGAATTTATTTTCAAAATAAAGAAGAAATTACGGAGGTGTTTCAAACACTAGATAACAAGTGGGCACAGCCGTGACCTACAAAATATTGAGACACAACAACGAACATGGAATGGCTAAAGGGCAAGGTAAGATATGTCTGTACACGTGTGTATTCAAATTTTTACAGACTTAAGTCATTACTATCTACACCATTGCACATTACAATATTGTTTAGTCATATTGCATATGGCGTGTGGGTGTCGACGACGTTTCGATGCCAGCACTAGATACAAGGCATCATCTTCAGGACTTTTGAATCAGTCATTGTTGTATTAATTTTATACAATTACACATTGCCTTAATCGCATTACTGTAAAAGTATTACAACCGCTCGGGAGAGCGGGCGCCAGGATATGCGGGAGATGCAATTTTGGGCGCAGTTGGATAAAGGGTGTACTGATGAGACTGTAGAAGTTTGAAGTCCCGCTCAGGATGTGAGTATTACGGGTCCAAACGAGTGCGGAATCGCACGTTTTGATAGGCAGGAGCACAGTGGCCTGTCCGGCTGTAAATCGAAGCCCATGTTGGATGTCTTCACATCTAACATGGGCTTCGATTGGAATTCCATAGAGCGTAATATCAAGCCCATTATCGCCCCTTTATCGGCAGTTTTCTGCCGATAAAGCGGCGATCATTTTATCTCCTGTTCTTGATAATATGCCCCATAGTGAAATGAAATGAAATGAAATGAAATGAATGAAACTTATATAGCGCACGACTTACCCTGGGGCATCTCCGCGCTTGCTTAGGGAACCCGTCCTGGTATTCCCCTATGAGATAACCCTGGCAGGGTATCCACAAGGTGAAAGCCAGGCATCCCACCGCGAGGGGCCGTTGTGGAGATTAAGCAAGCTATTGCCCAGAGTCGCAGAGTGTGAACCCGTGAGTCGAGAAGGCACCGGAGCGAGAATTATCGAGTCCGTGGAATTTTGAGCCCAAGACCCGCCGAGGCGGGGAATTGAACCCTGGTCCAGGGCCGAACTCAAGCTCCAGGTCTGCCGCCTCTAACCCCTGAGCCACACTTCTCCACTTGGTATTGCGAGGTGCCAAAGGTGCAGATGGTATAAACACACATCAACAGAGAAAAATAAACTTCAGATTGCCCACTCCCGGGTGGACAGGAGAATGAAGCTACAGTACATCGGGCAAAAGAGCGCTTTCCCCTATAAAAATCCTATCCTGGAACATCGCAGGAGCAAAAGGAATCCTACAGGACAAAGGAAAAACAGTGTCCTGGTATAACTACGAAATAATTGTGCTACAAGAAACCTGGCTGACAGCCCCGGTAGAGGTCCCAGATAGGATAGGTCACCACGTGAATGCAATAAGAACACAACAACACGGAAGAGCTAAGGGGGGCCTCGCAGTTTATATCTCTACAGTAATTAAACATCTCGACAACACAGCTGACATCAACCACTTCAGCCATGCAAATAATAAAAAAGGACCTGGGCATACATTCAGGGGTAAGCACCATCATTCTAATCAAAATCTATGCTCATCTAACCTAAGATAAAAAAAGATCTTTTCAAGAATGTTACTGATGCCATTGCGGATTTCCGTTTCGAACAGCCAACTTGGGAGATAATCCTCACCGGGGATTTCAATGCAAATCTACTACACCCTCAAGAAGAGGAAGATAACATCATTGCAGCAAATGAAACCTGGGCTGTAGAAACACAGTTGTTTCCCGTTCAAAACCGCAATCATAAAGTAGGCCAGCAATTAATAAGGGACCTCGAATATCTGGGTATGCGCACATTAAACGGGAGAATAAAACTGGATAAACCTGCCAACTACATATATTGGCCCTCGTTCAAGCTCAATCATGGATTACACAATAGTAACTCTCCCTCTTCTTGGGCAAATAAATAATTTTCAAATCAAATGCTCAATCAATAGTGATCATTCGGCATAGCACATTGAACTTAAAATAACATTTTTTAAACACCCAGATGCTCCAGTAATACAGGGGAAAATATCAACAGTCAACTTGAAGCGTCTGAGGTGGACATGCATTACATTACAGTATATAGCTTTAAAAGCTAAAAACCTTATGACAATTATTGAATCAGAAAATAAAATGACTATAGAAACATGGACCACTTTTTTGGCAAGTCTACCTGAAGCAGAAGCGTCTGCCAAACAGACAAATAAAAACTGAGCAGACAACAACAGTCATCTCAGTCAAACATCACAAAGCTTAAGAAAGCACCCGGGAAAGGCCATCAGGAAGGCTCAACATCAAAGTCTACGTAAAGTATGGGAGGAGGTATGTCTTTTAAAGATAAAATACAAGAAACAAATTTGGATCGATAAAAAAACTGAAGAAAACAACTCAATGCAAAGAAATCTGACGCTAGAGCGTTCTGAGGACAGGTGAATTCTATGAACAGAACCTTCAAAATTATAAACATAAACTGCTTGGCCGAGCATGCATGGTTACAGCACTTAATTGACACATTTTCAATAAACAATTTGGATCAGTTGCCCTCTGCTACAACTACGACACATGAAGAGCAAAAAGAAAATACACCTCAATCTACTCTTGTCCATTCTGAAGTAGAAATTCTACAAATCATATGAAAAAGTCGGCTTGATAGTGCACCAGGACCGAATGGTGTGCCACAGGCAATCTACAAACAAGACCCCAATTATTGGGCAAGCAAGATGTGTAGTCTGTTCCAGATGATCGGCACCACCAGTCATATTCCAGAAAGCTGCAGAGGCGCGATTATTAATCCGATATATAAAGGTGGGGAGCGCACAGATCCTGAAAACTATCGCCTGATCGCGTTGATAGATGCAGAGGCCAAATATTATGCAGCTCTGATCTTAACCGATTTGATAAAATGGTCCGGTGAGAATAAAAAAATCCCTATAAATTAGTCTGGCTTTCAACGTGGCACGGGCACAATTGCAAATATACTAGCAATAGGTCTCATTGCCGATAAAAGTCTACAACAGCGACAGGCACCCAATCTATGTTTCGTGGACTTTAAGGCGGCCTTTGACCGTGTTAGCCAACACACATTATGGGCCAAATTGAAGCACCAGGGTCTACCAGACACAATTTAAAATCCAATCATGGATCTCTATTAGAACACCTGGATGCAGGTTAAGAATGCCGATGGCCAGAGGCTCACAAGGAAGATCCACACCAATGAAGAGCTAAAACAAGGCTGTGTTTTGGCCCCGCACTTGTTTAATTTATTCATGGCCGATCTAACACCAAGGCTAGACGGGTTCAATTCACACCCACCAAGGCTGGGTATACTGCCTCTAACACATCTGTCCTACGCAGATGGCGTTGTACTTCTAAGCCAGACGAGAATCGGACTGCAACTATCAATCCATGAGTTAGCTGATTTCGCTAAAACAAATCTGAAGGAATTAACTTAACTGTAGGACTCCTAAATGCCTTCTGTGAATACCGAAAGTCTTAAAATTAGGATTTTTCTCAGTTTAGGAGTCCTAAAGTTAGGAGTCCTAACTTTACTACTACTAAATTGAGAAAAATCCTGATTTTAAGACTTTCGGTATTCACAGAAGGCATTTAGGAGTCCTAAAGTTAGGACTCCTAACTCTGTGAATACCGAAATGAGTAAGTGCCTTCTGTGAATACCAAAATGAGTAAGTGCCTTCTGTGAATATCAAAATGGTAGTAAGTTTAGGATTTTGTCTTAAGTCAGTTCTGTGAATCGGGCCCATTGACTCTGGCAAGGTTATCTAGATAGGAAACCATTTTTTAGTTAGATAGACCTTATTATTGTAACACAATCTTCAATTGTAGGTTTGTATTCTATTCTCCCTTTTTTCCCTTCCCTTCCTCCCTATGTTATTGTCAAAATGAAAATAGATTTCTACTCTGTTTTATTGCCTGTTTTTCCCTTTCTATTATATCACAGATATTTTGTCTACTTAAGGTCTATTTTTTTATGTAATTGTTATTTACTCAATAACGCCTGAAAAGATAGATAGACCCTTTTAGCAGCCCTTTGTGACATGGCTGGCTATATTGGGTCACTTCGGATTCACACTACTGATAGTTAGGCTATCTGCAGTCCTAGGCAGCAGGCACATTAAACAAACTAAGCAACTGGCTCATGCAACCAATATAAATACCTCTAGAGAAGATACATTATCTCACCAGACTATGTTTCACAACAGGCCAGTGCCCTTAGAAAGGCTCTAGGCTGAAGCAAGGTGGGTCAAATGTAAGTCGTACCTAACTTGTGAGGATTCTGCCCCAGCCCAATAGGCTTATCAAGGCACTATGTCATATTTGGATCTAGAGATTTCCTGATTGGACATTGCTTCTAAATGGCTTATAGGTTTATGTAGTGAAAACCTGCTTCTGGCTTAAGAACAGGTAAGTTAAGGAGGGCTGACCTATAGTTCAACCAGTTATTATATGGTTAGGTAATTTCATATATAACAATCCAGACCCACACTATTACTAACACCATAACACTAAGTCGACAGCCAACTGTAACCTACACGTCTTATATTCACATGAGATGTATCTGCTATGAGGGTTGTCCATCACCAATACAGTGCAGACCAATGAACCAACCATCACCAAATAAACAGGCATGTGATACCTGAAGAGATCTGCTATACACTGCTGATCATACGGAGGACTTTAATCTAGTCCATGACCTCAGTTCTAAAATACCTATACACTCTCTTTACATCCCACAATGACACTCAGATATGGAAAGATAGTAACAATGCCCATCCAAACAGAGGTCTCCACTTCTCTCTCCCTCCAATGAATCCAGCTCATGCCCATAGCTATACACAACATTTCTGAACTGACAACCCAGTTCCGCTCCGCTAGCGAAAGTTGTGGAGATTTGGTAGCTACACATTTCATTAAAAACACGGAATTAATGCAAGAATTCCCACTCCGTTACGCAATGGAGTTATTTACTGTATCCCACAACCATTTTGGTAAATCAATGTTACCTTTACATGCTCAAAAGCATATAACCAATTCACAAATGTTAACTTTGAAAAACCTCAGGCAATGAGAGAGGGGATGATTTTGGGGTCACCCCTTACAAATAGCTTATCATGCTGAAATGATTCAGTGTGGTCCCATCCTTCTAGGACCACCCCAAGCAAAGTTATGGGAAAAAATACAATGCCAACCAAAGGCCCTGCAAAGCAAAGAGGGATCATCCTCGGGCGACAGGGCTACTTTGTATAGTTACAATTGTTGATTTTGGCTCATCTACATAATAGTACTCACAACATATCAATTGTGGTAGAACCCCGAGGCTACCTTTTTTGGTATAAAAGTATCGCACCTTCACTAGGTAGCTAGAGGAGATGCTTCTACGCTGACACTGACACAGAGGTTCCTGCAAGCTGAAGCTTCAACACACATCGGTCTGACATCCCTTGCAGGGTGTCCAACTTGTGACCAAGACGGGGTCTTTTATTCTCTCCCATCAGGTAATGGAGTTGGCACTTTCCTAGGGGATTCCTGGCTTTACACCCACATACATGGGAGGTACATTTAGGTACATTTAGGTAGGGTCCACATCTGAGGAGTATGGAAAGATTACTTTTTGTATATATATCTGCCTGCATATATCCATAGCTTTAGCTCCATGGTAGAAATGTATCTACTGTTAAATCTTTTGATGCTTGTAATCTCTTACATTTGCTTCTGTCTACTGATAGTTGCAGCACATCTGTTTTATACTAGAATGGCCCTGGGTAAATAAATCCGTATTGAAAACATCCCCAATGTTTATTCTGTGTATCTCTCTCAGAGTAAGTGAGCACGATTGACTGAGCAAAAAGTAATGTACTGCTTTCACGATCCCTGAAGGATCAAGGGTTGTCATGTTCGATGGTTGCCAGAAACTATTTTCTCTTTGGTAAGGTTAGGGGGCATATGGTGGCATTGTGAGTTAGATGGTCTATAGGCTGACATTTCCTGTGGAGGTGTCCGGAATCAGTCTAGACACCAATCCCTTAGTTTATGTTGTCCAACAAACATGCAGATACTGTTAGACGGAGACCCGGAGGGTCGGCCGAGTACAGGGGGAGAGGCCTCCGGTGAGGGCCGTCTCCGGTGATCGTACAGACAAGTAACTTCCCCCCCACAGATGGACACCACACAAGGATGAGTTCTGCACACTTTATATAAGAATCTTGAGGCAAGGTGATAAACGATACAGTGGGACCAGGATACGAGGATCCTGCCAATTCTAGTCTCTGTAGGGAAAAGGGGTAGCGGGACAGTCTTAGTACCGGTCCGGTACGGGAGCAGCAAGAGGTGAAGCTCACAATTCTCGAGCTTGGGGGTCTGCAAAGATGGGCCGCGGCAGCGCCAGCAGGCTAGGACGATGATTCACGACGAGGAAGGCCGCGGCAGCGCCAGCAGGCTAGGACGATGGTTCAAGTGGAAGAGGGCCGCGGCAGCGCCAGCAGGCTTCGAAGATGGTTCACGACGAGGAAGGCCGCGGCAGCGCCAGCAGGCTAGGACGATGGTTCACGTGGAAGAGGGCCGCGGCAGCGTCAGCAGGCTTCGAAGATGGTTCACGACGAGGAAGGCCGCGGCAGCGCCAGCAGGCTAGGACGATGGTTCACGTGGAAGAGGGCTGCGGCAGCGCCAGCAGGCTTCGAAGATGGTTCACAAGAAATGGCCGCGGCAGCGCCAGCAGGCCTTCAAGGATGAGTTCGTCTCGGTGTCTCTCGACTCCAGGATACAACTAACTTCCTGCTCTGGAGCTGCCCCAGTTATAGGTCTGGCCCCCTTTGATGTCCGGACCCTCGCACTTGGAGGTCGGGAGGTCCGGGATGAGGGAGTCCAGACACCCAGCAGGGGGGTGGAGCCAGCGCCCGGGGAGGCCGGGGGCGATCGACACCTGGCGGAGGGGAGCCATTGACACTCCCTCTCCCATTGACCTGCCAAGTGGTCTCTTCACCTCCTGGGTGGAGGGTGGTGCCTCGATGTCGGGGCCTGGCCAGGCCCAGGGTTGGGGTCGAGCCGAGGCCACGCGGCCTTGTCGCGTAGTGTCCAAAGATGGCGGCTGGGCCGGGGCAGTGGTACTGACGGGGGCCCGGGCCAGCCGATACTGGGGTGTTTCAGGATCTGGAGTTCCGTTATGGACGGGCCGTGGGTTGCCGGGATGATTCTTGTCTTGGATACAGGGAGAGCAGGGGTCCGGGCCCCGCCATGCGGGGAGGGAGCAGGCCTTCCACGAGGCCTGTCCAACAGAGACTATGTCTTTTTAGGAACTACACTACATGGAAGCACCAACATTGGTTTGGTTCTTATTTAATGGTCAAATTTAAGTAGTTCAGTCGTGCTTTCTCGGAGACCCCTACTCACATTTACCCAGAGACATCTGTAGTGAGAAGGGAAATCAACCTCAGATGAGTAGGTAAACCCTATTTATTAGCTGTAGATTATTCAAGCTGAAAGGGTAAAAAGATTCCGACTTTGTGCAAAACTTAATTGGGCAGATTTACAAGAAACTAACGCATCTTAGCATTAGAACAGAGATGTGTCAGTTACCCTGCGTCTGAAACCCTTGTGTCACCATGGATGAGTCGCGCAAGGATTGACAGATGTCCCAGAAATTCTGACGCATCTGTTGGCGCAAAAGTCATGCATTTCTGGAGTTGTGTTGCAAGCATGATGCAACTCCAGCAATGCATGGGGAGGCCTGTACGTATTGTACTGCATCACCCAATACACCTGCTCCAAGCAGGCAAAAGTTTTTGGTGCAGTGGCATCCTAGAAGTGGCGCAGTGAAATCATATTATACCTGCGTCAGGTATAATGTATGCAGGTTGGGTGTTCCCACACAGGAAAGCCTTGTAGAAGTGACGCAGTGAAATCTTGTAGATTTCACTGCGTCACTTCTACAAGGCTTTCCTGTGTGGGAACACCCAACCTGCATACATTATACCTGATGCAGGTATAATATGGTGCAGGACTTTACAACGTGACGCATATCACTAGATGCGTCACGTTGTAAATGGGACACAATGTGGCAAATTGTTTTTGCCACAACTGTGTCACAAAAAGTGACTGAACTACGGCAGAATCGTGACACAATGGGCTCGTAAATCTGCCCCTATTTCTTTTCCTTACTACTTCCTCCCACTATGTCTGTCACTGGAGACTGTGGTGGAGATACAAGGAAAGAAGATCAGTAAGTGGCTCTTAACATTACAGAAAATTGCAGACATGCAGTTACTATGAAATTATTATAATATGGCCTCCCGGCAACGGGCGGTGATGTTACCTTTGTGATTGAGGCACACGATGCATTCAGAACAGAGGTATGCTATTCTTGGTCAGATTCCAGCCTGCAGATGCACACACAAAGTTGTTTCATACTTACATTGAAGATGACATACCTGAAGAATACTTTCCAAATGTGGACATAGAAGTCCTGTTAATGTACCAAGAACATATTAATTGGTTTAAAGGTGCCCTCCCCCACACCACAATAAATGTGAGACTCGGTCCGCTCTGCAGAGAAGGAGCGACTTTGCCGGTCCTGGCTGCTTACACACTGCATCCAGAAATTGATACAATGCTTCCAGCAGAATTATGTACACTTTACAGAAATGTAGTAAACTATACAGAAACCTTACACAGTTCGTAATGCAAACACTTACAGTTCAACCTGAGCAGATCACTCAAGCTGGTCAACCTCAATTGACTTCACCAAATATCAGCTCACAAACGCTGAACGCGGTTATGGGAAACATTACCACCAAGCGAGAGCAAATTCAATTCTGACCAGCAGGTAAAACACATATACTAACAATTTGCTTGCCAAAGGGGATGGCTTCCCCAATAGAAGATTGTACCAGTTAGGGTAAAGTTTTTGCTGCCATTTATACCAGAACTCATGGTACCCCCTCAACAGCAGTTTTACCAGATGTATTGAAACAAATACAGAATGAGTGTGGGGCAGAACCGGCCCTAGACTTGGGGATGAAACTGATGGGCAATTTTGCCCAAGTATCAGCAATTATGTTAGGTAACATAAAAGGGGAGGCAGCAGCGGTGGCTATACGCCAACTCCTGAGGGAATTCTCTCCTGAGCAGCAGGAGTGAGAACTACCTAAGAGTATCGAAGAAACCTATGCTTCACTGGGGAGAGATAACTTGGCAGCTAGACCTGGGAAACCACCAAGTAGCGGGAAATTCAGAGAAAGCACCCGATTCTTCTAAAAGAAATGGGATAACAAACAATCAAAAAATAATAAACAGAATGCATCACAGGTTGGGTCTCCTCAATAGGAGCCATCTGAAAAATTATATAATGTTAAAAACGGTGATAACCTAAAAAAAAAAACGGTCAGGTATCAGTATAAAGATACAGGTTCCTCTTGTTCCTTTCAGAGTTCATCAAAAGACTCAGAGAGGGAAGGGCGGTCAGAACACAGATCAGAAGAGTGAGTCAAGCTGAAAAGGGAGTCACATCGCACTTCAGACTACATTATCAAACAGGAACATAAACCCAAAACTAAACCTCAATTTTAAAAGAAGAAGGCAGCTGGCCTTAAAATAAGAAATGCCCAGGCTACTGAGGACTCTGCTTCTGAACGGGAAATGGATTCTGACGATGTTAAACAGCACAGCAGAAGTAACAGTAGCTCGCCAGAACCTGATGGAATTTCTGGTGACAGCAGCGTTGAATGAATATATCATAGTTGAGACACCGGATACAAGGGTAAGTTTCCCACATCTTTTATGCAAAATTACCCTCTAAATGGAGGGGAACATACCCAGGAAAGTGAGAGGTCTGTTATGGGAGAACCTGACATATGGATACAACATTCTTTTAGCTAAAAAGATTGGTGCCTGAGTTTGGTATGGAGTGTCCTAAGGGGGAAGATATAATTTTACCAGCTTTCTCCGACTTCATACCAGTCTCAAAGTCACTTAAAATGTATACACGCAGGAGTGGACGATAGCGCTAGCTCCCGCACTTTACAGCAATCAGGTAGGGTGAGATGCTGAGTCATCTCACCATGAAATCCAATTAATATCCACTCCTACTCCACAGCGGCAGTACCCAATAAAACATGACGCAAAGAAACAAGCCAGAGAGATGTTAGATTTACTTGAGTACCAAGGAGTGATTGAAAACTGCACGTTTTCTATGAATAATCCTTTGTTTTCCGTTATAAAACCCGATAATCCATACTGTCTAGTTTTAGACTACAGGAATTTAAACATATGCACATGAACATTTGCAGTACAAAATGCACACAGTGCCACATTAATGAATAACATTGTGCAGAAAAAATACAAAACAACACTAGATATTTTGAATGGTTTCTTCTACCAAAATATAGTGCCTGGAAGCATATATTTGACAGCATTCTCGGCCCTAGGCACTTACTGCCAATTTTGTAGACTGCCCCAAGGGTATAAAATAGCCCTGCTTGTTCTCAGTAAGAGTAACAGAGTTACTTCAAAATTTTGATGAGGAGGCATTGTCCTTTGTAGATGATACTTATCTAATGGACGATGTGTTATTGGAACATTTAACAGGGTGAACACAATAATTGTGGGGTTCGCCAATTTGGGCTACAAATGTAACTGTAAAAAAAATCAAAAATTGCCCACCTAAATGCCCTATTTTGGGGATATGAGCTATCAAGTGAAAGGAAAAGGCTGGCAGTTAAGTTTTTTGAAAAATGTGTGCTGCTCCAACCTCCAAAGACTTGGAAAAGTTTACATATTTTAGCTTTATCCATTTTAGGATTCCTAAATTTTGGCAGGACATAAATTTCGGATTACCCTGAAAAGGTTAAACGATGGCGGACCGGTCTTCCTAGGGCTCCGGCTGCCGGCCCACTTCAAATGCCATCTACGAGACCGTCTGTGGTGCAGCAACAGCTTCGAGGGCAGATTTAGCCGGTGGAACCTCCAGTGACAGCCCGGAGGTGCCCACGATCTATGTGAGAGACTCAAAACGAGTCCATGGCGACGCAATGTGTTCCCCGTGTGCGTCCGGGCAAGATGGCGGCTGCGGAGTGGGGCAGCAGCACTAGAGCATGACACACTCCGACAACAGAGCGGCTGGGGAACCCTGGCGAAGCACCAGCAAGTCAGCGGCTGGTGATGAGATGAAACGGCAGAGACGAGGTACGGGTGCCACAGACGTCCAAATCCAAGGTCGGAGGCGAGGCACATGGAACCCGGGCAGACTGCGCTTTCGAGGGAGGCCCATCCCTTGACGAGGGGGCCCTTCGACCCTGCGACCCTGCGACCCTGCCTGCCAGAAACGCTTCTAAAAGAGAGGCGCGGGCTGCCCGTCCCAGCGACGACCCATGTAGCCCCCAGACACGCGACAGAGACTCTGGGGGCTGTACTAACAGGCGGCGCTGCCATCGCCATCAGTGGGTGCTCGCGGCCCGGGAGATGGACAAGGGACGGGGCCGCGGCACCCCACAGTGTTTCTCCGTATGCGGCCAGGCGAGAGGGAGCCTGCCGGGTGAAACAATGGTGCTTGTGTGCAGCAACTCCCTGGGAAAGTGACAGCGGGGGACCCCTGGCGGAGCACCCACGAACGTGCAGCAGGTGAGGAGGCAGAGCGGTTGGGGAGGCGAGTGGGCACCACACGCCCATATAGACGGAGAAACCTGCAAGGCCTAGATGGTCTGTGCTGCCGGAGGTGACCCATCCCCCACCGGGCAAGCCCCTCATCCCCTATGACCTTGGCTGCTGGGACGCTGACAGGACGAGGCGCGTGTCATCCCGGAATCAGCGTGAATGCCGCTCACTGCTTTGAAGAGGCGGAGACCGTGGTCCCCCCTCCCTGTAAATCCCTGGCACGACCTCCACCTGAGACACGGCCCCCGTTGCGACGATTGCCGAACAGTCGGCCGAAACTGGGGAGTGCCCAGCAGAAGACACGGAGGGAGCGAGGGGCTAGTGAGCATCAACCACCCCTACTGAGACTCTGGGGCTACCCCACCCCTGTCGCCACTGGCCCGCCAACCACAGCGCCAGGTCATCATCTAATCCGAACAACACAAGGCACAGCGCACCCCCAACGCCGGGGTGCCCCCCATCCATCACCTGCAGTGTCCACGTAGTCAGAAATCGGGAGAGGAGACAAATATCTGAGGGGATCACCCTGGCCTAAGCGCCCAAACGATCGGGATAAGCAAACTGCTGCCGCCCCTGGGACGCCCTGCGGAGGCCCCCTTGCCCCTCACGATGGGACGCCGAACAGCGGGAACCATGTCAGGCGCGGACCCACAGAAACTGCAATGTCAAGCGCTGACTCAGACCACACAGCGGGACGAACAGGACAAGACGGACTCCATGTCCAGAAAACTGGACCAAGTGCTCCTAGCAATAGAACACTCCAGAGTGGCGATGGAACACAAATTTGACTCTTTAGCTACGGACCTTAATCTTCTCCGAGATGACCATAGGAAATTGTCGGATAAAGTATCCCAGGGTGAACAGGAGCTGCAGACATTAAACCCGCAAGTGCATTAACACCACCGCGATATCGCTGACCTCCAATCTAGACTCAAAACCTTGGAGTACAAACCGGACGACTTGGAAGGGCGCTACCGTAGGAGCAACATCCGTGTCATGATTTTACCGGAGGGGGCGGAGGGGGGTGACCCCATACAATTCATCACGGACTGGATCTCAACCTTCTCGCCGTCCACAGAGCTGACCCCCTTCTTCTCAGTGGAAAGAGCGCACTGAGTCCCAGCACGCAGGCCGAAACCGGGCCTGCCCACGAGACCGTTCCTGCTGAAACTCCTCCACTTTAGAGACAGGGACGCAATTCTCCGAACTGCCAGAACACACGGGCGAATACAAGTGGAGGACAAGCAAGTCATGCTCTTCCCCGACTACTACCGGGCCGTGCAACAAAAGAGAGCCACCTTCCAGGCGGTGAAGTAGACACTTCAGCAAAAGAATATTCAATATGCCCTCTTATTCGCGGCCAAACTCAAGATAATCCACGAAGGCACCACGCACTTCTTTACTGACCCGAAAGAAGCAGTCACCTGGGTGGAGCAGCACACTCCGTGCCCCCGACGGGCTCACAGAACAATCCACCTGAGCGAAAACCGCGCGGACAGAGCCGTAGAGTCACCCTGACACAACTCAGCACCCGTTCCACCCCAATGGGGAACGGCTCCCCAAACCTCACCCAGATCATTGCAAAACGCAGGAGAGCGTTTAAAGCCGTGGCCGCACTCGGCCCACCTGAAGAAGCATTGGACATATACAACGGACTGCATTTGTTTAGCTCTGAGGAAGAAACCAGCGATGCTCGGGCCTCCCGTGAGGGGTCCCAAACACCCCCGAGGGTGACACCCCAGACCTCAGACTTGCTGATGTGAAAATAGACAAATATGCGGAGGTCACCTGCCACAGTGGCTCGGCCAACGCTGCTCCACCCTTCCGGCTCCGAGCGGCCAAGGAAAATGTAGGAGAGGTCGGGTCTGTCGGCAGAACCCTTGCGCGGCAAGAGCGACACCGCACTACTCCGGGCATACCCGACAGCGCTTGAGACACCAGAGGTACCACTTCCATAGCCACTCAATCTTGATAGTGGAGCCGGCGGCGACTGAGAGGGAGCCTGGCCACCACCCCTCAGCAACGGACTAACAAACTTACATGTTCTACGGTTTGGACGTATTGCCCCGCGCGATAGGTCCCCCTAGTTGGGAATGTTTCCCGAAGTTAAGACTTATTCCCCCTGAACGTTATTATTTTCCTAGTTCAACATGCAGGTAGTGGACATGGAAGCATGGAACCAGAGCACGGGTCATTGGTTGGGCGAGAGGTGGGGGATGGGGGAGGGTTGGTGGGCGGGGACGGGAGCGGGTGGTACACGAGACCCTCATATGACACAGCCAAATTATGACACCCACAACACCACACTCGGATCTTAAAGTTATAACATTAAATGTCAGAGGGATGCACACAGCCGCAAAACGATATTCCATCTACACCTACATTAAACGACAACAGGCACAAGTGGCCCTCCTACAGGAGTCCCACCTGACAGACCAAGAGGTAGGCCGACTTCACAGAAAATGGCGGGTAATTATATGTGCCACGAAATACTCTGCCTTCGCAAGAGGCGCGTTGGTGTGGATCAGACCTGGAGTGCCATTCAGAGAACAAACCCGACTGGTAGACAGTGGCGGGCGGTATGCCTTTATCAGCGGCCTAATAAAAGGCCAGCCAATACTAATCGGTAGCATCTATGCTCCGAATACAGAGCAGGACCGATATTGGGATGAGCTGACTGGAGTCCTGGCCCGCTATACTGCGATTCCTTGGCTATTAGGAGGGGACTACACTGTGTACTGGATTTACTCCTAGACAGATCACACACCCCCCACGGAGTTCCCCGGCGCACAAACAAACATAGAGTTTCGGTAATTGGGTGCGATGCTGGGCACTGACAGACGCCTGGAGAGCGTGTCACCCGACGACCAGATTATACTCCTTCCACTCCATCCCACACGACCTTAGGGTACGCCTAGACAGATTCATATGCTCCTCAACAATCCTACCAACAATACTACGCACTGACTATCTCGGACGCACAGTGTCAGACCATGACGCACATATAGTGACCCTGTGCTGGTGGCCGCCCCACCCCCCGGTCCCCACGTGGCAGCTCCCCCAGGAGTGCCTCACCGATCCGGCCTTTTGCCACACACACGGAGACTTCATAAGTGCACACTTTCAGTGCAACGCGCGCTCTGCTTCCACTAGAGGCTTAGAGTGGGACGCTTACAAGGTTACTGCACGCGGACACTGTATCCAACAGGTAGTGGGGGTGCAGAGAACGCTAGAAAGGGCATTAAGCGAAGCGGAGTTGGCACTGGCAGGATTATTCCAAGATTCTGACCAAGGCAGAGTCACCCCAGAACGAATAGGAGCGGCGAAACTGACCTACGCAGAAACGCTCCGGGACCTACGGAAATATAACTTCCGTATGTACGCACTCCGAATACACAAGGAGGGTAATAGGGCGGGCGCCCTCCTAGCATGGATGGCCAAACAGGACACAACTTTGCTGCCCATCACGGAGCTGATAGACGAAACAGGCCGGCTCCACTACTCTCAATCCGGTATCCTTAACACATTTCGCACCTACTACATGGGAATATACCGCAACCCAGCGCCAGCGCCACATGACGCACTGCAACAATTCCTATGTATACACAGACTTCCCGCCATATCCCCAGAAGACAAAAGAGATTTAGACAGCAAAATCACAGCATCAGAGATTAAAGTGGCCATCTGGTCCCTTGCACGAAATAAATCACCAGGGATGGATGGGCTCCCGCTGGAATACTGTAGCAACTTCAAAGCCCAGATAGTGCCCCATCTCGCGCTCACGTATGAGGAGGCCTTAACAGGGATCCTATCTGCATTATTCCGGGAATCCTTTATGGTGATGTTTTTAAAACCCCACAGGGACCCCACGCACCCTTCCTCGTACAGACCCATCACACTCCTCAACGCGGATTGTAAAATCCTGGGGAAAATATTAGCCGACCGATACAGTCAACTCATACACGCCTTAATTCACCCCGACCAGTGCGGATTCGTACCCAGGCGCAACACCTCACACAATCTGAGGAGGCTCTTCCATATCCAGGACAGAGTACGCGACAGGTACCCCCGGGCAGCATGCCTGATATTCGATCTAGAAAAGGCGTTTGATACACTGCTGTGGTCACACCTGTTCGCGGTTCTCCAGACACTGAATTACGGCCAGATCCTGATGGCGTGTATGCGGCTCCTGTACAAGGGACTCACCTCTAGGGTGAGAATTGGTAAGCTAATTTCAGAGCCCTTCCCAATTGAGAGAGGCACCAGGCAGGGGTGCCCGCTCTCTCCCCTCCTGTTTGCGCTAGCGGTTGAACCGCTGGCCGTACGGCTGTGACGGGAGGGTGAAGCCTGGGGGATTCCGATAGCGGAGACAACGCACTGTGTATCTCTATACGCAGACGACTTGCTGATCTACGTCCGTGATGTGACAGGGGATCTAACCCCAATATGGGATACTCTGCAAGCCTTTAGCGCTATCTCAGGGCTCAAGGTCAATTGGGAGAAGTCGACTGTCTACCTGCTTGGCCCCCACCTGGCACTGCACACGGTGACACTTGGCACCCAATCGCTCCCTTGGAGCGGAGCGGCCCCCCGATACCTGGGAGTGCAACTGTACCAATCCCAGACGGACATGTACGAAGGCAACCACCGCAAGGTGCTAGCTGATTTATGGTCGGCGGTGGCCTTTTGGAAAACTCTGCCCCTGGCAGGCTGGCACCTATTGGCCAGGTAGCCCTAGCGAAAATGATAATGGTACCCAGACTACTTTATCATTTTACCAATCTTCCGGTGATCCCGCCCAGGTCCTTTTTCCAGGAACTGGACACCTTGCTCACAACGCTCATATGGGGCAATGGCTGGCATAGAGTAGCGCTCAGTAAGTTACAGTTACCCTCTACAGAGGGTGGCCTAGGAGCCCCATCTTTCGAATCATACTTCCTGGCAGCGCAACTTCAGTGGCTGTCCCACTGGACGCGGAGGGCTATGTAGTGGAAACTATAAACGACACCAGCAGGATTTCTCTCCCGATCATCAGATGCATGCTCCTACCGGGCACCAAACCGTCCCGCACCCACCCGCTCCAGGTATCCATAGCATGCAAGTGTGTGATGCGTATTCACCGACTATCCAAGGATAAGCCACTCTATTCCCCACTGTTACCGTTGGTGGGTCTCCCTCGAGGGGAACACCACTTCACCACCAGGAGTTTACAAGCCTGGATCGATCATGATGTAACGAAGGTGGCGGAGTTGTTCCAGGATGGACAACTGCGCACCTACGAACAGCTGATCGAATGGTATGACCTCCCGCACAGCCAATTCCTCATGCATAGACAGCTCCTAGAGAACACACAACTGTTCTGGGATCAATTTGTGAAGCGCTCCGATACCCTTGGGTCTGGCCAGCGCTATAGAAAACTCCAAAAAAAAAAAAAAAAAAAAGATCTGAGAGAAGGGGAGCCACTCACACACCCAGTGCTCCATATAATACTTCGTATGGGATCCGGCAGACATCTAGCAACGTGGCACTATAAGGCCATCAGGGAACTGACAAACTTCTCCCTAGATACCCTACGACAATCTTGGGAGAATGACGTTGGCAGGGTGTTCCATGACGCGGAATGGAAACAGGATGGACAACTGCACACCTACGAACAGCTGATCGAATGGTTTGACCTCCCGCATGGCCAATTCCTCATGCATAGACAGCTCCTAGAGAACACACAACCGTTCTGGGATCTGAGAGAAGGGGAGCCACCCATGCACCCAGTGCTCCATACAATACTTCGTATGGGATCCGGCAGACATCTAGTAACGTGGCACTATAAGGCCATCAGGGAACGGACAAACATCTCCCTAGATACCCTACGACAATCTTGGGAGGATGACGTTGGCAGGGTGTTCCATGACGCGGAATGGATACGCGCCCTGGAATACACCAAAAAAGTGTCCAGAAACGCGAGATTTAGGAATATACAATTTAACATTCTCCACCGGGCCTACCTCACGCCAGATAAACTCCAACGATACTATCCAGACACACAATTTAACTGCCCGCGTTGCAGCCTGCCTGCGGCAAACTTTAAGCACATATTCTGGGATTGCCCCTCTCTACGCCAATACTGGACCACGATACACCGGACCTTCCGTGCGTTAGTCAACCTACCGCAAATTGAGTCCTGGGAGGTTTGCGCGCTGGGAACATACAACAGAAAGAAATCAGAGAAACGATAATGGAAGTTCGCCTCCTTCTCCCTTTTATTGGCAAAAAGGGATATTGCCATGCACTGGAGGGCCCCTGCGGGCTCCCCGGAAGCAGCCTGGATAGGAGCGGTGAACAAATGGGGAGCGGCAGAGGAGGATCTTTTGCGAGACGAGGAAGTAAAGGGAATGCGTAAGAACCCCATTTATCTAGGATGGGCACAGTTGCTCATACAATTTAAGCACGAAACGAACCCAGGAGTCATACCAGATCCATCTCCCCCTCACACCCAGACCTCTCCGCGACACCCCACTCAACTACCAGATGCCTGAGTCCCCCACACACAAAGCGGAACAATCGACTGTGGACCCCTCTCGTAGTTTGGGCGGGCTGCCCCTGACAGATTGCACCCCCCCTGTCACCCCGGGGACCCCCGGTGGACACGCCCCGCCTCCCCGCTTAGTCATTTAGCTCATGGACCTTAACGCCCTCCATACGCCGTGGCCACTGACCCCGACCATACGTATTACAAAAAAAGAACACAAGGAGTCTCAGTACATTTGTGAAAAGATTATTAATCACCAATTTTGTTGGAAATGGGAAGCACAGTTAAGAAGCAGCACTGTACATGAAAGACATTCATGGAGCAACCCAAATGACACTTGGTGACAAGGTGATGACAAAGTGAAAGTGACGACGCAAGTGAACGTGGTGAACAGCGTGGTCGGCGCAAAGTGATTAAGAACAATCAAACATAGGCTTCACATTGAGTATACATGATTAAAATGTTCCAATTTGGCACAGTTATAATATGAGCCTATTGATAGTGCGCCATGAAATCGCGCTGTGTTTGTCGACGGCGTTTCGATCCTCTATGATTTGGGATCCTCTTCAGGACAGGGTTGACGCTGATTTGGAGTGCTGTGTGGAGAAACAATTAAATTAGGAGATCAGGCATGGAAGAGCGGTGGCTTAAGTAAGGGGCACGAGTGTGAGCCGGGTGGTCGGGCAATTCACATTGAAAGGAAGAGCCAGATTAATAAAAGGCCTAACAGTGTTGGCGGTGGCAGGGCGCATGCAATTATTAATAGTGAGTAAGGAAAGTTGGGTTAGGGTGGAGAACGGGGACAAGGGAGGTAAGGAGTAGCAGTGGTGTACCTGAAGTCAATGAGCGCTGACAGAGCGGGGGGGTCAGTCGTCCAATGATTGTAAGCCCAGGCGATCAGAGGTGAAGCAGTGATCTAGGCCGGGGGTCCAGGTCTCAACGTGTTGAGCCGGTTAGGCGCCTAGAAAAAAGGTCTAGATTAGGACGAGGTGTATCGGGCATACAAAGAAAGGTGAGATGCCTCCGAAATGTCGGTGGATCGGTGGGGGGTAGGTAGATTACCTGAGTTAATCTGGCGCTGGAGCCGAATAAATCCGTTTGTATGCCCGATACACCTCATCCTAATCGAGTCCTTTTTTCTAGGCGCCTAACCGGCTCAACACGTTGAGACCTGGACCCCCCGGCCTAGATCACTGCTTCACCTCTGATCGTCTGGGCTTACAATCATTGGACGACTGACCCCCCCGCTCTGTCAGCGCTCATTGACTTCAGGTACGCCACTGCTACCCCTTACCTCCCTTGTCCCCGTCCTCCACCCTAACCCAACTTTCCTTACTCACTATTAATAATTGCATGCGCCCTGCCACCGCCAACACTGTTAGGCCTTTTATTAATCTGGCTCTTCCTTTCAACGTGAATTGCCCGACCACCCGGCTCACACTCGTACCCCTTACTTAAGCCACCGCTCTTCCATGTCTGATCTCCTAATTTAATTGTTTCTCCACGCAGCACTCCAAATCAGCGTCAACCCTGTCCTGAAGAGGATCCCAAATCATAGAGGATCGAAACGCCGTCGACAAACACAGCGCGATTTCATGGCGCACTATCAATAGGCTCATATTATAACTGTGCCAAATTGGAACATTTTAATCATGTATACTCAATGTGAAGCCTATGTTTGATTGTTCTTAATCACTTTGCGCCGACCACGCTGTTCACCACGTTCACTTGCGTCGTCACTTTCACTTTGTCATCACCTTGTCACCAAGTGTCATTTGGGTTGCTCCATGAATGTCTTTCATGTACAGTGCTGCTTCTTAACTGTGCTTCCCATTTCCAACAAAATTGGTGATTAATAACCTTTTCACAAATGTACTGAGACTCCTTGTGTTCCTTTTTTGTAATACGTATTGTTTGCAATTTTCAAGCTGTCTTTGACATTGATACCTAGTGGGACATTGTATCCTATATATCCTCTATACCCAGTCCCATTTTGGTTTATGGGTTTCACTCCTGTTCTTTTTCACTCACTGACCCCGACCAGCACGCCACACATGGTTAACACCACACGCTGCACTAGGAAAAGTTTCCCCTACGGTTTCAAGTTTTTAGTTACCTGTCTGTAGTTCCGATACCGGCGCACATTTCCCTTGTTAGTATCTATCACAGGGTTACAGGTTTATAACGACACACATGGAGAAGACACTCACAGACGCCTCCGTTGACATGCAATCTCACGACTACGGAGTCGAGGGCCCTACTACAATACATTCAAATCTCCACTTTACACGTCAGCCGACCCATTGATGTAGCAAAGTCAGACGAGGTCATGGCTACATGTCACAGAAGACCACTACATGTACTTCTATTCATCGCCATCTAACCCAATAATGTGTGAAATAATTTGTAATCACTTCCTATCTCACCCCCCCTTGGGGGCTTGATATGCAAAACCTCAATAAAAAGATTTAAACAAAAAATCTACGACCTAATCAGACCTCATTGTTCAGTAGGGGGTGGGTGAAATTTGCGTAGTCGCGATATGCAAAGCTCCGTGAAACAGTAAAAAATCTCTGCGAGCACGCAGAGTTCCATGAACACAGAAATTGCTTGTTCCGCCCGTTCGTGATGCTTTTTTCCTGTTTGCGAACGCTGTTTGCATGATCGGGGGAAAATATCTTGCGAACACGCACTTTGAAAGCGCGAACATGCAAAAAATTCTACGAAGCCGCGGATCGTGGAATTTTTGGCAATTCCACGTTCTCCGCTGAACGGGAAATTACCAAAATTCAGTGAGCAGAATGGAATTTACCACCCAAGCTATTGTTCAGTCCAAGATTGGACACATGAACACACAGAAATCCTTTGTTCAGTACAAGCTGAGATGATAGCTTCCAAACACTTACATACACATGTAAATATCACTAATTTGGTGATCCGTGTAGTCGCAGGTCAATCAGGGTACACTTACTTCATCTTCAATGAAGGCAAAATGGTACCCATAGCATGTAAATCACATTTGTACACAAACGCAGAGATGCGTTTTGCATCCATTAAAAAAAATACTGACAGCAGTACAATGTAGAGAGAGAAAGAGCACTAGCACTGGGAAAATGCATAATTGTCATGACTCCAGTACCAACCTTAGAGACTGTTACCAACGCAAATGTTCCAATTGCAAAACCACTGCATCCAGATGGATACCATGGGCCAATTATCTCACTGCAACAGATGTAGACTACAAATTTGATTCTACATTAAAAACACAAGCAGTCTTGCAGGACAAACAAGAATATCCTCTCCCAAATGAAATAATGCCAATATGAATACATAATTTACACGGAAGGATCTGCCCAGCCTGCCATAGGAAGTAAACAATAATACAGCGCAGCATATGCAATTGTGAAGGGACATATGCAAAATGGCAAGTTCTGTGTTAGCAATACACAGACACAGTCTTGAGATGATTGCACAGCACAGCTGGCAGAACTAAAAGCCCTGATTCTGGCACGACAAAATAGGGATCGGGAATTCCCTACACTCATTGGGTGCAATTTGTTTATTGTGCCCAGTAATGCAATGAAGATCTTCACAATTGGGGCAAGAATGGGTTTCGAGATTCCAAAGGTTGCACAATAAAGCACAAGCTGATTAGATCACAGTGACAAAGCTGAAAGAATGTTCATGTAATTCACACATTGAGTCATCAGCGTGTTGGTGTGCACGTTGAAGGGAATTCATTGGCTGATGAAGCCGCCAAGGCAACAGTCTGAACTGCTGCCATTGCTGCAATCACTCGTTCCAACACGTGGATAGATGGACAAATAATGATAGCTGTAAACGCTACGCACAACAGCTCAGCCATGCCAAAAGGTTTTCCACTCAAGTACTCCTACAAGTTAGATGTGCAAAACATTCTGTATGCTCAAATTCCAGGAGGGGGGGATAATGTAATACCAAACATGAATCGCAGATTAGGATTTATTCTAGCTGCACAAGAGGGTCTGGGTTCAGCGCATGCAGGTATCGCTGCAACTGTTTCACTACTGAAGCATGCGTTATTGTTGGCGACGTCTTGCTAAACAGACCAAGGATTTTGTCCTCAAGTGCGACATTTTATCAGCACATGAAAGGTTCCACCATAGCACGTCCACCACAAGCACCAATACTGATCTCAGACAGACCTCTTGCATGTGTCTATTTGGACCACTGCGGCCCCTTACACTCTGACGGGGCTTACAAGTACATCTTGGTGGCAGTGGATTTATTCTCTAGATTCATGTGGGTTTGGCCTCAGCGCTCGAGTGACACCATAACTGTTCTAAAGGATCTGCGAGTCTTCATAGGGACATACGCAATTGGCACATTACATTCCGACTGTGGCCCTGCGTTTGGCTCATAGGCTTACAAAGAATCAATGGGAAGTTTGGGTGTTGTTTTCTGGTACTCCTCCCCATATCATCCCGAAGAAAATTCAATTGCAAAGAGGAAGAACTGGGACTGTGAGCAATTCTTAACAGCTAGGGTATTAGGCTCGGGCGGCAATAGGGTCAATCACCTATATGAGGTCCACCAGGGGGCACTTAACAACATGCCAAGAAAATCCCTGGGGGCCGTACTCCACATGAAGTCCTGTTTGGGATAGGAATGAGGGTACCCAACCTCAATTGTGGCAGCACAGTGGCGGATGAAAAACAATTTGACATCAATGATCATTTGCCTGTTTTACAGGTACTCAATGAAATCTGGGCTTTACAAAGCAACGTCCAAGTAAAATGCACCACCACTGGGAAAGTAAAAGCTGTTCCGGCAAGACCTGCCTGGATCCCAGAGACTGGGGACCTGGTCACAGAAAAGATTATGGATAAAAAAGAATTTGGGCCATCTTACCAGCGCGCCTGTACCTGTCCTTGCTGTCGAAGGAACAAGAATAGTACTTCTCCAGTCTGTTGCCGGCAAGAAAGAAAAAAGATGTACCGTATTTTCCGGCGTATAAGACGACTTTTTAACCCCTTAAAATGTTTTCAAAAGTCGGGGGTCGTCTTATACGCCGGACACCAAATTTTCATGAGTGGAAGCAACGCTCTACCGACTTTGAATTTGCCCCCACGAACCCTCCAATATGACCTGGGCTCTTACTCGCGCGTTCACACTCCCTGTGCCGTAGCAGGACTTTATCCGAAGGTGTCTGCCCGCTTCACAATAGGACCGGTAATGATACATGAAGACAAGTACACGTTTACCGGTACATTAATCAAAAATTGCACATGATTTGAAAATAGTGCACAGTTACTTACAGTCCCGTAGTGCTGGGAGAGGGTCTCACGGGGCATTTCGGTATTTTCTTCCTGCGTCTTGAGCCTAGAGACACAGCGGTATATGCGCTGATCTGGCGCCATAATCCTCACGTTCATCGGAAGTAGAGGAGCGTCACTAGCGCACGTCATCTACTCAGTTCATGGACATGGAAAGGGGACTGCAGAAGGTTCCAGCCGGCAATACAGTACCGGAACATAATGTTTGGAAGTGTTGGAAGTGGGGGTCGTCTTATACGGCGAGTATAGGACGAAACCTACATTTCATCATGAAAAGTAGGGGGTCGTCTTATACGCCGGGTATAGAAGTGAAGATGTTACCATCAAAGGAATGGAACTCGTGCCTGTTGAAATCGAACAGCAACAAAACACAAATGAAACGCAGATATCAATTTGGCCTAATACCGACATCTATGTGAATATGTATTGAAACGATTCATCTGCCAGTTCCACAAAACCTGCTGTACCAAGGATATATCAAACTGCGTCTGGCTCCTGTATCGAATTTGAAACTTTCTCTCTGGATCTAAGTGAACCTGAGTCACCGTCAGCTCCTGTTTCCCACAAAGAACAACTTTGTGCTTTTTACCTTTGGCTGAAGAAGACTTACATTGTTTCTCCCTGGCTACAGCTCTGGATTGCAATTGGTCTACTGTTCCTAGTCCTCTGGATAGGTGTAGTGACTGTCTTTTTCCTGCTCCTGCATGGACATTTCGTTTCATGTTAAGTTGGTCCTGAAACTTCATGCATCATCACACCATGAAAAAAGAGACCTGTCCTTAGTGTACATAACAGCAGTTTGGGTTCCAGAAAGAATAGTTTGGGACAGAGTTTCATATGATGTATATGGTACTAGTGAACTTTTAACAATACCACGTTTATTTCAAATGTCTTTAAGTGATATCATCAGCTTCAGTACTTTCTCTGATGATTGGGTTCTTTGAAACGATAATACTATGCTGTCTGATCACCGGTATCCCCAGGGGGGTCGAGTCAGGCCAAGGTGGAGGCCGCCCCACAGAGCAGTTGGGGGCCTCGCTGCACAGTTCAGGCATGATGCCTCGACCCTCCCGGGGTTCGCTCTACAGGATTCCTTTCGGCAGGAGCCAGCGGCGCAGGTAACGCCTCGGGCACTGTCCAGCCCGCTGCAGATGGCGGGGGCACTGCGGGCCAGGCCCGGTCGGGCAGCAGGACCGCTGAACTCTTGCTATACCAGCGGGAAGGAGGAGGGGGGAAGAGGTAGAGGGTGGCAGGAAGCCCACCGTCTGGGACCCCTGCTGCCCAATGCAGACAGCCAATCCCTCCACAGCTGTCCCGCCATGAAGCGGCCTTGGATTTGCAGCAGGCCAGGGACCTCACATCAGATGACCCCTCTCACCGTTATTCACCGGGGCTCAGGATGGAGTCTGCTCTGCCATCTTCTGAGGTGCCGGTGGGCCCCACAGCACACCCGGCCTCTGTAGGCCTTGTGAAGCCCTGGGATCTCTCGGTCGTAGGAGGACAACACTCTGGGAGGGGGGGAAGCCCCAGTCACAACAGTTGCTCCACCGCCCAAACTGGCAGCCGACCCCCAGCTTCACTTCCGCTCGATCACCGGCAACAGTGGGGAACGCTGGGTTCCCACAGTAACTTCAGGGTTGCGGCCCGGGAGGGCGCCTCAGTCCGGGCCACGAAACCTGACGTCTCGCCCTGGTGTGCAGAAGTCGGCCCGGATCACATCAGCACTGATTGGGCTTTCAGGTCCACATGTCACCCTGCAGGGTCCCCAGATCGCCGGCGGATGGGTCCGCCATCAGTCCCACCACCACGGGCAGAGATCAGGGCTCCGGGAGCCCAGGAGCGGGTGCGGCCATTTTAGGTGTGATGACGCAAGAGGTGAGTGGTACTCGCGCACTGCTCACAGTAAACAGCATTCATCGTCACTGGCGGGTAGCTCGGGTTGCGGCGGAGCCCAGGGTGCGGATTGCAGGGTTGGATGACTGTCGATGCTGGTGGATCTTGGTGCGGATGACGGAGGGGTCCAGAGCACTTTTAGAGTCCGACCGCCATCTTGATGCTCCAAGCCACGCCCACAGCAAACATGTTTTATACTAGAATGGCGCTTGTTCAATAAATGCTTATTGAAAACGTCCCCAACGTTTATTCTGTGTATTTCTGTGAAACTAAGTGTGCACAATTGACTGAGCGAAAGTACTGTACTGATTCATGTACAGTGCTGCTTCTTAACTGTGCTTCCCATTTCCAACAAAATTGGTGATTAATAACCTTTTCACAAATGTACTGAGACTCCTTGTGTTCCTTTTTTGTAATACGTATTGTTTGCAATTTTCAAGCTGTCTTTGACATTGATACCTAGTGGGACATTGTATCCTATATATCCTCTATACCCAGTCCCATTTTGGTTTATGGGTTTCACTCCTGTTCTTTTTCACTCACTGACCCCGACCAGCACGCCACACATGGTTAACACCACACGCTGCACTAGGAAAAGTTTCCCCTACGGTTTCAAGTTTTTAGTTACCTGTCTGTAGTTCCGATACCGGCGCACATTTCCCTTGTTAGTATCTATCACAGGGTTACAGGTTTATAACGACACACATGGAGAAGACACTCACAGACGCCTCCGTTGACATGCAATCTCACGACTACGGAGTCGAGGGCCCTACTACAATACATTCAAATCTCCACTTTACACGTCAGCCGACCCATTGATGTAGCAAAGTCAGACGAGGTCATGGCTACATGTCACAGAAGACCACTACATGTACTTCTATTCATCGCCATCTAACCCAATAATGTGTGAAATAATTTGTAATCACTTCCTATCTCACCCCCCCTTGGGGGCTTGATATGCAAAACCTCAATAAAAAGATTTAAACAAAAAATCTACGACCTAATCAGACCTCATTGTTCAGTAGGGGGTGGGTGAAATTTGCGTAGTCGCGATATGCAAAGCTCCGTGAAACAGTAAAAAATCTCTGCGAGCACGCAGAGTTCCATGAACACAGAAATTGCTTGTTCCGCCCGTTCGTGATGCTTTTTTCCTGTTTGCGAACGCTGTTTGCATGATCGGGGGAAAATATCTTGCGAACACGCACTTTGAAAGCGCGAACATGCAAAAAATTCTACGAAGCCGCGGATCGTGGAATTTTTGGCAATTCCACGTTCTCCGCTGAACGGGAAATTACCAAAATTCAGTGAGCAGAATGGAATTTACCACCCAAGCTATTGTTCAGTCCAAGATTGGACACATGAACACACAGAAATCCTTTGTTCAGTACAAGCTGAGATGATAGCTTCCAAACACTTACATACACATGTAAATATCACTAATTTGGTGATCCGTGTAGTCGCAGGTCAATCAGGGTACACTTACTTCATCTTCAATGAAGGCAAAATGGTACCCATAGCATGTAAATCACATTTGTACACAAACGCAGAGATGCGTTTTGCATCCATTAAAAAAAATACTGACAGCAGTACAATGTAGAGAGAGAAAGAGCACTAGCACTGGGAAAATGCATAATTGTCATGACTCCAGTACCAACCTTAGAGACTGTTACCAACGCAAGTGTTCCAATTGCAAAACCACTGCATCCAGATGGATACCATGGGCCAATTATCTCACTGCAACAGATGTAGACTACAAATTTGATTCTACATTAAAAACACAAGCAGTCTTGCAGGACAAACAAGAATATCCTCTCCCAAATGAAATAATGCCAATATGAATACATAATTTACACGGAAGGATCTGCCCAGCCTGCCATAGGAAGTAAAGAATAATACAGCGCAGCATATGCAATTGTGAAGGGACATATGCAAAATGGCAAGTTCTGTGTTAGCAATACACAGACACAGTCTTGAGATGATTGCACAGCACAGCTGGCAAAACTAAAAGCCCTGATTCTGGCACGACAAAATAGGGATTGGGAATTCCCTACACTCATTGGGTGCAATTTGTTTATTGTGCCCAGTAATGCAATGAAGATCTTCACAATTGGGGCAAGAATGGGTTTCGAGATTCCAAAGGTTGCACAATAAAGCACAAGCTGATTAGATCACAGTGACAAAGCTGAAAGAATGTTCATGTAATTCACACATTGAGTCATCAGCGTGTTGGTGTGCACGTTGAAGGGAATTCATTGGCTGATGAAGCCGCCAAGGCAACAGTCTGAACTGCTGCCATTGCTGCAATCACTCGTTCCAACACGTGGATAGATGGACAAATAATGATAGCTGTAAACGCTACGCACAACAGCTCAGCCATGCCAAAAGGTTTTCCACTCAAGTACTCCTACAAGTTAGATGTGCAAAACATTCTGTATGCTCAAATTCCAGGAGGGGGGGATAATGTAATACCAAACATGAATCGCAGATTAGGATTTATTCTAGCTGCACAAGAGGGTCTGGGTTCAGCGCATGCAGGTATCGCTGCAACTGTTTCACTACTGAAGCATGCGTTATTGTTGGCGACGTCTTGCTAAACAGACCAAGGATTTTGTCCTCAAGTGCGACATTTTATCAGCACATGAAAGGTTCCACCATAGCACGTCCACCACAAGCACCAATACTGATCTCAGACAGACCTCTTGCATGTGTCTATTTGGACCACTGCGGCCCCTTACACTCTGACGGGGCTTACAAGTACATCTTGGTGGCAGTGGATTTATTCTCTAGATTCATGTGGGTTTGGCCTCAGCGCTCGAGTGACACCATAACTGTTCTAAAGGATCTGCGAGTCTTCATAGGGACATACGCAATTGGCACATTACATTCCGACTGTGGCCCTGCGTTTGGCTCATAGGCTTACAAAGAATCAATGGGAAGTTTGGGTGTTGTTTTCTGGTACTCCTCCCCATATCATCCCGAAGAAAATTCAATTGCAAAGAGGAAGAACTGGGACTGTGAGCAATTCTTAACAGCTAGGGTATTAGGCTCGGGCGGCAATAGGGTCAATCACCTATATGAGGTCCACCAGGGGGCACTTAACAACATGCCAAGAAAATCCCTGGGGGCCGTACTCCACATGAAGTCCTGTTTGGGATAGGAATGAGGGTACCCAACCTCAATTGTGGCAGCACAGTGGCGGATGAAAAACAATTTGACATCAATGATCATTTGCCTGTTTTACAGGTACTCAATGAAATCTGGGCTTTACAAAGCAACGTCCAAGTAAAATGCACCACCACTGGGAAAGTAAAAGCTGTTCCGGCAAGACCTGCCTGGATCCCAGAGACTGGGGACCTGGTCACAGAAAAGATTATGGATAAAAAAGAATTTGGGCCATCTTACCAGCGCGCCTGTACCTGTCCTTGCTGTCGAAGGAACAAGAATAGTACTTCTCCAGTCTGTTGCCGGCAAGAAAGAAAAAAGATGTACCGTATTTTCCGGCGTATAAGACGACTTTTTAACCCCTTAAAATGTTTTCAAAAGTCGGGGGTCGTCTTATACGCCGGACACCAAATTTTCATGAGTGGAAGCAACGCTCTACCGACTTTGAATTTGCCCCCACGAACCCTCCAATATGACCTGGGCTCTTACTCGCGCGTTCACACTCCCTGTGCCGTAGCAGGACTTTATCCGAAGGTGTCTGCCCGCTTCACAATAGGACCGGTAATGATACATGAAGACAAGTACACGTTTACCGGTACATTAATCAAAAATTGCACATGATTTGAAAATAGTGCACAGTTACTTACAGTCCCGTAGTGCTGGGAGAGGGTCTCACGGGGCATTTCGGTATTTTCTTCCTGCGTCTTGAGCCTAGAGACACAGCGGTATATGCGCTGATCTGGCGCCATAATCCTCACGTTCATCGGAAGTAGAGGAGCGTCACTAGCGCACGTCATCTACTCAGTTCATGGACATGGAAAGGGGACTGCAGAAGGTTCCAGCCGGCAATACAGTACCGGAACATAATGTTTGGAAGTGTTGGAAGTGGGGGTCGTCTTATACGGCGAGTATAGGACGAAACCTACATTTCATCATGAAAAGTAGGGGGTCGTCTTATACGCCGGGTTGTCTTATACGCCGGAAAATACGGTATCTCAATTGATCTGATCAAACCACACTATGTGGCCGATACTCAATAGTAGGCCGCGTGGGCTACTGGGTAGCAGCTGATCTCCTCTTGCTACCATACGGGACGCTCAGATTGAAAGATTGATAACCTTTGAAGATTCTACTCTCTGAAGTGAAGGTGTTACCATCAAAGGAATGGAACTCGTGCCTGTTGAAATCGAACAGCAACAAAACACAAATGAAACGCAGATTTCAATTTGGCCTAATACCGACATCTATGTGAATATGTATTGAAACGATTCATCTGCCAGTTCCACAAAACCTGCTGTACCAAGGATATATCAAACTGCGTCTGGCTCCTGTATCGAATTTGAAACTTTCTCTCTGGATCTAAGTGAACCTGAGTCACCGTCAGCTCCTGTTTCCCACAAAGAACAACTTTGTGCTTTTTACCTTTGGCTGAAGAAGACTTACATTATTTCTCCCTGGCTACAGCTCTGGATTGCAATTGGTCTACTGTTCCTAGTCCTCTGGATAGGTGTAGTGACTGTCTTTTTCCTGCTCCTGCATGGACATTTCGTTTCATGTTAAGTTGGTCCTGAAACTTCATGCATCATCACACCATGAAAAAAGAGACCTGTCCTTAGTGTACATAACAGCAGTTTGGGTTCCAGAAAGAATAGTTTGGGACAGAGTTTCATATGATGTATATGGTACTAGTGAACTTTTAACAATACCACGTTTATTTCAAATGTCTTTAAGTGATATCATCAGCTTCAGTACTTTCTCTGATGATTGGGTTCTTTGAAACGATAATACTATGCTGTCTGATCACCGGTATCCCCAGGGGGGTCGAGTCAGGCCAAGGTGGAGGCCGCCCCACAGAGCAGTTGGGGGCCTCGCTGCACAGTTCAGGCATGATGCCTCGACCCTCCCGGGGTTCGCTCTACAGGATTCCTTTCGGCAGGAGCCAGCGGCGCAGGTAACGCCTCGGGCACTGTCCAGCCCGCTGCCGATGGCGGGGGCACTGCGGGCCAGGCCCGGTCGGGCAGCAGGACCGCTGAACTCTTGCTATACCAGCGGGAAGGAGGAGGGGGGAAGAGGTAGAGGGTGGCAGGAAGCCCACCGTCTGGGACCCCTGCTGCCCAATGCAGACAGCCAATCCCTCCACAGCTGTCCCGCCATGAAGCGGCCTTGGATTTGCAGCAGGCCAGGGACCTCACATCAGATGACCCCTCTCACCGTTATTCACCGGGGCTCAGGATGGAGTCTGCTCTGCCATCTTCTGAGGTGCCGGTGGGCCCCACAGCACACCCGGCCTCTGTAGGCCTTGTGAAGCCCTGGGATCTCTCGGTCGTAGGAGGACAACACTCTGGGAGGGGGGGAAGCCCCAGTCACAACAGTTGCTCCACCGCCCAAACTGGCGGCCGACCCCCAGCTTCACTTCCGCTCGATCACCGGCAACAGTGGGGAACGCTGGGTTCCCACAGTAACTTCAGGGTTGCGGCCCGGGAGGGCGCCTCAGTCCGGGCCACGCAACCTGACGTCTCGCCCTGGTGTGCAGAAGTCGGCCCGGATCACATCAGCACTGATTGGGCTTTCAGGTCCACATGTCACCCTGCAGGGTCCCCAGATCGCCGGCGGATGGGTCCGCCATCAGTCCCACCACCACGGGCAGAGATCAGGGCTCCGGGAGCCCAGGAGCGGGTGCGGCCATTTTAGGTGTGATGACGCAAGAGGTGAGTGGTACTCGCGCACTGCTCACAGTAAACAGCATTCATCGTCACTGGCGGGTAGCTCGGGTTGCGGCGGAGCCCAGGGTGCGGATTGCAGGGTTGGATGACTGTCGATGCTGGTGGATCTTGGTGCGGATGACGGAGGGGTCCAGAGCACTTTTAGAGTCCGACCGCCATCTTGATGCTCCAAGCCACGCCCACAGCAAACATGTTTTATACTAGAATGGCGCTTGTTCAATAAATGCTTATTGAAAACGTCCCCAACGTTTATTCTGTGTATTTCTGTGAAACTAAGTGTGCACAATTGACTGAGCGAAAGTACTGTACTGATTCCACGTTCCCTGAAGGAACAAGGGTTTTCATGTTCAATAGTTGCCAGAAACTTATCGCTCTTTGGTAAGGTTAGGGGGCTTAAGGTGGCACTGTGAAATAGCGGGTCTATAGGTGAACATATACTGCGGGGGTGTCCAGAACCAGTCTAGACACCAATCCCTTAGTTTATGTTGTCCAACAATCGCACAGATCCTATGTATTTTTAGGAACTACACAAAAGTTGTCGGATTTCACCTAGGATTTTTACATGCACACTCAGACAAAAACCATGCACACACTCTCTCTCTCTCTTTGTTTTAAAGTGCTTAAAACTGTTGGTTAATTTACAACATATTGGGGCAGATTCACCAATATTTTGCACTGTGCTTCTGTCACAAAAGTGACACAAACCAGCAAAAAGTGACACAAACCAGCAAAAAATATTTTTTCTATTATTTACTTTTCAGCCCAAAACTTGTTTTGTGCTGAAATTGCTTAAAAGTGACCCAAAGAAGAACTTGAAGCGCTGCTTTCTGTTACTTAGCATCAAAAGGGCATTACATGGGTGTTTTCCTATGCAACCACCAATGCTTTTGATGCAAAACCCTATGTACCAAAAACTGAGACAGGGTTTGCGTAAAAATGAATGCCTTTTGAAATCAGGCATTAAAAGGAGAAATATTTTCATTGCTCCTTTCTTTTCCGACTTTGCATGTGTGATGCACTGTATAGCACACATACAAAGTAGGAAACGTTTTTAAACTTGTCTAGGCATAGTATTTTAAAGTGGAAGGGCGCCCTTCCAGTACAAGACCTATGCTATACTCATACACACACCCTTCCACATGTTGGGCCTGGTCCTGCAGGTGCTTGCAGGCAGTTCCAAAAAACAGGTGCTGATACGAGTCCCTATCAGGCTCTTAAATGTTGCACTCACCCTGAGAGTGAAAAAAACATCTTCACTGGGGAGGTGTGGGTGGGACTACCAGACCATCACCAGCCTTAGATGTAGCCGTGGGACGACTCCTGTGTCATGCATGCTGCCACAAAGGAGCTAATCAGAAGATGCCATCACCTCCTCACCTGATCTGAAAGTGCACACCTTGGAGCTCCAGGTGGGGGGGGGGGAGGCTCTACATTAAACTGGTCTGCAGTGATAAAGCTGCCGCACTGAGCAGCTGTTGCCAAATCCTACCCGCTTCTAGACATTTTTTCAAGCCCACAATAAATAATACAAACAGTTTTATTTAAGGTTTCTGATGGAGTGGTATAGTTACTTCACTGTATCATAATTACAGAATCGAAGCATTTACAGTATTATTTACCACAAGGTCATTGTTGATACTCCCATATCTTCTGCAGCTAACAGCCACTGATAAAGCCAATAGTCTGGGCTTGTTTAAAGTGTTCTATTAGAGATCTAGATTCAATAACAGAAAGAGGAAGCAAAATACAACTCAGACAGCCAAGATTGTTATCATACATCTTTAGGCTACGCCCTTTATTACATAGGGTACGCACCTCTGAGAGAGAACTCCCCCAGTTAGTTTAACCTACTTGAAGCCCTGCCCTTGCACTATGGCACTAAGGTGTGTGCGTTGCGCTTGGCAACAACATTCTGCAACAGCGCTTGGGAGGGGGGGGGGGAAGAAAGTTCCATCTCGCTGTAGCTATGGTGCTCTCCTGCTCTCTCCTTCTCACACTAGGCAGCGCAGCGATGCAGCTCAGCATTTTTTACTGCTGCGCTGTGTTCCGTAATCGATAGTCTTATAAGTAACTCTTACGATCCGCACTGCTCTACTTTCCAGTGCCCCAGCCCCTTCATGCCCTGCTTCTCATATAATATATTTTAGCTAGACACAGAGTGATTGTTGGGAAATGCTCATCGCAGCGATCAAGACAATTCTGAACAACTGGAAGGACACAGGGAAAGCATCGTTTAAGATGTGGTTCAACTGGATCACCCTCCTACGGGGGAGTAGACACCATAACATCAAAACCAAACAAGAACGACCCACACGAATGCAGAAATGTGGCTATCCCTGGACAACTACCTGTCCTCACACAAGCCCCCCTAGTCCAGAGCCCTGTCGGCACCTAGCCTCATTTATGATGCCGTGCGTCACTTTTACGTCGCTGGTGCGTCACTTTTTGTGACGCACCAGTGGCGTATAAAATGCGCTTTGTTGTGCCATATTTACAAAGTGACGCATCTAGGTAGATGCGTCACTTTGTAAACTCCTGCGCCACATTATACCTGCGCCAGGTATAATGAATGCAAGGGGGGCGTATTGACGCAAGGAAGGGTCGTAGAAGTGACGCAGTGAAATCTTTGAGATTTCACTTTGTCACTTTTAGGACGCTGTTGCGTCAAAATCTTGCGCCTGCCTCCCAGCAGGCGTAAGACTGACGCAGGCCCTTTCACATGGGGCTTGCCCCATGTGAAAGGACGCATTGCTGGAGTTGCGTCACTTTTGTGACACACTCCAGCAATGCGTCACTTTTACGCTTACAGATACGTCAGAAATACTGACGTATCTGTAACTCCTTGCGACATGATGCTTCATACATTAAATATGACGCATCAGGAATGTCGCAAGGAGTGCGCACTGAGAAGTGACGCATCGCTGCTTTCACGCAGTGATGCGTCATTTCTCATAAATGAGGTCCCTAATCTTTACCACACAGGCAAGGTAGCCTGACCAAGGATATTTGTAACGCGCACTAGCATTCCTCCATCTCCCACTCTCTCCTCTCTCCCCTTCTTACCTTTCCTTTCAGCCTCCCAGGGAAGCATCCGCGTACCACGGACAGCGCCGCATACGACATACGAATGTAATACGCATTCTACAAAGCCGTATGTAACCCCACCAGCACATAAATGTTTTTGACAACTGCCTTTCCCCCCTGGGGGACCGTGACTCTATACCTGTAAGTGCCTTCTAAATACCTCAATAAAAGTATTGAAATCAAAAAAAGAAAAGCACCACCGACCAATATGTTTACTGAGCAAGCTACGCCCCTGTTAATTCCGAAAAAAAGTTTTTTAAAAATCATCAAAAATTGTTGTTTCACTTTTGAATGCACTTTTAAAATTAAACTTAAAAGAGCAGACAAGGAGCAAGCCCGTGCATGTAATTTTAAGAATTTAAAATGACAAAGTTATTTTAGAACTTGTTATACTAATTCCAAAGTAAACATTCCAGTGAGTGATGTCACTGCATTAAATGCACGCACCACTGTGGCGTCAGAGCTCTCTCCGAAAGTGATGGGCACGCCAGAGACGTCTCAGAAGCTCTTCCGGGTGATGATGACGCCCCAGGGGCGAGAGAGAGAAAGAATAGAGAGGGTGGGGCCGAGTGGGGCGGGGTGGGGGTCAGTCAGGTCGCACCAGAGGGAAATACCAGGCCGGCTGCACCCACCACAGAACAGGTGGGCCGGGAGGAGAGGCCGCTCCTCCGCATTCTTCCGCCCCCTGAAACCTGACACAACCCGGAGGAGGCGAGGGGGAGGGAGGGGGCATGAGGATAAGGGGTGGACAGGATGGAGGCACGAGAGGAGCCCAGGAATTCAGAGCTCGTGGAAAGAAAAGATGGAGACGAGGGAAGAAGAGAATAAAGTAGCAAAGAGAAAGGCCTGACGTAGAGGACAGAGACCGAAAGATAAGAAAGGAGGGGAGGGGAAAGTGAGATAACAGAGAGTGACACCGAATGTAAATTATAAATAGATGGGCAGGGTAGACTAAACAAACACGTGAACGGAGGTGGGAAGGAGTGGGCGCTAGAGCGGTCGACTTCTACACTGGGTAAGCGTGTTCGAGTCCCGGTAGGGACGGTCAGCATCCTGTGTGATTCTGGACAAATCACGTAATCTCTCTGTGCCTAACATAAACAAATGAATGTGCCTTTCTGTAACCAACTGGTGTTCATGTAAAGCGCTCTGATACCTACGGGTCAAGTTCGCGCTATATTAAACGCTGGGTAAAAAAAGAAAAAAAGTTGGAAATAGTGATAAGAAAAGATTGAGAAAAAAAATAGGCAGGAAAAGAAGGAAGACAAAGGGGAGATTGAGGGGGAAAAAGTGAAGGAAAGAGAAGAGCCAAGAAAGGGGCAGAGGGGAGAGGACGATAGACAAAAGAAAGTGTGAAAACGGACTTAAAGGTGAGTGGTGAGACAGATAGACAGACGAAAGGGTAGGACATTGATGAAGGCAAGAAAATACACCAGAGAGTCAATGGGTAAAAGAGTAAGGCTCATAAGGGAGAAAGGGTAGTGTCAGGGGAAGAAATAAGGAGTGAAGACAGAGTAAATAAAGGAGTTTGGAGGGCTATTGCTTAGAAGGCTTCTCACAGAGATGGTACAAGGGCTGCTTTCAGTGTTGGAGCTGAAAAAGATTCACTTTACTTTGAACACATAAAGGTGAGGTCAAGATGTGGCAGAAGAAAGAGGCTGGGCAGAAGGGGTGGAGCTTCAAAAGCAGAGTCTGATTGTGAACATGTACATTTATGTAAAAAATATGTTCTGCAAACAAATTGGCAACGCCAAATGTTTCAGTAAATCTGCTGCAGCTTACTCAATTGCTCACTAAGAGGCTGAATATATTAAGATGTCTTACAGGATTAAGGCACCTGCTGCCTCGATCTTTGTACGCCCAGCAATTGTGAGGGGATTATGATGTCTACAAGTCGTGCAGAAGTGTGTCTCAATGGTTAGAGCAGCAGACCCTGATGCAGAGGTCTAGCCCGGGACCAGGGTTCAATTCCCTGCCTCGGCGGGTCTTGGGCTCAAAAATCCACAGACCTGATAATTCTCGCCTCGGTGCCTATTCCAATCATGGAGTCCCACTCTGCAACTCTGGGCAATAGCTTGCTTAATCTCCACAACGGCCCCCACAACGCTAAGGATGCCTGGCCTCCACCTTGGGGGTGCCCAGGAGTGGACGCCTCACAGGGAAAGCCAGGATGGGTTCCACAGCGGTATTCGTACAAGCGCCTTGAGACCCTTGTGGGTGAGTAGTGCGCTATACAAGTATCAATTTACAATTTTACAAGTAAGGCAATATGCAATTCTTACACCTTACAACCCTCATTGTTTTATGTAACTTGTCCTGCACATTTATGTACACTCTAGTATAATTAGGCTGTGGGGATTTAGGTTTAAACCTATAATAACTGATAAAACCCCACTGTAGGAAAAATAGCCCTCACCGGTGAAAACATATAAACACTGAAAAAACACCTGGACAACCACAAACTAAATGCCATTCAAAGAAAGGAAAAAGAGAGTGAAAGAGTCATTTTATTCTTCCTGAAGGCGTCAATACAATGTAACTTTGTTATATAAGCTAGCAGAAAGAAAGACTGGCTAACATTATTCTGCTTGAGTTTTGTTCTTTAGGAATGCCACTAAATTGTTTCTTCTTCCTTTTACTTTTTCAGTTTTGTGGCCTTCGGTCTAAAGATGCAGGGTTTAGTTTCATGTTTTAGGTCTAGTTTAATTATTTTATAAACTATAGAGAATCAGGAAATATCAAACTCATATTTTATATTTTGGCTGCATTTGATTCTTTCACTGATAGGTAAAATGGCTGGTTTTATAAACATCTTTCCTAATATGTGTCATCACATTTACCCACAGAATGGGTAAAAACCCTTAATACATCAGACCATAGTTTCTAGTGAGTCAGTATTGATAGTAGGTGAATTGCCAACACCTCAGGCTTTAAACATTCAATGTAAGGTATAGTGACAAGTATATATATCACCAAGCATCTGGGATAGTGGTGAAAACATGACACCAGACTTTTGGAAAACATGGAATGCATTGTCACTTGAAATGCTCTGCAAAAAAGGTTATTTCCAAGTTCAACAAAGATTGGAGGGATAGTGTTTGTATTTGCAGTGATTCAGCTATGTATATAAAAAAGTTGTGTGATGACCTGTCAAAATTGATACCCGAGCTGAAGTGATTCCCTTGACACTTGTTAGATGGTATGCTGAAAGCATCTTTACAATCCTAAGAGTTAATGAGGGATGCTATTGACTTTTTAGTCCATATTGGTGCACCTTTTTCTTATGCACAGGAACTAAAACACAAATAATTATCATTTCAAGCTGTATTTGGCATCAAAGAAAGAGTCATCCCAACTGTGTCCCATAGCTGATGGTTCTCAGCCCAATGGGCTATGAATGCTGAGAGGGCCTTTTCACAGAAGTTTACATGGGAAGGAAAGAGCGAGCACACATGACCCAAAGACTCACTGAAGAAGTATTGTATGGTGTACTACAATAAGATTAATGTACAAAAATCTATTTGGACCTCAAATACACTATAAGTAGACTGTCTATATATCATGTTCTTTCAGTGAGGAAAGCAATCAATGATAAAAGTAAAACGTTCCATAAACACCGGAAAAACACTTTTTCTGTTGTTTTTAGTGGCGCGAAAATGTGTAACGACTGATAACAACTGTTTTTTAAGATATTGAAAACACTGAAAAAAAAACACCAGAATTTACCAAAAATAGAAACTGAAAACAGGAAAGCCTAAGTATAATGTATTGTGTTTATGTGTGATGTAAAGCACTCAGACACCGGACACTGGGATAAATAGCGCTATTAAAGAAGTACATAAAAAAATAGTTTAGTAGGTGCCATTCAAATAATTTTGTGTACAGTTTCTCATAAAAACAGATAAATCCTGTATTCTAACAGTTCATGCACATTTCTTACATGGGGGGTTGAATAAAGTTAAAAGCCTGCCTCTGAGCCAAAAGAAAGCCCTCTCGTCGCCTGTAGGATGCTGCTTCGAACAAGATGCAGACAATGTGTGGTAGCTGCTGGACTATGTCCCTGGGTCGTAAAATGAGTGACACAAGTACAAATTCGGGTAGTTCAGTTTTAGCAAATCTTGAACTGGCAATAAAATGAATAACTTGTGCAATAAATGCGCAGAGAAACAGAAACAACAGAACAAACGCAGGAATATCTTATAATCAATATATAAATGTATTTATAGTGGGACATCACATCAATTTCATATATGTTGGTTTGTTTTACACGGGTTGTCTTGGATTTATTGTTGAATCGATAGATTAGAATTGAATTGAAATGACATATATGTTATTGTATGCATTGTGTCTTTGCTAGATGCAATTTCTATTGTCCTGAAGATGGTCTGAGGGATTCACACCACAGAAGACCGAAACGTCGACTGTATCGCCCATTTCCCCAATATTTGATATATTTTAAGTGATTGTTTTGTCTACCAGGAGATACGTTGCTTCTTTGATTAATTGGGAATGGATGTTTTTACTCATGAATTACAGGTTGAATTGTAATATACCTTTTTCATGTGTTTGCATTGAATTAACTTCAGTTTTGATTGTACCCTGCCTAATGTGATTTACATATGAAAATACATTTATATGTTGATTATAAGATATTCCCGTATTTGTTCTTTTGTTTCTGTTTCGCTGTACATTTATTGCACAAGTTATTCATTTTATTGCCTGTTCAAGTTTTGCTAAAACTGAACTACCCACATTTTTTTAATATAACTCATTAGAAGTTACACTTCTTGAATAAAATCCCTTGTTGACACACTTTACCTGACACTATTTGAATGGCCCAAGCCTCCAAGGGTATATTGGGGTTTCCCACGCTACCATTCCAACAAGTACAAATTCAGCATATTTCCCTGGGTCGCCGTGATCCCAGAGAACTGGGATCTGTCAGGAACGGATCCCCCTACTTCCCAGCACTGGCTGCTTTGCAGAATACGATCAGATTAATGATTTCCAATTATATGCTCTAAGCATAAGGGCTGATGGTAAACCGTGCTGCCAGCGATGTTGCCACCCAGTGGCGGCTCCTCAGCTAAGGCGGAGGAGTGTTGCCCCGCTGGTTTTCAGCACTGCAAAAAAATATATAAGTAATGATAACACTCTGTTATTATCATTTTATTTTTCCACGCTGAGGAGATCGGCGGGGAGGGTGGGGTAGGGCGGGCTGGACTGCTCACAGAGGATGAGTGGTTGGGGCACTTTCTAAAAGCGCTTGACGGTCTGGACGGCCGTCTTAGGCTGGCCAAACAGTCATGCGCACTTAGCATGTTCTCTACCGGGCTGTAATGCCCAGTCTAGGTGGAGAACATGCACAACCTCCCATTCCCTGTCTGAGCGCCGAACCAGGGTGCTCAGACCAATCACGAAGCTGCTGTCATTGTGACAGCAGCATCGTGATTGGCTTTGGGGAGTCTGGGAGCCTGTGTGCTTCCGGTTTACACAGAAGCACAGGACGGAGGAGAAGTGGCAGCCGACCAGTAAGTAAGAGAACTTTTCTTTTTTTTACCTTTCCCCCTTCCCCACCCCACCCCACTACAACTGCCTGTGAGCAGCCGCCACTGCCAGTGTGCTATGGGCCCTAGAGCAAGGAAAGAAACCAGCCACCTGGCTGCTGTTTGAAATAAAGCAATATTTATGACTCAGTGGGCCCCCTCAAGCCTCTGAGGCCCAGTGCCACTGCACCTGCTGCACCGATGGAAACCACGCCCCTGAGAGCTGCAGTAAGGCACATTATGAAGGAAACTCACACTCCTAGAAGTCAGACATCTCGTTTCAGTGAGCTGTGTGGCATAGACTCATTCAGATGAGATGTCTGCCTTGTAGAAGGTGCAAGTTTCTTCCACAATGTTGAATAAAAAGCGAGTTTCAGCGTGAGGATACGCAGTCTATGTTAGTCTTAAAAATAGATACTGCTTCTGTCTGACCAAAGTATACATATGTGTAATCTGTATCTTCCCGCTCAGTCATACGGAGCCACCTGGTGATGCCCCCGAGGACTATGTTGGAGTATTGTCTGAGACGAGCTGCAACATGGGAAGTGAAAACTGAAAAATAAAATTATTGTGAATGAGGGTGAGCTGTGTGGCAGTGCACTAATTAACAATGTAAAGTGACATACCCAGGGTGCCATGGGCCTGATGCAAGAAGGGAAACTGGCCCCACCATCCTCTGGTTCTGTAGCAAAGATCACCCACTAATTAAGGTGCCGTCGGCCCCCGAGATCCCTGGATCATGGTGTCACTGCACCTGCTGCACTATTGATAGCCGCGCCCCTGTGGAGTAGATTTCACAAAAGCACGTGCCAACGATGCCTTACCCTTACTTTTAAAGAAATCCATTCTGGACACCAGGTTTCCATTCTTCAATACGTTAGGAGAGAATGCCTCTAGGGAAGGCACACTTACTACCTGGAGGAGCTTAGAAGTGACAAAAAGCATTCTTGCAGAAGTAAATAAATTTGAAGAGTGGGGAATATCTCTGAAAGAACAATCAAAAAAGGGCTACCCGTCACCATTGCTAAAAAGATCTAGGAAAAGAGAAGACTACACCATTCTGACCACTCATTCAATTCTACACGGTGCCAGGGGGGCAGAAACATCAACTAATAGTTACCAGAGACAAATGCAAGCCATTAATGACAATTGAATCAATTACGAGGCCGGTAAAACTGAAGAAAATGTTATAAAACTGCTCTCATGGAACATCGCAGGAGCAAAAAATATCCTAAATCAAAGCAGGAAAACAGCTACCTGGGATCAATACGATATCATAGCGCTGCAGGAAACTTGGTCAACTGAACCAATTGATGTACCGGGAAGATTATGTTTCCATGAAAAGGCGACACGCTGTCAGCGCTACGGCCGCGCAAGGGGAGGTCTATCTATTTACGTTTCCACCTCATTAAATATCAATGTCTCGCAAATGCCGGCTTCAGCAATGGATATGCAAATCATCAAGCTGGAGAGCACAATCAAACGTGTGCTAAGGACAATTGTCCTAATCAATATATATGCCCACCCGAAAAAACAGCAAAAAAAAGATCTGTTCCAACGTGTAGTTAATGTTGTAACTTCCATCCGCTTAGATCACCCAAGTTGGGAGATAATTGCTACGGGCAACTTTAACTCCAATCTTTTGCATCAATCGGAGGAAGAAGACAATATCTTAGTGGCAAACGAAATCTGGAATGTCGAATCTCAGGAGATTATATCGCCCATGAGATCAGACCAACTGGGTAAGCAACTGGTTTGGGACCTGGAACGACTCGATATACGGGTATTAAATGGAAGATCGAAGCACGACAAGCCGCCAGCTGCTACATACATAGGTCATAATACAAACTCAACTCTGGACTACACATTAATAACATTGCCCCTAATGAGCTTGGTCAAAAAATTTCAAATAATTGGTACTCTAGACAGTGATCATTCCATGCAACACATTGAAATGAAACTAAGCTCCCCTAGGTATACAATGGCTCCAAAAATACCAGGTCAATTATCAACTTACAACCTAAAGCGGCTTAAGTGGACAAGCAAAACACTATTCCAAATAGCGCTGGATGCCAAGAACCTATTACAAATGGTCATGGCAGAGAATGATCTTTGTTCTGAAACCTGGACCAACTTTCTAGAAAGACTGCCAAAATCAAGCAGCAAGCCCAGGAGCCATAGCAGTCCCACGACCAAAACCAAATTTTCAACAACCACCCTAGTTATGAAGACCCGTCTCCAAAAGCTCACAAGACAGGTACAAGGTTCAAGGACAAACCAAAGCACCTGGCAAGAAGTTCGGTTGATTAGGAAAGAATACAAAAAGTTAGTATGGAGGGAAAAAAAGAACAAATACAATGACTTTTGGTCCAAATTGATGCATAACATTAAAAAAGCAGATTCTAGAGCATTCTGGATGCAAATCAATGCAATCAACAGAGCAGTACAACCTACAAGCATGACATGCGTCCCGGAAAATCTTTGGGTCCAACACATAGTGGATACATTCGCGGTAAAACCATTGGAGCACCAGGCCATGTTGACCACAACAACACCTGAAATTACAAGAACTAGGGTCAAGGAAAGCAAATCCTCTTCCAGTCCCAGAGCCACATCTAATGGCAAGGAGGGCTTGGACCAATCAATCTTGTTAATTGACGATCAACAAATATGTTCCATAATAAAGAAAGGCAAACAAGAGAGCGCACCGGGGCCAAATGGCATCCCGCAGGCAATATACAAAGAGGACCCTGAATTCTGGGCGCGCAAATTTAATCTTCTATTCAAGTCCATTAGCAACTCAGGTCGGGTGCCTGAAAGTTGGAGGGGGGCCATCATCAACCCCATCTATAAAGGCGGAGATCGGAAAAATCCATCAAATTACCGCTTAATTGCCCTGATTGATGCAGAGGCAAAATACTATGCATCCCTGGTGCTAGCCGATCTGGTACAGTGGTCTGATATGAATAGCAAGGTTCCGTTAAATCAGACCGGGTTCCGTCGCGGAACTGGTGCAATGGCTAATGCAATGGCGCTGTGCATGATTGGCGAAAGCAGTCTACTTAACCATCGGGAACTGTATACCTGTTTTGTTGACTTTAAAGCGGCATTCGACCGTGTCAATAGAAATTTGCTATGGGCCAAACTGAAAAAGCAGGGCCTGCCGGAGTCAATCCTAATGCCGATTATCGACCTGTATAGCAACACCTGGATGCAGGTAAAAATCAACAATGGGCAAAGGCTAACCAGGAAGATACACACCTTTGATGGGTTGAAGCAAGGTTGTGTGCTGGCTCCCCACCTTTTTAATTTATTCATGGCCGATTTAACATCAAGGCTCGATTTGGTCAATGCCCATCCGCCTCGGCTGGGCACGCTTCGTGTAACCCACCTATCTTACGCCGATGATGTGGTCCTATTAAGCCAGACACGAATAGGCCTGCATCGGCTACTACAGGAGCTGACCCGCTACACAAAACAGAATATGATGGAAATAAATTGAGCAAAAACAAAAATCATGGTCATAACCCGACGCCATAAACCGCCACAAACATTTACCATAGACAATGTCAAACTTGAAGCGGTGGGAAGTTACAAGTATCTCGGAATACTGCTGGATAAGCGTCTTAACTTCCAGGCACAGTTCACCAGCATGGAAAAGAAGGGCATGGCCCTAATGCACGCCTTCACGAGCTTAGCTACTGAACTCAAGGGTCCTTTGGTCTCGCCACTGCTAACAATAATGAAAGCCAAACTTATTCCCACGATAGCTTATGGGAGCATACTGCACCATGGCAAGAGTGCACAACTTTTGGATAAGGTGCAAATGAGAATTTACAAGCGCATCTTTGCGCTACCAAGTGAAGCATCCCCGGCCCAGGTAAGACTGGAACTGGGCCTGAAATCTCAAGTGCTACTGAGGAAGTACGAGACCATAAAATTCTGGTATAATGTCTGGATGCACCAAGAGATCATGATCTATCGTGCTATGTGGGAAACCATCATCAAATGTCCAAACTCAAATTACGCCAAGTACCTCAAAACTTCATTGGAAACAACAAACCTGATTGAACTCTGGGAAACCAAGCTCCAAGTACCTTTATTCAAACAGGTGGTCAGGAAGGCAGCCATCAAACACTCATTGTTGGATGACAAAATAGCTTTCAGTCTCAGGTCACATGCCTGGATGACTATCCAATCATACAAAAAACTAGTGCCGGCACACTACCTGGACCTGACCTTCTCGCCTTATATCAAACATAAATATCTTAATATAAGGCTGGGTAGTTTGCCAACCAACGCCGAGCGTCCTAAGTGGAAGCCCCAAGAAACTGAAGGGTGTGGTCTATGCGGTGCAGCAAGGCAAGACTTTATCCACCTAATTTGCATCTGCCCGGCTCTCATAGAGGAACGTCGGAATTGGTTGAAAGCCAAGTTCAACCAGTTTGGAACACGTACCTGTAGATCTGCGATTATAAAAACATTATGCACCACAGACCCCCAATTTATTTGTAGATCAATCAAATTTATCGAACATTTTGAGAAAAAACAAAGATTATAGGCAAAATCTTGAACATGGAAATTGTTATTCTTTACTCTAGAAAGACACTTGTTTTTATTACCAATTCTAAATTTTATTACTCTCACATCAGTGTGTTTTTAGTATATTATCATATCTGTATTTTTGTAATGGTTTTAATTAACTATACAATAAAGTTTCACTGGTCATTCTTCAATACACCATTTTTCAGCAATTAATGTTGGGGGTGTAACTTTATTTGTACTGAATCCGAAAACGGGGAGCACGCTGAAAAGTATTTGAATATTTCCAGAGCAATCCATAAGATTTGCCTTTTAAACATACTTTTTAAATCTCATTTCTTTAGCCATATGTGGTGTAAAATTCACTGTTTTTCCGTGTTTTACAAAAAAAATAAACTTTTATGAGGTAAAAAACAATCCACTCCTTGGAAAGATGGGCCCACTCGCTTCACTGCTCGCTCACTATGATTCGGGGCAGATATTTAGACCTCAACCCATCATCCGATAATTTATTGGAGCTTTTAGGCGCTACATGCAAACACCGAAAACAAAGAGGCGGGGGTGGGGGTAAGGAGGAAGCTGGGTCCATAAGGTTCCAACAGGCAGGGAGACAGGGAAGGTAGGTGGGCGTGTCCGACCCTGCCTGACCTTTAATAGCTATTTTCCCTTGATTGTCTCTAGGCACTTTAATCATTGCTCAGGGGCAGATAGTGTTGCAAAGGGGAGAAGAAATGGACAGAATAGTTGACAGGGAAGAGGGGTGAAAAGGAGAAGGAAGGGAGTGGAGGGGCAAAGAGGGTAAGGTGTATAGGTGAATGGGGGGGGGGGCAAGAAACAGGTGCATGAATCAACAGAGTATGGAAGTGAGGGGGGAGAAAGGAGACAGAGGGGAAATAAGAAATAAAGGGAGGAAAATGACGTTATGAGCTAGGAGAAGATAGAGGGGCGACTTGAAAGAGAGAGGGGGGAAATAGGAAAGACAGATAAAGAGGGTCGGGAAACACTAGGGAAAGTCATCAACCGGGAGAGGAAAACCGGAGCTGGACAAAGGCTTGAAAACAAACTCAAGCAAAAATACAGATGAATAGCAGGACGGGGGAAAGGGACTGGCCATGAATGAAAGAAGGGGAGGGCAGGGAGGAAAGAGGGAAGGAGGATTGAAACAGAAAAGCCCGGCAGAGAGAGACGCGGAGTAAAGGATTGGAGGAGGAAGGACTGAAGACAGAAAGTGAAAGAGAGAGAGCGGGGAGTATAGAGGGGAGAGGAGAAGCAGCCTGTGGCGAGAGAGGCGCATGGAGCAGGGCTGGGTCTGACGCGCACCTCCGCAGGAAAGCAGAGCTCGGACGGGGAGGCGCTGTGAGGCTCTGTGCGAGCGCTGGAGCAGGTTCAAGGCGCTGGGAGAGCCTGGGCGAGGCGGCAGGAAGGAAGCCCAGTCTGGGAGCCCCGAAGCACCGGCTCCGAGACCCCTTCACCGCCGGAGAGCCCGAGTTCACTGCCCCAGGACTCCGCGGAACCCAGGATGGAGCGGAGGCGCGCGGCTGAGAGAGGTACAAAGTGAGGGGAGAGCGGGGTGAGGCACCTGGGAGAGGGCACGCAGAGTGAGGAGAGGGGCAACTAGAGCCCTGTGGGCGTTGAGCGCCTGGTGCCACTGCACTGTGCGGGAGGAGAGGGCGCACTGCACTATACAGGAGAGGGGCGCACTGCACTGTACGGGAGGAGAGGGGCGCACTGCACTGTACAGGAGGAGAGGGGCGCACTGCACTGTACGGGAGGAGAGGGCATGCGCTGCACTGTACAGGAGGAGAGGGGCACACTGCACTGTACGGGAGGAGAGGGGCGCACTGCACTGTACAGGAGGAGAGGGGCGCAGTGCACTGTACAGGAGGAGAGGGGCTCACTGCACTGTACAGGAGGAGAGGGACGCACTGCACTGTACAGGAGGAGAGGGGCGCACTGCACTGTACAGGAGGAGAGGGGCGCACTGCACTGTACAGGAGGAGAGGGACGCACTGCACTGTATGGGAGGAGAGGGGCGCACTGCACTGTACAGGAGGAGAGGGGCGCACTGCACTGTACGGGAGGAGAGGGCATGCGCTGCACTGTACAAGAGGAGAGGGGTGCACTGCACTGTACAGGAGGAGAGGGGCACACTGCACTGTACGGGAGGAGAGGGGCACACTGCACTGTACAGGAGGAGAGGGGCGCAGTGCACTGTACAGGAGGAGAGGGGCGCACTGCACTGTACAGGAGGAGAGGGACGCAGTGCACTGTACAGGAGGAGAGGGGCGCACTGCACTGTACAGGAGGAGAGGGACGCACTGCACTGTACGGGAGGAGAGGGGCGCACTGCACTGTACAGGAGGAGAGGGACGCACTGCACTGTATGGGAGGAGAGGGGCGCACTGCACTGTACAGGAGGAGAGGGGCGCACTGCACTGTATGGCAGGAGAGGGCATGTGCTGCACTGTACAAGAGGAGAGGGGTGCACTGCACTGTACAGGAGGAGAGGGGCACACTGCACTGTACAGGAGGAGAGGGGCGCACTGCACTGTACAGGAGGAGAGGGACGCACTGCACTGTACGGGAGGAGAGGGGCGCACTGCACTGTACAGGAGGAGAGGGGCGCACTGCACTGTACGGGAGGAGAGGGCATGCGCTGCACTGTACAAGAGGAGAGGGGTGCACTGCACTGTATGGGAGGAGAGGGGCGCACTGCACTGTACAGGAGGAGAGGGGCGCAGTGCACTGTACGGGAGGAGAGGGGCGCACTGCAGTGTACAGGAGGAGAGGGGCGCACTGCACTGTACGGGAGGAGAGGGGCGCACTGCACTGTACAGGAGGAGAGGGCCGCACTGTTGGGAGGAGAGGGGCACACTGCACTGTACGGGAGGAGAGGTGCGCACTGCACTGTACGGGAGGAGAGGGGCACACTGCACTGTACAGTAGGAGAAGGCACTCACTGCACTGTACAGGAGGAGAGGGCATGCACTGTACAGGAGGAGAGGGGTGCACTGCACTGTACAGGAGGAGAGGGGCGCACTGCACTGTACTGTACAGGAGGAGAGGGGTGCACTGCACTGTGCGGGAGGAGAGTGGCGCACTGCACTGTACAGGAGGAGAGAGCGCGCACTGCACTGTACAGGAGGAGAGGGTGCACTGCACTGTACAGGAGGAGAGGGGCGCACTGCACTGTACAGGAGGAGAGAGCGCGCACTGCACTGTACAGGAGGAGAGGGGCGCACTGCACTGTACAGGAGGAGAGTGGCGCACTGTACGGGAGGAGAGGGGCACACTGCACTGTACAGTAGGAGAAGGCACTCACTGCACTGTACAGGAGGAGAGGGCATGCACTGTACAGGTGGAGAGGGGTGCACTGCACTGTACAGGAGGAGAGGGGTGCACTACACTGTACAGGAGGAGAGGGGTGCACTGCACTGTGCGGGAGGAGAGTGGCGCACTGCACTGTATGGGAGGAGAGGGGCGCACTGTACGGGAGGAGAGGGGCGCACTGCACTGTACAGGAGGAGAGCGCGCACTGCACTGTACAGGAGGAGAGGGGCGCGCTGCACTGTACAGGAGGAGAGAGCACGCACTGCACTGTACAGGAGGAGAGGGGCGCACTGCACTGTACAGGAGGAGAGGGGCGCACTGCACTGTGCGGGAGGAGAGGGCGCGCACTGCACTGTACAGGAGGAGAGGGACGCACTGCACTGTACGGGAGGAGAGGGACGCACTGCACTCTACAGGAAGAGAGGACGCACACTGCACTGTACAGGAGGAGAGGGACGCACTGCGCTGTACGGGAGGAGAGGGCGCACTGCACTGTACGGGAGGAGAGGGGCACACTGCGCTGTACAGGAGGAGAGGGGTGCACTGTGCGGGAGGAGAGGTCGCGCACTGCACTGTACAGGAGGAGAGGGGTGCACTGCACTGTACAGGAGGAGAGGGGCGCACTGTGCGGGAGGAGAGGGCACGCACTGCACTCTACAGGAAGAGAGGGCGCACACTGCACTGTACAGGAGGAGAGGGACGCACTGCACTGTTCGGGAGGAGAGGGCGCACTGCACTGTACGGGAGGAGAGGGGCGCACTGCAATGTGCGGAAGGAGAGGGGCGCAGTGCACTGTACGGGAGGAGAGGGGCGCACTGCACTGTACGGGAGGAGAAGGGCACACTGCACTGTACGGGAGGAGAGTGGCGCACTGCACTGTATGGGAGGAGAGGGCCGCACTGTTGGGAGGAGAGGGGCGCACTGCACTGTACGGGAGGAGAGGGGCGCTCTGCACTGTACGGGAGGAGAGGGGCGCACTGCACTGTACAGGAGGAGAAGGCATGCACTGCACTGTACAGGAGGAGAGGGGCGCACTGCACTGTACAGGAGGAGAGGGCTTGCACTGCACTGTACAGGAGGAGAGGGCATGCACCTCACTGTACAGGAGGAGAGGGCATGCACTGCACTGTACAGGAGGAGAGGGGCGCACTGCACTGTACAGGAGGAGAAGGCACTCACTGCACTGTACAGGAGTAGAGGGCATGCACTGCACTGTATAGGAGGAGAGGGGCGCACTGCACTGTGCGGGAGGAGAGGGGCGCACTGCACTGTACAGGAGGAGAAGGCACGCACTGCACTGTACAGGAGGAGAGGGGCGCACTGCACTGTACAGGAGGAGAAGGCACTCACTGCACTGTACAGGAGGAGAGGGCATGCACCGCACTGTGCAGGAGGAGAGGGCATGCACTGCACTGTACAGGAGGAGAGGGGCGCACTGCACTGTACAGGAGGAGAGGGGCACACTGCACTGTACAGGAGGAAAGGGCACGCACTGCACTGTACAGGAGGTGTTCTGCAGCACACATAGAAAGAGGAAATCACCTCTAACAATTGTTTTTGTTTAGGAAGGGTTCCCTTCCTGAACAAAAACAATCTCCCCATGACGCAGGCCGCCTTGCACCATGGTGCAAGGGTACCTGAGCCGGCACATGGCAGCAGTTTGTGAAGCAAAGAGATGCGACATATTGCAAATATGTTGCATCCCTGTGCTTTGAAAGTGACTCAGTGCGGTGCAGCCAAATGGCTTGCAGAATGCACTGAGTCACTTTCTTGAAAGTCTGTCCCAAGGTTTGTAGATTTATATAGCGCGGCTTATCACCAATGAGGGTATCAAGGTGTTGTCCATGGGCACGGTGATTTGCCCAGAATCAAATGATGTTTTTTGTACCTATGCTGAGACTGAAACCCGAATCCCCAACTCCTGAGCCAGCAGTTCTGCTCACTGCACCACATCCTCTACCCCAATTAAAATTATTTATGTATCTCAGGGTTTTGTGATGCTTTGACCAGGGCGCGGACAGCAGTGATACCAGCTTGGTGCACATGGATGTCTAGATGCCACAACAGCTGTAGGCTAGAGCAGGTGATTGAATAGGGTGACCAACCGTCAGTAAATTTCACGGACCGTCCTTAATTTGGATCTCACATCCGTTGTCAGTGTCGATCCCTTTTACGGACGCCTTTTGTCCGTATTTTTTCGGCATTGCGGAACATCACTGTTCCCCATCAGAAGCCTCAGCTCCCAGATGGGGCCACCTTGCACTCCTCTGAGCACACGAGCAGCCCCACCCCGCACATTGTCATTCTGTCTGTGGCTGATTGCCACATACAGAATGGCAATGGGCCAGTCTGTGCTCTTTCCACATGTGGTGGGCCTCCTCCCTGCTCGGTCAAGGGCAGGACATTCAGTCAGGTGGCAGAAATGAACAAAAACGCCCATCCTGCTAGGTGAGAATCCAGTTCATGAAAGGGTACTGAAACAAGTAAAAAAAAGGGTTATGGGTCTTTCACTGTCTCATCATTTTAAAACTGACACATTTTCAATGTTATATTCAACAAAGCCATGGTTGCTACTTTTTTTATTTTATGTAAAAGCAACCTTTGACAAAGCCAATAGTTTTAGCTTGTAGGTGTAACACTACTTGTTGTGTTATATATCTAGATGCAATGGCAAAAACAGAAAATTACCAGTCGGACGGCACAATATGCTAAGCACAGATTTTTAGCTTTGGTGTTTTCCGGCCACGCCCTTAATTTCGTCGAACACCCCCTTTGGAGGTAAGACCTTGACTCCGGTCATAGGTCTGCAATTTCCCCGCAGCTCCTGCTCTCCGTCGTTGCCTGCGGAGCCCCTGGCCCAAGGTGTTAGAGGCTGCTGCCTCCAAGGTTTTGTGATCTTATGTTTGTGCTAATTCTGCTACTTGCTACTTTTGTTTTCCTTTCTGTATCCGCTATTTCCTGCATTTGCTTCTTTTTGTTTAAACTGTGTCAACTTCACTGTTTCCCTTCTGTGCCTGCCCCTTACGCTTCCCCCACTCCCGCCACTGCTGCCCTGGCCCGCCCCTCTACCAGCACCCGGTCTCCCGCCTCCCAGCTGAGCTTCCCTCCCCTATATAATGCAGACTGCTGTGCGGTCGCGCCTAAGGCAAGCCCATCCGCGCCTGGATCGTGCCCAGTACCAGATCCCCTGCCCCCCCACCCCCGAGAGCCCCGACAAAGCTACGACGCCGACTTCCTCCACGGACTCTATACCGGCCGACCATCGAACTGCTTTCAGGCCAGCCCAGCATGCACCCACTGACCCTTCACCTGCCGCGACTACAGCTTCACCAGCTGCCGAACACCCGCACGCCTCACCCCACCCATCAGAGCAGAACGCAACCATCTCAGATGCTTACTACTCAACACCCGCTCTATCCACAAGCACGCTGTCGAACTCTGGGACCTACTTGACTCAGCTTCCCCGGACGTCGCCTTCCTAACAGAGACCTGGATGAACCCCTCCTCGGCACCGACATCGCCAGAGCGATCCCAGATGGATACAAGATCACCAGAAGGGACCGCACCAACAAACCGGGAGGAGGAATCGCCATCGTCTACAGAAGTGCCCTCAGAATCTCGACCTGCACGACAGACACCTTCAGCACTGTCGAGCACCTGCACTTCCAGATCCACCTTGACCCCAACACCACTCTCAGAGGAACACTCGTCTACAGACCCCCCGGCCACAGTTCATCGACCCCATCTCTGACATCGTCAACACGCATGCTATTGTGTCCGCAGACTACATCCTCCCCGGATCCCTGAATTTCCACCTCAAGAACGCCGACTACAGCAACTCTGCCACTCTGCTTGATAACCTCGCCAACCTCGGACTCAAACAGCTTACGACTCCTACCCTCACCGCCGGTCACACACTCTATTCCTTCCTCTCAACCTTTAGCCACGCCATCGAACTCCACTGGACCGACCACCGCTGCATCCACTTCACCTTCAAGAAACCCCCCACGCACCTCCACCCACTACGGATCCCCTCCCGCAGCTGGTACAAGGTCACGGAAGACCAGCTCATCACCACCCTCGCTCGAGACCCACTGACAAACACCACCGACACCAATACAGCCGCCAGCAACCTCAGGCAATGGATCAACGACTGCGCCAACACTCTCACCCTGATCAAAAAACCCTCAAACAGACGCACCGACAGAAAGGCAAGCTGGTTCACCACCGAATTCAGGAAACCAAGAACATTTTCAGAAGACTCGAGAAAAGGTGGTGCCACGAAAAGACACCAGAAAACCACACAGCCCTAAAGAACGATATCTGCAAGCACCACAAACTCATCCGAGCCACCAAGAAGACCTCCTTCAAGGAACGCATCGACAACAACGCACACAACAGCAAAGAGCTCTTCAACATCGTGAAGGAGCTCTCCAACACCAGCTCCAACTCCAACGACATCCCGCTGTTGCAAGACCTCTGCGATTCCCTAGCCACCTTCTTTCACCGCAAGTTCGCAGACATCCACGACAGCTTCAACACCCAGACCCCCCTACAGCTGCCAACACTGCAGAACCACTGTCCCCCAGCCTCACCAACCACCTGCGGACCCAGAGGACCTCAAGAACTTCTGGCCCATCTCCCTTCTTCCGTTCCCGGCGAAAGTCATCAAAAAATCGTCAACAAGCAATTTACCCACTTCCTCGAGGAGAACAGCATCCTGGACCAGTCCCAATCCGGTTTCCGCAACAATCACAGCACCGAAACTGCCCTCATAGCTGTCACAGACGACATCAGGACCCTACTGGACAGTGGCAAAACTGCGGCCCTCATCTTCCTGGACCTCTTGGCCACCTTCGACTGCCACCACACCCTACACACACGCCTACACGACGCAGGATTACGCGACAAAACCCTGGACTGGATCACCTCCTTCCTCACCAACAGAACCCAGAGGGTCCGCCGTCTGCCCTTCCGCTCCAAAGCCACCAAGATCATCTGCGGCGTCCCCAAGGATCATCCCTCATCCCTGCCCTCTTCAAAGTCTATATGGCACCACTCGCCAACATCGTCCGCTCGCACAACCTCAACATAGTCTTCTACGCCACAACACTCAACTGATCCGCTCACTCACCAAAAACCCTGCCACCGCCAAAACCAGCCTCCAGTTGCCAGCTGGATGCAGACCAGCTGCCTGAAAACTTAACTCAGAGAAGACAGAAGTCCTCATCCTCGGATCCACCCCCTCAGCCTGGGATGACTCCTGGTGGCCAGCCTCCCTGGGAGCCGCGCCCACACCCACCGATCACACACGCAACCTGGAGGTCATCCTGGACTCATCGCTCTCAATCACCCTGCAAGTCTACGCCGTCTCCTCCTCCTGCTTCAACACCTTGTGCATGCTCCACAAGACCTACAGATGGATCCCCACCGAAACCAGAAGAAAGGTCACACAGGCCCTTGTCAGCAGCAGGATGGACTACTGCAACGCCCTCTAAGCAGGAACCACGGCCAAACTCCAGAAGAGACTCCAGCGCATACAGAACGCCTCATCCTCGACATTCACCGCCACACCCACATCACTGCCCACCTGAAGGACTTGCACTGGCTCCCAGTCAAGAAGAGGATCACCTTCAAGCTCCTCACCCACGCCCACAAAGCACTACACAACTACAGACCAGCATACCTCAACAAGCGAATCACCTTCTACACCCCAAATCACCAGCTGCGCTCTGCCGACCTCACCCTCACCGCCAGCCCACGCGTCCACGGGACCTCCACCGGCAGCAGATCCTTCTCCTACCTCACTGCCAAGACATGGTACACCCTCCCCACACAGCTGCGACAGACACAGGACCTACAGACCTTCAGGAGACTTCTCAAAACCTGGCTGTTCGAGCAGTAGCAGCATTCCCCACCCCAGCGCCTTGAGACCCTCACGGGTGATTAGTGCGCTCTACATATAAGTGATTGATTGGTTGATTGATTGATTTGGAGAGACCCCCAGTTTTTTCATCCCACTTAAAGCCCTGGAAACAACACCATGTCACAGTGGCACTGTGCATCATGCATGACTCATGACTTCCACTTTTTTGGATTGCCTATGTACACGGGCATAGTGAGCCCTCCCCTGCCCCACCCCTTGCTGTAGGAACTACAGCAGAGGTGGAGTCCTTGATGCCATACCCAACTGAAAGCACCTGTACCCAACTATTTACTACCGAATAGATTTTTTGGGGGGGGTGTAACATTCTAAACGAGCCTCCTGAAGCTACGCCCCTGGGGGCAAACAGTACTATGGAATGAGGGCAGTTGCAGAATGGGCGGCCAGTGCAGTATGGCCGGAGTAGACCGCAACTATAGGGTGCTGGTCTGCAGCCTGTGTGTTTGTAAGGGGGGGCTCCATGTGGGGGAGAGGCTGATCCCTCTCTGGTGAGGTGGGACGCTGCTCTTTGTAGAGCCAGGGTGAGGCACACCTCCCTGCACACTCTAAAGTGAAACTGCACTTTGTGTGGGAGAGTGGGTGGCACTGCACCTCGTTGGGAGGGGCACACAGCATCCTATGTGGGAGTATAGTGGACTGCACTCGAGGGGCGGGGGGAGGGAGGTGGGGGAAGTATTAATTTGCCATCGAGAGAGCTGCATGGCCCGGCGGGGGGAGACATGCAGGCCAGGGGCTTCCCCCGGGGAAGGGGGAATACCGGAACTCAATTCACCTGCCTTAAAGTCCAGCTGGTAAAGAACATGGTAGCAGGACAGACTGTGGGGTGTGAGGTGTATAGGGCATAGTGCACGCTGTGAGGTGTATAGGGCAGACTGCACGCTGTGCGGTGAATAGGGCAGACTGCACGCTGTGAGGTGTATAGAGCAGAGTGCAGGGCAGACTGCATGCTGTGAGGTGTATAGGACAGAGTGTGCGCTGTAGAGTGCATAGGCAGACTGCACGCTGTGTCGTGTACAGGGCAGACTTTGGTGACCGGACTATGTCGTTCTCACCTGCTTCTTTTATTGCTCTCTCCCCCCCCCTCCGCTGCACTGCATATTGTTCCCATGCTGTATTTTTTTTCTGGGTTTGCTTCCTTACTGTCAGCCTACTATGTAATGTAATGTCCTTCTGCTGTTTACTGTGTGTATGTAAAGCGCTCTGATACCTATGGGTTAAGCTAGCGCTATATAAAAATTTAAAAATAAAAAATAAATAAAGTATAGGGCAGACTGCGCGCTGTGATGTGTATAGGGCTGACTGCACGATGTAGAGTGCATAGGCAGACTGAATGCTGTGCTGTGCATAGGGCAGACTTCACGCTGTGCATAGGCAGACTGAATGCTGTGCTGTGTATAGGGCAGACTTCATGCTGTATAGTGCATAGATCAGACGGCACTTCCCACGAGGACGGGCCTCATCTGGTTCGGGAAGCAGCGCTCCGCAGGCAGCGAGTGAGAGCCGGTGCCGGCGACGGGCGTGTTTGGGGTGCGCCGCCTGAGGTGCCGCCTCCCTGGTGGAAGCGTCAGGAGGAGAGCAGGCCCGACCGGCTCCACTCGTTTCTCGGTCGGGGGCAGCGGGGCTGATGGCCGCCCTGTGCCCTGGCCTCCCGCTGCGACAGGTGGCACGCATGGGGGCACCAGGGAGGCGGCCTGACTGCAAACACTGCGCGTGAATACAGCACTCTCTCCTGCATCCCCGGAGGGCCCACAGATGCGGGGCAGCCAGAGCACCGAGCACTCATTCACAACTCGGCACTTTCGGTCTCTCCGCCCTACACTTCCTCTCTCTTTATCTCACTAACGCAGGTTCTCTTTCTTCCCTGCTTTCTCTCGCGGTCACTACTCTCTTATCCCTCTCTTCGTCCTCCGTTCTCCCTCTTCCTCCCCCGTTCTCCCTCTTCCTCCCTCCTCTCCCCTGCTCGGGGCCAAAGCAAGGTCTGCTGGCAGACACCCGGCCGCATGCCTGTGTGGGCCGGCCCGGCCCGGCGCAGGTGAACGGCCAGAAATACCAGAGCGAGGGCGGGAATATCCCTGAGATTTTTCAAATCCCATTGACATTTGCTGTGAGAGCAGGAGCTCGCCCACAGTCTTAGAATTCAAGGGCTCAAGAAAATATATATTTTTTAATTGCTGTTTTCTTAGGTGCAACCTGGCACTTCAATCGCTATGAGAATTAATAGGTTGGAGGTGCACAACACGCACTCCAGTTCGTCAGTGTGTATCTGTCAGCAGTAAAGGTACCCTTGCGGAGTGGAAGTTGTCCCTGATTGGCAGCCTCCATTTTGGAGGTTGGCGGTGCCCATTCGCAGGAGCTTGAACGGCGCAGGGTACCACTGCCCCCTCCATGCCCCTACGACCTTGGCATTATGCCAGTGTTTTTAAATTGAAGACCCTGTCTTTGTGAGGTATAGGAGCTGCAATTTTAGCATTTTGCAAATGCCAGTGCCGGAAAGGTCTACCACCCCTAGCAGACCTGCATCCCTGCATGCGCAAAGTGGTAGGATCCCAGGAGGAATACAGCCTCATTAATATGCATGACGTAAGATATTTGATACTCTTGCCAAACCTTTGTTTTGCCCTATGACAGTGAGACATGCATTGCAGCACAACACATTTTCCCGGTCCAAAGCAGACACTATGCCCTATATGTTTACATCCAGATCCAATATGCTGCATGATTGACAATATGACTGGGTTGTACATTGCATTAGGATACCCAGAGCAAACCCTCTGCTCGCTTTGTGTGTAGGGCTATGTGTATCTCGATGCAAACAACAGCCTGGACTGGATAAGCTGCTTAGCTATGGGGTAAACTTGAGTGCAGTGTTATGTTCTGTTAAGAAGATCGGTAGAGCGCACTGTCAACCAGGAGGATGTCCTAGCTCTGGTGATGCGTCTTGCTATGTGTGGCTGAATGGGTGATGTTTGCTTTTGGCTGTACAAGTCTGACATCCACTGTAAACGACCTTGTTTTTAAGGGGTATTTAAACATAGACAATAAAATATAGCAATTATTTTTAAAGGTACATTTTACACAAGGAAGCAATTCTGTTATCTGCTTTGTTTGGGCCAGCTCATTTATTTCCATTAGGACTGCCGCTTGACACTGCCAGGGTAAAAGTAATTGGTGTCAGACAACTAATTTCTCACTCATTGGGAGTGGGTGTCACATCTTCATGAAGAATGTCACTCATAACCAGTCCTTAGGATCACACTGCCTTCCATAGATTAAAATGATTTGGAACTATCATTCTTCTGTTAAAATATTAACTTTTGGTAAAAAATCTTTCATTCTCCCTTCTGATCACCTCAAGATAGCTTGTCTCATGCAACAAACTGGGTGCGAGGATGATAATATACTAGGTGTGGGGAATCACCATTGTTCGGTTAAGGTCTCAATAGTGCTGGACACATGATGAGCTGAGGCACACCTTTACTGGCACTAACCTGACCTAAAAGGGCCTGAGCATATGATTTGCACTGGGAAGGAAACTTCATACTGGTGCTGTGCCAAGAATAATGTGCAAACTTTGTGAACACTTAACAAGAGCTAGTAAGGAACTGAGATGCAGATGGGAGAACACATGTTATTTCTGCCATTTGGGCACCAGCTCACATGATCAATATCACCAATTTTTAACGCAGAGCAACCAAACTTACTGCACTGTGTCGTACAACAAGGAAAACACATTGTAGAGCCATATCTACTAGGATTGGCCTACTGCTGCTATCTTCTTCTTCACTGGAGCTCTAAGGCGGCCTTGCATGATGCACATTCCCACACCTGGTGCAGAGGTGAGGGTACGGTGGAAAAGGCAAAGAAGATGTACTGAAGGCATTCAATTCCAGTACAAAGTCCTACATCTAATGAAACTGAGAAGGATCCTGCAATGGATGTGTGCAGTGCACTTCAACATGCATGCAATTCCTTGAATTTTAGGAAAAATCTAAATAGTTTCCCTTGTTAATGCCTGCTTCAAGGAAGCATTGATTTTGATGCAAAGTCCCATGTGGCTGGCTTAGTAGATCAGGCTTTGTGCCGCAATCTTTGGGGGTTTTCACTGGTCCACCCAAGTTTCTTCCCAGTGAAGCCCCCCTTGGCATAAAGCGATGTAAAGCAAAGCAATTGCTTCTTGCACTGAGGAAAGGACCTATCCAACGCAAATCTTTTGCGGTGGAAACTAAATACCAATGTGTAGATGTGTGTTGCTTTTCATCACTTTGCGTTGTGTTGCTTTGCATCCCTTTGTGGCAGCACAAAGCCTTACTACATCTGGGCCTGGGTGTTTCTAAAGGCAAGCTGTAAGCAACAGTGTTGCTCTCTCATCTGGTACAGGCAGTAGGCAGCAGTGGTGCAGTCTGTGTCTCCACACCTGGGCAGGCAGTAGGCAGCAGTGGTGCGGTCTCTCTGTGCCTGCACTCCTGGTACAGGCAGTAGACAGCAGTGTTGCTGTCTCTCTGTGTCTCTAAGCCTGGTGCAGGCATTAGGCAGCAGTGTTGCGGTCTCTCTGTGCCTGCACACCTGGTACAAGCAGTAGGCAGCAGTGGTGCTGTCTCTCTGTGCCTGCACACCTGGTACAGGCAGTAGGCAGCAGTGGTGCTGTCTCTCTGTGCCTGCACACCTGGTACAAGCAGTAGGCAGCAGTGGTGCTGTCTCTCTGTGCCTGCACACCTGGTACAGGCAGTAGGCCTATGTGGTGCTGTCTCTCTGTGCCTGCACACCTGGTACAGGCAGTAGGCCTATGTGGTGCTGTCTGTGTCTGCAGCCCTGGTACAGGCAGCAGTGGTGCTGTCTCTCTGTGCCTGCACACCTGGTACAAGCAGTAGGCAGCAGTGGTGCTGTCTCTCTGTGCCTGCACACCTGGTACAAGCAGTAGGCAGCAGTAGGCAGCAGTGGTGCTGTCTCTCTGTGCCTGCACACCTGGTACAAGCAGTAGGCAGCAGTGGTGCTGTCTCTCTGTGCCTGCACACCTGGTACAGGCAGTAGGCCTATGTGGTGCTGTCTGTGTCTGCAGCCCTGGTACAGGCAGCAGTGGTGCTGCCTCTCTGTTTTCTGCACACCTGGAACCGGCAGTAGGTGGCAGTGGTGCTGTTCTATTTCTGCACATCTGATACAGGCAGTAGGCACCAGTGGTGCCATCTCCCTGGTACAGGTAGTAGGCGGTAGTAAGGCTGTCTCTCTTATTTATTTGATTTATTTATTTATTTTAAAAGTTTTATATAGCGCTAGCTTAACCCGTAAGTATCAGAGCACTTTACATACACACAGTAAACAGCAGAAGGACATTGCATTACATAGTAGGCCGGCAGTAAGGAAGCAAACCACCGAAAAAAATACAGCATGTGCAATAAATATGCAGTACAGCGGATGATGGGAGAGCAATAAAAGAAAAGGCGAGAGTGACATAGTCTGGTCTCCCACTATCCATGAAAGTCCAGAGAGAGAGGAGACAACTCGGATAAAGAAGACTAGGTTAGTTGACGTTGGTCATGAAAGTATTTGTTTAGGAGAGGGAGTTTCAGGTCCCTTTTGAAACAGGAGAAGGAGGGGTTGCATCTGAGGACTCCAGGGAGAGCGTACCATATCCTGGGAGCGTTGCCAGAAAACGATCGGTATTGGGTAGTTTTCTTTTTCAATTTCGGAGGAATAAGAAGGAGTGAGTTGGAGCTTCTCAGTGTTCTGGATTGACCTGCTCTACTCAGTTTATTATTTAAGTAGTTGGGGTCAGGAGAGTGAAGGGTTTTGTGTGTGATGCAGGCCAATTTATAGATACATCTCCCTTCCATGGGAAGCCAATTGAGGCAGTTGAGAGCTGGAGTGATGTGTTCAAATCTTTTAACTCCAGATATGAGTCGAGCGGACATGTTCAGCACTGCTCTTAGAGGGGCTAGGTGAGCTTTCGGAGTCCCTGTAAGGATGGCGTTCTCGTAGTCGATTTTATAGAGAACTAGGGATTGGTCTACTGTCTTGAGGTCATCGTGGGGTAAAAAAGCTTTCAGTTTCTTTAGGTCTCTCTGTGTCTGGTACAGGCAGTAGGCAGCAGTGGTGCCATCTCTATGTTTCTGCACATCTAGTGCAGGCAGTAGGCAGCAGTGATTTGTGCTGCGTTGCGTGGCTTCATAAATTTCACTTCGAGGCTTGTGTCATGCATGTACCACTTTGCATGGTGCAAACATGACGCAAGCCTCTCATAAATATGGCCTTGCATTTTTAGTAACTTTTGTTCTGCATGAACTGGAGACATTTTTTTTTATTGCAGATTATGCAAATGCAGCTGATTCATAATTATGTGAAAAACAACACGGCCGCAAAAATCGCATAATTCCAGTGGCCCTCGTTATAGAAGACTGCATGCATCTGTGCAGGCAATGTTTGTAGTAAAATCAAGGAATCAACAGTAAAAAAATGGCCCATCAAAGCATAAAACAGGCCGACAAACAGCCAGAAAACCGTCCCACACGCTGACTTGTCAGACCAGCCTCATGAATTTACCAAATTCCCTATTGCATAGCTACCAAATCTCCCTGGTCCCTGTGTGATGTGCTACTCCAGTCCAGTATTTATTTCATTGACTTCTCTAACTTGTAACCCTGTTTTATAATGCAATAAATAAGACTACAAGCCCCAAAATTCAAAGAAAAACCTGGACTGGAACTCACATTACTTGTGGACCTCGGAACTTGGCAGGGCTGCTTTCTATAGTCCAGTCCACCCCTGTCCACCTCCCTGGTTAGAAAGAGAACTGCCAACAAGTCTCTGAAAAAAGTAAATGTCCTGAAATCCCTGCCTTGCTGCTGATTTCACTGAACTACACAGGTGCATTTCCTGATCAAGATACGTGTTAACTAAGTGACAAACAGACCTATTACACAAAGGTCACTTGTGTGTGCCATGCCATTTATTTGTCAAGATGCAGAGTCACAAGCCACAGGGTTCATCGTGTCTCTGATATTGATGCCAAGGCACAAAATATAATTTCTTGCGTCCATCAGTCATGGGTCCAAAGTTTCTGTGATTTCTTTTACAGCTTTATCATTGGATTAATTAGTTGTTGAATGAAGTGACTATGAAAACGGAACACGGCGGAAGCCTTATTGCTTGGGACCATTTACTTGTTACGTGTTCGTGATTTTCGAGCTGTTTTGAATCCTCCAGTTCCAACGGCCGGAGCGTCGGCCGTTGGCCGGTAACGCCTGTGACGTCAGACACCTCGCGCCCAGCGTCCTCTTAGCGTTACCCGGCAGTCAGACCTGGTTGCCAGGCAACCGCTGCTAAACTACCGGTTTGTTGTGGTTTAAATAAACACCTCCAGGTGAACCAGGCCAATTAAGATGCACATGAGAGGATTTGCCGCGAGCCGCTTTTACAACTCGGGTGGATTAACCGGGGCGACCTGGCTGTGTTTATTTAACGTGACAGATTAGAAGGGGGGCAGGGCAAGACGCAGTGACTGGCTGGGTTCTTCTCGGCACCCACACAGACCTGTTTACCAATTGTACTATCTCATTCAAATCAGAGCTGCTTTGCTAAATTTGGAACAGGAGAACCAATTTCGAGTCTCAGCGTCTTCTCAGCATCCTGTAATTCTGGGCAAACCAGTTCATCTCCCCGTGTTTACAAAAACAAAAACATGAATGTGTCCTTTTAATGGGTGCTCATGTAAGCGCTCCAAATACCTTCGGGTTGAGTTCGGTCTACACAAAACAAAAAAAAAAATACTGCAAAACATATATACATATATCTCCAACCAAATCCTCCTCTCTCTCAGGAAGAAAGAACCACACAGGTAAACGGGTCCAACGCGGTTTATTCAGCTTTCAGGGCATGACGCGTTTCGTCGGAAGACTTTTTCAAATGCCTCAAATCACGAAAATGCTGACCAATGTCCACTTAAAACCAGCATGCCTTACTGCGATTGGTTGTAGTCATCTGGCAGGCACGGGGGAGCATCTCGAAACTCGGCACTCCGTGTTTCGCGTAGGCAGTCACTCAGCGTATGTACTTCCCAAGTGTGTGTGTGTGTGTATATATATATCAGGGCCGGCTCTAAGCTCATGGTGGCCCTGGGCAGGGAGCGTAGGTAGGGGGCCCGGAAGAGGGGGTCCGGGCGGGGCGGAGCGCGCAGGCCAGTAAAGAGGGAAGGGGGTCAGGGAGTTTAGAAGTGGAACAGAGCTGGAGGCCGCCAAATCCCTGCCAGGGGCCACCACGCAAATATGTATCCATCCTCAGAGGATTAATATATTAAGGATATGCATTGGCGTGGTGGCCCCTGGGGTTTGGTGGCCCTGTGCAGGTGCACAGCTTGCACATGCCTAGAGCCGGCCCTGATATATATATATATATATATATATATATATATATATATATATATATATATATATATATATATATATATATATATTTCTGACTTGATATTTTTGTTGAGTGCATAGAGGGAGGAGTAATATGTTTGGAAGATTGATGCAATGTCAGGTACTTTTTGTATGGGATGAGCCATTGCCATCTTTGATGACTGATATTAGGGATTTATATTTTTTGGGGCTCTAAGAGACCTACTACTGCCCTTCCAGGCCTAATGAGTTCACAGAGACGTCTGCCTTTTTGTTCAGAAATCTGTTTGCCTTTCTGCCAATAATTTTATTATGTTTATATTTCAGGGATCTTAATTATACCTGGTGGTGCAATACCGTGTTGTGTACGTGGAGCTCTTCCACATATTTAATTTTTAGCTGCACTTCAGTCATTTGGGTGTTGCATGCTTGTTTTTACTTGTTATTATAATTTTCTTTTCACCGCTTTATATGGCATTGAGGGAGTGCCAGAGAATTTGGAAGCATTAATAAATCTAAGCTCTATTTTTTCTTTACAATACCAGTTGCATCAGGGATACGTTGTTGATTAATTCTCCATAATTGATGGCATATTCTTTGGAAGTCCCCATATGTGTAACTTACTAGGATACATGTGTGGTCCGACACAATCAGTCGTTCAATCTTTGAGTACTCTGACAAAGGTAGATGCAAGTCATCAACCAATGTGTAGTTTTGGTGTGAGCAGCTCTGATGTGGGAATGAAAAGAATGCACATCCCATGCCACCTGGGAGATATGTTCTCCAAACATCTTTGAGGTTGTGTTGTGTGCATATATTCATCATTTGTTTGTGAAATTTGTCATCCTAAACCTGTAAGTAGACTGCCTAAGACCGCATCCAAAAACAATAAACCCTGGAAACTATCCATAGTAGGGATCCAGAGGCTATGGGGCCTCAAGGGTGAGCTGGCCTCCAGTCACAGCAATTTTAACGCAACAAAGCCGCCTGAGATTACATTTATTCCTGTATATCAATCAATGATACTGCCACTTGGAGCTTTAAGAAGAGGTTACATTTTGTTTTTCCATATTTAGATTTGGGCAGTCTTGTCAGGGTCTCTAAGGAGGTCCTGTACCACCGTGACATATTTTACAAATTGAGCTAGTTCAATTGGCTCCATTGTGGTTAAAACAAAGGGGCAGATTTGCAAGAAACTAACAAAGTGTGGTGCTGCAAGTAATTTTGCTGCATTAGTTTAGAAGCACAGGGATGCAACATATTTACAACAATATGTCACATCTCTGTGCTTCCCCCGGCGCTAGCACACAACCTGCTGTCTATACTGGTGTTGGCGCTCTTGTACCATGGTGCAAGGACGCCTGCGTCGTGGGGAGATTGTTTTTGAGCAGGAAGTGGCACCTTCCTGCACAAAAAGCAAACAATTGAAGTGATTTCCTCTTCCAATGTGTGCTGTGGAATGCAGCATGCATTGAAAGAGAAAAAAAAAGGAGAACTGAAAACATTTATCCTCTTTGCACCTCGCTAATCCACCCCTAGGGTGGCACAGCATTCTGACGCATTTCCAGATTTACAATTGCTTGTAAATTTGGAAATGCATCAGTGGACATGGGTGTTGCATGGGAACACCCACAGCAACACCCATGTCATGCCCCTAACTCGCAAAGTGTGAATACCAAAAGTAGTAAGTTCATTGGATGTATGACGTTACAACGCATACTTTTACCAGGCATACCATTACAACGCGGTATTTACAACGCATACCGTTACAACGCATAGCGCTTAGAGGTGCTGGATAGTGGTAAGTATAATTTTATATTCCAACTCCAGTCCCCGTGGACACTAGGGAAGGTGTTGGATATAAAATTATACTTATTCCCTATCCTAGAGCGCCCCCCCAGCGCAATGCGTTGTAATGGTATGCGTGGTAATGCCTGCGTTGTAGTGGTAGTGCGTGGTAAAAACTTCGTTGTAAACGTTGTATACCAAGTTCATTCTGTGAATGCCAAAAGTAGTTAGTGCATTCTGTTCATACCAAAAATAGTAGTAAGTTTAGGATTGAGTCTTCAGTTCATTCTGTGAATCAGGCCCTCAATGATCTGAATCTCATGGGGCATAGTTTTTTTCATATTTGTCATATTTTCTGATAGGATCATGTGGGCAAGCTGAAGTTTGAATTTGCTTGAGAAAGGCAGATGTAAGGTGTCTCGGATTCAGAGCTCTAGGAACTGCACATAGTTATTTGTGTTAGTTTCTGTTCTTGCCAGAACGCAAAAAATCTTTAGGTTGACCCTTCAGTTCTGGACATACAGTCTTGGCTCAACTGCACCAACACACCTGAAACTTGTGATTTCTAGAAGGAAAGCACAGTTCTGGAACAAAGGTGTGTAGACCCAGATTTACTCCTCAAAAGTGACACAAACCCAGTGCAAAGTATTATGGAGGGATTTACTTTCCAATGCAAATCAGAATTTGCATTTTAAAGTTGCCCAAAATAAAGCAAAGCAGCTCTATGCCCTTCTGTGCGTCATTTTACAATGAATGCACCGTAGGCATTACACAGGCGTTCTAATCCTATCTAAGGATTTTATGCAAACTTCTACCTACTAACAACTGATGGCAGGGATTTGCATAAAAAGGTAGATAGGCATAACAGTGTAAGACATTTTATAAGTCTTCGCTTTTTCTAACTTTGCTTGTGCACTCGAACAGTACACATAGAAAATGGGAAAGAATGTCCTAGGATCCTGGAGATTATGCATATCTTCGGGGAGTCCTCTGGGCTGTACATGAACCCCCGGAAGTCCACTCTGTGGGTCCTAGGAGACTCCTGGAAGGTGGGTTCCTGGGCCTCTGCGCTGCTGTTGGCTGATGGAGGCCTCAAATATTTGGGAGTGTTCCTGATGGACAGGCCGGAAGTGGCATGGGAGAGGAATCTAGCACCGGTGTGGGACCGAGCTCGTGCAGATATGAAGTTCTGGTCGCGCATGCCCCTCACAATTTAAGGCCGGTCGGCGATTTTTAAAATGGTCACGCTTCCCCGGATGTTATACCAGCTGCAGCACCACCCATTTCGGACAGCGCCCAAGTGGTTTCGGCAGGTGAACTCTGCGCTGGGGCAGTTCCTTTGGGGGGGTGGAGTGGTGCGCGTGGTAATACGCAAATGTTTTCTCTCTACCTACTGTGGAGGGATGGCCACCTCCAATGTGCTTTCCTACTACCACGCCTCCCATCTCCTCGTACTGAATGAATGGTGGTATGGGGACAGAGGTGACCTGGCATACACGCTAGAGCGCTACCTAATAGATCCACACACAATACACACCATTCTCTACTCGGCCCCACTGCAGAAGAATCTGCCGCCGGCTACGCGGCTGGTCTGTCAAGTCTGGAGACAGTCTCTGAAACGTATAGGGTGGTGGAATACTCTGACGACGGAGACCCCGCTGAGGCACAATGGGCTCCTCCCAGGGCTAGCGGCTCTGCAGGACTTTAAGGAATGGGTCGCCATTGGGGTTGTGACCCCGGGGGATGTGGTGAGACATGGGTCTCTCAAGTCCTTTACGGAGCTTCAGAGGGAGTTTGGCATGCCAAGAACTCAGTTCTTTCGCTACTTACAGCTCCGCCAAGCGCTGTCCCCCTGTCTGGAGGGTATTGACACACTGCCGGAGTTTAGCCCACTCGAAGCCAAGGTCTTCATGGGAGATCTAGAGACCAAGAAGATTTCAAAGATCTATCAATCGCTAGTCACACACAGTGCTCTGACCTTAGAGGGGTTGCGAGGGAAATGGGAGGAGGGTGTGGGTACCTTGGAGGAGGAGGACTGGAGGGAGGCCCTACCTGCTCCGCGGGGGGCGGCGATAGTTATGCGTCTCCGGCTCATTCAGTTTAAATATCTCCATCGGGTCTACTTTACGAGGGTCGGGCTGTGGCGGGCGGGGATGGTGGCCTCCCCGGAATGTCTGCGGTGTGGTCGGGAGGAAGGCACGTTTCTGCACACAGTGTGGTCCTGCACCGCATTGGACCGCTTTTGGCTGGGGGTCTTTGAGTGCCTGTCGGAGGTCCTGGGGTGGACGCTCTCGCGTACCCCACAGCTTGCTCTTCTGCATGTCATGGAAGGGGTCGGGGGCAATGCATACAAACGTCACCTGTTGCTCCTAGGGCTTGCCTTAGCAAAGCGTGATATTGCTAGACGCTGGAAGGATGCCCAGGCTCCGCCACTCTCGGTCTGGAAACTATGGTTGGGGGCGGCTATGTGGACTGGCTTCTGTGCGTATTTACTGCTCTTGCCATATGTTCCTAAGTTATTCTGTGACTCGAACCCAGTGAACTGTTGCGCATGTTGGGGTGGGGGGGGAGTTATGGGATGCAGAGCCCTGCAACTATGGAGTGCTCCCATACAGGAGTCATGTTTGATGAAAGTTTCTCCGCTTGAAGTGCAAACATTATGGGCAATACAGGAGGGTTACAGTTTCGACCGAGGATGATGTGTAATTCTATAGACGACACCAAAAGGGCTAGGCTGAGGCCAATAATGTACTACATTGTATAATCTTTTGTGTTACCGAGCCTTACGGGGGTGGGGGGAGGTTCCTGGTTCTATATGTGTTTGGTATGATTTGTATTCTTTGCAAATGATAGCTTGAAGGCCTATGGGCACAGTACTTTTTGAATGGACGATGGCCTCATCCGCGCCACAGACTATGCGACTGGCAGTTATGGGCAGCTATATCCTCGCTGTGTTTCCCCACCGGGGGTGGCGATTCGGTAGGATGTGCCAATGTGTGGTGCGATGCTCATTATTGTATTGTGTCATGCTTATTCAATAAATTATGTTGTTATAAAGAAAATGGGAAAGAATTAGAACAGAGCTAGGTCAAGCTGACCGGACAGTGCAGCTGTCTGGTTGCAAAAGACTTTCTCTGAGCTTACCCAGAACACATATGGGCTTGGAGCCTGCCCGTTGCGTACCACTGGTTGGCTTTCCTGTCACTCTCTGCTTCTTATTCATGTCCCAGCTTGTCAGTCTTGTGATTGTATTTCTCAAAGAAGAGGGAGGAAATTTGATCACTTGATCAACGGACACAGATTACCACTCTGAATGGTGGAAGGTCCAGTATCAGCATGTGTCCGTATCTAGTACAGATGACGCAAAAGGGGGTTGCTGAACTGTTCCTTTGGACAGACTAGGGGGGTTTAACTGGCGTGACCAAAGGCGTTTGAGTGACACCCTAGGGCATCCATTGTGTTGGATGTAGTTGCCTCACACACCCAGAAGGGTGTCATGCTTCATCATAGGCGTTTGCTCCTCGTCGGGGAGGCGGTGCAACCCCGACGGGCTCACCTCAATGAGGGGCTCTTTGGCGGAGATCTTTTTATCCAACAGCCTTATGGTGAAGTGGGGGTGTGTGGGCAGGATGGTATGATATTTGGTGAGGTTATTAAAATGTAGCAAGGGGTACCGGAATTCACTTTATTCTGGGGTCCCCTGGCTGCAATTAAAATGTGGAACTAGCTCGCTAGGTATCAACAGGTTAGGTCGAGTGACCCTAGAGATGGCTAGAAGTGAGACTGGTCGACATGTTTCTCGCTCAGGGTAAAATCACCCGCGATTCATCAGGACCTTACAAAAAGTGCAAAGAAAAGGAACAACAACATGATTGTGTCATGTATGTGGTGTGAGTTACCTCTGTGGAAGCTCCTATGCCTAAAGGTCAGGGACTACTTGCCACATGAGGGGTCGGCGGGTCAGTACAACGGGGGTGAGTCTAGTGGATGTAGCTCAATCTGCCCGTGTCCGCGTGGGAAGACCTACCCATCTCCGCCGAGCTCGAGTCAACGCGTTTCGAACCAGGATAATTGATGGTTCTCCTCAGGACGGGGACTGGAAACAATGTTCACTGCACCACTTGCAGGAAGAGAACACTGTAGAACAGGAAAGTAATTCTGGTTCTAATTGTGTAGGTGTCCGGAAGAAGAGCGCCCGCAAAGCGGTGCGCTGTAGGGACGTAGCCAACTTCACATTCCTTATGTCAGCTGCACGCTATCCAAATGTTGAGCCGGCTGAAGAGGCAATCAATCCCGTAGTCTTGTGCAAGATTAATTTGCGGCGGGGAAGTTTTTACAGCACGGAGCCGTTGTGCGAAAGGGAGTCAATCCTAGCAGCGGCCAGACGTGTTCAGTGCTTCCTGGACGAAGGTTTGGCAGCGACTGAATCCTACCATACCCCGTCCTTAGGAGAACCATCAATTATCCTGGTTCGAAACGCGTTGACCCCCAGCCTGTGATAAGAGAGAGGGGTGCAGCCAGGGATTAAATGAATCCCACCTTTGTTGGCCCTTGCATGCAACCAGATTGAATATTTAGTCACAGGTCGTGTGAGACAGGCAGGCAGTTGTGTTCCACCCTTAATTCCGCCTGTCCACTGGTAGTTTCAGTTTATAGGACTGGCCTTTTGCTTATATGCTAAATGTTTCCTTTGATCTCAATTCATTTGAAATGTATGCAATGTTTTCTAAGTTCTATTTTGGTCTCATGTAATTGTTTCATGATTTAATATTCATGTTTGTGTATTTATTTTTGGACCTATTGTGTACACATTTGTTTGTTTTTGTATTTGACTTGGCTGTTTTGTGACAGTGTTTCCATTTTGGGCGACATGTTTTTATGAATTTTGAAATGTGATTGTAAAATCAAATAAATGTCTTGCTAAGTAAATAGCCTGGTCACGCAGTACTCTTGGGCTGTGTGGGTTACAATTAGGATTCAAAAGTTTCCTGGCAAGCCACTTTTGCTCTGTTTCTTCAATTATTGAGGTCCAGGCTGGCCAGTGGTTAGGACCCACAACCTTTCTGTGTATACGTCCATCTTGAAAAGAGCAGCCCAGGACACAGCCTGGGATGTATTCCCGTGTTGGGTGGTGAGGTGTGGTGCAGTGGCCAGGGCAGCTGACTTCTGAGCACAGGGTTCACGGTTCGATTCCCGGCTCCGGCGTAGGGTGACCAACTGGCATGGGTACAAATTCAGGACTGTGAGTGTAAAAATTCAGGACAAAGGGTCAAAATTCAGGACAGAAGGTCGAAATTCAGGACAAAAGGTACGTTTTAAAGACACATCTGAGGAGGTTGAGCAATAGTATATAAGTAAGTAAATAGACAACCACTTAAGTACAAGTGAACATACGTTTATATTAGGTTGAGAAAATTGTGCACTTCATGGTTTTTCAGTATGAGTGCAGCTTTTAGCAAATGTGCAGGTCTTTTTGTGGTAACAAAACCACCCCCAAACCCACCTTTCCAGCCCCCCAGGAAAACGCCCGATATCCAGTCCGGCCTTGCAACCACCCTCCAATGGTGCCCCTCATCTTTACAAAGACCCTCTCTCATGTGTTTTTAATTTCTTTTATAGTGCTACTCATCCCAAGTAAGTAGGACAGGGTGTCGGAGTGCGTTACATCACACACATCTGATATGGAGACAATGACCCATATACATGTGAAAGTCAATGTATAGGAAATGTTACTTAAGATAATGGGGGTTACAATGTGTAATCATTCTTTCATCCATCATTCAATCTTTCACAATTCATTCTGTCCTTTTATCTGTGTGCCATCCATAACAATATTCAACCATATGCAAACCTATCCATCATCTATCCTTGCATCCATCCATCCATCATTCCACTCATCTATCCCTCCATCCACCCTTTCACTCATCCATCCCTCCATTCATACTTTCACCCTACCCATTCATCCACTCATCCATCCACTCTTCCACTCATCCATCCATTCACTTATCCATCAAGCCATTTCAACTTTCACCGATCCAGCCATCCTTTCACTTACTCATTCATCCACCCAGTCACTCATCCTTCCACCCTTTCAGTCAACCATCCTCCCTTTCGCTCTCCATCCCCCTTACACTTAGTCATCCATCCTTCCATCCACCCATCCATCTACTCAGCCACTCTTGAATCCATCCATTGGCCCTATCAATCATCCATCTATCCTTTCTCTCATCCATCTACCCTTTTACTCCTTCACTCATCTATCCACCCTTTTGTCCATTTACTCTGCCTTTCACTCACAAATCCAGCCTTACATCCGCCCTTTCACTCACTCATCCATCCATACAGTCATCCTGTCACTTATCAATTCATCAATCCTCCCATCAGTTCACTCATCCATCCCCCATTCACTCACCTATCATCCACCCTTTCACTAATCCATCCACCCATCCATCCATTTACCCGTCCATCTACCCTTCCACCCATACATCCATGTATTTACCTTCTCTAATCCTTCCATCCGTCCACTCACTCATCCGTCTATCGTTTCTCTCATTATTCATCCAGTTACCCTTTCATTCATCCATTCATCCTTTCACTAATCCATCCAGCTATCCACCCATCCCTTCAATTACTCAATTTTTCACATTAATTATGAGCTGAGCCTTTGTCTACAGAGTTGCAGACAGAAGAGGCCCGTCAAAGATTTCACCCCTTCTGTATATCCTAAACAAAGGGGTGGGGCATGGGAGGGCTCACTATGCCCCTGTACATAGGAAATCTGAAAAAGTGGAAGTCATGAGTCGTGCATGAAGCACTGTGCCACTGACATGGTGTTGTTTCCAGGGTTATAAGTGGGATGAAAAAACTGGGAGGGGGGGGGTCTCCAAAGGGGGTGTTCGATGTAATTAAGGGCATACCTAAGCTAAAAGTATGTGCTCAGCATATTGTGCCACCCGACTGGTAATTTGCTGATTCTTTCATTGCATCCAAATATATAACACAACAAGTAGTGTTACACCTACCAGAACTATTGGCTTTGTCAATGGTTGTCAGTTGCATAAAATAAAAAAAGCAGCAACTATGGCTTTGTTGAATATGGCAATGAAAATGCGGCCTTTTTATGATGAGACAGTGAACTCTTTTTTTTTTTTTTTTTTTACTTGTTTCACCACCTTTTTTCGTGAACTGAATTATCCTGTGGCAGCATTGGCGTTTTTGTTTATTTCACCACCTGACTGGAAGCCCTGCCCTAGACCGAGGCTGCAGGAGGCCCACCACATGCGTTAAAATTACACACTGTCCCATTGTCATTCTGAATGTGGCAATCAGCCCCATACAGAATGACAATGGGCGGCCATGGGGCTTGTCTTGGGTTCAGAGGCTGAGTGAGTGGCGGGGCCATTAGGGAGCAGAAGCTTCAAGCAGGGAACAGTGATGTTCCCCAATGCCCAAAATTACGGACAAAAGGCGTCCGTAAAAGGGTTCCTCACGGACAACGGACGTGAGGCCCAAATTACGGACGGCCCGTGAAATTTACGGACGGTTTGTCACCCTACTCTGGCGGCAGCTCTGCTCAGCACAATGTGACTCTGGGCAATAGCTCACTTAAACTCCACAACGGCCCCCAGCGCCTTGAGTAGTTCGTGCTTTACAAATTCAGATTTACATTTACATTTGGGTGTCGTTGCTAACCTGGGCACCAATAGTTCCCCTTTAACCGAAGCGCCTCCAATGCAAGCGGACCTGAGCCTGAGAGCTGCATTCACAAGTCGGCCCTTTCTGCGCCATTACTCAATGTTGCAAAATGTGGCCGGTATTGCTGTCACGCATGCGCAGAAAGTCGAACAGTTTTATCCTGAATGCAATGATTTATATTTTGGAGCACTGTAACTGTACCCAGGGTGGCGCTTAACCAGTTCTTAATGTGCAAAAAACGTAGTGCCAGGGCTCAAGAAATTTCTCAAGAGGCACTGGCGCCACCAGCACTGCTAAATTCCAGTACCAGCACACACCTACTAATCATCACACACCCACAAAGGTCTAGATGTGCTGGTGTTATTCTATTTTGAATGTATATTTGTTAAACACTGATGAGGTGTTCATGTAAAAAAACAGACAAACAGTGGCGCCATGTGGGGAACTGTGATAAGGGCTAGTGTTGATATTTAAGTGAGGATGCCGAGCACCAGCAATGACCGGCTCAAATTAAGCACTGCACTTAACCTGTGACTGAAAGGAGCAGTATTATGCAAACTGCAATTGTTTGGAGCTCATGAAATCTAAAGGTTACAAAGTTCTTCATGGCTCATGCTTTATGTCTTAGAATGTTAATAACGTTTTAAGTGACCAGCCTGCTGCTAGATAGGGCGCTTCTAGAGGACACATTTAAATACACAAACTGCTGGTGTTTAGAGGATCCTTAACTGCAGCATTGATTCTACCTCCAGAATTTACCTCTGTAATCCGTATGGACTGTTTGCGTCTCCTGTAAAACCCTACTCAGGGCTTTCTTTTGACGGACGGCTGCTACTTCTGTGACTTAGGCACAGTTTGTCCAGTCTTAGGCAGCCAAAGGTTCTCCTGCTTTGGATCTTTCATAGATTCACTTGAATTGAAGTAATCTCTCCTTCTCAACATAGCCAGTGGAACATGGCAGCACCTGACCCACCCCCCTCCCCAAACTCACCAGGGTAGAAGGAAGTGGAGGTGTTATGCTGGAAAGCGGGGGAAAGGGGATTCCCTCAAGTCGCTGGATGCTGGCCTTAGGGAGGTGACTGGGCAACATAGCGGTGCTTCTGGCTTCTCCTTCGCTAATTCAAGAATTCCCCATAGCGCCTGTGATTGCAGATGTGGAAGCCAAAAGCACCCAGGTCATTCTGATCTGTGTGATGATCATTGTCTATGAACACATTGGAACAGCAGTTACTATGGAAAACATTTGCATGAGGTACTCACCATCACAATTTTTTTGAAGTCAGTTTCGGCAGGTTTTACCTTCTTGCATTATAAGTACTGGTGAAATTACGTTATGTTCTTAGTCTTAACATTTCTAGCTCTTGCCAAACAGACACCACAAGCTGTCTGGTTGCAAAAGACCTACTGTAGGATTAGCAAGTTCTTAAGTGGACGTAGAGCCTGACCATTGCTTACCATTGGTCACTCTTATTTGACGGCTTTCCTTGGCTTCACCTGGAGCACAGCCTCTTTAACATCCATTTGATATGCTAATGTGTATTCTTCCACTGCTTTTTTTTTTTTAAGGGAACTTCTTTTTCCTTTTGGTTATGCACTCCATAAGAGTGCATGTGTTTTTCACCTTTCTGCCTCATGTCCTTCTCCCCCGACTAACACCTGTCCCCTGAATCTTGTGTTGCTCTCTCCCCTCGTGTGCTGCTAGGTCTCTCTTGTGTACCTCTCCTCCCGCACTCTGAGTGGTACACCCCTTCATGGGCTGCTTTTACCCTCATTCCCCACCCAGCTATTTGTTTTTTAATCCCTTCCCGTGCCACCTTTTGCCACCCATTTGTTCTTCCATAATCCTGCTGGTCCTTTAAAAAAAATGTTTGTCTTTTGGATAGGGCAGCAGCTTGCTGCTTGCTCTTCTGCCTTACAAAATACTGCTTGTGTGCTACTACAATTTAATTTCCTAATTCACTGATCCATCTTGGATCAGTAAATAAAACAATTTGTGAACATCTACGAAAAGACACAGCTGTGTCATTGCATTTTTTTATTTGCTTTTTTTCTGATGCTCTCCAGGAAAACCAGAAGACATTGGCAAAGCCAATAGATACGAAAAGCGAGGCCTTTTGGCTTTGCCATGCTTGTTTTTTGTACTGGAGCGTCCCCTTCTAGTACAAAACCTGTGCTTGACAGAAATCACACACCCTTGTACTAAAGTACAAGATTGTGTGCACTGGCGCCTGGCAACCTAGGGTGTGCCAGCATTGGAACAGAGTAAAACAGTGATATTTTGGCCAGCTTTTCAGTGCAAATTCTGATTTGTGTATGAAATTAAATACAACCACAATGCTTTGTACAGGGTTTGTGTTACAAAAGTAACGCAAACCTGGTGCCAAGTGTTTGTAAATCTGGGTCACGGTGATGTTTTTTTCTCACCCTTTGATCCAACACAGTGCAGAAACTTTGGGGCATATTTAGTAGCCCCCTGTGCAACCTGAATGCCACATTTTGTGACACCCCGGCAGCGCCAACTATAAAATCATATCTATGAAGCCACGCAAAGCCACTATGCATGGCTTTGCGTGGCCTCATAGATGTGGAATAAGACAAAGAAGCGTAAATCGCTTTCTGGCAGATGCATCAACGTAGCCTTTTGCTATTCCTAAATAGCGATTTTTAAGGAATCGCTGTTTAGGAATAGCAAAAGCCTATGCATGTAGGAATCGCTATTAAAATAGCGATTCCTAAACATTCCTTAATTGCTACTCACAAATTGCTAGTCGCAATTAAGGAATGCTGTCCCATTCATTCCTATGGGCCTTCATGCACTGCAGTTAAGGAATCTCAATTTGGAATTCCTTAAATTGCGATTTTTGCTTTTGGGATGTTGCAAAAATACCGGGAGCAAAGGGGCAGATTCTGAGAATCTGCCCCTTTGCTCCCGGTATTTACTTTGATGCATATGCCGGATAGTTGCTTACTCTGCGTCAAGGAGGCGTTCCATGGGGGTTGCAGTGGGTTTTCTACGCAACACCCATGGATTTGATGCTGTCCCAGATTTACAAGCTCATGTAAACCTGGGCAAGTGCCAACACATTCTGCCTCTAGAGGTGAGGCATAATGAGGAGAAATGACGTAGGGGCTTATTTATGAGCTCTATGCGCCTCTGTTGTGTCACTTTTTGTGATACTGCGCGGCGTAAAAAATGTGCCACTTTGCGCCATATTTATAGAGTGACACATCTAAGCAGATGCGTCACTCTGTAAAGCTGTGTCCTATATTATACCTGCATCAGGTATAAAAATGTATGCAGGGGGGGCGTTGCCCCATAAAAAGGGTAATTGAAGTGGCGCAGTGAACTCTATGGACCCGATTCACAGAACTAACTTAAGACAAAATCCTAAACTTACTACTTGGGGTATTCACAGAAGTTAGGATTTTATCTTAAGACAGACTTAAGTTAGGATTCTGTCTTAAGTCTGTCTTAAGTCTGTCTTAAGACAAACTTAAGACAAAATCCTAACTTCTATGAAAACCAAAAGTAGTAAGTTTAGGATTTTGTCTTAAGTTAGTTCTGTGAATCAGCCCCTATGAGATTTCACAAAGCCACTTCTAGGACGCCACTTGTCAAGATCATACGCCTGTTTCGCAGCAGGTGTAAGGCTGACGCTGGCGCCTTTAACATGTGTAATGACCCATTGCTGGAGTAGCTTCACTTTTGCGACACACTCCAGCAATGCGTCATTACTGCGCCTACAGATACGTCAGAAATACTGACGTATCTGTCAATCCTTGCGCTGTACAGTAAATACAGACATACATGGTGTGGCAAGGAGGGCACAGTAAAAAGTGTTGCATCGCTGTTTTCACGCAGTGATGTGACACGTTTCATAAATGAAGCCCTCAATTTCTGCAGCACAGATAGAAAGAGGACAGCGCCGCTCAGGATTGTTTTTGTTAAGGAAGGTGCCCCTTCCTCCTGCCAACAACGCAGGCACCCTTGCACCATGATGCAAGGGTGCCTGCGTTGACGCTGGGAGAAAGGACAGGAATGCACCTTATTGCATAAATATGATGCATTCTTGCACTTTTACTTTGGCTTAGGGCAGCGCAGCGAAGTGAGTTGTAAAAGAGGGCCTTTGGCGGCTGCATTGCGTCTAAACATTGTACATCTGCCCCCATCCCCCCCCTCCGGTGAGCTGCTAATCCTACCAGAAACAAACAAGCTTGCAACTGAAAATATGTGTAACTGGTCCACAGTGGTTTGCACCACCAGTCCCTCTCTGGTGCCTGGAGTGGCGGCCTCCAGGCACCGCATTCTTGGCGCGGTTTCACAGCACAGGAAGTCTACCCGTGATGGGCAGTCATAGGAAAAGAGCAGGGCCCTGCCTCGATTATTTTAACAAGCCCAACACAAGGCTGGAAAGAACACAAAGACACTTTTTTTGTAAGAGGGAACCTTTAGTGAGCACAAAACGTGTTGTGTTAGCTCCATTGTGGGGCTGTGCTGAGGGGAAGTCCTGCTCTGACCTTTCAGATCTATTTTGGAAGCAAAGGCAGCCATTTATCAGCGCGGTGTATCTGGTAACCCCGGAGATTGGGCTCCCCTTGTTCCCGGCCTCAGTATCCCCTCTCCTGGCTGCTCTTAAAGGAACAGAGGCCCTTTTGTTCCGCACCCTTCAGACCCCGAGGGAAGGGATATTTCCTTGAGGGTGGGGGTAGCTGAGCTGCTTTCCCAGAGGCAGCATTACCAAGTCTCAGTGTGTGCTTTTTCCATCTTTCTCCTTCCACCAATGAAGGGGCGAAGCAAAAAATATAACTGATAGGAGCATAGCTGCAAACCTATAACAAGCACTGGCAAAGCCAATGGGCCTGGCTTGCATTTTGAGTGTTGACAAAACAACTCTGCAGTATTGGGAAACAAACCGCAATTGCTTCCTGTTTGGATGAAGCCAAGAGATTTATAATGTAACGTGTGACAATTCAGGGTACTTCTGAGATGTAAAATAGTCCATGATGCAATACAATACCAATACTCCATAGGTGGAGGACTGATACACAAAGCAACCAATAGCACAAGGTGAGTGAGAATACTCCTCTGGGAGGAGGCAATGGCCACTCTATTTATACTTTAAAGAACAGGTAAAAACATGTTTTGCAGACAGCAGCTCTGTCAAACCAAACCTAAAGATTGCTATGTTACACAGTGCTTAATATAGCAGTTTTGCAGTGCTTACTTTGTTAAAAAAGAAGTGCTTTAGCTCGCACCACCCATTGCCCCTACCAGCACTGCCAAAGACATTACAGACACACCTACTAACCATCGCACTCCTACATGTGTGAGAATTCCTACTATTCCAGGCCAACAAATCTATTATGGTTTGGGTGGCCGGTATCAGTCATTTTCAATGAATATTGAATTTATAGAGAACTTCTTTTATGCTACTCTTTAAGTAGGTGGCCTGCCATATGTGCCAGTGCTAACAATTATTTGCCGGTGCCGAGCATCGGAAACCACTGGCACAAGGTAAGCACTGTAGTTTTGCCTTTTCAAAGCACTATAAATAGTTACTCATACACAAATTAATAATAGTAAATTTACCTAATCTACAAGGGTGAAAGACTGCATTGACCAGGTGATATTACAGGAGCACTCATACTTATAGTTCTGGATAAATGAAGAAAAATATGGAAATATGCAAGGCCCATGAGTAAATAAGAAGCGAATAAGGGTAGACTGAATGTGTATAGCATTACTTTTCTCTCGTTGAACTCTATGGGGCATATTCTCAAGAGACGTATCGCCGCTTTTTCGGCACATATCGCAGAAAAAGCGGCGATTTTCCTATCGCACTATTAACAAGGACTCGCTAACAAGCATTAGCGCTTGTTACCTTGAGTTAGTAGCCGTTTTATTGCCACTTTGCATGTCAGCCATATTTATCGCTAATGACATGCAAAGTGGGCGTTCCTTCACACAACTCCATGACAAACACTTGCTAAGACAGCTTTGGTATGTTAACAAGGCTGCACCGGACCCACGATGCGAGAATGAAAGCCATGCTAAGCCCCCTTTATTTCAGGTTTTTAACTCCTGCTAAAAATACAACTTAGCCATCCTTTATACGGGAGGTGGATTGCAAGACTAAATCCAAACCTGCCTATTAGCAAGGTTTTCAGTAGCGCAGAAAAACTATTGCTTGTTTTCTCACGATAAAGCATGTTCTCACAGCTATGGATGGATTTCATATCTCCTTGGAGCAAAGTGTTGTTAATACAGCGCTACCACGGCGAAGAAATCCAGCGATAGCCAGTGATAATAAAAAACCCGCTAAGCGCGCTTTGTGATAATTATCTCAATCTGTTGATGATATGCCCCTATATTTGCAAGCGTAACTAGGTTTCAATGTAGAATTTACTTCTGTATCAACACACAGCTGTCAAGAGGCAGCATGCCATGTGTGATACTTTCAACGAGCCGTGTCTTTTCAGGCAGAGTACGTTGTATCCTAACATTTCTGATCCTATGCTTAAAATTGTACACTAAAACTGACAGACCCAGAAGGCAGTGCGTTATTCTATAAAAAGCCAGGACTAGGTGAAGGTGTCACACGTGACAAGTTAACCCTTGGCGGCAGATCCGGACTGGGAACCGAAACCGGCCCGGGCAAACTGCTCTGCCAGTCCCCCCTGGGGGGACGGGGGTGCAGCGAGCTGTTTGCTAGGGCCAGTTTCAGCCGATTTTGTTACAGGGGGCCGATATTGTCGACCACCGGTAACAAAAACGTCCCCAGGGGCCCAAAACAGGCCCCCACCCTGGCGGCCCACCGGGGAATCGCCTGGTGCCTGCTACGGCCAGTCCGGCCCTGCTTGGCAGTAATGGTAACATTCTCAGAGTTTATCTAGAGTTGTGGGTTATTCAAGTACTGGCCCAGTAGGAGGGCATGTTGCCATTTATTTGGGTATCACAAGAGTTTTGGTGACCGGATTTGCACATGATGATGTTTTACTCGTTGCCTCTAGTGTACTTCACTTGGATCCCTACCTACGGTATGTGTTCATACAGTTTAGTGACCCTGCCTCTCTACTAGATGAACATCTCTGTGGAAGTGATCCTTCCCCTCACATCCTTATCTGCAACCATTGACTAGGTCAGGATGAGTTGCCGATAGGCCTTGGTGGGATTTCCTTTACGCCGGAGTAATTGGAGCCATTTTGGTAATTCCTCAATACTCTTTGATGCTGAATTAATGATAATTATTCTGTTACCTATGCTCACATAATTAAGAGTGATTCGGGGTAATCATTTTTATCACAAGAGCACGTTTACTGAGACGAATGGCTGAGGATGAGTGGCTGCTCACTATTCGTGTTCTGCTGCCTTTAACACTTTGGGGCATATTACCAACGTTTAGCGATATTTATCGCTAACAATGCTTAGCAACAAATTTTTTAACGCCAAGCATCGCCGGAAATTATCGCAGAGATAACTTGCTATTAGCAAGGTTAATCTCAGAAGTGATAAAAATCCTTGCGCTAACTGCCAATTGAGAGATTATCGCTGGAAAACCAACGATAATCTCACGAAGTTTGGCATTAGCTTGATGATAGGGGCTCACAAACTTAGCCATGATATCCACCTTCCATAGGATATCATGGCTAAGTCAGAAAAATACCAGGTGTAAAAAAAGCAGTGCTAACCGCGGTTAGCGCTGCTTTTTTTTATCACTAACAGGGTTAGCGAAATCCTTGAAAATAGGAGAAATGTCGCTTAACAACATTTCTCCTATTATTTTTCTCTGGAACGCCCCCTTTGCATCTCATTAGAGATGCAAGGAGAAGCGTAGAGAAAAAGGGTGCTAACATGCGAATGTGCGTGTTAGCACCCTGTTGCTGATAGGGAGATCATTTTATCTCCGCTTTCTTGGCTTTTAAAGCCAAAAAAGCAGAGATAAATCCCTTGATAATATGCCCCTTTGTCTTAGAGCAAAATTCATTCTCGCGTGCATCCTTTTAGATATGAGAATGCATTGTGTGATAATGAAATAGCACTAAATGCCAGTAGTAAGTTAGAGGGAATCGTACCTCAAAAGTACTTATAGCGAGTGCGAGCAGCTGCTTATGCTCACTATTTATATTCTGTTGAATGTAACACTCTCTTTGTGCAAAATGCATCCTTGCGACAAAAATGGGGGCATTTTTGTGCTAAAAAACCAGCTCAAAGCCCAGAATTGTTTTTCTCACGAAATTCAAGCTTAATCTCATGGAAATCGTACATTATTCCACGTGATTATGATACACAGAATTAACTGAGTTACGCCCATTCTAGTTGTTGAGCTGTTGATGTTGAGCTTGAATACACATCCTGGCCACCAAAGGTAGTCTGCACCAGTTTTCCTGAGGAAAGAACCTGTGAAATTGCTCTCTTCTGTAAGTGGCTGACACCTACAATTAACAAGGCTTCTTCTTGATGAAGAATTGGACCACTTTTAAGCATCCGCCGGCGCCCAGCAGCCTTTACAGACAGTAGAAACAGTTTCTTCACCTGTTTGAACTTGGGTAGTGCTGCTTGGAAGTTGCTGCTTATCACCTTTCAGGGGGGGGCAAGCAGGAGCAGTGTAATTAGTCCATGATGCAATACAATACCAATACTCCATAGGTGGAGGACTGATACACAAAGCAACCAATAGCACAAGGTGGGTGAGTATACTCTTCTGGGAGGAGGCAATTGCCACTCTATATATACTTTAAAGAACAGGTAAAAACATGTTTTGCAGACAGCAGCTCTGTCAAACCAAACCTAAAGATTGCTATGTTACACAGTGCTTAATATAGCAGTTTTGCAGTGCTTACTTTGTTAAAAAAGAAGTGCTTTAGCTCGCACCACCCATTGCCCCTACCAGCACTGCCAAAGACATTACAGACACACCTACTAACCATCGCACTCCTACATGTGTGAGAATTCCTACTATTCCAGGCCAACAAATCTATTATGGTTTGGGTGGCCGGTATCAGTCATTTTCAATGAATATTGAATTTATAGAGAACTTCTTTTATGCTACTCTTTAAGTAGGTGGCCTGCCATATGTGCCAGTGCTAACAATTATTTGCCGGTGCCGAGCATCGGAAACCACTGGCACAAGGTAAGCACTGTAGTTTTGCCTTTTCAAAGCACTATAAATAGTTACTCATACACAAATTAATAATAGTAAATTTACCTAATCTACAAGGGTGAAAGACTGCATTGACCAGGTGATATTACAGGAGCACTCATACTTATAGTTCTGGATAAATGAAGAAAAATATGGAAATATGCAAGGCCCATGAGTAAATAAGAAGCGAATAAGGGTAGACTGAATGTGTATAGCATTACTTTTCTCTCGTTGAACTCTATGGGGCATATTCTCAAGAGACGTATCGCCGCTTTTTCGGCACATATCGCAGAAAAAGCGGCGATTTTCCTATCGCACTATTAACAAGGACTCGCTAACAAGCATTAGCGCTTGTTACCTTGAGTTAGTAGCCGTTTTATTGCCACTTTGCATGTCAGCCATATTTATCGCTAATGACATGCAAAGTGGGCGTTTCTTCACACAACTCCATGACAAACACTTACTAAGACAGCTTTGGGATGTTAACAAGGCTGCACCGGACCCACGATGCGAGAATGAAAGCCACGCTAAGCCTCCTTTATTTCAGGTTTTTAACTCCTGCTAAAAATACAACTTAGCCATCCTTTATACGGGAGGTGGATTGCAAGACTAAATCCAAACCTGCCTATTAGCAAGGTTTTCAGTAGCGCAGAAAAACTATTGCTTGTTTTCTCACGATAAAGCATGTTCTCACAGCTATGGATGGATTTCATATCTCCTTGGAGCAAAGTGTTGTTAATACAGCGCTACCACGGCGAAGAAATCCAGCGATAGCCAGTGATAATAAAAAACCCGCTAAGCGCGCTTTGTGATAATTATCTCAATCTGTTGATGATATGCCCCTATATTTGCAAGCGTAACTAGGTTTCAATGTAGAATTTACTTCTGTATCAACACACAGCTGTCAAGAGGCAGCATGCCATGTGTGATACTTTCAACGAGCCCTGTCTTTTCAGCCAGAGTACGTTGTATCCTAACATTTCTGATCCTTTGCTTGAAATTGTACACTAAAATTGACAGACCCAGAAGGCAGTGCGTTATTCTATAAAAAGCCAGGACTAGGTGAAGGTGTCACACGTGACAAGTTTACTCTTGGCGGCAGATCCGGACTGGGAACCGAAACCGGCCCGGGCAAACTGCTCTGCCAGTCCCCCCTGGGGGGACGGGGGTGCAGCGAGCTGTTTGCTAGGGCCAGTTTCAGCCGATTTTGTTACAGGGGGCCGATATTGTCGACCACCAGTAACAAAAACGTCCCCAGGGGCCCAAAACAGGCCCCCACCCTGGCGGCCCACCGGGGAATCGCCTGGTGCCTGCTACGGCCAGTCCGGCCCTGCTTGGCAGTAATGGTAACATTCCCACAGTTTATCTAGAGTTGTAGGTTATTCAAGTACTGGCCCAGTAGGAGGGCATGCTGCCATTTATTTGGGTATCACAAGAGTTTTGGTGACCGGATTTGCACATGATGATGTTTTACTCGTTGCCTCTAGTGTACTTCACTTGGATCCCTACCTACGGTATGTGTTCATACAGTTTAGTGACCCTGCCTCTCTACTAGATGAACATCTCTGTGGAAGTGATCCTTCCCCTCACATCCTTATCTGCAACCATTGACTAGGTCAGGATGAGTTGCCGATAGGCCTTGGTGGGATTTCCTTTACGCCGGAGTAATTGGAGCCATTTTGGTAATTCCTCAATACTCTTTGATGCTGAATTAATGATAATTATTCGATTACCTATGCTCACATAATTAAGAGTGATTCGGGGTAATCACTTTTACCACAAGAGCACGTTTACTGAGACGAATGGCTGAGGATGAGTGGCTGCTCACTATTCGTGTTCTGCTGCCTTTAACACTGTGTCTTAGCCCGAAATTCATCCTCGCGTGCATCCTATTAGATATGAGAATGCATTGTGCAAAAATGAAATAGCACTAAATGCCAGTAGTAAGTTAGAGGAAATCGTACCCCAAAAGTGCTTAAGCTCACTATTTATATTCTGTTGAATGTAACACTCTCTTAGTGTAAAATGCATCCTTGCGTCACAAATGGGGGCATTTTTGTGCTAAAAACCAGCTCTAAGCGCAGAATTGTTTTTCTCACGAAATTCAAGCTTAATCTCATGGAAATCGTACATTATTCCACGTGATTATGATACACAGAATTAACTGAGTTACACCCATTGTAGTTGTTGAGCTGTTGATGTTGAGCTTGAATACACATCCTGGCCACCAAAGGTAGTCTGCACCCGTTTTTCTGAGGAAAGAACCTGTGAAATTGCTCTCTTCTGTAAGTGGCTGTCACCTACAATTAACAAGGCTTCTTCTTGATGAAGAATTGGACCACTTTTAAGCATCCGCCGGCGCCCAGCAGCCTTTACAGACAGTAGAAACAGTTTCATCTTCTGTTTGAACCTGGGTAGTGCTGCTTGGAAGTTGCAGCTGATTGCTGCTTATCACCTTTCAGGGGGGGCAAGAGGGAGCACTGTAATTGTTCTGATTCCTGACTTGATGGCAGGAGTGGTGCAAACATTGAAGGCGCTCTGGGCAAATAGTATTTTGACAACTGGAAAGTTACTCTTCAACTGAAAAATAATCCCTTGTTGTTGTATACTGTGATTTTGAGACACCCTGTGTAATATCATTAGTCTTTTACCTTACTTCTCCTTATGAAACATGAGTCCTGCTCAATCAATCAATCAATCAAGGCATTTATAGAGCGCGCTACTCACCCGGAGGGTCTCAAGGCGCTTGGGGGAGGGGGTGGGGTGCCGCTACTGCTCGAACAGCCAGGTCTTGAGCTTCTTCCTGAAGGAGAGGTGGTCTTGGGTCAGGCGGAGGTTGGTAGGGAGGGTGTTCCAGGTCTTGGCGGCCAGGTAGGAGAAGGACCTTCCTCCTGTTGTCGCTCTTCGGATGCTGACAGACCTACCTGACTGCAGGGAGTGAAGAAGGGTGCTTGAGCAATGGAAGCATTCCCAGGAGCAGGACCACAGCAGCCTAATGTCAGGATCCGCCTGACAACCATCCAGCGCTGTGGGGCTATCAATGAACCGAGATGAGCTGTGCCCCAGGGATGGTGAAGAGCAGCTGAGACTGGAGACCCCACCTCGCCGGCATACTCATCTTGCACCAAGCACCCTACATCGCTGTGTGAACACTTTCACTTGACACAGCACACGCTTCTACACCGTGTGGCATCAGGATGTGACCGGTGACCCTTCACCGCAAGCGTAGCTGGAGACACCTAGGGTGCCCGGTCTGGGTGAGCACATGGGTACCCTTCTTCCAGAACTGGTAATCTTCAGTCTTGACTGCCCTCCTATCCATGGCACAAGTCCAAAAAGATAAAGGAAGGACTAATGAGCATAGACAAGGTGCAGCGACCTTACAGGAAGGTGGGCCAAAATTAGGGAAGTTACAAAATCATCTGACCCTAAATCTTAAATGAAATGGGTTTATTTTCTGGTCTATGGCAGTCTAATGTCCTACAAATTCCCCTCAGGGGTATTTCATCTGGTCATTTGGAAACGAATTATCCGTACCACTAATCTATTAGCTTCTTGTTCATGATTCTTATTTGTTTTTTGGTGACATGGAAAGAATGGCCTCGTTTTCATAAAGCTCACAATTTCAAACAATCACTGCTGAGATGTGCGTGTGTGACTTCCAGGTGAAGTGCACACATCCTGCACGTTCAACTTGACCTTTCATCCTGCCAAGGTTGGTAAAAAGAGTTGCAGCCTTTAGATCCAAGAACCTTTAAATCTACACACTTAGAGGGTCCTTTTCCCCACAACGAAATAACAAGTGTGCAAACAGCTGGGACAAATATTATTTGCACTCAGTGCCCGGATTGATTTTGCACCCAATTATTACCTGTGTACAGAAAATCAGAGAGTAACAGGCACAGATGGTATTGGGCACGTTATGAACCCTATCCCAGCTGCTGGCATGTGCTGGTATCACCAGGTATAATTTGGCAGTTTTACAGCAGAGTAGTCTGAACAATTTGTGCAGAACTTGTGCAAGAATAGGAACAGTGTCCATTTAGTTGCGTTTAAGGGCTGATCCAGTGAAAAAAATAGTTATCCTTACCTGGTCCTGCATCGCCAACAATAACTAACAATCGGCTTACAAGACTGTCCCTTTGCTTTGGAGACCTATAGTGACATTATTTACTGATTGGTCCCTTTAATGGTCCACTTCCCACCCCCTCCTCTTAGACATGATGCTAAAGTAAGCAACATTATCTTTATAAGTAGTCTGAAGTCTCTGTTCCCTGACATCTCAGTTCAACGCTCGTCTTCTGTCGCGATTCAAGCCCTCTGCGGATTGTATAGTGAATTAAATCTATTCCCTATCCTAGATCGCCCCCCAGCGCAATGCGTTGTAATGGTTTGCGTTGTAAAAGTTGCGATGTAAAAGCACTGCATGGTAAAAGTTGCGTTGTAAAGGATGTTTCCCCCCTGTGGTAGACGGAAAATTTACCCCAAGAGATCATTTGGATTTGCAGGCCTTTAAAGGTCCCCCGGTGCCATCAGCCTTACCTGCGAGCTACCCAAGATCGAAGGCTCACCAGGGGAACTAGAAACTCTTGACCATAACCGGTGGATTTCAAGGTACGGGCCCAGGAACTGCTCTGGTGCCCCAGCAACCAGGCTTTGAGCAGCCAAGAACCACCGGCACTTCAAAGACACCGCATAGACTCCAAAAGCGAAGGATAGTTTCCAGAAACTGACCCGCTTTTCTCTCACTCCACCCTCCGCTTGCCCCAAACCATGACCAGCAGTGACTGAAATAACCTAGCCATACACATCTCTGCAGCATTCAACGGAATGATAGTTCAGCCAGTGTTTCATCTACTCGAGATTGCTTACCATCTTGGGGCATAATAACAAGGGCCTTATCTCTGCTTGTTTGGCTTTAAAAGCCAAAAAAACAGAGATAATATTATCGCCCTAGCTACAAGGGGATGCTAACATGCATTAGCGTGTTAGCTTAGCACCCGTTTTCCCGACGCCTCGCTTTGCATCTCTAATGAGATGCAAAGTGGGTGTCACTGGGCGGTACTGCTTGTAATTTATCGCTGATGTGCACATTGCGATATTTACAAGAAGGCCCACGCATTTTAGCAGATGTTAGTTTTTGGCGAAAACCACGGTTTTCACCAAAAACTAACATCTGCTAAAATGCTCACTTAGGTATACTTACCATTGGGGGTGGATTACGCTGATACGACCACAGGGTCGTATCATCAAGGTTATCGTCGTTTTCCATGGAACATCTCTGAAAAAAACAGCGATGTTCCATGGAAAACAACGCTATCGCTGGAATAATTATCGCCATTGCGCTATGCGTTGTTAATACAGCGTTAGTATGGCGATAATTATCAGCGATAGCCGTCGATAAACATTTTCGCGCTGAGGGCGGCCAGAGATAATTATCGCTGCGCTTGATAATATGCCCCTTGGTGTTACTTTGTATCTCCTCTTTGTAACACTGGACCATTAATTGTCCAGCTTCGGGTTCATTTACATACTGACCACATCACTAAAAAGGTTGCAAACTGCATTTGCATCTGGTTCAAACACTCATAGTACCTGGGTAGTTCTGTTTGGTGACCGTGAAGGTGAAAGGGCCGTATGAACAGTATGTGACACACAGTACGGCTATGCCACCATTCCAGAATGTGTGATATACCACAAGTAGTCAACTACAAATTCAGCTTTAAATTAGGAGTAACTAACAGCGGGCACGTTTCTGCATGTTTTTGCAGCTATAGATGCATAGTTAGCATTAGTTGTGTGCTGGGAGAAAAGGCATCAACTTCCTGGGCAGGGGTAGCCTACAGAAGATGTGCTTTGGAGCCTGAATTAATCGCCCAATCAGTTTCTCTTTGCCAGGGTCCTTCTTTCACTTTTCCACATTAAACTGTTGGAATTTCACACTTGGCCGCTTCATTCTTTCTCCATCACTGAATCGTTTCAAGTGGTGCATGATACTTTGTTGCTCTAAGTAGAGCCCTCGTGCCAATGCATCCACATAAATAAACATGCGCCTCTCTTACCCTAGAAAGGCATCCACATAAAGCAACAAAGCAACATGCGCCTCTCTTCTGTTTGAAATCTCTCAGACCCTAGCAGGAGGAAGAAAGGTTAAAGCTGGAGAAAAGCGGGAGAGATAAAAATAAATGTCCGAGCGATTCTGGGATTTTGTATTTTGGTCATTTCAGTGCTCCACGTGTTGGGCGGAGCTTTTGTTGCATACATGGCACTTTTATTTGAATAGAGACATTGTGTTAAATCAATGCACACAATGTTTACACTTAACACTTTCAGCTACCTGTAAATGAAAGTCTAAGGGCCCGATTCACAGAATGTATTTAAGACTCAATCCTAAACTTACTACTATTTTGGCATTCACAGAATGAATTTACTACTTTTGGTATTCACAGAAGTCAGGATTTTGTCTTAAGTTTGTCTAAGACAAACTTAAGATAGACTTAAGACAGACTTAAGGCAACTTAAGAAAGACTTAAGACAGACTTAAGTTAGGATTTTGTCTTAAATCTGTCTTAAGTTTGTCTTAAGTTTGTCTTAAGACAAAACTTAAGACAAAATCCTAACTTCTGTGAATACCAAAAGTAGTAAATTCATTCTGTGAATGCCAAAAGTAGTAAGTGCATTCTGTGAATGCCAAAATATAGTAAGTTTAGGATTGAGTCTTAAGTTCATTCTGTGAATCAGGCCCTAAGGATCCAAGATCTGAAAGAAAACAGGTGTGCGACTTGAACCTTAAGGTAAATGTATATACTTGTCTGGAATTTCATAGTACTCGGGATGCTGAGGAGGACAAAGGAAGAAAGTATAGGAAAGGGCAGAGCCTAGAATAAAGAAAAGCATGCGCAGGCAGGCCTTCTAGACACCCGTGAGGTTCAGGGGGAAGGCTAGCCTGGCAGTTGTGGTCCTGGGTGCAGTCGGTCTCTGACTCCCTTTGACAGTCTTCATTGCTGGGAATTTCCAGATGTGCCGCACCCTGAGATGTGCAGCCAAGGGAGCACCTCCCCAGAGCATGCTGTGCAGGAGTCCGCTGTGGGTGTTAAGAAGAGTCAACTCAAGGCCAAACTATTGAGAAACGATTAGAAAACGTACCTCCATTATACAGTAATCAGCCATCTAATATTTGTGTATTGGCGCCGGGAGACCCCATGGTGGGTAGCTGTTGCGCCCTATAAATTCAGTTACAAATACAAATACAAATACACTCCAAAAGTCAGATTTCTTTAATGGGTAAGGCCTGATCGTGTATTTCATTTGATAATTAACAGCCAGATTCATCATTGTCCCGTTTTGCGAGTCCTTAATAGCGATTATTAAGGAATCGCTTTTATGGACTTGCAAAACGGGATTCATGTAGGAATCGCAAAATAAATTGCGATTCCTACAGCTTCCTTATTTGCGATTAGCAAATTGCTAATCGCAAATAAGGATGCAATTTCAAGGGTGCCAGGGGTGTCCAAAGGACACCCTGTAGCACCCCTGAAATGAAAATGCTGACTGATGTTGCGCACACACATGTCCAAAGGACATGTGTGTGTGTAACATACAACTTAGAAAAATGCACAAAAGTGCGTTTTTCTCAGTTTTCGCTATTTACCACGAAGTCAGACTTCGCGGTAAATAGCGGTAAAAAATAGCGATTTCGCAATTTTTCAAAGGTTCACGAATAGCATTTAAGGAATCTCAAATTGAGATTCCTTAAATGCGATCGCAATTTGAAAAATCGCAATTATTTGCGATTTTTCAAATTGCGAGTTCATGACCCATTGATGAATTCCAAATGCCATTTTTGCGGGTGCAAACGGACGAATTTAGCGATTCGCACCATTTGCGCTCGCAAAAATGCTTGATGAATCTAGCTGTAAGTGCATTCTGGAAGTTGTAGCTCTGCTACAGTCTGACTGAAATAATACATTTGAAAAAATGATTTGTAATAGAAAAGCCCTGGGCCAGAGCATCATTTCCCTTCTGACAAGGAACTATCCAGTGACCTTGCCTGAGAGCTCCCTGGTTTAGGGATATTGGCAAGATTGTTATGCTTCAGCCACACAACTGCTTAGTGGAGCACCTGGAAGGGTTTAGAAACTTTCTAAATACAAACATTCATTTATGCATGCATCCTTCCAGTATGACTGCCTGGTTTTCAGTTACCGTCAACATGTGGCCTACACAGTGCCCCCAAGAGAAGTGCACCGTCTCAATTTTACAGCAGCGGACAGCTCTCGTCCATGTGTGACCCACACATTCCCTTCTAGAGTGAGTGTTCCTGTCTCAGTTTTTCCAGCCTGCAAACCTATCACCAGCGGATGCCCAGCATGTTACTTTCTGGAGTCAAGGCCCCAGCCCTCCTCTTACAACATTCACAGCTCCCTATACTGCTGGTGAGAAGAGATGAATGTTGGCTTGTCCTTCTGACTCGGCGTCTCCCTCTCTCTTAGGTTAATGATGGGGCCAGATAGACAAGGAGTAAAACTGACTAAAATGTCTGAATACAAAGAGCCGCCACTTTTCAGTTTTACTGCTATAGCTTAAAGTACAAACTTCATAACATGTCTGTGGTACTTCTAATGGAACAGTGAGGCAGCCGTATATACATCAGGACAGAAACCAGCACTTCCCTGCAGGGCTGCTATGAAGTTAATGGACCACCACTTGCACTTCTCAGCAGGTCTACTGTGCGTGTAATGAAGCACTACTTGCACTTCCCTGCAGGGCTGGTGTGCATTTAATGGATCACTACTTGCACTTCTATGCAGGGCGGCTGTGCCTTTAATGGATCACTACTTGCACTTCTATGCAGGGCTGCTGTGCCTTTAATGGATCACTAATTGCACTTCCATGCAGGGCTGCTGTGCCTTTAATGGATCACTAATTGCACTTCCATGCAGGGCTGCTGTGCCTTTAATGGATCACTACTTGCCCTTCTATGCAGGGCTGCTGTGCCTTTAATGGATCACTACTTGCACTTCTATGCAGGGCTGCTGTGCCTTTAATGGATCACTACTTGTACTTCCCTGCAGGGCTGGTGTGCATTTAATGGACCACTACGTGCACTTATATGCAGGGCTGCTGTGCCTTTAATGGATCACTACTTGCACTTCTATGCAGGGCTGCTGTGCCTTTAATGGATCACTACTTGCACTTCTATGCAGGGCTGCTGTGCCTTTAATGGATCACTACTTGTACTTCCCTGCAGGGCTGGTGTGCATTTAATGGACCACTACTTGCACTTATATGCAGGGCTGCTGTGCCTTTAATGGATCACTAATTGCACTTCCATGCAGGGCTGCTGTGCCTTTAATGGACCACTACTTGCACTTCTATGCAGGGCTGCTGTGCCTTTAATGGATCACTACTTGCACTTCTATGCAGGGCTGCTGTGCCTTTAATGGATCACTACTTGTACTTCCCTGCAGGGCTGGTGTGCATTTAATGGACCACTACTTGCACTTATATGCAGGGATGCTGTGCCTTTAATGGACCACTACTTGCACTTCTATGCAGTGGTGCTGTGCCTTTAATGGACCACTACTTGCACTTCAATGCAGGGCTGCTGTGCCTTTAATGGACCACTACTTGCACTTCTATGCAGTGCTGCTGTGCCTTTAATGAACCACTATTTGCACTTCTATGTAGGGCTGTTGTGCATTTAATGGAGCTCTACTCGCACTTCTATGTAGGGCTGCTGTACATTTAATGTGCCACTATTTTGTACCACTACTTGCACTACCACTACTGCTGTGCATTTATTTAATGGACCACTACTTGCACTTCTTTGCAGGGTGCTATGATTTTAATGAGGCATCAGTAGCACTTCTCAGCAGAGCTGTGGATTGGGCACTTCTCTTCAGGGCTGCTATCCTTTTAATCTGAGTGTTCCCGCTGGCCCTACCACAACTGTCATGTTGTAAAGGCAAAGTTTGAGGAGATCTGAGCAAGACTGTAATATTTTATTGATAGGAGCAACATGTCACTACATTTTGAAATGGACAGGACCTGCATCTGTCAAAAGAGATATATTGGACAGTACTTGAACTCTTTTTTGCAGCCGCTACACTTTTAAACTGACAGTGCCAGAACTCCTCTGAGGAGATGCTGTACATTTTAAAATGTGCCAGTAAAAGAACTTCTCATCCGTGATGCTGTACTTTCAATGGGCTAATCCCAGACCTCCTCAGAAGGGCTGCTGAACTTTTAAACTGATCATAGTGCAATAATGACAGCTTTTTGACGTCACAGGAAAAAGGGCAAGGTTTGACTTTACCCATACAGAAGGGCTGATTACGATTCGTAAACTGGATCGACTGACCTCCGGTCGGCGGTCCCGACCACCTCGATAGGATGCATCGAACATTGTTTGGTCGCATTCCGACATTTTCCTATGGGAGCATAGGAAAATGGCCGTAGTACATGCTCCCATAGGGAAATGGGAGGTGGTGTTAATCCCTGCACCCTGTGGTGCCTGTCACGGGGTGAAGGGATTAACAGGGAGCACCATAGGTGCGCCTCGGCCCCCAACTTGAGGCCGCACACACAAGGGGAGCCTGCTAGGGGCCCCCAAACACGCTTTCCAATAGGGTTTCCATATCGAAAAGGCCGGCATGGAAATCCTGCCAGAAACCGTGCATCGTAATCCCAAGGGCGGAAAGGCCAACCTTTGGGATGACAGGCCGGCCTCAGACTGGCCGACGGGCTCCTCAAGCCCATCGGAAGCCAGCCGGAATGACCAGCCGGTTTCAATTCCGACCGACTGATTATTGAATCCGACGATGGCGGTCGGAAATCCCCAGAGCGTGCACTCTTTCTCTCTCATTCTGTCTTTCTCTTACTCCCTCCCTCTCTCTGTCTCCCTCTTTCTCTTTCTCTCCCTCCCCCACCACCCCCTTAAAAATGCAGGATTTCAACAATAGCAATGTCAGAATATGATAAAAAAATGAAAATGATGCTTTATTTGCAGTTGAAACATACAAGCAGGGCCAAAGACTTGGTTGAACAGGGTACCCCTTCTAATTACTTATGAATTAATTAAATGCTAACACTTAACGAAGGATAAATTACAGCTCTGTTAACAGCTCTTTGGCAGTTGTTTTTAAGACTTAAACACGCACTCAAATAGAGCCTATGTTTTGCAGTCTCTTTTTTTATACATTGTTTAATGCAGGCATGCTTTTTGGAGTTAAACCTTATATGCCGAAATGTCCAAGATTTGCGTGTTAGATAAACAAGTATTATGTTAGAAATTATAGTTTACAAGTTTAGAAATATATATTATTTTGTGATTTATTTTCTTTTTATGTCTGATGTAGACAGCCTTTCTGTCTCTCCAAACTCATTAAAAAAATGTACATATAAAAGCATAGTTATATACAGAGAGACACTTTGGGTCAGCGCTCTTCATCTATTGGACTTTTTACATTTTGCTTCCACCCACCACAGCAAACAGCGACGGATAGTGGGTCAGCCCACTTAGCCATTGTCTCTTGCACTGTGAGTGATGAAATATTTCCTTTTGAATATTTTGTCTGTCAGACACACCCCAGCCCTTCATCACAGTAGCTCTGTGAGTTCTCTACAGAGCGCTATTTCTTTGTTCAAGAAGAACTTGAAAATGGAACACAGTGGGATGACGTGTTTGCCACTATGATAGTGATTAATCAGAGCGGGAATGTTGATCCGCTATCCAAAGTCCAGCAACTGGTTTGGGGTGGTGCCTTTACAAATGTTATTTTCTGGCTGCAGTGCAGACACAGTCTGTGTGAAAGGTGACGGCTCTCATGGCAGGTAGTGAACTATGCTGAGGGGGCCCCATAGAGTTTGGCGCCCCACAACGCGGGGCCTGTGTAACACCACTGCTCCAAGCATGAGTACTCAAAATATGAGCTCATTAAACTGTGAGACCTCTGCACCCCAATTCCAAACCATGAATCAGATGGTCAGGAAAGATTAGTCAGCAGTCCCCTGCTACAAGGTCATCATATAATTTGTTAAAGGTAGACCGGTCTCTATCCTCTCTCACTTCAGTTCCTAGAGTTCCTTCCTTCAGCTTCACGGATGCACGCAATACACTCCCTCTGTCTGGGAAAGCTGTACTCCAGCCTCCATCTTGTGCCATTTAACACCAGGGCAAATCCAAAATGGATCCCGCCAGTCTCCACAACCATATGATCAAGAAGTCCTGCTATCACCTACACTTCACACACATGCGCTCAACATGCAAACGTGATGAAAGCGCAAAATATAAGAAATCTTTACAAAAAAGTGGGGCCTGTAGCCATCACACTCCATTGAACCAGAGATAAAAGGTCTGCTCATTGCTATATTCCAACAACTGTATGCTGCCAGCACTGCTTTGGGGCAAGAGCCCAGGACATGGTAGTAGTTTCATGTTGACGTGGAGCAGTGTTTCCCAAACTGTGGGTGGCAACTCACCAGTGGGTGGCGAGCTGATTATTGGTGGGTCAGGAAAGTCCAAGCAATAAATAAAGATGTCTTTAAATTCTGTGTTTATCTTGTTGCATTTGCTGGTGCTTCTAAGACAGAGGTCAGGTGCCTGGCATTATCTTCAAAAAATTGCTATTTACTCTTTTAACATGAGACTAATGCTTATTTTTCTTTCTCTGACTGCAAAGGGAGAGCTTTTTAAGGGAATTATGTGACAATCTTGCTGGGGCACAGGGAATATGAAAGGAAAGACTGTAGGATATTATTTTTTTGCAACACATAAGAAAATGTAAATACCAATAAATGAACTGTATGCGTTCATCAGTTAGGAAAGCAAACATGAAGCACCTTTTTGTAGTTTTGAAGTGTGCTGGAAACAGAGATTTTAATAGGCTCAAAACAAAACAAAACGTTACTTGTTGATGCAGACACGTGATCTCTATGCATTATCATTTTCATGCCATATAGTTTTGTCAATAAAGCTGTATGTCTGTGCAAAAGTAGTGGCCATTTCAATGGAAAATGTGCTGTCTGTAAATGACAATTCACTACCACACAATGCTTTAGTTACATTCAAAAATCGTCCCCCCCCCATGTCTCATGTCCCTTAAAGGTAGGTGGGTCATGAAAGTTTGTAGTTCTAAAATATTTGGGTACCACTCACCTGGAGGATACAATTGGTGCTCTCCTCTAGGTCACAGAACAGGTTCCGGACCTCAGAATCATCATAGACATGCAAAGGCCTCAGAGTGCATGCAGGTTAGTGTGTTGGCTGAGCCAATGTAAAGGCAGGGTTCCAGGTTCACGTGCAGTCAGGTCACACAGGGCGGGGGTACATGCCTTTTTTATCGAGAATAGGGAGCAAGAGGTAGAAGATGAAGTGCATTGGGAGAAGTGAATATCCTGTCATTAGAACTCAAATACAAAAAATAAGTTCTACTTATAGGTTGAAGGTGAGGAAGATTCCTGCGTTGGCAGCTCAGTGGGCTTATGCATACCTCAGAAGGCTCAGTCCTGTCTGCAAGGTCCTCAGTCCCCTTGCAGCAATGTTATTTCTGTGAAAGTGGCAGCCAGCAGGATACAAGGTCCTATACAATGAAGTTCAGCCTCTTAGCATGCCAGCTCAGCAGAGTTCCAGTTCCATTTGAAGGTATCATGGATCCGCAAAGAACCCTCCATCTAACACAAATGCTGCAATAGAACACTTTGTGGTAGGGCCATGGCTGGCCATCTCCCTCCATGTTATTATGGACATTGATTTTCACTCCTGTTGTTTAACATGTCATCATAGTGCATTCTGGGTGTTGAAGTTTTGAGTTGCTTTAATTGAGGGATGTAGAAAAAAGCATTGAGAGCAATGATTTATGTTTTTAAAGCCCTCAACTGGAAATAGTGCCCATGCCAACATGGAGGGGTTCGCCACCCTACCTTGGACTAGGCGTGGTGGTGCTCCATAGCCTCCAAGGCAATTAATCCAAAGAGACTGCAGAGTATACATGGAAATGCTCCACATAGTAGAGTAGTATTGTATTTGCCCAGAAAAAGGGCCCCAAGAGTGGGAAAAGACATTAACATGTACAAAACGGCAGTATAGAACATGCCCAGAATGGTGAGGAGTGGTTCTTCCAGTGCTGTGTGTATATTAATAATAGGATGCCATGACTGATGTGCCCTGGAGCCCTAAATGCAACTCATTGATTAGGCCCAACAAAGGGTAAACTGGGCTGTGGCTGATAGCATTTCTGGCATTGTGGCCTGAAAGTTCATGATGTCCGTCTCTTTTGCAGGCGAACCAAAGCTGATTTGCATATGGCTGGCCCCCTTTTGTAGTGACATAAATGAGCCCGAAAATATGGGATGGAACACACCAGAGTAAATACCAGTGGTTAATTTTAATTTAAGCATTTTTCTTCATCACTCTAAATGAGGAAAGGGGCGACAAGAATAGGAAGGGCGCGGGTGCCTTGGATTACTCAGAAAGGCCAGTCAGCTTAATATATCTCGTCACGTCCTGACTATAACTACCTACTTTATACTGCCTGTAAGACTGCCCAAACCTTTGTTAGACGAACTGATGAGAACTATTTACCTTCCAGAGCAAAGATGGCGTCATCTCATCAATAAATTATTGCCTAAGCTGATCAATAATTAATTAATGGATTCTGAGCTCTCAGGGGCTGATTCACAGAACTAACTTAAGACAAAATCCTAAACTTACTACTTTTGGTATTCACAGAAGTTAGGATTTTGTCTTAAAATAGGGTTAAGACAGACTTAAGACAGAATCCTAATTTAAGTCTGTTTTAAGACAAAATCCTAACTTCTGTGAATACCAAAAGTAGTAAGTTTAGGATTTTGTCTTAAGTTAGTTCTGTGAATCGGGCCCTCAGTTTTCCCAAACCCATGTGTAAGTAAAATTACTTCAGGAATTCATTTTACATTTTGGTGCCTGGGATTGTAGTCTTCATACTTCCAATTCGGGAGTACACAGACTAGAATGAAAATAACACCGGGACTGGGTGAACTGTTTCAGCCTCGACATGGGTAAATTGGGAGGTCTGATGTCATGGCATTGAGGCTACAGGTTAGAAATGCTAGATCTGTTTGGTAGAGGTGCTCTTAAGTTTCATAGGCCCATGCGTGAGCAGAGCCCGAATAGACGATATTGATAGAGTGAGTTGCTCATACCTCATACTCTTTTTTGTGAGATAGGGACGTATAGTGTAGTTCTATTAATATTACTATGAAAGCAAGAGTCCCAGAATGCAAAACAAAAACCTGAATTGGATGAGCTATTCACTCACGGCTCTGGGAAACTTGAAAGTTTTGTGGAGTGTGTACCAGTGTCTTAAATGGAAACATAGAAGTGATGGTACTCTCTTTTTGGGTTCTTATTTGTTCCTGACAAGTGCCAGTACTCTCTAATTAAATGCATTGCAACACAGCTAAAAAGTGAAGGTACTATCCCTTTCAAAATAAAGAAGTGCAGGTACTTAGTACAGGACTGTACCACCTGCCCATTTAAACCACTAGTGTGTACATATTCCGGCCAGGTACGTCACTTCCGCAAGCCCAGCGTGCGTGCACGTGTTGTGGTTCCCGCGTACGCTGAGGCTCCTTCGCTGGTTGACAGGCCTCGAAGCATTCATAATCACATCACCGAATGGTTTACGTGAAGGAGGGGAGTTCACATGGACGACTTCTCCTTAAAGGGCAAAAATGCTTGAGAAGTGGGTTTATTTTGCTCCGTGCAGGGCAGCATGCGTGCCACCCAGCTGGCCGCCTTCCCGCGGGAGCGCGCGCGCAGGCCCCGGCATGCACTTCTTCCATGACGTCACGGCCTCTGGCGCGCCCCCAGTTCGTGTCTTCTGGAACCCACCTTTGGGAGCGCGGGAACGAAACGACCTTCTTAAAGTGAAGGATTTAATACGTTTATCTCATATCAATGTTTTCACTTTCTGCCACAACAGAAAATGTCAATGCCAGTCCCACCACCGTGGCATCCATTACTCCCCCCCGACCTTTGCACTATTATTATCCATTCCAGGCTGTGTTCCCACCCACGCACGGCGTAAAGAATGTCTGTGAAAGGGCGGCATCATAAGACTTTTCTTTCAGAGCTCAGGTTTCCAAGGTCCTTAAGTGGGTAACACGCAAGGTTTTTGCATTCCTTATTTAACAAAGGGAGAAACAGGACTAAAGCCCCAGAATGCACTTTGTTTAATTAACTGTCTGAGCTATTCACACACTTACCTGGGAAACTTGAGAGCCCTGGTCTCCAGCGTTCTTTAACCCCTCCCCTGCTGGTGACGGAACCACTCCGTCATCAGCCGCGGTCGCGCTGTGCTGATGACGGACGTGACGGCCCGCTTGGCACGCCTGCGCGGCGCGGATTCCACACCTGCGCTGAGCGTTCCATTGAGCGGGCGGGGCCGTGACAAAACCGCTCCGCCATGAGCACAGCGCAACTGTGGCTGTTGACGGAGCGGTTCCGTCACCAGCATAGGCACGCCGCGCAGCCCCCCCGCCCCCTTAGCACTGCGGCGGAATAGCCGCCGCAGCGAAGGGGTTAATCCCTTTCCCTTCCGTGTGCTCAAACTTTCCTCGCAGAGGCGGCTTGGTGCCCGACTGCTTCAGCTGAAAGCTGCACGCAAAAAATAAAATGATAATCAAGGGGCATATTATCAAGACAGGTGATACATTTATCGCCGTTTTAGCGGCAGAAAACTGCAGCTAAAACGGCGATAATGGGCTTGATAATATGCTCTATGGAATTCCAATTGAAACCCATGTTAAATGTGAAGGACATCTAACATGGACTTCAATTGGAATTTCATAGAGCATATTATCAAGCCCAGTATCGCCATTTTAGCGGCAGTTTTTTGCCACTAAAACAGCGATAATTTTATTGCCTCTCTTGATAATATGCCCCTAAGTTCGTTATTATCATTTTGATTTTTGCATTCAGATTCCAGCTGAAGCCAGGCGGGCAGGGTTGAACTCCCCACGCGTCTTAGAGGGAGGAGTGGTGGCAGCGCCTAAACTACACATGCCGCTTTAGCCGGCCGTCTCAGGCCGACCAAAGCATCATACGCACTTTGCATCTTTTCCACGCAGGCTGATTTACAGCCAGCATGGAGAACATGCATAGCCTGTCAGCCCCTGTCTGAGTGCCGAACCACAATTGCAGCGCTGCTAAGGCAGCGTTGTGATTGGCCAGTGATTCTGGGAGGCTGTGTGCTTCCTGCTAAACAGAGAGGATGACGGAAAAAGAAGAGGGGGCCTTCGCGGTATGAAGGTAAGGCTTTTTTTATATTTCCCCCTTCTTTCGTCCGTCCCCGAGCCCCCTCGTCCCACCTCCCCTGGTCAGTAGCAGCTGCTACTGGTTTCCTGGGTGCATTTGTGTGACACTTCTATGTTTGCACCTACCTGTCTGTTGGTGAATTATGTGTGTGTCATATGTGGCACTTTATCACAAGCTGAAAAGATTTGCAGTGCAATAGTAAGATCCAGTGGTTAATTTGTAAAAAAATAGGTGCTGGGGCTCTCGTCAGGAGGCAGCTTGCAGCAACCCATTTTTTTCCTGTTGCTGTGGCCTAAAGTAGAACCAACTACTAGTACTAACCATGAAAGTGGGGAGAGGATGTGACGTAATTAATGGCCAGAACTGCCGACTTAGCTGAGGTACCAGGTTCATGTCTCGGCATCACTCAGCATCCTGTGCGGTCTGTGTGCGCTGTGGACTCAGGGTGAGGTCTGTGTGCACTGTGCAGTCAGTTGTTAGGTGAGGTCTGTGGTTATTGTGCAGTCAGTATGGTGAGGTCTGAGTGCCCCCGAAGTCAGTGGGGTGAGGTATGTGTGCACTTTACAGCCAGTGGGGTGAGGTCTGTGTGCACTGGCAGTCAGTGGGGTGAGTTCTACGTGCGCTGGGCAGTCCGTGGGTGAGGTCTGTGTGCACTGGCAGTCAGTGGGGTGAGGTCTGTGTGCCCTCAGCTGTCAGTGGCGGGAAGTCTGCGTGGCCTGCGCAGTCAGTAGGGTGAGGTCTGTGTGTACTGCTCAGTCAGTAGGGTGAGGTCTGTGTGCCCTGGGCAGTCAGTAGGGGGAGGTCTTTGTGCACTGTGCAGTCAGTGGGGTGGGGTCTGTGTGCACTGTGCAGTCAGTGGGGTGAGGTCTGTGTGCACTGCTCAGTCAGTAGAGTTAGGGCTGTGTGCGCTGGGCAGTCCGTGGGTGAGGTCTGTGTGCGCTGGGTAGTCCGTGGGTGAGGTATGTGTGCACTGTGCAGTCAGTGGGGTGAGGTCTGTGTGTACTGCTCAGTCAGTAGGGTGAGGTCTGTGTGCCCTGGGCAGTCAGTGGGGTGAGGTCTATGTGCCCTGCGCAGTCAGTGGGGTGCGGTATGTGTGCACTGTGCAGTCAGTGGGGTGAGGTCTGTGTGCACTGTACAGTCAGTGGGGTGAGGTCTGTGTGCCCTATGCAGTCAGTAGGGTGAGGTCTGTGTAGGAAGGTGGATATCTGATTATATGGTTACCCCAACTTTCTGCCTAGTGTTTAGCTGATTTTCGACTTAGTTGGCCTGGGATCCTGTTAATCAGGGCCCCAGGCTATCTGATCTCACTGTAAAATGGACTCCATGTGCTTTAGATACATCTCCAATTGGATATTGGGTCACCTTATGAGCCCCTGTATAGTGTACCATAGGTACCCAGGGCATAGGTGCATCCAAGGCCTACCAGGGGATGCAGCATGTATTATGCCACCCCTGGCTGGCCATCCAAATTGACACAACTGGATGATCACTCAGCTGGGGCAAGGTTGTGTAATCACACCATGCTTAGGTATAGTATTCCTATACCTACCATTATATATATATATATATATATATATATATATATATATATATATATATATATATATATATATATATATATATATATATATATATATGCTTGGTTTTATGTGAGATGGTGCTCTAGCATGAGCGGAGCCTGTCTGCAGCTTTCGGAACCATGTCCTTATAGCTGTTCTATGATATAGCCATACCATATACTCTTAAGTGCATTATAATCCTCGCGGTTTATGCTAACTTTGGTTTGGCTTCATCAAAACATGTGGAGTAAGGTGTCATACGCTTTGGAATACTACCCCCTCGCCAGTTTTGGTGACGGGGGTAGCATTCCACCCTTCTAGAGGGAGAAGACATGTAGTTGTAGCTTTACCCGGTTAAAGTTAAACAGAGCCTCAGCATCACAAAATGGATGCTGCTGCCACAGACACAAGTCTGACCTCCTGCAGCTGGGAGCCCTTCCAGCGAGGGAGGCCTGGACAACAGATTTCCTGCCTTGGGAGGTGCTAGCACCTCCCCAGACAGGCTATAGTGTAATGGGGCAGGGTGGGTTGAATGAAATGAGAAACTGCCTGGGGCACACAAGGTGCTCCATGCATAGCCCGGTTCAAACCAGTTGCTGGGGAACTCCAGTCCCAGCTCTGGCGCGAAAATAGACGAAGGGAAAGGGGTGTAACCACCCCCTTCCCTGGTGCCACCATTGCAGATTCGTTCATGTCAATCCTTGCTCCAGTTTCGTAAAATGATAAAAACATGGCTGTTTAATCAGTAAAATCAGTCCTGACTCGTGCACGGAATCTATAGCGCAGAGACGCCTCAGGGCATTTGTTCGCGCATTATAAGTCTCAAAAATAAATAAATAAATAGGAGGGACCTAGCAGGTAATCCAGCCCCTTTAATCAGTATAAAGCTAGGAGCTGAGTCTAGAGACTTTAGATTGTCCTGAACTGAAACTCTGAAACGAAACTCTGGACCTTCGACATTCTACTGCAACTAGAAGACTGAAGAATCTCCCTTGTGGTCAAGGAGTGACCACCCTGTGCAAACATGCACAACCTAGCGAATTGCCACCCTGTGCAAACATGCACAACCTAGCGAATTGCCAGTTTGCTTTGTGGACGCTCCCGAAGGATCCCGACGACTCTGCTTCCCAGGACTGGACTTCCAGACTTCTCGGACCCCAACCCACACCTCCAGCGAAGCTGAGACCCGTGGCGGACACAAGAGACGTGGGACCGGACACCTGGCCATTTTGCTCTTTGTTAAACTGTGCAGCTTCTTAGGCATTCTCGAAGTTGTGCATTGGTACTTGAGAAGCCCCAACCCCGAGTTGTAAGTGCACCGAAGCTCAGCCCTCCACACTCCACGAGTGTCGCCTGGGGCCTGCTCTTGCATTTCCTCTTGACGCGTCTTCAAGGTTGCTAGCCCGCTGGCTAGTGGCCATCATGAAGACTCCATTTTGAAACAACACTGCTTGCCTGGTTGCTCTGGGCTTGCTATTGCTTTCCTGTAAAGGGGAGGCGCCACAGACCTTGCTGGTCTGTACAAGAAGCCGATCTTCACTTCCTGCGTGGGTTGCCTTTGCCAAGGCTTGTTGACTCCAATCTGGAAGCCGACACCGCCAACAGCGAGAGCCTTCATGGGACAGTCCGTATCCAGCTCCTGGTCATCGTCGACGCCTCCTGGTCCATGTGGCTGCAGTGACAAGCTTCACTTCTTCATCTGTTTGCAGCTCGACACTGCTGGTTCCTTCATGGTCACTGGCTAGTGACCCAGACTCTGTCCTCTCTGCTTTCAGGTTCTTCACTTCTCTGATCTACCCTTGGATCCATATGGCCATCTTCCTCCTGGTCGCCTGTAGCATCTTCTTGCAGCTCTCCATAGGAATCGACAACGAAACCCGACACAACTTCACACCTATGCACCCAGCTTCCCTGGGTGAGGTAACTCCCATGGGTAATAACTATCCAAGTGTCCTGTTTAACTGGGTTTCCCCGCAAGAAAAGCCCTGGGTAGTCAGTAGAGGGAGGTCTGTGTGCGCTGTGCAGTCAGTAGGGGGAGGTCTGTGTGCTCTGGGCAGTCATTGGGGTGAGGTCTGTGTGCCCTGGGCAGTCAGTGGGGTGAGGTCTGTGTGCGCTGTGCAGTCAGTAGGGTGAGGTCGGTGTGCCCTGGGCAGTCAGTAGGGTAAGGTCTCAGTTTCAATAAGTAGTGCGATTATTGCGCCTAATGTATTGCAATATCAAGACTTCAACCAATAAATTGAGGCGGATTTCAAGATTTCACAAAATAGACTGGGCACTCAAAAAAGTGCTGATAGAGGCACCTCTGCCACAGAAGAGCGTAAAAGTTATATCCATTCACTCTTCCGCAATAAAAAAAAATCAAAAAGTTAAAATAGTTGCTTGTGTTTGAATTTAATCTTTGAAGAGAAGCTTTGTGGGTTAGATTATGAGTACAGTATAGGTAGTGTCCTCGCCTCCTTCAAAGTGCTATCATCTCTCCTCTCTGAGTCACAGCTCCTAATTTTACCTTCCTTTGTTGTCAGTCAACAGAGCTGATGATTAGCTCTAACCTGGTGCCTCCCTCTCCATTCGTCTATTGATCTCAGCCTCTTGTTTGCTGTACACCCCTCTTTGTTGTCGGTTAGGTACGTGCTAAATAAATGTTTGGGGAACATTTGTTAAAATATGTAAAATAAAAAGGAGCAGGAAAAGCAGCTCAGCAACAGGTTTTTCTTGATGGGGATCCTTCACGCACAGTGCACCTGTCCAGTTTCTACAGGAAGTACGAGTGAGCAGAGCTCGGTGTATGCAAAGAACGGATGAGTGTCTGCAGAACATGGATAAGTGTGAGCGGAGTGATGGTGAGTGTGACTGTATGCAGAGCATGGGTAAGTATGAGTTGAGTGAGTGTGAGTGTGTGCAGAGCAGGCTGATTATGTGCAATGGACGGATGAGTATCTGCAGAGCATAGGTGAGTGTGAGCAGAGCGAAGGTGAGTGTGACTGTGCAGAGCATGGGTGAGTGTATGTGAAGTGCTGATGAGTGTCTGAAGAGCATGGGTGAGTGTGAGCAGAGCGAAGGTGAGTGTTTGCGAAGTGAGGATGAGTGTCTGCAGGGCATGGGTGAGTTTGAGCGGAGTGAGGGTGAGTGAGACTGTGTGCAGAGCATGGGTGAGTATATGTGAAATGCTGATGAGTTACTGAAGAGCATGGATGAGTGTGAGCGGAGAGAGGGTGAGTCTGTGCAGAGCATGGCTGAGTGTATGTGAAGTGTAGCTGAGTATCTGCAGGGCATTGGGTGAGTGTAAGTGGAGTGAGGTGAATGTGTGCAGAGCATGGCTTAGTGTATGCAAAGTGTGGATGAGTGTCTGTATGGCTTGGGTGAGTGTGGGCGGAGCAAGAGTGAGTGTGTTCAAAGCATGCCTGAGTGTCTACAGGGAAGCGAAGGTGTGTGCAGAGCATGGCTGAGTGTATGCAAAGTATGAATACGTGTCTGCAGGACATGGTTGAGTGTGAGTGTGCATAGAGCATAGTTGAGTGTATGTGAAGTGCAGATGAGTGTGCAGGGGATGGGTGTGGTCGAGGGTCTGCAGTAGATGGTTCAGTGTGGAAAGAGCAAGGCCAAGTCACCACAGAGCATTGTGGCTAGTGTGTAGAGCAAAGCTGGACATGTACAGAACAAGCCAGAAGATGTTATGTTATCTCATGGGAATTTGTAGAGCGTGGCTAATCCCAGTGAGGGTATCCGGACCTGAGTAGGGAAGGCCTGAGAGGGTAGTAGGAGAGCATGCCTGTTTCATCTGGTAAAGCAATGTCTTCAGATTCCTTCAGAAGTTCATGAGGGAGGGGGAAGTTTTGGGGTGTTTCTTAGGCCGTTCTAGGTCTTGGCTGCGAGGTATGAGAAGGAGTGTCCTCTGCTTCTGGTCTTCTTGATGGTGTGCTCTTGCCTGGGAAGCAGATCAAAAGTGTCTGGTGGGTTGGTAGAAGTTGATTCAGTGGGTGAGATAAATTGGACCGGCGCCGTGGAGAGCTTTGAATGTGTAGGTGAGTAGCTTGAATTTACCTGTTTCCTAGACTGCGGGCCAGTGGACATTGTTGCTGTGTGGAGAGATGTCGTTCTTCAGCAGGATGTTCAAGATGAGTCTTGCAGCGGTGTTCTGGGTGGTTTGGAGTCAACGTAGGGCATGGGCTGGTATTCCAATGTAGAGGATATTTTTGTTATCAAGTCTACATGTGATAACAGCGTGGGTGACTGTTCGTCTGGTGTTCAGTGCGATCCACTTGAAAATCTTGCGTAGCATTTGCAGGCTTTGGAAGCATGATGAGGAGATGGCTTTGATCTGTCTAAGCATGGAGATTTTCGAGTCCAGGATGATCCAGAGGTTCTTGGCATGGTTTGCAGGGGTGAGTGGGGGGCCAAGTTTGGGTGGCCACCAAGAGGCGTCCCAGGGGGAGTGGTTGAACTTGTTACCGAAGTTTAGGACTTTTTTTGTCTGTGTTGAGTTGGAGGCAGTTGTTTTTCAACCAAGCAGCGACGTTGCTCATGCAGTTGGCAAATTGTGCTTTAGCTGTGATGGTTGAGTCGGTAAGGGAGAGGATGGGCTGTGTGTCATTCGCATAGGGTACTATCTTGATGCTGTGGCCTCTGACAATGTCCCCAAGGGGCCTCATGTAGAGGTTTGCAGAGTTTTGTGCTGAGCAACGATGCTCGAGGGACTCTGCAGATAAGTTCCTTGGGTTCTGAGGTGTAGGAGGAAAGTCTAACTCATTGAGTTTTGTCCATGAGGAAGGAAGATATCCACTTGAGGGCCAGTTCACAGATACCCATCGCTGAAGTTTTCTGATGAGTGACTTGAGGGAGACCATATCAAAATCTGCGGATAGGTCGAGGAGGATGAGAGAAGCCATTTCTCCTCGGTCAAGGATGCTTATGATATCATCAGTGGCTGAAAAGGGGGCTGTCTGTGTGTGCTGTGGTTGGTGTGAAAGCTTGATTGAGAGCTGGCTAGGAGTTGATGGAGTTCTAGGTTGTCTGCAAGTTGGGGATTGATGGGTTTCCCCATGACTTCAGCTGAAAAAGGCAGGAACGAGAAGGGTCTGTATCCGATGAGAGTGTTGGGGTCCGCTGTTGGTTTATTCAATAGAGCATTAACCTGCGTATTTTTCCAGCAAGATGGAAAGGTGGCGTTGGTTATGGAGGTATTGATGGCTGTGCAGTGCATGACCAAAGGTGTGCAGATCAGGGCTGAGCATGTACAAAGCATGGCTGAGGATGTGGAGGGGACAGCTGAGGGTGTGCAGAACTTGGCCAAGGTGGGAGGACCATGGCTGCGGATGCATACCATGGCTAAGGGTGTGAAAAGCATGTCTTTCGTGTGCAGAGCATGGCTGAGGATGTGGAGAGGATGGCTGAGGGTCTGCAGGCTATGGCCATGATCTGGAAGGAGTATGGCCCAGAGGTATTTTCCTGGATGCGTTTGATCTGCTGCCAGTCCCTGGAGGAAGGAGTTGTGCCGGAGGCATGGAAACAGGCAGTGGTAACTCCCCTACTCAAGAAGCCCTCACTGGACCCAACAATTCCAGCTCACTTTAGGCCTATATCTCTTCTACCCTATCCTATAAAAGTCCTGGAAAAGGCTGTTAGTAGGTCCTTGTCAAGTTATCTAGAAGATAACTGCCTTCTAGACAGGGATCAGTTTGGATTCTGCCCAGGTCATGGGACAGAAACTGCATTGGCAACCATGCTGGACACCCTGCGAATGCGAGCCGACAATGGCAACTCATCAGTACTAGTGTTACTAGACATGTCGGCCGCATTGGACATGGTTAGCCATGCAGTTCTGCTAAGTAGACTAGAGAAACAGGGTGTGAGAGGCAAAGCTCTGATATGGCTACAATCATACCTGTTCGGTAGACAACAGGTAGTGACCATGACTCCGTATGCCTCCCCCAAGTCCCCAGTTCACCAAGGAGTGCCACAGGGCTCGTTGATCAACCCTATCCTTTTTAATATATACCTGCAGCCCTTGATCCCCATCATAAAATCTTATCGGATCGATTTGATCAACTACGCCGACGACACCCAACTGGTGTTTCCCTTGAAGGGAAACATGCAGTGTCTTTGGACACATTCCAGGAATGCATGTGTCGGGTCTCTGGTTGGCTTAGTGCAAACTCCCTCCAATTTAATGAGGGGAAAACGGAGGTAGTTTACTGCTCGACGGCTAAACTGAATCAACAACTACCGTGCGAGCTTAGGTTCTCCCCGGGGGCGATCTCTGTGTTCCAGTTAAGACCGTGCGCAATGTGGGAGTTCTGTTTGATGAAAACCTGCAAATGGTATCACAAACAAACAAAACAATTAGTGTCTGCTTTGGCTTGCTAAAAGCACTTAGACAGATTCTTCCTCTCCTACCCGATGAGACCAGACCTCTGGTAGTAAGGAGTATAATTCTGTCCAGACTGGATTACTGTAACTCCCTATATCTAGGTGCCCCTTTATACATCTTACAGGGACTGCAGAGAGTCCAGTTGTTAGCGGCCAAGCTGGCACTCAATAGACCACGCAGCTTCTCTACTAAGATGGCTTTGAGACACCTTCACAGGTTGCCAGTAAGGGACAGAGTCACATTCAAATCTCTGTGCATCATCTATAGAGCGCTACACAGGAAAGATTTACATGGTATAAGCCCCCCACGTCTCTTCGCTCTTCCAGTCTAAGCCTGGCAACAACCACCAGATTCAAGAGATCTAGGATGGGAGGCAGGGCTTTCTGTACAGTAGCGTCCCGGCTGTGGAATGAGCTGCCTCAGAACATCAGGCAAGCCGACGCTCTGCTAGGTTTTAGAAAGAGTCTAAAGACCTGGCTCTTTGCTAAAGTCTGAGACCTTGGCACCCTCTACCCAGCCTTCTATATGCCGTTTCCATCTGCTTAGGTTTTTTTTTCAAAAAGCGGCAGGATACCCGTAGGGTGGCAGTTGCGCTATATAAGAGCAACATACAATACAATACAATGGCCCATGGTGGGCTGAGGTTGGGGGAACCACAGCCAAGAGTGCACCTATGATGTGCAGAGCAGGGCTACTAGTTGTTCTCAACCCAAAACATGTACTCAAGGGCACATCTCACTTAAAAGTCTCGTGAACGTTCGGCAGGAGACTCGTTTGACCAGAAAATGTTGAGTCTCAAAGTTTCTACGAGACATTTCTGCTCCAGCCAGTCTCACTCTCACAGGGGGGGAAATTATACGAAAATGTGGAACCAGGAGAGCAGAATGTATGTGAAACATGCAAAACCCAACAATCAGTAACTAAATGAGATTTTGCCTACATGAAAAACCTTTTGCTCAAACCGGTCTGGAGATCGAAAATGATGGCAGGGTCGTGTCTCCTTTTCGACTACTATAATATTGCAGCACTGGACTAGCGAAAAAGACCTACCTTTGTAACCATGGAATTGTCATGGGCCCTGCATCCCTTCTCCTTCCTCCATTGATGTCCACTTGTCCCATCAGCTTTGGGGACCCTGCCTGCAGTCCCTGTTCAGACGTGTCTTGTCTGTCCTCCTGCAAGTGAAATGCATAGATAGTGGCAATTTTTGGCACTATTTTTCCATTCCTCCGATGCCAATTTGGCACAGCGTAGTGTAGTGGATTTCCATTGGCAACCCCCGAAAATTAGGTTGTGTTAAGGGAAGCAAATATTTTGATTTCAATGTTGATCGGTGAAATAAAACTCCTTTGCATTAATAAGTTTATAAACTGGAGGTAAACCCATGCACATGCCAGACAAATATTTGCCAGACTTATGGAACATGTCTGAAAATGCTGTTGATATGGACTCTGCAGGGGAGCTGGCATTAGATTACTCTGTACATTTTGCCCCCTCCAGCTGGGTGAAGTGATACCTGCCTATCCTGCAGGCAGTGAATAATGTTTGTCCCTCCGCAGGTGTGGTTGAGTGGCAGAATGTGGCAGGCATGTGGTTAGGAATATTTCCTTAGCACGGAGATCTGTGGTTTCTTACACGCCCTATTGTTAGATGGGCACACACCCTTTGCCAGGCAGCCTCACCCCGGCAATGTATAACATTCCGGTGGCGTAGCCAGTGTGTAACGTGCATTTGTAAAGCGCAAGTTCACCCAAGGGTATCTTGGCACTGAATAACAGATGTTTATAGTTACCCAACTCAATGGTACTCATTTTATCGACCTCAGAAGGATGAAAGGCTGAGTGGACCCCCTGGGATTTGAACCTGTGACCATGAGGTCAAACATAGGCCCATACAGTTGATGCATTAGTCCCCCTAAGCCACCAGACCCGGTGTCATGGCACTAGTGCAATTAAGGAAATATCCCGCCCGCCAACCCCTGGCCACTGTTTGAACTTTGAAATACAGCAGTAATCAGGGTTCAGTGGCCACCTCAGGCCTCTGGGTCCTGGTGCCACTGCATCTGCTGCACCAATGGAAGCTATGCCACCTAACAACACTCCATGGCACAGTCTGGCCATGTGCACATCACTGTCAATTGAAAGTTCCCCAGGCTTCCTCCTTTATTCCCCTGGCACTGCCCATCCTACCTGGTCGGGTCAAGGAAGGTGTGGGCAGAACATAACCATGGATTCAGGAGCCGTGTTTGCTTCCACAATCTCCGCTCCTTGCCACTTCCTTAGAACATAGGCTGCAAAGGACATGTTGTTGAGGAGCAATGGGTGGGATCCAATGTCCTAATGCAAAAAATGGGCCCCCCAGCAGAATGTGAGGAGGGGCCCCTGATTCACCAACATCTCACAGATATTCATTAGCCTCCGGCTTAAGGGGTGACTCAGATGGGCTAAGGAGCCCTAATGGGCTTGGGTCCCTGCACTGGAGGGGCTGCAGGGGCCTGCATTACGCCCCTGGTGGGACAAAGAGTCAAACTAGTGATGTAAGCAGGGATCAAAAGGTGTGTGATATCACTTCCGCCTCAGCCGTCATTACGGTAAAGTACGAGCAGGCAAACGAAAGACCAATCTCATCAAGCATGGGGTGCCAGACATTCTTAAAAATATACATCCTACAGAAATCTGAAAGTGAAGACACCACCTCTTCCAGAGATATTATTTTCTTTAGAGGAGACCACATTTAAACACAAAATGTTGGTGGGGATTACTAAACATGGTCAATAAAGCATTTTAGAATGGGATAAAACATTATCTTGTTACAAAAAATTGCAAAACAAATAAAAACCTAAACATACTGTAACTGTCAGTGATTGGGAGTGGGGCATATATGACATTCAGGGTTATCTTAGTTCAGAGGCCAAGGGACACGAAGTACCATACAACAGAATTAATATTCACCAAGCAGTACATAATCAGTCCAGTCTGATGGAAATGGGGACCCCAGGAAGATATTGACCAAGGTGAGACCAGAAGGTCATGAAGCAGCATTGGGGTCCCTCACCGGAACCAGGGTAAATACGGATGTCGGAGTGATCTGAGTGTGCGCCTGCTCCTTCCCAGCCACGGTGAATTATGTGGTGCTCACAACCCTGGCAGCCAGAGGTATGTCCCTTCTGGTGCTAAAGGCCTCCTCATCAGGGGCCTCAAGACCAAGCACCAGACTCCTCCTTCAAAGGAGATGTAGAAAAGACGATGCTCTCCACAGTCGAGAAGAGAGGGTTTAAGACTCAAAAGCATGAAGGCATTTCACTCAATCGGTACCCCCCAAAGTACTTCCCCACAAACCAAGGGCAGTGTATCTAACAGCCAAGTAGAACCATCAGTCTATGATGTTCCAAAGGTGAAAGAAACATTCTAGGCAGACTCTTCAGTCCATGAGGTTCCAAAGGTGAAAGAAACATTCTAGAAGGAGCCTTCAGTACATGAGGGTCCAAAGGTGAAAGAAACATTATAGGTGGGGCCCTCAGTCCATGAGATTCCATAGGTGAAAGAAAAATTCTAGCCAGGACCATCAGTCTATGAGGTTCCAAAGGTGAAAGAAACATTCTAGCTGGGGCCTTCAGTCTATGTGGTTCCAAAGGTGAAAGAAACATTCTAGCCTGGACTGTCAATCTATGAGATTCCAAAAGGGGAAAGAAACATCTAGACAGGGTCTTCAGTCCACGAGGTACTAAATGTGAAAGAAACATTCTAGTCAGAGCCTTCAGTTCATGAGGATCCAAAGGTGAAAGAAACATTCTAGTCAGTGCCTTCAGTCCATGAGGGTCCAAAGGTGAAAGAAAAATTCTAGTCGGAGCCTTCAGTTCATGAGGATACAAAGGTGAAAGAAACATCTAGACAATCTTTCAGTCCATGAGGTACCAAAGGTGAAAGTAACATTCTAGTCGGAGCCTTCAGTCCATGAGGGTCCAAAGGTGAAAGAAACATTCTAGTCGGAGCCTTCAGTCCATGAGGTACCAAAGTTGAAAGAAACATTCTAGTCGGAGCCTTCAGTCCATGAGGGTCCAAAGGTGAAAGAAACATTCTAGTCGGAGCCTTCAGTCCATGAGGGTCCAAAGGTGAAAGAAACATTCTAGTCGGAGCCTTCAGTCCATGAGGTACCAAAGGTGAAAGAAACATTCTAGTCGGAGCCTTCAGTCCATGAGGGTCCAAAGGTGAAAGAAACATTCTAGTCGGAGCCTTTAGTCCATGAGGTACCAAAGGCGAAAGAAACATTCTAGTCCGAGCCTTCAGTCCATGAGGTACCAAAGGTGAAAGAAACATTCTAGTCCGTGCCTTCAGTCTATGAGGTACCAAAGGTGAAAGAAACATTCTAGTCGGAGCCTTCAGTCCATGAGGGTCCAAAGGTGAAAGAAACATTCTAGTCGGAGCCTTCAGTCCATGAGGTACCAAAGGTGAAAGAAACATTCTAGTCGGAGCCTTCAGTCCATGAGGGTCCAAAGGTGAAAGAAACATTCTAGTCGGAGCCTTTAGTCCATGAGGTACCAAAGGCGAAAGAAACATTCTAGTCGGAGCCTTCAGTCCATGAGGTACCAAAGGTGAAAGAAACATTCTAGTCCGAGCCTTCAGTCCATGAGGTACCAAAGGTGAAAGAAACATTCTAGTCGGAGCCTTCAGTCCATGAGGGTCCAAATGTGAAAGAAACATTCTAGTCGGAGACTTCAGTCCATGATGGGTCAAAGGTGAAAGAAACATCTAGAACATCTGCGCTCTACAAGTACACCTACATACATACACACATAGACGGAGCCTTCAGTCCTTAAGGTTCCAAAGGTGAACAAAACATTCTAGTCGGAGCCTTCAGTCCTTAAGGTTCCAAAGGTGAACAAAACATTCTAGCCGGGGCCTTCAGTCAATGAGGTTCGGAAGGAGAAAGAATCATTTGAGCCGGGACCGTCAGTCCATTGGATTCCAGAGGGGAAAGAACCGGAGAACCTTCTAGCCAGAACTTTCAATACATTAGGTTCCAAGGGGTAAAGAATGGCTTTCTAGCCAATCCAGATATGGCCAATAGATAACCAGGCATACCGAGGACAGGGAAAGAAAAGAGATTATATGGCGAGGGAATGAGACAGGAAAATGCACAAGTGGTGGAAATACAAAAGTAGAGAACAGAAGAATTAGGAGCTTCCTCAGCACTGCAGAAAGGCAGAGCCATATCTGGGCCACAGTTCAAGGGAACATGAACTCTGTTCCGCTCCCAAGGGACCTTCTATAAGGACATAGGCAAAGTGTCAGCTGTGACCAGATAGAAGAGATTCTTTGGCTGCTGCTCTCAATACCAATCAGCAACCATCATTCACACTGGAAGAACATCTTCTGAAATGTTAATGAAGCATCTTTACTGAAAGCCATACTTTAAAAAAACATATTTATTGCCATTTTCAATTCGTCGCAAGTACCTATAAGTAATTCAGTCATTACGCAAACAGCTGCTGTAACACCACACCAAAATACAGAGACATACGAAGATCAACTGTAGAAGACAAGCATAAGGTCCCCCAATTTAATGTCCACTCTTCAGTGAGCCCTCGGATTCACCAATATTGGACTTCTATGTGCTCACCATAAAGTCACATACAGATTAACAATTCCCGCTTCCCTGCCACCGCTCTTTCTTGGTCAAACAGGTGTTGAGCGCTACACTTCAGGTTGTGAAAGGGTCCCTGTGTCCTGCCGGGCACATGTACAACTGCGGTTCAGGTAACGTGGCTGTCATTGCACATCGCCCCCTTAGTAACCATCGTAGTAGGACCAATAGATCTCCTGGCAGCATACAGTGTCCAATATTGCGCCGCTATTGTATGGCAGCTGCGTATTATGTTGGGCAGGGGGAATTGACCACGAAGGTGCATCGACTCATGGAATTTGATACAATCCCAGATTCTCTTGTGATTGTTTTTGTGCAGGAAGGGAAACATAATCAGACCCGCAAAGCAGGCACCCTTGCACCATGGTGCAAAGGTGCCTGTGTTGGCGCAAGGTAGGCCATTGTGCGCCGGCGCAGGGGGAAAATACAGGAATGCGCAATATGGAATAGATACAATGTATTGCCCCCTTTTCTTTTGCCGTAGGGCACGCAGCATCAAGGCTTTCTGAGCTGCCCTACGGCAAAAAAAACATAAGTGTGGCCCACTGTATCTTCTTAGGGTCCTTTGTTTCGCGAGGTTGTAGAACAGTTAATTGGCATTTAATTGAATTATTAAGCCATTTGGGAAATGTACACTGACGTAGGTCTCTGCAGCTTTACTCAGGCTTTATTATATATATCATAGAAAAATATTTTATGTCTGTAGCACAAGCAGTATGTCTACTATGTCTATAATGCGCAAGACTGAATTAACCAATACACACAGTAAAACGGTTTAACCCTTTGCGTGCGTCGGATGACGCCCGGCCGTACAACGTCACATGGGCATGTGCGAAGGACGGCCGGGGGCCGTCCTGACCACACCCAGTCATAAATCACCCGCACCGTGGTGGAATTTCCGCCGCGGTCAACGGGTTAAGGAGTGTTAAAAATATTTACATAAACAATGTAAAAAAATAAATGATAACATAACTGCAGAAAAGTTCGTCCAAGTTCAGCGGAATGAGGCCAGGTGACAGTGAAATTAAAAGTAAAAGGCTTAGCGACACGTGCAGATATTTACATATACCTGATGGGCCTCATTTAAGAGAAATGACGCATCACTGCGTGAAAGCAGCGATGCGTCACTTCTCAGTGCGCACGCCTTGCGACATACCTGATGCATCATATTTAATGTATGACGCATCATGTCGCAAGGAGTTACAGATACGTCAGTATTTTTGACGTATCTGTAAGCGCAAAAGTGACGCATTGCTGGAGTGTGTCACAAAAATGAAGCAACTCCAGCAATGTGTCCTGTGAGGCAGGGGCAAGATTTTGACGCAACAATGTCCTAGAAGTGACGCAGTGAAATCTCATAGATTTCACTACGTCACTTCTACGAGGCTTTTTGCGGGGGAAGGCCCCCCTGCATACATTATACCTGACGCAGGTATAATGTAGCGCAGGGGTTTACAAAGTGGCGCATCTGCTTTGATGCGTCACTTTGTAAATAGTGCGCAACAGGAGGCATGTTTTATGCCGCCGATGCGTCACAAAAAGTGATGCATCGGAAGCGCAAAACTGACGCTAGGCCTCATAAATGAGGCCCGATATATTTTTCTTTCTAATAAACAGTGCTCCTGTTCTGGGCTCCACCAAACTCTTAAGTTAACACACGTGAAACCCAGAAGCACTCGAGCGTACAAAATTTTTGCTGTTTGCGCAACAGGTGCAGACCAGGAGCGTCTCTGCATCATACGTTGTAGCTCCCAGGGAATCATGGGAGAAGACCATAAAAATAAATATACAAACACCCGATTTGTATCCAATCATTTTTTTCGGATAGAAACCCAAGTATTGGTTACGCGTATCTGCCCCGCCTTGTTTGTAAGCAAGGAGGGATGTGAGGCTATATGGAGCTGTAACATTTCTGGTGTCTGCATGGTTTCCATATTTCATCTGCAGTTTTACACAGGCTATGTTGTCTTAAAACGTCCAAACTATCCTAGGAATTTCCAGTCTTTGGGTGACCTACCTCTGAACTTTTACATTTCTTTAGGAATGTTATTAGGTCCTTTTGCAAGGTTTAAAATTGCTTGAAGCTGAATGGGGATAAGAGCGAAGTGCTGCCTGCTGGGAGCCAATTCTAACATCTGGTCCCCAGCCTGGTGGCCCGACTGCTTGGGCAGTAGTCCAGATCCAGCAGAAAAAGTGAAAAATTTGGGTATGATCCTTGATACCAAACTTTCATTTGACGCCCAAGCTAGTAAATTGGCATCCTCAGTCTGGTTTATTCTGAAGATGGTTAAAAAATTACTACCTTATATACCAGATGACACTCGAAAGACGGAAGTGACGGCAGTAGCATTATCTAGATTAGATTATGGGAATGCTTTATATGCCGGGGCGAGAGTACAGACTTTATCTAAGCTACAACGCCTAAAAAATGCAGCTGCAAGATTGGTACTTGGTATTCCCAAATATGAGCCAATTGCACATAAATTAAAAACCTTACACTGGCTTCCAATTGCAAAAAGAGTGCAATTTAAATCATTGTGTTTGGCATACAAGGCTGTTCAGGGATTAGGCTCAAAGTTCTTGAGAACCAATCTGAAATTGTATGAACCTTTCAGATTGCTCAGATCGAGCCAATTGAAACTAATTAGAGTCCCGAAAATTAGACGGGCCAATTGGGGTGGAAGGAGCTTTTTTGTACATACAGCACGGGCTTGGAACCTGCTGCCACTCACTATAAAGAACTGCCCATCTCTAGGCTCATTTAGAAAAGCAGTGAAAACTTGGCTTTTTACTGCGGTCTGTTAGGTGGCCTGTTTCAGAGGGGACATCTGGCTGTCATAAGCGCCAAGACGCCTTCGGGCATTCGCGCGCTATATAAGTTGATAAATCAAATCATTAAATCAAATCATTAAAAAAAAAGATTCTGCCAAAAAAAGGTGGTGGTGAGAGGATGAAACCTTTACACTGGGCCTGACTGTCTTTGGAATGCGGATGATGTTTCAAACCTTGAAAAAGTTTGCAGCACAGGTGGTGTTCTCATTAGCAGATAGAGAATTCACATATAGATTACTTTATTGGACGCGGATGAATAGATGCACCTGAGCTAGTTCCACTTTATATTTTTGTAATTTATTCTGGTGATTCTGGTAGGGTGACCAGGATTTGAAAAACAAAACGAGGGACATCCTAAACACATAGGGACAGGACTGCGATTTTGCACCAGCCATGGGACGCAGAGGGCCTCATTTATGGGGATTTGATGTGGAGAAGCGCAGCAAGGGCGCTGCCCTGCTTTTTTTTTTTTTACTTTATTTTTCAGGTTTGTATTCTCACAATTACAAACCCCCCCCAACTGGCATCAGAACAATACATGTATACAAATCGACTGTCTCATTATGGCACTTTTGTTTGGATATAGGCTTCACCTGGATACACGTAAACCCATGAGGCATAGCAGAGTAACATACACATGCTGCCTTGCTTTAAAGTGTAAGGGCAGGAATGCATTGTACTTATCCAATGCAGTGCATTTCTGTCCTTTACCCCAGCACTGTCGCCGTATCGGCAGCCTGGCGCTAACACAGGCACCCTTTCTCCATGGTGCAAGGGTGCCTGTGTTGAAAGTCGAATTTTTTTTGTGTAGGAAGGGACACCTTCCTGCACAAAAACAATCCTGAGAGGTGCTTTCCTCTTTCTATGTGTGCTGCACAATGCAGCACACATAAAAAGAGGAAAAAACAAGCAAGGAGAAATGAAGCAATTTCTCCTCGTTATGCCTCACCACGGGAGACATAAGGTTTTGGTGCTTCCACCGGTATACAAGGTCCTGTAACTCTGGGGCAGCATCAAAATCCATGGGTGTTGCGCGGAAACACCCACTGCAATCCCCACGGAACGCCCCGAGCGCAGAGTAAGGCAACGCAGCGATTTGCGCAGCGTTGCCATACTCCATATCTATGAGGCCATTCAAAGCCACACAAAGTGGCATTGCGCGACCTCCTAAATATTAATTTGTAGTGTGCATTGCCGGAGCATCACAAAAAGCAATGCTCAGGTGGCACAAGGGGCTCGTAAATGTGCCCCAGAATGGCTTAATTGGAAGGAAATTATCAACACAGAAAATAACCAATAATCAGGAACTAATGGAAATTACATGGAACTTTTCCACAAATTATCACGTGTTTCACTTAAATTGCTCTCTGCCAAGGGCTTCTAAGTAATTCTTTAATGGAATACATGAAACCTGGCTCCATCTGTGTACAATCGACTCTCCCTGTAAAATGGGACAAGAGCTAATTTGATACTACAATTAGCTAGGACAGATGGCGAAAAATGTAGATTTCACTTTACTCATGAGGAGACTACTTTCCGCAGAGCTTTAAAAGGGCCGGTACTCACAGGTACTGAGTACCGGCACTTCATATTTTTACCAAGCTGAGTACCAGCACTTCTCCACTGCCAAGGAGAGTGCTGGTACTCAGGGTCGAATTGATAATGCCTGCAGATGCAGGGGAGTGAATCCTTCACTCCGAAGGTGATTTCTTTGGGTGTCTTGGATGTCTACAGGCCTGTGGAATAACCTGTATGGAGCATGGGCACAGACGATGCAGAAGACTTGCCGGACGGCGAGACCAGGAGCAGCTGGAGTCTTCCCAGTTGCAGTCCTGGTTCCCAAGGCGAAGTCCAACGTAGTCCAAAGTGCCCAAATGGTTGAAGATGTGAATCTTATCCCATGAAAAATCTAAGGAAACACCCACAGGTAAGCCCTTAAGTACCCTACAGAAAGGGTTGGGACGATTCAGGGGTCCCTCTTACAGAAGGAGTTGGACAGTCGGGAGGAAACTCCCATGTCCTTTGTCGAGTTTCACGCCAGAGTGGGACAGGTTCGCCTGAACAGGTTCCAACTAGAGTATGCAAGGAGGGCACCAAATGTGCCCTTCCAAGCAGTCTACTGGCTCTGACATGCACCCCCATCTGGCCCAATGCACTAAGTCCTCCCCGGGAGGAGGTCACACCTCTCTGTGACAGGAAACCTATTGTCCTGCCCTCCCCTGCTTGAGCTTGGCTCAGCAGCAGGAGGGCAGAATTATGTCTCTGGTCGTCAGCAGACATAGTTTGATGTCCGGGTCTAGAAGGCTGGTCCCGGCAGCACTGAGGACTTACCGGAGGAGTATTACAGTGCATGGAATCATACCTCCAACACCGTTTACAGTGTTGGAGGAAGGATTCCAACATGTTTGATACCAAACACGCCAGTGTTGTTACATCCAGTTTAGCGTTAGCCATTGGGTAATGACGCATGGCAACTCTAAGCATCGTAATGGCTGATGCACTTACAACCCAGGAGAATGGACTCTGTGGATTGTAGGGGTGTCCTGCTCATGCAGGGGTACCCTCACACTTATAACCAATCACACTGCCTTCAGGATTGAAAGGCCTGCCTTAGGGGTGAGTTATAGGTTTTAAGTGCAGCAACTTCAGATTTAAGGAAACATATATCTGTCGTAACTGGTGCTAGCACCAGCTCACACAGGCTGCAATGGCAGGCCTGTAGGTACAGTTTGAGTGGTCTCCCATGGGTGGCATAATAAATGCTTCAGCCCATGGGGGGACCTATGCCCTGGGTACCTTAGTACCATATACTAGCGACTTACAAGGGTACATCAGTAACCAATCTGGAGGGCACCTAAGTACTCACCATGGTCCAATTTAGGGGAGAAGCACAGAGTCTGGGGTCCTGATTAGCAGGATTCCAGACAGACTAATCAGAAAAACATAATGACACCAGCAAAAAGTAGTGGTAACCATGAAAGCAGATCCTATACCTACACCTCAACAGCCCCCTGCAGCGCCTCCATGCTGGGTCGTCTTTTTAGTTAGTGTTTTGGACATTAGCTGCCTGGGGCACAGTGATGTGTGCGGATCGAATGAGTGGGAGGGGAGAGAGCCTGCGCATGACGGTCCACGTAGGAACCCAGGTTACAAAGGTCTATATTCACCCCTTGGCCCCCAACTGGGGTCTGACTGTCTTTTTACTGACTCACTTGCCCCTGCAAACCAACCCCACCCTCCTGGCCTGCTGTGACATTGAGTCCATGATGGGCGGGGATGAGGAGGTTGGGATTGCCTAGGTTGACTCCCTGGTGCCCAGGTGAGGTGAGAGGCGGCCTACTGACCTTCCCATCAGAGGCCAGTATTGTTCTGCCACTGAACTCTACCCTGCTGGACACTGCAAATGCTCATGACCCTGCAGTGCTCACTGTCTACCATTGAAAGCTTACCGGCTGTGGGGCCTTCTACCGAGGGGAGAGGACGGAGAATGGGGTGAGAGAATGTGAAGAGTAAAGGAGCACAGATAGAAGAAGCAGAGGAGATATAAAAGGGGAAAAAGATAGAGACAGAAGGAGAAAGCACAGATAGAGATGGGGAAGCGATTGAGACAGCTATGTAAAGAGTAAGAGGGGCACGGAGAAAGAGAGAGAGTGATGGTAGCGAATGATAGGATACAATTGGGGTAAAGAGAGTGTGGCAGAGTTAGATACAAATGGGAGAGAAATGAGGGGGAGGAATCGAGAGGTTAGAGATGTGAAGACTGATAAAGAGTGTTTGTCTGCTTTTTGTGTGTATGTTTGTGTGTCAGAGAGAAATGAAATCAGAGCAGAAGAGAATCGGGGCACTAAGGCGTATTTGAAAAGAAATGCGCGTAATACTTGTTTCTTTGTGTGTGTGTGTGTGTGTGTGTGTGCACTCTTGAATATATAAGCATTGTGCCAAATGCAAGTAAGTAGGAACAGTATGACATTAAGAAGCTGCAAATTTTACAAAACAAGAAAACATTAACGTGGTGTTTGACATTCATTTTGTGCGACGAGTTAACACATTTTGTTTATATTGATACATTTCTCACATGTTTTGGTATGCCCTGCAACTGGTGTAATGCCAGTCTATGCATATCTGGAAAGTTTGAGACAACGGTCAAGGGCAATGCAAGGGCAAAATGAATACTCAACAGAAGTGTTTTTGTATCATCAAGTCTTATCCCGCCTCTAACCCCGCCCATTACCACGCCCCTAGCTCAATTTAATGAGTACCTGCACTTATTTTTTTCCATTTAAAGCACTGACTAGCAGTGAGTCATTGCACCCGTCCTGTTTCATCGCTGTGGCTGAGCGCTTGGTACATTGTGGACAGGTGAAGAGTAAGAAATAAGTACAGTAACATTTTATAATACATGGAATTCTGTAATCACTGTATAAACAGCACTCACTAATTTCTTTATAAACGGCAACTCGTGACTCACCAATTCGCCAAATATATAGAAAAAACACCAGACTTTGACTAATATACGGCGTCAAGTTCTGATGTCAAAATGGCTGCTAAAAGAGCCAGCAGCAGAGGTGAAAGGCAGGCCACAGAGCATAATTAAAGCGGGTGTTTAAAGCAACACCTAGAACATTCCTTTTCTTTCTTGTGCTCTACTTTAATAGCTTACAATGACATGCAGCGAGAATGTTTATTTTTTGCACTCATTACATACAGAAAACCTAGAATCTTTCTGCATGTTTCTACATGTTCTGAGCTACTGCAGCTTTTTTTTTTTAAGGGACATATTGAACTGTTTCTAATATCTGTTGTAACAAATATCTAATAGGTTTTTGATGTGTTTAATTTTGCATTAGAGGTTTTATTTGTATTCTTCATGTTTGCAAACATGCTCACTCTTTCATATGAAAGAGCTTTGCACCAAGGGCCATATTTATCAAGGATTGCTTCACTTTCACATTATGTTGAGTGGTGCAAAAACGATGCAACCGTTTAAACGAGATTTATCGAGCCACGCAAGGCCCCCTCTGCGTTGCATTACTCTGCCCCAGGAAGCGTTCCATGGGTGTTGCTTGGGTGTTTCCACGCAACACCCATGGAGTTCGAGCAAAAATATCTTTATTTCTCCATGTTACTTCATCTTTCTATGTGTGCTGCATTCTGCAGCACACACAGATTGAGGAATATGCCTCAGGGGATTGTTTTTGTGCAGGTAGGCGCCCCTTTCTGCACAAAAACAATCCTGCTTGGAATGCAGGCACCCTTGCACCATGGTGCAAGGGTGCCTGCTTTGGCACTAGGCAGCACATTGTGCACTTGCGAAAGGCAGAAATGCACCATATTGTGATAAATATGGTGCAGTCCTGCCCTGTCCCTGTAACGCAGCGAAGTGCAGCAAAGTGACATGCTGCACTGTATTACATTTTGATAAATATGGCCACATGGTTTGAGTAGTTGGTGGGAAAGGTGATGGTGGGACCATGTATTATATGGAATAAAGTACCACCTGACGTATATGGTAAGGATATTGCAAGTCACCTCTTAGTTCCATAAATTTATAAAGCAACTTGGCCTTTGGCCTTGTTTCTCAATATGGTTATGAAACTCCTCAGTGACTTGCAATATCCTTATTATGTACGGCAGGGGTTACTTTATACCTTTTAAAGGAGACAACTGGACAGACTGCTAAATTTGAAATCCAAACAGAGATCTTAGTATTGACCTGTACTTACTCCCTTTACAGGCCTATACAATATTCTATCCATTCTAAACACAAGTATATTGTCTTCTCTTTTCTCTCAACTATGGGACTCATACTTCTGCCTACTAGGTTCAGTGTTGGCGGTTTCCAATACCTAGTAAGATAAAATGTAGTTATCTCTGCATTGTCTTTAAATGTCTAGACTCCCTTACTGTCTATGTTTATTGATTTGTTCATACACAACTTGCTCTCTTGGTTCTATTTCGCAATTCCGTCTTTCTGTCTACTGATCTCCTTGTGCAGCTTCACACTTTTCTTCATTTGAATTTCTTGTTCCGCACCTCTGGAGCAATCTCCCTGCACCTATTCGCCCTGCTCCCATTCTGTTTTTAGGAAACTTTTTTTTTTTTTTTTTAAACCTTTATTGTGCAAGCAGAAGCGTACAAATACGGGCCTACAACCAACCAGGCCGGCCACGACACATTATGAGCGCACAAAATCAGCATTGAAATTCTCCAGCAGTTTCTCAGCAGTATATAAACAATCAGTCAACATTAAAAGGTCCGGTGTAACCGCTAGGAGCAGGATAAAAGAAGGTTAATTTTATGATATAATAGGAAGTATGGCAGGATCAGTTGCGACTGTTGACATCTGAATTCCTATGGCGGGCAGTTGATAAAGCATCAATACAAAGGAGCAGTGAGAAGCGGAATTAATAGCAGCAATTGGCAAAGTCAACACATATTCGCCCCGTTACAAATCAGTTCTCACCGCCGCCCACCATCCACCCGTCACCACCTGAATGTATGCTGGTACAAATCAAAGGAATCCGAACAGCAACGCAAAGATAGCCATCCACTATACTAACTCAAATAAAGGGAAAAAGAGGGGAAGGGTAGAAAAAGTGAATATTAAAAACAGGAAAGAAAGAACGCAGCGCCGCAGTACGCGCCCCATGGCGAGTAAAGCACACAATACTAGAGACCCACAGTCGGGGTCGAGGCAAGTAAGACATGTAAATGTGCTATCATTATCATTGACGCGAGGAAGTCATATCCTACACTGCCAGCTAACACCCCATGGAGGACGCGCGCAGACATAGCGTCCCGATAAAGGGATACAAAAGAGCCATAGAACTAAGAAAAAACAAACAACATACAGACCCCATCCCACCCACACCACCCTGCACCCCTGCAGAAGGCTACGGCCTACCCCCCAAGCAGCGTGCCTGTCGCCCTAAGTAGAACTCGAAATACAGAAGAATCAGAAAGTAAGAAAAGAACACTACAGACAAAAAGAGGAAGGAAGGGGGGAAGAAAAAACCAGTGGGAGAGGAGATATGCAATCGAACTTTCAGCTCCCACCCCCCGCCTTAACACAGCTAAAACCCACATCGAGACGAGATCGACACAAACTCAAGTATCAGGAACATGAAGAGGAATCGGTCATATTGTTACAGCTGCGAGCAGTCCTCATCTCCATACATTAATTAGCAGTCCACCGAGGCAATTCTGTCTCACCCCTGTCCTCTCCTGATCATAACTTTAGTACACAATAAAGTAGAATACAGCAAGCAGTTAGTCATGGAGTGTACATAGGATCGGAACAAGGCAGGCCAAGGGTGCAAAACAGGGGAACCCATTCTCGAGCAGCAATGCAAACAATGGCGGCAGCGGACCAAATTGTCAAAGAGCAACATCAGGAGCAGCAAACAGCGTGGGAGCGGTCCTGCCGACCAAAGGGGCGAGTTGTCCCCCACGGGACAGCCGTGGGACCCCACCAAAGCAGTTCGAGTCAAACAGCCGCCGAGCTCCCCAGCCAGACTGACCTGGACGGGCCCCGGCATGGGGCCCTCACCCACGTCCGCCACAATCAAAACCTCCTGGACACTCGAGGCAGCTGACATATGATCTCCCAGGTGAACGGCGGCTGCACTCCCTGCAACAGCCGGGAGAGGCAAGTCAGCACACTCCCTCAGTCGGGCCGCATTCATGGGGGATGGCCCAACAGGCCCGGCGGCAGAACCGCTATCTTGCACAGCTGCGTCAAAGGCCATGGTCTCGCGCCAAGAACATACGGCAGCGAAGACATCGCCAATCGTGGGCTCACTCCCACAATCTCCAGCCATCGTGCATTTCGACAGACCAGATTCGCCGCCCCCAACAGGTCCGAGACCCAGGGCGCAGGCCGCCATTTTGTCAATGCAACAAGGACGCTCCGTTCCTCAACCCCGGACCGGGCCGTCGAACAAGGCCCAGCAGAGTCTCGTCGGGTCCCGCTAATAGCAATCTTGGTGCAGTAGGATGGGCCGCCAAGAAACAAGGGGTAGCCGGCGCCACCGTATCACGGGCGCCGCCCGCCGATTCCGGGCGAAGGGCTTCAAGATGGCCGGACAGGACAACAAAGGGGGGACAAGCCTCCTGTACGGTCTACTCCCGTCCGAGGCAGGCCGCGCCCCGCAACAGAGCCCCCGGGCCACCAGACCGGGCCCGGTCAGTCGCCACCGATACAACCTCACAATGGCCTCTTCAGCCGACCCCCCTCCTCCACCGGGGGCCGGCGTCGACACCCCCCTCCGGCCGACCATCACAGGCGAGTCCCCGGCCTGCACGCCACGGAGGCTCCGGAACAAACAAGGGCACAGCTCAAGATCCGCGGCACCCAGGAGCCCCCGGGACAAACGGTGAGTGCGAGCAGTGTTTCACCTTCCCATATTTTGTCGAATGTGTCTCCTCGGGGCAGGATGAGGTACAGGATATGCGTTTCAGGCAGGAAGGTTGACGGAGCCGAGCTACAGTGCGGCCATCATGGTCGCGAGCTTGGCTCCTCCCCTAGGAAACTTTTAAAGGAAAACCTGATGAATGTGGTCCTGAGATGGTGTCTTGTCATGTCTTTTGAGATCTTCCACTTTGCTGTGTATTGTACTGTTCAAAGTTTTTTGATGGTTGGGCACGTTGTGTAAAAGGCGCTAAACATCAATCAATAACAATAGCGAGTATTGATCATTTAAAACCGTGGCCATCACAAAGTCAGAGCACTTTGCTGGGACATTTCAAGGCTGATGATCTATAGCTAAACCAAGAGGGATGATGCACCCACAACCAAATGAGAAATTGAAGCAACCACATACAAGAGACCTCTGTCAGAAATCTACAAAACAACAACTCATGGAGGGAAAGCATCTTTGATTGTCTGATAAGCAAGATTCTTCATGATATATGTAAATAAAATTGATTTAAGCATACTCCACAAAGTAAGCAAACTATGACTGATACCACAAGTGGTCTACCCGTTGACCCTAATCATTGTTTTGACACTTGACAAATTCTCTAACTCAAAATAACAATTTGTTTTCCATCCCACCCCTAGAGATTTTCTATGCAGTTAGGACCTAGATGTGGCCATCAACCTCTGTTTAGATGCATCCCGCTTAGTCCGCGCTCCCGTCTGTTACTTTGTGTCATAGGGGTGTTCCATTGGTGGCATATGTGTGTTCCTGTGCATCCACCCATGGATTGAGCTACAAACTCATATTTAATAAAGTCAGTAAACACAAGTTTATGCCAAAAGGATGCCCTACCCGAGGAGGTGCAACGAGAAGAAATATCCTAATTTGTCCTTGTTTTTTCCTCTCTGCATGGATGCTGCATTATTCCACACACATATAAATAAGAAGTAGCCTCAAGGGAAAGATTTTGTGCTGGAAGGTGCACCTTTCTGCACGAAATCTAGGCTGGCCACAACACAGGCACCCTTGTGCCTTGGCACAAGGGAGCCTGCATTGGCACTAGACAGTCACAAGTGTGCCATGCCATGAGAGAGCTGAATTGATCAGTATCTTTGTAAACATGGTGCAGTTCAGCTCTCTCCCTTTCACTCAGCCCAGTAACTTCCCTTGCTGCTCTGCGTTGCATGAAATGTTATTAAAAAAAATATGCCCCTGGATCTGAAAGTAAGAGATACCTACACTAACTGGGATGGAGCACATCTTATCTTTCCTGCCTCATGTACAGTACAATAGCTAGATGCTTGCAAAGCGGGGGCAAAACCAATCAAGTGGCAAAAGATATATATGTTCCTGTGGCTTGGGCACATCCAGTCTAATAGCAACAGATACTTGCACTCCCTGAGCTAGAGCACACCGCTCAAGAGCAAGTGATACCTACACTCACAGTGCTGGAGCCCATCCCAACAAGTAGCAACAGATACCCGCACTCACAGTGCTGGAGCACATCGACCAATAGCAAGTGATACCTGCACTCACAGTGCTGGAGCACATCGACCAATAGCAAGTGATACCTACACTCACAGTGCTGGAGCCCATCCCAACAAGTAGCAACAGATACCCGCACTCACAGTGCTGGAGCACATCGACCAATAGCAAGTGATACCTGCACTCACAGTGATGGAGCCCATCCCAACAAGTAGCAACAGACATCTGCACTTACAGTGCTGGAGCACATCGACCAATAGCTAGTGATACCTGCACTCACAGTGCTGGAGCACATCGACCAATAGCTAGGGATACCTGCACTCACAGTGCTGGAGCACATCGACCAATAGCTAGTGATACCTGCACTCACAGTGCTGGAGCACATCAACCAATAGCAACGGATACCTGCACTCACAGTGCTGGAGCCCATCCCAACAAGTAGCAACTGATACCTGCACTTACAGTGCTGGAGCACATCGACCAATAGCTAGTGATACCTGCACTCACAGTGCTGGAGCCCATCCCAACAAGTAGCAACAGACACCTGCACTTACAGTGCTGGAGCACATCGACCAATAGCTAGTGATTCCTGCACTCACAGAGCTGGGGCACATCGACAAATAGTAAGTCATTTCTGCACTCACAGTGGAGGAGCACATCAACCAATAGCTAGTGATACCTGCACTCACAGTGCTGGAGCCCATCCCAACAAGTAGCAACAGATACTTGCACTCACAGAGCTGGAGCACATAGACAAATAGTAAGTGATTCCTGCACTCACAGTGCAGGAGCACATCGACTAGTAGCAAGTGATACCTGCACTCACAGTGCTGGAGCACATCCCAACAAGTAGCAACAGATACTTGCACTCACAGAGCTGGAGCACATAGACAAATAGTAAGTGATTCCTGCACTCACAGTGCAGGAGCACATCGACTAGTAGCAAGTGATACCTGCACTCACAGTGCTGGAGCACATTAACCTCTAGCTAGTGATACCTGCACTCACAGTGCGGGAGCACCTTAACCTCTAGCTAGTGATACCTGCACTCACAGTGCTGGAGCACATCTCTACGACTAATAACAGATATCTGCACTCACAGTGCAGGAGAACATCGACCAATAGCCAGTGATTCCTGCACTCACAGTGCAGGAGCACATCGACCAGTAGCAAGTGATACCTGCACTCACAGAGCTGGGGCACGTCAACAAATAGTAAGTGATTCCTGCACTCACAGTGCGGGAGCACATTAACCACTTGCTAGTGATACCTGCACTCACAGTGCTGGAGCACATCTCTACAACTAATAACAGATATCTGAACTCACAGTGCAGGAGCACATCGACCAATAGCTAGTGATTCCTGCACTCACAGTGCAGGAGCACATCGACCAATAGCAAGTGATACCTGCACTCACAGAGCTAGGGCACATCGAAAAATAGTAAGTGATTTCTGCACTCACAGTGCAGGAGCACATCGACCAGTAGCTAGTGATACCTGCACTCACAGAGCTGGGGCACATCGACAAATAGTAAGTGATTCCTGCACTCACAGTGCAGGAGCACATTGACCAGTAGCAAGTGATACCTGCACTCACAGTGGAGGAGCACATCAACCACTAGCTAGTGATACCTGCACTAACAGTGCTGGAGCACATTGACCAATAGCAACGGATACCTGCACTCACAGTGCTGAAGCACATCTCTACAACTAATAAGAGATATCTGCACTCACAGTGCAGGAGCACATCGACCAATAGCTAGTGATTCCTGCACTCACAGTGCAGGAGCACATCGACCAGTAGCAAGTGATACCTGCACTCACAGAGCTGGAGCACATCGACCAGTAGCAAGTGATACCTGCACTCACAGAGCTGGGGCACATCGACAGATAGTAAGTGATTACTGCACTCACAGTGCAGGAGCACATTGACCAGTAGCAAGTGATACCTGCACTCACAGTGCTGGAGCACATTAACCACTAGCTAGTGATACCTGCACTAATAGTGCTGGAGCACATTGACCAATAGCAACGGATACCTGCACTCACAGTGCTGGAGGACATCTCTACCACTAATAACAGATATCTGCACTCACAGTGCAGGAGCACATCGACCAATAGCTAGTGATTCCTGCACTCACAGTGCAGGAGCACATCGACCAGTAGCAAGTGATACCTGCACTCACAGAGCTGGAGCACATCGACCAGTAGCAAGTGATACCTGCACTCACAGAGCTGGGGCACATCGACAGATAGTAAGTGATTCCTGCACTCACAGTGCAGGAGCACATCGACCAGTAGCAAGTGTTACCTGCACTCACAGAGCTGGGGCACATCGACAGATAGTAAGTGATTGATGCACTCACAGTGCAGGAGCACATCGACCAGTAGCAAGTGTTACCTGCACTCATAGAGCTGGGGCACATTGACAAATAGTAAGTGATACCTGCACTCATAGAGCTGGGGCACATCGACAAATAGTAGGTGATTCCTGCACTCACAGTACAGGTGCACATCGACAAATAGTAAGTGATACCTGCAGTCATAGAGCTGGGGCACATCGACAAATAGTAAGTGATACCTGCACTCACAGAGCTGGGGCACATCGACAAATAGTAAGTGATTCCTGCACTCACAGAGTTGGGGCACATCAACAAATAGTAAGGGATACCTGCACTCATATAGCTGGGGCACATCGACAAATAGTAAGTGATTTCTGCACTCACAGAGCTGGGGCACATCAACAAATAATAAGTGATACCTGCACTCACAGTGCAGGAGCACATCGACAAATAGTAAGTGATTCCTGCACTCACAGAGCTGGGGCACGTCAACAAATAGTAAGTGATACCTGCACTCATAGAGCTGGGGCACATCGACAAATAGTAAGTGATACCTGCACTCATAGAGGTGGGGCACATCGACAAATAGTAAGTGATACTTGCACTCACATAGCTGCGGCACATCGACAAATAGTAAGTGATTCCTGCACTCACAGTGCAGGAGCACATCGACCAATAGCAAGTGATACCTGTACTCACAGAGCTGGGGTACATCCTGCCCCTTGCAAAGAGATTCATGCACTCCCAGGACTGAGGAACATCTAAGTATAACCTCAAAGTCACAAAATAAAAAAAGCTTCACTTCCAGAGACAAGATTCTGCCAACATCAACCCTATTGTTCTGCATTGTTTATAAGCACATTTTTGGGATTACCTCATCGACTTTACTTGGGAAATATTTAAGAACTCAACTAGAAAGCCAGGAAACTGTAGAAAAGAATGATTCATACAAAAGCAAATGAAGCAGGAAATCCGAATATTTGAAAACACCCAAGACGCTCCTGAATGCTGGCATTCCCTCAGGGATGTAGGGTGGAGTCCACGTAACAACTATTAGCGGAGAATAAATGTTGGGCCATATTATCCAGAAAGAGCAATACATTATCGCCGCTTTTATCGGCAGGAAACTGCCGCTAAAGCGGCGATAATGGGCTTGATAATATGCTCCAGTGAATTCCCACAGAAGCCCAGGTTAACACCAGAACCTGGGCTGCTATGGGAATTCACAAGGGCATATTATCAAGCCCATTATCGCCGCTTTAGCGGCAGTTTCCTGCCGATAAAAGCGGCGATAATGTATTGCCCTTTCTTGATATTATGGCCCGTTGTTCTTTGTCCAGTGAGGGGAAATAGACTAGTAAAATGCCAATTATACACCATTTTCTATTTAAAAAATCTAACAATTGTTATTCCTTGGTGGTAGCATTGAGTCTACAAAAAACAATGCAGTATAGTTGGGAGGAGGGATGGTGTCCCCCTTATTGTGCAGGGTAAATAATAAAACTAATTTAGCTGATGAGAGACCACTTACTGCTCATCGCAAGAAAGCCGTGCGTTGCTTAGGCTGGGCTCATATTGATGCAGTGTTAACACTTAGGGGCTTATTTACAAGCCCCTTGCGCCACTTTTGCGTCACTTTTCCCATGTTAAAAGTGACGCAAAAGTGGTGCAAGGGGCTTGTAAATCTGCCCCTAAAAGACTATCGCCGGATTTAGAGTCTGATAGACAGGGCACTTCATCGCGACAGCCCTATCTCGGTCCACCCACCCTGTTTTGAGTCTGGCTGACTGCCAGGTTTACGCTGAGAGTAAAATGTACTGTTAGTATAAACATTCCTCCGATGGCCCGAGCGAGTATGGGCTGTCTGAGGTAAGCCATCCGACTGCCCGTCCAATTTAGAGTGGGTGGAAGGAAAACATTTTTTTACTGTCCATCATGGCCAGGAATGTCCTAGTCGTGATGAACAGTAAAAATAAAAAAATTACTTCCAGTACCATGGGAGAAAACTCCTGTGATGCTGGCAAAACTAACAACAAACTACTGCTTTGAGAATTTCTTATTGAAAAAGAAAAAACTTTTAGAAGTTTGTTGTAAACATCTGTCACCATTGAGAGGAGCACAGACAACTTTTAAATGACTTTGTATGGCCCACCATAAAAGTGGTTCTTACAAACCTATAGTGGCGGCGGTGAACTTTAAATATGGCAGGTATAGTAAAGGCAGGGTGCCTGACGGCCTTTACTACATCCAATAAACTCAAAATCAGGCCCCATGTCAGGTAATGCTACTACTAAAGAAAACCACCAGCTTATATCATAGGATATATATATGCCCACGGAAGGGTCAGAGCAATATATGGAGACAAGGGGGCTAACAGTCAGACATAATCAGAATGATCACAAGGATACACTGATTACAAGATTTCTGTTCTTTTTATTGTAATCATTTTGATAGTTCATTAATTTATATCAGACTTCATATAAAACATAAATAGGTACAGAATACATAGAACATTAATACATATGGGTCCCACACACAACAATCAAAACAATCAGTCAAGCCAACACTCTTTCAAAATTCCAAGATAACATACACATTCATTCATCTCTCACAATCCAGGGCATTCCAACAGTCATACACATTGTTAAGAAACAATCAAAACTGATAAACAACCCAGTGGTGTAGAAATGGTAGGCTCTTGTGTATCCTCCCAGTAGTGGATGGAGGCAGGGTCAAAATGCACGGGGAAATTAAGCACCAACGCGCGTTTCGGTATCAGGCCCAGCAGGGGCTACACCTCCATCAGGGTGATAAATATATTAACGGTGTGGAACACACAGACAGACGGTCAATTTAATAGTGTCCACTTGGACCTCTTAATAGGACATACAGAATAGATCGGCTCAACAAGCAGATATCTTGGCTTGGCGACAGTGTAAAAGACAGGCTCAACAGGATTCCTGGAGGTGTAGGGAAAAGGGGGAACATTCTCCATATTATTATTTAGGGAGTGAGCACATGGATTCATCCAGTCGATAAAATCATTTTGGGAGCAAGGGGAGGTTGAACCATCTGAACATACTAACTTCCAAACCATAATAACGCACGGCAGGGCCAGTAATGCATGCACGTACCTATATCGCAGTTTTCTCCGGCTTTCCAAAATGGATATTTTTCCATTGAGGGAGGTGTGAGATCACGACCATAACAGGTAACCATCGACCAAAGAATGGTCCAAGATAACTCAATACCACTTGAGATCTCGTGTAATACGAGATTTAAATGGATTAAATTACAATACTCCACCGAGCATATCTGAACCCTTTGAAACTATATAGAATATATACAACGGCCTCTAGCGAGTGCCCTAAATGCCGGCATATAAAGACGATTTGTCACTAGTATGTTTTGGACCTGCTGGAATGGACTCACTTTTAGGAATCTGTTTGGCAGCTGTTGCATCCTTCATTTGGTATCAACAGACAGCGAATAACTTTTATTTATTTATTTATTTTATAAGTTTTTATATAGCGCAGACTTTACCCAAAGGTGTCAGAGCGCTTTATAATAGGAACAGTAATGATGCATGAGGAGAAAATTACAAGTGAACAAATTACAAAAGCAAACGTTACGTTACATGAGGCAATAGTGACAATTGTGAGCAAACAAAATACAAGAGGTAGCAAACGGTGCATTACAGAAGGAAAAAGTGACAAGTGCGCAAGTTACAAATGCTCACAATGTACAAGTGGAGTATAATACTGCAATAAATGGCAGACACTCAAAACACAAGAACAAACGTTACGTAGGCAATGGTGGCACTTGTGCAAGTATGAAAAGAAATCAAAATGCAAGAGGAAGCAAACAATACGTACAAGAGAAAAGTGACATGTGCATGTTCCAAAAGAGTACAAAATACAAGTAGAAGTATAATACTGCAATAAATGACAGACACTCAAACCACAAGAACACACTGGGAAGGAACTTCCATAGACAAGGAGAATAGAATTTCCTTTGATGGAAGGACTTCCTTCAGATAATAGAGAGGGCATGAATTAAATTTGGAAGTGTCCTTGAAGGAGGAGAACTTTGAGGTCAGTTTTGAAGGCCTGGGAAGAGGTGGTGGTTCGGAGCTGAGGCGGAAGTGAGTTCTAGATTCTCACTGCGTTGCCTGAAAAGGATTGGGCCATCGATCTTTCCTTCTTGAAAGTGGGGGGTTCAAGCAGTAAATTTTCCGCATTACATGGTGGTCTAGAACTTCCATAGAGTTTCAGTTTATTCGCTAGGTATAGAGGAGAGTAGGAGTGCAAGGCTTTGTGGGTGATACAGGCAGTCTTGTACATAGATCTTGCCTTGATGGGAAGCCAGCGGAGGGTGGATAAAATGGGTGTGATGAGGTCACTTCTTTTGACCCCATATATGAAACGAGCTGCTGAATGCAGAACAGATTTAAGAGTGGACAGGTGGGATTTGGGGAGGCTAGTAAGAAGAGAGTTGCAGTAGTCCAGTCTGGAGAGAACCAGCGATTGGACCAGGGTTTTAAGGTCTTGCTCCAGGAAGAAGTGACGAATCCCCCAAAGAAGGCGCAGTTGGTTTTGAGCAGACTTTGCAATGGAATTGATGTGGGAGATTAGATTGAGTTTTTTGTCGAGTATGACACCAAGGGATTTTGGGCTGTCGACAATGATGGGTTTAGTGTTAAGTAGATTTATCTGATCCATCCATGATTGAACCGGGGGGAGAGAAAGTGAGGAGGAGAGGAGGAGGAATTCAGTTTTGGAGGGATTCAGAATCAGTTGATGAGTTAACATCCAGTTTTGAATGGAGTCGAGAGTAGAGCTTAGGATGGAGAGATCGTGAGTGGAGGCAACCTTGAGGTAGATTTGAGTGTCGTCTGCATAGAGATGGTAGTGGATCCCGGATTTACTTAGGAGATTTCCCAATGGTTTTAAACAGAGATTAAACAATGTGGCACTTAAACACTTAAACATCAACACCCGCGCTTTTTATGAGCACCAGTTAAGGACGCGTTCATTTATGGGGAAATTAAGTGTTTTTGCCATAAATCACAGGATGTTGAGCCCACTCGAGCCTGGTTCCCCAGCTCTGAAGTCTACAGCTCTGTAAATTACGCCACATCCTCTCCCACTTTCATGGTTAGTAGTTGGTTCTGTTTTAGGTGTCGCTAACAGGAGAAATGGGCTGGTGCGAGCTGCCTTCCGACCAGAGCCCCGGCACTTCTGTTTTTTTACGAATGAACCACTACAGGTAACTATGGTGTGGATATCAAGTCCGGCTCCCATGTTGGAATTGCGGATTCAAGAGTTGGTAAAATGGGCAGAAGCAGAGGGTAACACCCTCAATATACTGCACTGTCGATATATGGGCAGAGTGTGCGTTGCGGAGTGTGGACAAAATGTTCATAAAACTGAAGTCTAAAACAGATAGATACGAGACACCCTGTGCGAGTTATGAATCAGCAGGGCGGGGATTGGCTGAGGACTAAGAAGGCACAGATAAGAAGTACTCCAATAGGTGCCCCTGCGCGACAACATAAGGAAGGACTAGATTCACTATGACCAGATCTCCCAAGCCCATACCGGAAGACCAAAGATCCCAACTCCAGCTAACAGGCAGCTGACTCCACTCCACTGAAACCCCTGGAAACAACTTGAGTCTGCGAGAGAGGGCATCAAACAGCACAACACACAAGATAGAGGCATAGTTCTCCCCTGGTGCCTAAACAAAAAGCTATATATACACCAGTACCACTGTGGGAACATTTGTATAGTTTTAGCTTCTGCCAAAAACATGATCCATTACCACTGATGCTTGTGGCGAAGACTTCAGTGTTTACCAAACACTTGAAAGGTAATTATGTTGTCTCTGGCAGGGCAAACATCAAAACAAATGAGCTCACTGCCCCAGCATGCCCTGTGGGGGGTTGCCAAGAAGTGTTTAAATGAATAAAGGTGAGACTGCCCTTGAGGCTCTTGGAATGCTAATTTCAGCTGGTGGTTGCCAGTGGGGACCAGCGGCACTCTTTGTCAGGACTGATAATTATTTTTCCACATCAAACATTTCCTGAGAGTAAGAGAGGGAAAAAAACACTGGGGTCTATTCATGAAGGTAAACGTACACTTTTGTGCACGTTTACTCTTTCGGTATTCACAAACAAATGATTTAACAGTAACTTTACGACATTAGTGTAATGAAACTGGAGTTTAGGGTCCTCCGCACTGCGGGGGCTGTGGGGGACTTTGTTACTCCACTGCTTTATGACTGTGTAGAGTCCGCAGTCAAGGCGGAGAACTCCGCACGTATAAAGGTAGGACTTGCCTTTTTTTAATGTGCGAAGTTCTCTGCAATCCAGGCGGATGTCATGTCCACCCTACTTGTGGTCCCCACAACTCATTAAGAAGTGGAGAAATCAGTTTCTGGAGGTGAAGAGCCATCCGGCTCTTCCATTGAAAATCACTTTGCAATGGACCAACTACTGTGGAATTATATGTCCATCTAAGGGGGAAGAAAACTAGCAACAAGTGTATGATCACAAAATTTGCAAATTTCAGGACAACATCATAGTCGTTATTCAATAAACAATGTGCATCATATTTGATAAATAATTATATCTATATCAATTGTTATTTATTATTAAACATCTTTTTATTTTCATGATATTTTATTTTTTTTCAAGTATCAAAATTCAAAAACCTTTTGTATTTTTTTATTAAAATCATCAATACATCAAGTTTGAGATATATACATACAATATAGTCATGGATTAAAAAAAACAATGCAGTCAAATTATGCCATCAATTGAACAATTCATCACAATGTATATTTATTGACCAGTCGGAGGGTCCGGATGGTTCATGGACAGAGAGGAAGGCTGGTGGTAGAATGAGAGCTACGCGTGTTTCGGCTAGATGCCTTCGTCAGGGGACCGTCTCAACTTTCTCTGTATTGAATATATAATAGAATATTGTCTCAGACTCTATATGCACATATGGGGCCCGATTCACAGAACTAACTTAAGACAAATTCCTAAACTTACTACTTTTGGTATTCACAGAAGTTAAGATTTTGTCTTAAGTTTGTCTTAAGACAGACTTAAGACAGACTTAAGTTAGGATTTTGTCTTAAGTCTGTCTTAAGACAAAATTAAGACAAAATCCTAACTTCTGTGAATACCAAAAGTAGTAAGTTTAGGATTTTGTCTTAAGGTAGTATCGTGAATCGGGCCCACGTTAATTATTTGTCCTAGATTAATGTCTATTATTATTTTTAAACGTTTAATCAATACATCGTTTTGGATATTACTATTCAGTATCTTATGGAAGGACTAATTCAAGAAAGAAAAGAGTGATACATTACACATTTGTGAACTAAAACCTTATTTTAAATATAGAATATGTATTAAAATCTGTGTATATCCATGCTTGTAGTGAAAAACAGCTCCCCATTTAAAACATGCATAGATCGTGTTTCAATTATTCCACTGGTGTTACATGCATTACCTATAATGTGAAAAAAGATAAAAGATAAAAAACCTCAATTAAACATGTGATAATCACCTATTTATACATTCATATCATGATCTGCAGTAGGTATGGTTCCTGTTTATTTAGTCAGGCAATATACCTAAATCTGGAACAAAATATTGTTGGTATTATGGTTAAAGGTATCCAATCTCTTCATGGAGGTTTTATTAATAATGTGGAGACAAATATAGTTGCTCATTCCATACCTTTTATTTAGATGGCAGTATAAGTGAAGACAAAGGTAATCATTTCACCCATCTTGATTCAACTTCTCTGAAATCAGATTCTTTAGTAAATGCCTGTAAATATATTCATGAAGCAAGACATCAATTATATGAATCTATAGACCATCATGAGAGCTACATGAATTTCAAATCAAAAGCCTATCGTATGCCACCATTAAAAGACTCTTTTTTGTGTGGAAGATACGAGTACATGTATACCTATATTGTGCACAAGATCCCAGTCTCCCAAGAAGCGGGGTCCTATCAGCTTTTTTTGCACTACCATGTGTGTATAGCACGATATTTAATGATTCCGTTTCTTGTTATTTCCAAAGATTGTTCAATGGATAGAGGGAAGAAATGTATATAAAGTAAATATCCAATAGTAGTACCTATGTTGTTTAGTGACATAAACATCCCTAATGGCTTTTTTAAGTTAACAGGGTTTTGTTATTATACTTACAGTTTATAAAGGCTTTACTATCTCGAGTGGGGAAGTGTCAAAAATGGGTACTGAGTTCTTCACAGTAAGGTAATATTTATCTGATTAAAAGAAACACATACAAGATTGTTAGTTGTTAGACTCAGGGTATTTTCGTTTTTCTTCTTTTTTTTCCTCTTTTATATAATAACGATCTTTAACATGGAGCTTCCGCTTGCATCTAAAAATCCTAGGCCCTCATTTATGAGGCTGTGCGTCACTTTTACGCCGCCGGTGCGTCACTTTTTGTGACGCACCAGTGGCGTAAAAAATGCGCCTTGTTGCGCCATAGTTACAAAGTGAAGCATCTGGGTAGATGCGTCACTTTGTAAACCCCTGCGCCACATTATACCTGCGCCAGGTATAATATATGCAAGGGGGGCGTATTGACGCAAGGAAGGGTCGTAGAAGTGACGCAGTGAAATCTATGAGATTTCACTGCGTCACTTTTAGGACGCTGTTGCGTCAAAATCTTGCGCCTGCCTCACAGCAGGCGTAAGACTGACGCAAGCCCTTTCACATGGGGCTTTCCCCATGTGAAAGGACGCATTGCTGGAGTTGCATCACTTTTGTGACACACTCCAGCAGTGCGTCACTTTTGCGCTTACAGATACGTCAGAAATATTGACATATCTGTAATTACTTGCGCAATGATGCGTCATATTGTAAATATGACGCATCATTGAGGTCGCAAGGAGGTCGCAATGAAAAGTGACGCATTGCTGTTTTCTCGCAGCGATGCGTCACTTTTCATAAATGAGGCCCCTAATATATTGTAATTACTAGCTTACACCTAATATTGTAACCGGCAAGAACAGAGTATTTGTACAATAGTATTGCTTGCGAGAAGAACATATTTGTGTCATAGTATCGCTTGCAATACATATTGTTTGTTTCTCTACCGGTGCTTATTGAAAAATGTGTAGACGTAGGATAAGGGAGGGAGAGAAGGGAAAAGGGAAGAACTTGATAACTTAATGTAAGCGGCTATACCAGAAGGGTGCCATAACAGACTTCATGGTTTCTTTGGGCAGTGTATTAATTTCATTCTAGATGGCACCGTAACCTTACGCTTGTCTTATTTTATGCGAATAGCATTACCCTATTAAGACTACCTAGTGCGGGTAATGAGTTCTTACCTGTTTGTATTTACTGCTTCATCTGTTAATGCGTGTGTCCGATCAGCCGATCAGGAAAACACGCAATGTAATGGCGTTCTGCTTTCAAATCTTACCGCCGGGTTTACAGATGTTTGGTGAGTCACGTAACGTTGAGTGGCTCACTTCCATGAGGCGTAAACATAGAAAGTATACTTTGTAGAACGGCGCTTGTTAAATGTTTTAACCACCATCTTTGAGTGATCTACCCTCAGTGTATATCTTATGGACTGTCCCATATAGGTGCCATATGTGAATATATTTATATCTTTTATCAGTGAGCTTAAAGCATCCTATTTATATTGAGGTTGTGTACCATGAGCTTACCCGTAATTCCCAAAAATTCTTTGTATCAAATCTGTTCATAATAGTGTAGTTAAGAGAGATGGGCTAATCAAAATAGATGTATAAGAAATGTGCCTCCATTCTTGACTGCATACCCTCTATGTAAAATGCATATGGACAGATTGAAGTTTGGTTCACAATCAATATGCATTGAAATGATTATGATCTTTATGTGATGCATAAATAATATATTATATATGTTTATTGGACTCAAGTTATGCTTGGGTAGATGTTAGAATACAGAGATTGCAGTATCCATATAGGTATTTCTAGATCTTTAATTAATTATATTTGATCGCATGTTCCCAGGGCATTTCTTGTTTCAAACCTTTTTTGAAAGTGTTTAATATAAAAATCCAATACACCTCACAGCGTTTTCTAATGGATTCTGAAGCTTGACTTTGTTTAGGTTGTATTTTATCTATAATGAACCATTTAATTTCTTCAACTGTATGATTCATTTCTGTATAATGTTGAACCATAGGTGTTGTCATTTTTCTGGTTCGGATTTGTGTTTGTGTTCAGTTATCCGAGTATTTAAAGTGCTTGCCGTCTCGCCCACATAACCCAACCCACATGGGCAGATTAAGAGATATATTTAGTCATTTGTTTAACAATTGGGCATGCCTTTTGTGACAATGGTATGTCCACTGAATTGTTGGGTGCTTGACTCTATTGCTTTGTGGGCAGACTTTACATGTTCCACATTTGAAGTTGCCTTCCACTGGTTGTTGCCCGACAATACTTCTCTGTACTGGTTTTTGTGATGGGGCATGCCTGATCTTACTACAAGATCTTTAAGAGTTTTGTTTTTCCGGTACGTAAATAATGGTTTAGGAATTTTGTCCTGATTTTCTTTGTTGACATTAAGTATATGCCAATTGGCGCAAATTATGCATCGTATTTGTTTGTTGATCATTAAATGTCGTGTTACAAACACTAGTTTTGAGATGTTCTTATTATTCTTGTTATTTAGCAGATGCTGCCTGTCATAAAATTTTGCTTGTTTATATGAGTTTCTCACTAGTTTACGGGGATAACCATGTGCCAGGAATTTATCTTTTATTACAACAGCTTTATTATCAAAGTCTTTAAGACTAGTACAGTTGCGGCTTACTCTTTGAAATTGACCGAAAGGTATACTATTTTTTTGAGATGTAGGGTGGAAAGAATCATAATGTAATAGAGTGTTTTGTGCTGTAGGTTTGGTATAAAGGTTCACCGGTCACGGCCCATTGGTATTTTAATGATAATGTCCAGAAATGTTATCTGGGTATTGCTGTAAGTGAATGTGAAGTAAATATTACTGTCACATAAATTTAGCCATGCTAAAAATTCCTTCAAGATGTCATCAGTGTCTGCCCATATAAAAAAGATGTCATCTACGAAGCGCGACCACTTTAAGATTGTCTCGAAAAATGGGGCAACTTCATTTTATACGAACGTATTTTCAAACGTGGCCATATAAATGTTCGCAACTGTGGGGGTGCAAGATGCGCCCATACTTACACCCTTAACTTGTTTATATATTTGGCCATTACATACGAAAACGTTCTTCTCCAGAACTATTTTTAGGCAGTTGATAGTAAATATCTCATCACAGTCAATATTTGTGCTTTGGATAAACCATTGCACAGCTTGTAAGGCTCCTGTGATAGGTATATTGCTATATAAACTCTCAATGTCCAGGGTAACAAGATATTGTTATTCAGGGTTGAATGATATACCTTCCACTAGGTTTATAATATGTCTTGTATCCTGAACATAAGCTGGTGTTTAATCGATATAAGGACGCAAAATGGCATCCAGATATTTCGATAGTGGTTCTGTAATTGAACCTATCATAGTCACTATGGGCCCGATTCACAGAATGAACTTAAGACACAATTCTAAACTTACTACTATTTTGGTATTCACAGAATGCACTTACTACTTTTGGCATTCACAGAATGAACTTACTACTTTTGGTATTCACAGAAGTTAGGATTTTGTCCTAAGTTTGTCTTAAGACAAACTTAAGACAGACTTAAGACAGACTTAAGACAAACTTGAGACAGACTTAAGACAGACTTAAGACAAAATCCTTACTTAAGTCTGTCTTAAGTCTGTCTTAAGCTTGTCTTAAGTCTGTCTTAAGTTTGTCTTAAGACAAGCTTTAGACAAAATCCTAACATTTGTGAATACCAAAAGTAGTAAGTTCATTCTGTGAATAACAAAAGTAGTAAGTGCATTCTGTGAATGCCAAAAGTAGTAAGTGCATTCTGTGAATACCAAAATCGTAGTAAGTTTAGGATTGAGTCTTAAGTTCATTCTGTGAATTGGGCCCTATGGGTCTGCACGGGAGATTTAGTTCACTTTTGTGAATTTTAGGGACTCTGTATAAACTCGCCATTTTTGGGTTCTGGACATTCATGTAAGCATATTCCTTTTCACTTATTTGACCGTCTCTGAATGCTTTATTAGTTAAGCGTTGAATTTTCACTTTGATCTTGTTAGTTGGGTCACAGTTCACTTTGATATGAAAGTTAGTGTCACTAAGACGTTCCTCCATTTTGGATATATAGTCAGGTGTGTCTATGACGCGCAGGCTGCGGCAGGACGCTAGGATAGGACATCATGACTCTTCCTATCATTACTTATCAAAGGGCTGATTTGCTAGCCATCCGCGATCAGATCTCCCGTTGTGATATCCCGTTTGTGGACCCACTATGTGGTCCTTATAGTTGTAGGTGCGGGGTTTGGTCACTAGATGCCCCTTCCCTTATTCGATCAGTGGAGCGGTCTTCCCCACACAAAAGTAAGGTAGGACTACGGGAGCTCAATCTCTGCAGCTTAAATGTCAGATCATTGACAAAGCACTACCAGGCTATATACGATCTTCTTAAAGATGATTCTCCTGACGTGCTTTTCTTAACCGAAACCTGGCTGCAGGATTCGGACTCTTCTATACTCAATCTGGCTATCCCACCGGATTATTCCATCTTTACCCTTAATCGTGTGACTCGGGGGGGGGGAATTGCCATGGTCATTAAGAGCTGCTACCCGTGTGAGTGGAAGGCTGTCAAACTTCCAGGGTGTGAAAGTGCTCGTTTTAAAATCACTTTCAGTCACCATTTCACCCTCTCCGGCTTGCTTATCTATCGCCCTCCGGGCTGCGACTCGGCCTTCAGGGCTGCTCTCCCTGATCTTATCAGCACAGAGGCACTAGGATGTGCTAATTTTACTGTTATAGGAGATCTTAATCTTCATCTTGATTGCCTGTCTTTGCCCCCTATTAGGAGCTTTTTGGTCGATTTAGAGGGCCTACAGCTCTTTCAGTTGATCATTACTCCTACACATAGAGATGGTCATATACTCGATCCTTTCTTCACGAATCTTGAGCGAGTTAGGGCTCACTGTCCCACCCAATTGGTCTGGACAGACCACATGTTGGTGAAATTGACATACCCTATGTTTGAATCTCCTTTCATACCTCATGATAGACTCGTTCTTAAACGACATTGAAACAAACTAAGATTGGAGGATTTTTATCGCCTGCTTGAGGAGGCACCTCTAGGCCCTCTTATTGAGGTTGGTCACGGATATGACTCCTTCTGTGAATGGATCTCCGGTGCCCTCGATTCTCTGATCCCCTTGAGGTGGTCCAAGTGTCGTCGGAATGAGCCTAGTTCATGGTATGATAGCGCCTTATCGTCCCTCAAAAGAGCTTGCAGACAGGCTGAGAGATTATGGAGGAAAGTGTACAACCCTGATTTGAAGGCCTGCTATCTTGCCAAGATTAAAGCATATCACAGGGCAGTGTGTAGAGCACGAGCAACCTTTTACGCTCACGAGTTTCAGAATAACCCAAACCCTTCAAAACTGATTTTTAAGGTGCTAAAAGATTTGATGACGAAGAGGACAGTGGGGACGGAAATTTGTTCGGACTCCCACTGTGAGGGTCTGGCCGCTTTTTTTCGTGAAAAAGTATTGGCCATTTATCGAACCTTCCCGACGGGATCACCATCTTTAGAGCGGTTCAGTTGTATTCTGAGAGACAGTGAGTGTCTTACGACTCTGCCCTCTCTGACTATGGAGGCCTTTGATTCTCTTAGACTCAAAATTAAATCAGGATCTCCTGCAGAGCCATTGAAACCGGCCCAGCTTAAGAATCTATCGCCGTCATGTCGCACTCCGGTGCTTTCTTTGATACACCTATCGCTCTCTTCTGGGGTAGTCCCCACTAGATGGAAGCAGGCAGTAGTCACATCCATCCTGAAGAAGCCAACTCTGGACCCTCTCAAACCTGAGAACTACCGTCCTATTTCGTTACTTCCTTGGGCTACAAAAGTCGCGGAGGACCATGTGAACACCATTTTGGTAGACCCCCTAGCTAGGGCTAACATCCTTGACCCTACCCAGAATGGGTTCCGTGCGGGCCATAGTACGGAGACGGCCCTACTCTTCATGGTCAAACATCTGCGTTCCGTGCTTGATGCAGGTCGGACGGCGGCACTATTGTTATTAGATCTTAGTGCCGCGTTCGACACGGTATCGCACAGGATTCTGCTACAACGACTGGAGGAGGTAGGGGTTACAGGCTCCGCTCTTTGTTGGTTTCGATCTTTTCTTGCTGACAGGTCATTCCAGGTCGCGATCCCGCTAGGTAAGTCTAAAATCTATCCGCTAGATCTGGGGGTCCCTCAGGGGTCATCGCTGAGTCCCACTCTATTTAACCTTTATGTGAGGCCGCTGGCTGCGGTCGTCAAGCATTGGGGCCTGACAATGGTCTCATATGCAGATGACACGCAGCTGGCGGTCACGCTGAGTGGGGACTCAGATACGGAGGCCCTCAGGTTCTGTGATGGCTTAAGGGCGGTGGCTAACTGGATGAATTCCAACTGTCTCCAGTTAAACACGAAGAAGACTGAGATTATGGTAGTCGGCAAGCAGGCGTCACTGTGGGATGACAAGTGGTGGCCTTCTGAATTGGGGGTGACTCCGTCTCCAGCATCGGAGATAAAGAATCTGGGGGTATGGCTCGATCCATCCCTCAGTTTCATCTGCCATTCCAAGAAGGTGGCAGCTTCTTGTTATGGCATTATTAGAGGACTCGGGCCAATCCTTAAGTTCTTTGATGCTTCCACTAGGCAGCTGGTGGTTCAAGCATCAGTGCTATCCCGGCTGGACTATGCCAACTCACTTCTGTCCGGGATCAATCAAGCCGAACTCTCTCGGTTGCAGCGAGTTCAAAATGCGGCAGCCAGAGTAGTGATAGGTTTACCAAGGCGTTGCTCGGTCGCTAAATCTCTGCATTCCCTTCACTAGCTTCCCGTACACCAGAGGATTAAATTCAAGGTTTTATGCCTGACGTTTAAAATTATCAAGGGTACGTCTCCCCAAATCTTGGAGAATTTGCTGACACCATATGTTCCTTCGCGAGCCCTCAGATCCCTGGGCCAAAATCTGGCGGTGGTTCCGCGTTTCAGACTAAGTAGAGCTGGGGGCCGCTCTTTTCAAGTTCTAGCGGCAAACTGGTGGAATTCTCTCCCTCTGCATATTCGAGTTATTGATAATCTTCTTCAGTTCAGACGGGCCATCAAGACCATTTTATTTGTCTAACCTCCTTGTTGCCTTCTATGTTTTTCCTGATCCTTTATGGTGTTGTGTTGTGCTGACCTTGTCAATGCGCCAGGACGCCACTTTGCTGGGGCAGCTGTGCGCAGTACAAATAAAAATAACATAACATAACATAACATATGATAGCAATGCCACCTCCCTTATCGCAACTTTTTATTGTGATTTCAGGTGTTCTACTTGATGTTACTCTTTTTATACATTATAAGGTGTTCTTTGAACATATTTCGTAACTGCGGTTAGCTTTTGAAACACCACCTGTTCAAAGATTATTACTTCAGGTGGTGTTTGCTCTGCAGTAGGAGTAAAAGTGGATTTTAATGATAAACCTGATGGGTTGGGCTCTGAGGATGCATTGCATCTAAAGGACTGCCTTATTTGGGCCACTGCAGGAATAAACGAGCAATCTACCTGAGGCGGTGGGAGTGCATTCCAGTCAATCAGGGATTTTTCGTTTTTCAAATACAAACTAACACATTAGCGCTTTGTCTTTGAAAAACAAAAAAGTCAACTTGTCCGATTGCATCCATGATTTGGCGGTTAGTCTGCATTGTACATTTGTTGTCGAAAGCACTCCCGCCATGTCGGCCAACAGCTTGGCATAGATTGTCATACCTCCTATCACTAAAGGACCAAGACGAAGGGTAAACTGAGTACCCAAAATATATACATCAGTATGTATATCAGAATCCCAAAAGTATGCATTAGTGATATAAATATATGAGCTCATACTTTGTGTCTAGATCTAGCTGTACTTTCACAATCACAAAAGACTGCTGTAAAATGTTACAAGGAATAGTTCTGAGTGTGTAGACAAAAATGGTGTGAAAAATAGGTGTCAATGCTCTTAACATTAAATGTACCCAAAGAGCTACTCATCCAGGTGGGAGTGTGCAGTGGTCATCGAGTGCACAGGTAAGGAGGTTTGCACAGTGTAATCAAGGCGGTCTGTGGCTCTCCTGTTCACTTAAAGTTCATTTGTTTCATATTCAGTCTCATGAATTGAAGTATTTGTTATATTATGTTATGTTATATTTATTCTTATATAGCGCACGGCTACTCAAAAAGAGTGTCCCGGCGCTTTTGATAGTGAGACCTACAGCAGAATAACACAACACATTGGTATTTGTCATGAGGTACCTCTCGGTAGGATCTGCATCGAGTATCTTCGATTCAGATTCTTCTGTCTGTTGCACAGGGCATCAGAGTGCACAATGGCAGAGTAGAGGTGCACCCTGCATCCTCTGCTTCCATGCGCAACAGATAATATAAAAAAAGACGTTCACAGTGCAGATCCGGGGAATCCAATTGGTTAGAGTGGCTGGGTTTACTAAGAGATCACAAAATGCAGGACAGCAAACAACGTTGCTACCCTTTAGTTCTACGGGGCAAATTTTTAAAGCAACGCTTTCTTAGGATCTCTATTTAGTCAAATAAAAAAAATTAAAATATGAGAAACAGTGTCATCAAACAATGTTTTACCAATCTTATTTTAGGTGCTTTGTCTCGTGCTGAGTTGGAGAGAGAAGGCAAGTTGAAGGGGAAATAGTGTTTGGAAAAAAGAACTGAGTAGTAGAATTTAACTCCAAAAGTATTTGCTACGTTATGTGGGGCCGTATGTATCAAGATATCGTTTTGTGATTTCTAAATAGCGATTTCTTGCGAATCGCTATTTAGAAATCGCAAAACGGTATGTATGTACAAAATCGCTATTTTTTAGCGATTCCTTATCATTCTTTATTTGCGAATTCGCAATTTGCGAAATCGCAAATAAAGAACGATTTCCAATGCATTCCTATGAGCCAGGAGGCCCATAGGAATGAAGGTGCAATAATTCTCAAATTGCGAATTTGCAATTTGCTAATCGCAATTTGAGAATTATTAGAAGGGTGCAGGGGTGTCTCAAAGACACCCTGCTGCACCCCTCAAATCTACATGTGTGTGCATGTGGCACACATACATGCCCTATGGGCATGTATGTGTGTCACATACCACCCTCACGAATGCCAAAGAGGGCATTATTATGAGAAATCGCAAATTACCACCAACTACAAGTTGGTGGTAAATTGCGATTCCTTAACACAAATTTGCACTTAAAAAATGTATCATACATAAATTTGCGATTCCTTAAATGCTATGGCAAAATAAGGAATCGCAAATTATTGCGATTCCTAAAATTGCGATTGTATGATACATTGAAAATAATGCAAAAAGGCCGTTTGCGAATCGCAAAGGCCGAAATTCTGCGAATTTCGGCCTTTGCGATTCAAAAACGGCTTCATACATATGGCCCGTATTCTTATCAAGGGTCGCAAAGCACCTTGTGGCAGCAAAGCGCTGTCCTAATATGTGTGCCCTATTCATACTTTCTGCATTAATATTCAGCAAAACATTTTGGAGTCTATTTATGGGGTAATCACACAGTACAGCGCAGCAAGTAACCTTGCTGCGCTGCGTGACTGGAATAGGACAGGAATGCACAGTATTTTAGGCAATATGGCTCATTCCTGTCCTTTCTCCTGTGCTGGCGCCCTAATGGCTGCGCACCCTTGCACATTGGTGCAAGGTGCTTTGAATGCAGGATTGTTTTTGTGCAGGAAGTAACACCTTCATGCATAAAAACAATCTTGGAAGGCATAGTCCTCTTTCTATGTGTGCTGCAGAGACTAAAAGCTCAAAATATGGTGAAGGTAAGTTTATATAGGTAAGCGCAGACTTCCGGGGCCCGATTCACAGAACTAACTTAAGACAAAACCCTAAACTTACTACTTTTGGTATTTACAGAAGTTAGGATTTTGTCTTAAGACAGACTTAAGACAGAATCCTAACTTAAGTCTGTTTTAAGTCTGTCTTAAGTCTGTCTTAAGACAAACTTAAGACAAAATCCTAACTTCTGTGAATACCAAAAGTAGTAAGTTTAGGATTTTGTCTTAAGTTAATTCTGTGAATCGGGCCCACTGTACCTAACTCCACATCTATATACCTTGATGACATTTACAGTTAAGGTACATGGATGAAGAGTTACGAATAGTAAAATCTATACTTTCCTCTTTGCAGTTACCTTCACAAAAGATTGGTCCCCAATATTTGTGCCAGGGAATTTTGACCCCTCGTGCATTGAACAACTGTTTCTTGCTAGTATTTCAGTGATGTGCCCTCAATGTATTTGTATGTGAGACAGCGGCTCTTCAATGTGATTCTTTCTTTTTATGGGAGCCTACTAAGTAGAGCTACTATTGGTTAATGTTTTAGTTCAAGAAGCAGTCTTTCTCCTGCGTTTTGCTCTTATGTGTTGCAGTCCTTTCATTTGGTAGAGTGGTAGATTAATATACAAAATTTCACCATAGTCCTCTTGGGTTAACCATGCCCCCCACTGCTTTGGGTCAAGTTTGAGGGGCATAAAAGTGAATGTTTTGCTTGGGAATTAATGTGGCAGAAGGCTCAATTACCACAGCTCCTGCTGGTGAATTCACGGTTAGGTAATCACCCCAAAGCCCTTCCAGGTTGATACCCTGATTTCCACGGGGACTGGCTCTGCGTGTGAACATGGAGGTGGCACATGATGTTAAAGATTTTAAGGGGTTGTGCAGGGCCAATGGCCAGGATTTCTGTATCTGAGCCACTTAGTTTGAGTCTATTTAGTGCCATCCATATCTCAATGCGTTTGAGGTCTTTGTTTAAGGCTTCAACTTAGGTTAAGAAGGTCAGTGACTGAGGTATTATTGTATTTTATCTGCTTAGAAACTGAAGTGGAGCTGGTAACTGGTGAGCAGGTCCATTAAAAGCTACTGGTGGCTAAAGGGCTTTATGGTGAACGTTCCCTGAGGTTTGTGTTGCTGTGGTCTAAGAGGGCACCTCCTTGAGCTTAGCTAGCCTGGTTCATCTGAGTATCTCATGTGACAACAGTGTAGGCTTTTTCTCCACATTCCCCAGAACCAGTGGCTGCTCGCCCTTATGAGCATCAGGACTCAGCCCTCCTTTTTTCAGCCCACTATTTTGATATAATGAAAAAATGCCAACCGCAGCAGTGAATTTGTCTGATGGTTGACACAAATGTATAGAGGTCCCGCACCAGCCATCAAACACATTGTCCAGGGCTGGCGAAGTCACAATGGCCTTTGGACCTTACTTGCCCACGTGCCACTCCATATTTGATGCACTGCAACATCACCTATAAAGGTAGCCCTGGATGCTTAGGTTCTGTAGGGCCCTGGGATACACTTAAATTAGCTTTTCATCTTACCCTCTCCATCAAACACTAAATCAGCCCCTTAGTGACTACATACAATACATATAGCATATTTTCTGACCACTCTGACAGAATAGTCAAGTTTAAACAAATAGGTATCAGGAACTGGAGAGGAAATAAACCTTAAGATGGAGACCGACTGGGAGTTCTCTCCTGGGTTTGAACGTATGGTTTGAGCGCCCTGCGTACATCCGTAACATTGTCAGTTCATTGCAGCAATAGTTTCGACACTCTGAGGGCTTCATCAGGTCACTGCATGCACTAACCGCTGGCCTGCTCTGCCCAAGCGAGATCCTGTTCTCAAAAGAGATGAGGAAACAGGAGTAAACATACCACCTTCCATTTTGTTTGTTTTACAGTGAACTTTAGATCTGAATGCATGGTCTATCTAAACAGAGATCTGCTGTGCAAATGTTGGACACACCAAGATAAAAAGCAAACCATTCAATTTTCAAGGACTCTGCGTTTTTCGCACAGTCAATGCTGGCAAATCATAAACCCCACACAAAGGACTTTTTTAAGGCACTTGTGTGGAGACTCTGCTTTGCCCTATTCCCATTCTAAACTGTACAGCTCCCCAGCACATGGGAGGCCTTATATCTGTCCATGTGCATAAAAACAGCTCCCCGATTAATAAGTAAAAGTAGAGGGTCTCCAGCCCAGTCTTGAATGGCCATGCAGTGATGATTCTTTCAAAGGTCTGTCATGGCTGGGAGGAAGTGTCTGAAATCAAAGGCGAGCCCGGCTGCAGACTGCCGCGTCTTTCCTCCGCGCCTAGCGGTTTATCAGAGGAGCCGTTAAAGTCCATGCAACAATGAATGCAATATCCCAAACTCATGTTATGAAACATTGCAGTTCAAGTGTGTCAAAAAGTATGGGAACTTAGCATGGGCAGGAAGGGGGTGGGGGCAGTGAGTGTGCGGGTGGGCCAGAGATGTGGCTAAAAAGAGCAAACCATAATGTAGGAATTTTGTTGGGCATTTGGCTACAGGTAACTATATAAACTATATATGATGCACAGTCACAAATTAAAGGAAAAATAAATGGAAATTTAAGGTATCTGTGGGAAATGCATTGCTGTGGTAGAAAAGCTGATTTGGTTAAAGCAATCATTTGGGATGCCTGTGGGTGTAACTGGAATTTTAGTGGTTTGATTCCTGGTTGATGCCCTAGGGAGTAGGTGACATATGCATTTATAGTGTTGTGAGAGCCCAGAATGTTGCTGAAAAACTATGCAGTCATTTGTTCAAAAATGTATTACAGACGGTACAGGGGTGGCTCCTCCGTAAAGGTGGAGGAGCGTCGTCCTACTGATCAGTCAGTCAAAGGTTAAGCGGAAAATAAAGTGACTGAGCCGATGCCAGCAGTGTACGAGGAGCGGGTTGGGCGTAGCAGTGAGGAGTGGTAGGCGCACTGTAAGTGCTCATGTCTGTTTGGCCGGCCGGCCGGCCAGCTATGTTGCACAGCCGGGTTGGAGAAACATCACAGGCTCCAAGGCACTGTCTGAGCGGGAAACAACACCTCTCAGACCAATTCTGGTACTGCTCTCATGCTACGTATTGCATGAGAGCAGCGCCGGGATTGGGTGGGAAGCCTGTGCCCGAGTGCATGCTGGGAGGAGAGCCAGAGAAGAGGACCATGGTGGCCGTGTTGACAAGTTTGTTTTTTACAAATTATTATTTCCCCCTAGTCCCCCGTCCCGCCCGCCCGCCACTGACACAATACAAGATATAGGCAGCACACAGCATAGAATAGGCTGCCAAAAAAGTACAAAAAAGAATCAGTGCATTCAAAAGGTGCTTTCAAAAGTTGTTTTTATAATAATATACACCCCGTACCTAGTGCACACCTTTCATAGTTTTCTTTTATAAGGACACATTACAGAATTGGCAACACTATTAAAGTATATCGCAAAAAAAGAGAAACTACTGTTGTTTTCACACTATTAAAGTGCTTCTCTAAATGAATAACCCTTTGAAAGCTTCACGCTTGAGCTGATTCTTTCAATTAAAGACTATTCTGGCTCCAGGGCACCCCTTAGATTTGCTGATTAATCTGTCCCTTTCCTTGCTTCACAGCGCAGGGGACCCAACCCCCTTCTCCTCTTTCAGCCCGAGGCAACTGTGGTCAGCTTGAAACCCTCAGAATCGCTTGTCCTCTTTTAAGAAACAAGCATTGGAAATGCAATAGGGCTCGCATTAGGAAAGTTTGAGCTATTGGTGTTATAAATGATTTTTTTTATTAATGTGTTATTTTTTCAAATAGCTAAATCAATAGCTTTGTCATTTACAATGCCAATAGTTATAACTTTCGCAAATGTGACACCTATAGCATTTGTAATACAACATGTTTTGTATTTTCGTGACTTAGATGTATTGATATTACAAATAATAATGGCTTTTAATTTTTTTAAATAATCAATACTTAAATAATTTATTAAATTTGTAATGGCAATAGCTTAAATTTTTGTAAATAACTTTTGTGAAGATTATGTTCAGTATTTTTTATTGTGACGAAAATCCAAGAACAGAAGTGAAATATTAACATCTTTTTGTGATCTATACTACTATTATAAAGAGAGAACTTGCACCTTTTGGCCAGGTAAACTCGGGAACCACAGCACCAATCACAACACCCAATACAGCGCTGGAAAGGGCAGTTGCAGCAGAAGGACATAGGCTATGCAGACGCCCACCATATACATTTAAAATGTAAAAGGACCATGCCAGAAAAGTAGTCCCTTGTGGGCGTGTCTGCGTTGTGCTGTGGGTGTGCGCTGGGGGCGTGACAATCGCTGGGGGCATTCCGTCACAAGTGTTGTTTTTTTCTTCCCAGGTTCTATACATTCCTGCTCCCTTTAAATGGTAATTCAGTGGAGGTCCCATTCTCTTAGAACCACCCCAAGCACAGTTATGGGCAAAAATACAACTAAAAGGCCCTGCAAAGCATTATGGGATAAGCTTAGCATAATTTTTAGCATTCATGAAAGGGTTTCAATGTTTTTGAATTTTACTCATCAGGGACATCTTGGGACGACGAGGTGAACTGCAGCTTGATGTATAATATTTTAAATGCTATTGCATTTGCCTCATCAGGGACATCTAGGGACGGCGAGGTGAACTGCAGCTTGATATATAATATTTTAAATGCTATTGCATTTGCATCATCAGGGACATCTAGGGACATGAGGTGAACTGCAGCGTGATGTGTAATATTTTAAATGCTATTGCATTTGCCTCATCAGGGACATCTAGGGACCATGAGGTGAACTGCAGCTTGATGTATAATATTTTAAATGCTATTGCATTTGCCTCTTGGGGACAACTGGGGAGAACGAGGTGAACTGCAGCTCTTTGTAGAATTATTTGGATACTATAATATTCACTTCCCACTGCTAATCTCGTCCCATAATGGTTTGCAGGGGCTTGATCTCAAAATCATCACCTCTTTCACTGCTTGCTGGAAGCTAATTTCACTTTTGTGAAATGACTATATGCATTTTAGCATGTAGAAATACTTGTTTTTTTTACCTTGAATATATGAGGTTTCTGTTTTAATAATTGGAAATGTGACGGAACGAAATATTGCGGATTTATTGTACCAAGTTTGCGCCAATTCCGCCCACGCCTACTTTAAATACCCCTGCACCCCATAATCATAACCCACCCTTACTCTATAAAATACCCCAACACCCTTAAACACTAACCCATCTACCCTGTACCCCAAAACCCAAACCTATCCCTAAACCCTAAAAATACCCCTGTACCCCAAAACCAAAACCTAGCCCTGAACCCTAGAAATACCCCTGTACCTCAAAACCCAAACATACCCCTGAACCCTAAAAATACCCCTGTACCCCAAAACCCAAATCTACCCCTGAACCCTAAAATACCCCTGTACCCCAAAACCCAAACCTAGCCCATAACCCTTAAAATACCCCTGTACCCCAAAACCCAAACCTACCCCTGAACCATAAAAATACCCCTGTACCCCAAAACCCAAACCTAGCCCAAAACTCTAAAATACCCCTGTATCCCAAAACCCAAACTAGCCCTGAACTTTAAAAATACCCCTGTACCCCAAAACCCAAACCTAGCCCTGAACCCTTAAAATACCCCTGTACCCCAAAACCCAAACCTACCCCTGAACCCTAAAAATACCCCTATACCCCAAAACCCAAACCTAGCCCTGAACCCTAAAAATACCCATGTACCCCATAACCCAAAACTATATCTGAACCATTAAAATACCCAAACACCCCAAAACATATACCTCAGTACCCCAAAACATATACCCCTATACCCATACTTGCCTTATCCAAACATTTTTAAAAAACATGCTTTTACCATTCATGCATTTACAACGAAATTCGTTGTAAATGTATGCGTGGTAAAAGCATAAAAAATGTAATGCCATGCGTTATAATGGCATTGCGGAGTCATGGTACTTTCATAATGAAAGTATGCGGAGTGATGGTCGGCGGAAAGAAAGTTGCAGAATAATGGGTGTTTACCCTACCCCGGTAAGTACATTGGTGGCACGGCGGCCCACATCTCCAGCAACATACTCATAATTTTTCACCACCGATTTGAAAAATGCACAGGTCTCTCTCATTGATGGCCAGCACCGACATACACTTTTAGACACACCTCCCGCCACAAGTTCTAGAATTGTGAACTTTAGAGCTGGGGAGCTACGTTCGAATCTCGGCATCAGGTCAACATCCTGTGATTCCAGGCAAATTGCTTTGTCTCCCCGTGCCTACTACAAATGAATGTGTTCTTCTGTAATGTAAATTGTGCTCATGCCATGTTGTCGAGTTCGCGCTATATAATATTGCAAGGAAAAATAAAGTAGGGCAACTCGAGTTCACACACTATTGAACGCGCACTCTTAAGTGCATCAGCAGTGCACTGTGAATCGGAGCGTTTCACAGGCCTGTCACAGATAAGAAATGCTATCAAAACGAAATCCTACAAAACAATATACTACTGGCCGGCAGCAATTCATACCCGGACAACGTCGGGACGGGCTACTAGTTTGTAATAAAGCGCGAAAGCTTGAAAACAGCTTGAAACATTGAAAGAGCATATTTAAACCAGTGGTGCTGTGGTGGTGCTGAGTGATGCTGTTGTTGCGCTGAGTGATGCTGTTGTTGCGCTGAGTGATGCTGTGGTTACGCTGAGTGATGCTGTGGTTGCGCTGAGTGATGCTGGGGTAGCACTGAGTGATGATGTGGTGATGCTGAGTGGTGCTATGGTGGTGCTGAGTGATGCTGGGGTGATGCTGGGGTGATGCTGAGTGATGATGTGGTGATGGTGAGTGGTGCTGAGTGATGCTGGGGTGGTGCTGAGTGATGCTGTGGTGGTGCTGAGTGATGCTGTGGTGGTGCTGAGTGATGCTGTGGTGGTGCTGAGTGGTGCTGTGGTGGTGCTGAGTGGGAGTTGGGGTGTGGGTGCAGAGTGTGTGAGGGTGCAGAGTGTGTGAGGGTGCAGAGTGTCTGAGGGTGCAGCGTGTGTGTGAGGGTGCAGAGTGTGTGTGGGTGAAGAGTGTGTGTGGGCGCAGAGTGTGTGAGGGTGCAGAGTGTGTGAGGGTGCAGTGTGTGAGTGGGTGCAGAGTGTGTGTGGGCGCAGCAATGGTAGTTGTACAGAGTAGGAAACCTTTGAAAGTGCATAGGAAAGGCTCCGTGTGAATGTAAAATGTTTAACGTAATGCGTGCAAGACAGGAAGTCTGTGGCTGAGATGCAACCACTTTGTGATGCTGCTATGTTTTGTTATGCTATGCTATGTTTTGTTTTGCTATCCCATGATTTGTTTTGTTATGCTATGCTATGCTTAGTTTTGCTATCCTATGCTTTGTTTTGTTGTGTTTTATTATGCTATGCTTTGTTTTGCTATGCTATGTTTTGTTATGCTATGCTATACTTTGTTATGCCATGTTTTGTTATGCTTTGCTATGTTTTGTTGTGTTTTGTTATGCTATGCTATGATATTTATTGTTTTGTTATACTATGCTTTGCTATGCTATGTTTTGTAATGCTATGCTATGTTTTGTTGTGTTGTGTTTTGTTATGCTATGCTATGTTTTGCTGTATTTTGTTATGTTTTGTTATGCTATGTTTTGTTATGCTAAGTGCTTTGTTTTTTTATGTTATGCTATGTTTTGTTATGTTATACTATGCTTTCTTCTGCTATATGTTGTTGTGTTTTGTTATGCCATGCTATGTTTTGTTATACTATGCTATGTTTTGCTATGTTTTGTTATGTTATGCTATGTTTTGTTATGCTATGCTATGTTTTGTTGTGTTTTGTTATGCTATGCTATGTTTTGTTATGCTATGTTTTGTTTTGCTATGCTTATGTTATGCTATGCTGTTTTGTTTTGTTTTGTTATGCTATGCTATGTTTTGTTTTGTTATGCTATGCTATGTTTTTTCATGCTACGCTATGTTTTGTTATGCTATGCTATGTTTTGTTGTGCTATGTTCTTTGTGTTTTGTTATGCTATACTATGTTTTGTTATGCTATGCTATGTTTTGTTTTGCTATGCTATGTTTTGCTATCCTGATGTGTGTGTGGTTGTGTGTGTGTGTGTGTGTGGTTGTGTGTGTGTGGTTGTGTGTGTGTGTGTGGTTGTGTGTGGGGGGGGTTGTGTGTGGGGGGTTCTGTGTGTGTGGGGTTGTGTGTGGGGTTGTGTGTGGGGTTGTGTGTTTGTGTGTGGGGAGTTGTGTGTGTATGGGTGGTCGGAGGGGGCAGTGTGTGAGGGGGCAGTGTGTGAGTGATCTGTGTGTGAGTGATCTGTGTGTGAGTGGGCAGTGTGTGAGTGGGCAGTGTGTGAGTGGGCAGTCTTTGAGTGGGCAGTGTGTGAGTGGGCAGTGTGTGTGGGTGGTTGTGTGTGTGGGGGGGTTGTGTGTGTGTGTGGTTGTGTGTGTGTGGGGTTGTGTATGTGTGGGGGCAGTGTGTGAGGGGGCAGTGTGTGAGTGGATTGTGTGTGTGTGGGTGTGGTTGTGTGTGTGTGGGTATGTGTGTGTGTGGGGTTGTGTGTGTGGGGGGTCATGTGTGTGAGGGGGTCGTGTGTGTGGGGGGGGTTGTGTGTGTGTGTGTGGTATTTTGCGTGTGTGTGTGTGGTTGTGTGTGTGTCCTGTTGAGTGCCACTGACAAGGCTGGAAAGCACCACATATACTGTTGATGTCACCTCTGACACAGTTAGAGGTGTCTGGTGAGATGTGAAGCGCTAGATGCAGTTTCGCCATGCAATGTGACGCAATTGCAATAGGCTAACAGGGTGGCATGAACTGGATGTACATATTTATTTACATAGCGCCTTTCTATTCCTGTTGAGATGTTGACTTGTGCTGTAAAGCACAGGCGGCTAAAAAAGCACCAAATATGCCTCTCAGGTGACTGAGATGCGAAGCACTTGATGGAGGATTGTCCTGTAGTTCATAACAATTGAAAGTCCGACTTCACTATTCTTTTGCTATTTATTTATGCCTGTCAGCTCTTGATAGCATCTGAACTATCTTAGTAGAAAGTGAGGCTGAGATTTTGCATAGTAGGTCGCGTGACGTAAAGCGACATATACAAAAGTGTTGACAATATTTTGGACGCAAAGGGTTTATTTTGTGTCAAAAATCTATACCAGCGCAGTGCTAAACCTCATTGTGACATGAAGCTCAAAACCTCTATTAATGTATGCCGAGTGTGCGTTCTGTAAGGCAAATGCGCGTAGCACGATCGCTAAACAAACAAAACAAGATTTTGGCATTGCTGAGAGGGGGCGGGGTGGGGGAGCAGGGCAGCAAGCGAGTGGGTGGGAATGCTTTGTATAGTGTGTTATGCTCACAAACATAGGAAGCCTCATGTAGAGACGGCTTAGAAACAGAAGCGTGGGTGGGAGAGGCTCATTAATATGGAAAACTAGTGCGAGATGCTAAAAAATGAGCCATGCATGCGAAATACTGAGTGTGATTTTACCACACACGAGAACCCTGGTGTGAGGTACTCACAAAAGTGTACAGTGTGAAACGCTCACAAACATGAGCAGGCATGATGTATAAACCCAGATAAGGCAGCATTCGGATGTGAAGGTTCTCTGACTGGGGTTGGGATAGGGCGGGTGGGAGGGTGAAAAAGGCGGAGCGAGTGAAAACACGAGCACAAGTATGGACTGCTCAAACACAAATAAAATGAGAAAAGCCAGAAACACCAGGGGGGGCGGGGAAGCAGATTGCCTTCAAGCATATGAGGAAAGCGAGGCACTACAGAAAGGCGAGCACGCGTGAATAATTAGAGGAGGACAAATGCAGACACGGCCTGGGGGAAGCTTGTGGGAGGGAGGCTGATGGCATTGTGCACGCGCTCACGTGCACTGCATCAAATCGCCAGTGGTTACGCTCTCGATAAGCCCCTATATGTCTCTCCGGCTCAATGCGCAAGCGCATTGCATTGGCAGGCAAGCCCTAAAAAAGAATGGGAACTATTTTGGTCAATTTCTTTTTTTTCAAAAGGTTGGCAACGTTCTGCCTTATGGAGCTTGTTACTCAGGGGCGTAGCTTCAAGGGGGGTGTTACAACCCCCTAATAGATGCCTTTTTTTGGTAAATAGTTGGGTACAAGTGCTTTCAGTTGGGTATTCACCAGGAATTTTTACATACACACAGACAGTAAGACACACACTCTCTACCTCTCTGTTTTGAAAGACTTCAACAATGTTGGTTATTTTGTGTACTATTGTGTTTTCTCTCACTTAGTACCCCTACCAATCCGAATTAGTCTCCCTTTCCACTGCCCCTTTAATCCCTCTTATGCACCTAGCTTGTTGTACGATATATTTAAACATTATATGCCAGCCTGATTGTTGGAAAATCTGAAGCTGTGCCCCCCACCCCTCCCAATCTTACTCACCAAGCTACACCCCTGTGCTCACTTTGGCCTCTGTTTACAACTCTAATGAAATTCAAGTTGCAGAGAGAGCAGTCTATGTGTGACCGCAGATTTGATGCTGAAAGAAAGCTGGGCATCATTTATGAGGCTGTGCGTCACTTTTAAGCCGCCGGTGCGTCACTTTTTGTGACGCACCAGTGGCGTAAAAAATGTGCCTTGTTGTGCCATATTTAGAAAGTGACGCATCTAGGTAGATGCGTCAGTTTGTAAACCCCTGCGCCACATTATACCTGTGCCAGGTATAATGTATGCATGGGGGGCGTTTTGACGCAAGAAAGGGTCACGGAAGTGACTCAGTGAAATCTATAAGATTTCACTGTGCCATTTCTTGGCCGCTAATGCGTCAACATCTTACGCCTGCTTCATGGCAGGCGTAAGACTGACGCAGGCACTAACAACATGGAACTTGCCCATGTGAAAGTACACATTGCTGGAGTTGCGTCACTTTTGTGACACACTCCAGCAATGCGTCACTTTTGCGTCTACAGATACGTCAGAAATACTGAAGTATCTGTAACTCCTTGCGACATGATGCGTCTTATTATAAATATGACGCATCAGGAATGTCGCAAGGAGTGCGCACTGAGAAGTGACGCATTGCTGCTTCCACGCAGCGATGCGTCATTTCCCATAAATGAGGCCCGCTGTGTCCAATATTCCACTATTATCGTCCATTCATAAAATGGCACCTCTTATTGATTTTTCGCCACTATACAGTAAAGCAAACAAGGCATTATTTGGGTATTAGAACACTGCTCTCCAACCTAATGAACTAATATCTTCATCCACTCTGGGCCACTGTTTGGTGCACAGTTTTTCTGATTGCACATGCGTGACATGTTGCTGCTGAGAAATAATGCTATTGTGTAGTGCATCAAATTTCGAATTATTAAAATATTTCACAATTGTTTTCAAATATCTGCATAAAAAAAAATACTCTACTGTATTCTTGCCAATATAGGTGCACAAGTGTTCTGGAAAATGCACCATTTACCCACATTTATGAACGGATTCTCTTGGGGGCAGGGAGCATGAACCCCAAGCAAACAGCGTCCCCCATCACTGAACATTTGGACTCGTCGAACATGGGCTAGCAGAACCTAGCAGTGGAGTGTTGTACAGGGGCAGCCGCAAGCAAACAGCCAACGAGTGACAGCAGAGGTGGCTGGTTATTGGACTGTTACAGCATTATGATGTAGTGTTCTTTAAAGAGGTGCATCTTCAACTCTTTCCTGATTTGGACCAGTGTTCGGGCGGTCATGAAGGACACAGGTTTGATGTGGCAGATCCTGGGTGCATCGGCTGAAAAGTCCTGCCGTCTTGTTTTTTATTTTTTACATTTCTTAGTCTGGAGTCTGATGTCTTTACTGCTGGTGTGCCGAGAGCCGCCAGAGGCGGTGAGATTGTCTGCACGATAAGCGGCGGTGCAAGTCATGGTGGTTTTGTACATGACTTAGCTGGTTTGCAAGATAGTTTGGACTAACTCACCACACTGCTTCAAGTTTGGCAAATGTCCTCACATGTGGAACTCTTTTCAAGGTTAGCAGATGTGAAAAATAGAATCCATAAACTTGTGAGCTGCAACGCTTCAAAAAATACTTTAAACGCTGGTTAAATGTTTGTCCTAGCGTTGCCCCCTTTGTGCCGTAGCCACAACGCAAAGTCCATGTTGGGATTTACCAAGCCATGCAAATCACGATGATTTTAGTAGGATTTTATCCCAGAAGTAACACAACACAGCGCATAGTACTCCCTTAGGTTGCCTTGCATTGGTAATGTATTACATAGGTGCAGCATTGGCGTTACTGTGCATCCATCCATGTATTTTGTACACAAACCCATATTTAACACAGTCAGTAAACATAGGTGTGTGCCAAAATAGTGCGCTTACCTGAAGCTGGCGTATCGAGAAGAAATATCTGAATTTCTCCTTGTTACATCTGGCTTATGTCTTGCATTTCCCTTGCTCAGATTTCCCAATTGCTTAGCCACTGTAAGTGGTAGAATGTCTGATGACACCTTAGAATGTTTGGTACCTGACTGGTGTGTGGAGAGGCAGTTGATGGCAGGCAGGCTGAGCGACAGAAGAACTGCTCCTGGTGGGGTTTACAATTACATCTACTTATATCTGTATTATTTATTAACTTAACCTGGAACTAAGCTACAATAAATCAAACCTATTATATTATACTGGATTCAAGGACTTTTAATTGTTACACCCATATTTAACACAGTCAATAAACATAGGTGTGTGCCAAAATAGTGCGCTTACCTGAAGCTGGTGATCGAGAAGAAATATCTGCATTTTTCCTTGTTACTTCTTCTTGCCATGTTTGCTGAATTCTGCAGCACACGGCAAAGAGGAATAAGGCTTTAAGAATAGTTTTTGTGCATGATGGTATCCCTTCTTGCACAAAAATTATTCTGACCACAACACAGGCACACTTGCATAGTGATGCAACTGGGATTACGTTTGCTCTAGGGAGTCAGAAGTGCAAAAGCTTTACAAGAGAACATCACTGCACCATATCTAAGGAGATATAGCGCATTTCTGCTCCCTCTCTTTGATGAAATGCAGGGCAGCAACCTGTCTTGCGGCGTTGCATTAAAGTTTAGTAAATCTGGCCTACAACTGGAAGCTGATCTGGGACTATGAAAGAGGCTAAGACTTGCCAAGACGGAGGTTCAGAAGAATTAGAAGAAAGTTCTTCACAGAAAGGACCTTAAATGAGGGGAAGCACAACACCATTCAGGCGATAAGAGCTAAACCTGTGGCAGCTCGCAAGCATACCGGAGGTAGATACTGGATAGTGCTTCACGTGTAAGAACAAAGACAGATCTGGAGACCAAAGCTGTCATCACGAAGTGCCAAAGTAATCTCGATTGGCTGCTAATCAAATTTGCAGGATGAATCAGGATTACAGAAAAATGTGTCAATTGCTCACACTCAAGGCTATTCATGGAAACATTCCACACCAGCTAAGTCCTGTCAATCAATCAATCAGGATTTCTAAAGCCCGGCTAATTACCCGATAGGGTTTCAAGGCCCTTACAGGCCCCAGAGGCTTATTCGAACAGCCAGATCTTGAGGGCCATTCGGAATTCTGGAAGTGAGGTGATGGTCCTGAGGTGTGTGGGGAGGCTGTTCCACGTCTTTGTTGCGATGTAAGAGAAGGAGCATCCTCCACTTCTGCTTCGGTGGATGCGGGGAGTATGGGCAAGGGAAAGGGAGGTGGAGCGCAGTCTTCTCGACTGTTGGTGGAAGTTCAGGCAGTGGTTAATGTAGGCGGGTGCTGGATTGTGTAGAGCCTTGTGTGCGTGGGTCAGCAGCTTGAATTGGCATCTCCTCTTTACGGGGAGTTCAGCCACTCTTGTGATGAAAGTACAAGTAGAGTATATGGTGCTGGGCCAGAAGCCAGAACAAAACTGTTCTGGAAATGCTCAGCTCCAAACAAATCTTATATATTGTTTTAGTATTCCTGCAAGTTGGCCCTACTGTCATGACAAAACTACAGTTCACTCTACAAAACAAAACGCCCAGCCCAGACATTTTTTTCAGGCTTAACAAAACAATTACTACTCGGGCAGCCAAAGTGCAAGCATCTCCCTCACACACAAATACTGCATGGGGGTAACAGTTTAAGCTTCAATCACTAACAAAAAAGCTACAGCATAGATAGCAGCAGCCCATGCCTCCTTCATACACGCATTACAGATGCAAGATGCTGTGCCGCCAGCCAAGCTTCCCTTAATCACAGAAAACCTGCCTTGACACACAGAGAAAGGGCACAGCAAGGTTGGTAACTAGTCACACATCTCTCTCCCAGAGAACAGCTACAGCACAGGTAGTACAAGCCTAAGCTTTGTCCAAGCTTCCCTCATACACATGGAACCTCACACACAGAAAACCTGGACAGCAGCAATCCAAACTTTCCTCACACGCTAAGAACAGGTAACGTCTGGGCAGCAGCAGTCCAAGCTTCCCTCACACACTCAGAACAGGTAAAGACTGGGCAGAGGCTGTTCAAGCTTCCCTCACACACTCAGAACAGGTAAAGACTGGGCAGGGGCTGTTCAAGCTTCCCTCACACACTCAGAACAGGTAACGACTGGACAGGGGCTGTTCAAGCTTCCCTCACACACTCAGAACAGGTAAAGACTGGACAGGGGCTGTTCAAGCTTCCCTCACACACTCAGAACAGGTAAAGACTGTGCAGGGGCTGTTCAAGCTTCCCTCACACACTCAGAACAGGTAACGACTGGACAGGGGCTGTTCAAGCTTCCCTCACACACTCAGAACAGGCAAAGACTGTGCAGGGGCTGTTCAAGCTTCCCTCACACACTCAGAACAGGCAAAGACTGTGCAGGGACTGTCCAAGCTTCCCTCACACACTCAGAACAGGCAAAGACTGTGCAGGGACTGTTCAAGCTTCCCTCACACACTCAGAACAGGTAACGACTGGACAGGGGCTGTCCAAGCTTCCCTCACACACTCAGAACAGGCAAAGACTGGACAGGGACTGTTCAAGCTTCCCTCACACACTCAGAACAGGTCACGACTGGACAGGGGCTGTTCAAGCTTCCCTCACACACTCAGAACAGGTAAAGACTGGACAGGGGCTGTTCAAGCTTCCCTCACACACTCAGAACAGGTAAAGACTGGACAGGGGCTGTTCAAGCTTCCCTCACAAACTTAGAACAGGTAAAGGCTGTGCAGGGGCTGTTCAAGCTTCCCTCACACACTCAGAACAGGTAAAGACTGGGCAGGGGCTGTTCAAGCTTCCCTCACACACTTAGAACAGGTAAAGGCTGTGCAGGGGCTATTCAAGCTTCCCTCACACACTCAGAACAGGTAAAGACTGGGCAGGGGCTGTTCAAGCTTCCCTCACACACTTAGAACAGGTAAAGACTGGGCAGGGGCTGTTCAAGCTTCCCTCACACACTCAGAACAGGTAAAGACTGGGCAGGGGCTGTCCAAGCTTCCCTCACACACTCAAAACAGGTAAAGACTGGACAGGGGCTGTTCAAGCTTCCCTCACACACTCAGAATAGGTAAAGACTGGACAGGGGCTGTTCAACCTTCCCTGACACACTCAGAACAGGTAAAGACTGGACAGGGGCTGTTCAAGCTTCCCTCACACACTCAGAACAGGTAAAGACTCAGCAGCAGCTGTCCAAGCTTCCCTCACACACTCAGAACAGGTAAAGACTGGGCAGGGGCTGTTCAAGCTTCCCTCACACACTCAGAACAGGTAAAGACTGGGCAGGGGCTGTTCAAGCTTCCCTCACACACTCAGAACAGGTAAAGACTGGGCAGGGGCTGTCCAAGCTTCCCTCACACACTCAGAACAGGTAAAGACTGGGCAGGGGCTGTTCAAGCTTCCCTCACACACTCAGAACAGGTCACGACTGGACAGGGGCTGTTCAAACTTCCCTCACACACTCAGAACAGGTAAAGACTGGGCAGGGGCTGTTCAAGCTTCCCTCACACACTCAGAACAGGTCACGACTGGACAGGGGCTGTTCAAGCTTCCCTCACACACTCAGAACAGATACAGAATGGACAGCAGCAGTCCAATCTTCCCTAGCACATTCAGAACAGCTGCAGCATTGAAGCAGCAGCCATCAAAGCTTCCCTCACATTCAAAACAGGTAAAGACTGGACAGCAGCAGTCCAAGCTTTCCTCACAACAGGTAACCACCTGGCAGAAGCATTCCAAGCTTCCCTCACACACTCAGAACAGATGCAGCACTGGCAGAAGCAGGTCAAGCTTCCCACACACATATATAGAACATTTACACCATGGAAAGTAGAACACACACCACGCACACACACACGCACGCATGCACGTACGCACACACACACACCATACACACAATGCCCAACCATATAATTACTTCTTGTTCCCTAAAGCCATTCATCCTGATTAGCACCCCCTCCCCACCCAACAAAAGGCTCTCAGTTGCTTCATCAAGACTATCCCCTAACCAAGGAAAAGAAACCAGAGACTTCAAACAGAGACAGATACAAAGAAGTGCATTCTTACCTTCCTTGGAGATTGGCTTGCAGAGAGGGTGCATTAGGGATCCTAGAGGAATTATTGATGTAGGACACGCCAGTTCTTCGGCTCCTGATCCTACTTGGAAAAGAGGAGAGCGCTGTTCACCAAGAGACTTTGGGCCAGATTGACTGTCCTGGATACATGAGCAAAACCTGCAATGCTGTGTTGCAGGAAGGGCGGGAGATGAGTAGCACCAAATTCAGCAAGAGTCGCCTGCGAATGACATCATCGGAGGCAATCTGGCTAAAACTCGCTGCTTTGTGTGATGCACTACCTCGCTCTGTGACTTGAAGACGAGGCTATTATAGCGAAGGCTTTGAACTGAGCACCATATTTATAGCCAAGTCACACCGCGCAGCAAGTCACCATTCTGCGCTGAGCTGCACTGCGTGACGGGGAAAGGGCAGGAATGCGCCATATTTAAGTCAATACGGGTCATTATCGTCTTTTCCCCTGGCTGACAGTCTTTTGGCTGCCTAGTGCCAATGCAGACATCCTTGCATTATGGTGCATGGGTGCTCGCATTGTAAGTGGGATTGTTTTGTGCAGGAAGGAGTACCATCCTGCACAAAAACAAGTGCCTGAGGCTTTTTCCTCTTTCTGTTTGTGTTGCAGAATGCAGCAGACATAGAGAAAGGAAAAAACGAGGAGAAATAACCATATTTCTCTTTGTTACGCCTCACCTGGGGAGGTGTAGATTTTAGACTTCCCCAGGATGTCAGTGACACCCTCAGACGTTTTTGTTTTTGTGGGAGGGTCGACTCAAGTAGTGCAAGGCACTCCAAGGTTGATGATGGACTCCATGAACCACCAACCAACACCTCAATCCAGACTGTGCCACTTCAAGGTTCACTCTAACTCACATGATACAATTATTTTCAAACTTGCCAGGTCTACACATCTCCTTCCAATGTACCTAATTTTTGTCGTCAAAAAAGACATTCTTCTCTGTACTTGCGAAATAGAGGTAAGGTGGGAGAGCCGTCTGTAATAAGCAGTGTTTCTAAGCAGCACCTCTTTGTTAGATTTGGGTCTCCAACACCTTGGAATGTAGCTTTAGTCTGCTTTTCTTACACAGGGGAAGGTATCTTACCTTTTTCGGTCTAGTCTAAAACATCACATGCGCTCTTGCTTGCAAGATCTTTTGGGGCTTATTTTCAAGCCCCTTGCACCACTGGTGCATCACTTTTAACATGGGAAAAAGTGACATACTGGTGGCGCAAGGAGCTTGTAAATAAGCCCCTTTGGTACTTAAAAAAAGGCCTCGAACCTGCCCATTACTCACCACTGGTTGGCTTCCTCAATACTCTTATTTGCCGGCTCCTGATTGGTCAGTAGGTTCCGGTTTCACTTTCTTCTTATTTGGTTACCCCTTCCGTGGAGCATGGACCAAGTACTGATTGCTTGGCAACTTTGATTAGTGCCCTTCTGTTGCTGCTCTGTGCTGAGACTGCGGCACTTTTTTTTTCCTTCTTGCCCACTTCGCCCACCTGCATTGTTGCTTGCCCCCGCCACCTGGGTTTGACCCTCCTTTATGCTTCCCTTCCCTCCCTCCAAGCTATGAAGTTGTCAAGATTTTAAACTTCATCATGTTGTTTAGCAATACATTAGTTTGGCTATGAACGCCACAGAAATATTGACGTTTCTGCTGTCAGGGCTTGGTACTGTCGGCTCTGCAAGTCTAACTACAACAGTTAAACGAATGTGTTTTATCTATCATTTTGTGAGACAAGTTATTCATCTGCGTGGTTACAACACTTGTCCACAGTGCAGCTGTTTGGTTCAACTGATAACTTGTAAGTGTCAGGCGTATATCATCTGTGCAAGGGCGTAGCTTGGTAAAATCGGGGAGTGGGTGGGTGGGGTGTAAGCTATAGATTTCCCAACTATCACGCTGGCATAGCTTGTTAAAGTACAGTGGGGCACATTGCCAAGGGCCTTATCGCCACTTTAGCTGCACTTTTTGCCGCTAAAGCGGCAATATTTTTATCGGCCTATCATCAAGTTATCGCTAACATCAGTTAGCGACAGCTTTCTGACGAAAGCGACCGGTTTGGGTGCCGCTTTCATTGTCAGCGATATTTATTGCTAAAGACATGCAAAGTAGGCGTTCCCGACCAACAGACCTGACAAAAAGCCACTAACAGGCCTCCCGCCTATCAGAAAGTAGGCCTTGGCCCCGGTTAGCGATGTAAAAAGTCACGCTAACCGGGGTCATCGCCGGTTTTCTAACACCTGCTATTTTCATGATTTAGCAGTACCTAACATGGGGGGGAGGGGGTGGATTATGCTGATACGAGCACAGGGTCGTATCAGCAACATCGCTGGTTTTCTCGCGATGTTGGCCCTTCCCTCCCGCTATTGCTGGAATATATATCACCATGGAGCTAATTGTTGCTAACACAGCGTTAGCGTTTCAATATATTCCAGCGATAGTTGGTGATGAAAATATTCGCGCTAAGCGCGCTCTGCGATTTTTTTCGCAGCTTCTTGCTAATATGCCCCATTATGAGAAGCAGGACACGAGGGCACTTCAGAGGCAGGGGAAAGGAAGAGGGGTGCAGATTGTTAGGGGTACTCAAAACACAACTGTTTTCAAACTAACCACGTTTTAAAGCGAGTGTATGTATGTGTTTTTCTATGTGTGCATGTACAAATCCAGGGTGAAATCCGACAGACACATCACCATGCCTGACTTTAAGCACCTGTACCAAACTATTTATTACATAATACATTCACAGAAGTTAGGATTTTGTCTTAAATTTGTCTTAAGACAGACTTAAAACAACATCCTAACTTAAGTCTGTTTTAAGTCTGTCTTAAGTCTGTTTTAAGACAAACTTAAGACAAAATCCTAACTTCTGTGAATACCAAAAGTAGTAAGTTTAGGATTTTGTCTTAAGTTAGTTCTGTGAATCGGGCCCATGGTCTTTGCACAGCAGTGCAATTGAAAGGGTCTTTGCGCCCCTCTTTTCGGTCCCGCCCTCCCTCTTTTGAAGTTTATAATCTGGATGTTATGCTCCTGCACACGCAGGCTGCCAGGCAATCTTTGAGGCTGTTGTCACTTGATAATGTACTTTAGGACAAAAAACGGGATTACTGCGGCTCACTTCTTTTTGCACAGCTTCTCTTGTATTATTTGTTGCAAGTCGCTGTCTAATTCTCGTTTGAGACAGCCACTAATAATATAGAAGGCTAGCCTGAAGTATTTGTAGCGCCAAGAACTCTGCCAGTCTTCTTGTAACAAGCACTGGCAAAGCAAGTTGTCAAGCCACAGTTGTAAAGCAGCACTCATCGCACTAATCGTCAGTCCTGAAACACCTGAAGAATTGTGCAGTCAGAGTCATATCTCTCTCACGCATCATGTGACTGAAAGTGTCTTACAAGTTGACAGGTATCACATTTGTTGGACAATGTCTTTCAAACTCGATTAAGAGACTGACTCCTCCCCAGCCGCTCTGGTCTCTCAGAGGCATCCTCCTTCAATGATCTCGGCTGTTGGGGCTTGAAGGCCCCTGCTGGGCAGTGCCACCAGTAGCACAAAGAGCCACTGGGTAGGCATGAAATGGTAAAACGTGAGCAGAAGGGGTTACATTGATGGAGGTAGAAAAGTCTCACTGTTAAAATAAACCCTGCCCCAGGAGGAAGGCTCTGCCGGAAGCCCAGGCTTCCTGCAGGAAAAAGGGCCTGGAAGAGGCTAGCGCCGCTCCCTGCCATGAGCAGGGAGGGACTTAAATAAACATCCGCATTCTTCGAGATTTTTAACTTAAGAGGGGCTGTTTTCCACTTTCCCTCCTGTACTTCGCCTCACTTTTGTTTGCAAACACATCTCCCACACACACTTCACCCGCCCTAAAAGGACACAGAAGAACTGGAGATTTAACAAAGAGCTGCTGCGCCCTTGTGGATAACAAGCATTGGACATGCAATAGGTCTCGCATTAGAAAAGTTGGAGCTATTGGTCTTGTAAATGACAAATATTTTATTTATGTGTTGGTTTTTAAAATAGCTAAATTGATAGCTTTGTCTTTTACAATGCCAATAGTTATAACTTTCGCGAATGTGACACCTATAGCATTTGTAATGCAACATGTTTTGTATGTACGTGACTAAGATGGCAGCTCTGGTCATTTGGCCACATCTCTAGAGAGATGTACGAAGTACTGAGGAAGACAAGATAAACTGCACTTCAATAATGATGTCGAAATTAAGTTAGTACCTCTTTGATCGTTTTACTGCAAAATTGTGAAAATTATGAGACTCTAGTTCAGAACAGTTCGAATTTAGCTGTAGGACAAGGCAACCCAAGACGTGCCAGTTGTTGTGGTGGCGAGTGATGCTGTGGTGTTCAGTGATGCTGTGGTAGCGCATAGTGATGTTGTGGGTGGGTGTGTGTGGGGGTATGGGGGTGGGGTGTGGGGGGTGTGGGTGTGTGTGGGGTGTGTGTGTGTGTGTGTGTGTGTGTGTGTGGGAGTGGGGTGGGTATGTGGGGGTGAGTAGGGTTGTGTGTGGGGGGGTTGTGTGTGTAGGGTTGTGTGTGTGTGGGATTGTGTGTGGGGTTGTGTGTGTGGGGTGTTGTGTGTGTGTGGGGGGGGGTGTTGGTGTGTGTGGGGAGTTGTGTGTGGGGGGGTTGTGTGTGTGGGGGGGATAGGGGTGTGGGTTGTGTGTGGGGGGTTGTGTGTGGGGTGCTGTGGGTGTATGTGGGGTTGTGGGGGGGTTGTGGGTGTGGGGGTGTGGGTGGGTGTTTGGGGGTGTGTGTGGGGTGTGTGTGTGGGTGTCTGTGTGTGGGGTTGTGTGGGGGTGGTGTGTGTGGCTCAGTGAGACCTAAAATAAACTGTAATCTCAAGAGTTCAAGACATGCGGTAGACTAAAACAGTCAAAATTAGTCTCCATTCCGATATCATTACGGATTCAAAATGGTTATATATTAAAATGTACTCTGCAATTTTCCACCAAAACCAAAGTAGAATGATAAAAGGAAGAGGCACGAATCTCATAAGTAGAATGATAAAAGGAAGAGGCACGAATCTTATGCACAGCTTTGTATAAATCTATTGTGTCAGGTTTGCTCTTACTGGCATCTGGAAATATTTGTATACGCCAGAAAGTGCTATACACTTCCATCACCGGAATTTGCTGCTCAAAATCTGACAAAAAGCTACCGAGGCGTTTTGAGGAAAATATCCTGTAGGCCGATCGGTTAAAGCTTTGCCTGTATTTACATTATGAAGCTTGACAACCAAGTACAGCGGTCTGTGTTATTGCGTGCATTCGCGCATAAAATGCAGGCACCGAACACGTTCAATTTTGTACCTCTGCTGCCGGACGAGCCCTGTACTTCAAGTTTTCACCCCTTAAAAGGCGGATAAGAACCGGTTTTCGTGCTCTGTGCTGGGGAGGGGGAGGGCTATTAAAGGAAGGGGGCGGAGAGGAGCCTGTAAGAACTCGCTGCAGAGATCAAAGGAAGGGTGGGAGAGACACTGGTGAGCAAGCATATGGGGGGTCAGGGAGTGTGCAGACTGGTGAGCTGAATGCTTGTGTTAGTAGAGTCGGGGTGCGGGCACAAAGTGTCTGGTGTCAAATGAAAGCTGTGCACAATGCGCATGTTTGCAGAATGCCCCTATAAAGAAAATGTTGAAAGCTTTTCCTCAATTGAAGTTGATACAAGTCCCAAAGTAAGTTACGAACATTGTTCAACTCTACAGGCAGTTGTTTTTGGGGAGCGGCTTGAGACCCTTTCGCTGTTTGCTAATAGTTACATTAAAATGTAAGAAACACAGGCACAGAATGGACGGATGAAGGAGTGGGTGGGGGGAAAGGCATGAACGGAGGTGGATTTAAAGTGTGTGCGGAAAGCTGTTTTAAATCACCGCGTGAGGCACATCAAAAACTGCAGATGGCTGCTTGTGAAGTGACCAGTAGCAACCTGTAATTGAGGGAGGAGGGGTCCGACAGGGGAAGGTAAAAAGCAAGGGGCAAACTGTTATGTGACGCTGTAGTTCGTATGGTTTATCTCCAGCCAGCACACGCGGAGGAAAACACAATCTTTTAAACGCCAATGCCAGTCACTGGCGATGCTGAGAAGAGCTAACAAATTGCCCTACAAATGTACCCTATTTGTAAATAAAGAATTCCTTGAGCAAGTAGGATACCAAAGCAACGCAGCATGTTCGGGGACCTCTCTGCAAATAGGGAAATGCGGCGTTTATGTGGAAGGGCGCATCAAAGGGCTATAATTAATCAAATAAAACCCCACTGCTTCAGGGGCTGTGTGTGCTCGAATGGTGGGTGGAGGCTTATAATGAAGCAGAAGGGGAATCAAAATGGCCAGTGATGGGCCAAAATCATAAACATGCTGTCATCATGGTGCGAGGCACTCACACGGGAGAAACATGTAGCGGAAGTCATTATTTAAAATAGAGCAGGATACAAGCGACGCAGAATGCAGCGACCTCTCGGCAAACAGAAAAATGCTGTGTTTTTGTGGAAGGGCACATTGACAGGCTAAAATATACAAGTAAATTAAGCATTAAAGCACTAACCTCTACCACAAATAAGCAGCGAAAAAAGCAACATATGGCTGGGGAGTTGCAAAGACCGTAACACGGCGGGCAGGGGAGGGGGCGGAGAGGGGAGAGGTGTGACACGGCAGGCAGGCAGGGGAGGAGAGTAGGAGGAGGAGCGGGGAGGAGAGTAGGAGGAGGAGGGGGGAGGAGAGCACTCACACGGGAGAAACATGTAGTGGAAGTCATTATTTAAAATAGAGCAGGATACAAGCGACGCAGAATGCAGCGACCTCTCGGCAAACAGAAAAATGCTGTGTTTTTGTGGAAGGGCACATTGACAGGCTAAAATATACAAGTAAATTAAGCATTAAAGCACTAACCTCTACCACAAAGAAGCAGCGAAAAAAGCAACATATGGCTGGGGAGTTGCAAAGACCGTAACACGGCGGGCAGGGGAGGGGGCGGAGAGGGGAGAGGTGCGACACGGCAGGCAGGCAGGGGAGGAGAGTAGGAGGAGGAGGGGGGAGGAGAGTAGGGGAGGCACGGCCTAGCGGCCGTGCAATCAAGAAGTGAGGGGGCGGGAGAGTAGGCAAGGCAGGCGGCTGGGGGCATGTGCACGCGCTTTTAAGCTCAATGCGCATGCGCATTGAGCTTAAATTTCTCATGCACTGCAAGGAATCGCCACGATTCCTTGCAAGTTGGTTAAAGAGTTGGTAAGCCCCCATAGTCTCGCAAGCTCGATGCGCATGCGCATCAACAGGCGAGACCTAAAAAGTAATTGGTGGCATTCTTGAACTAGTCTAAGTCACTGGTAGTTTTTCTAGGACATTACAGTCCATTGGTATATTGCTCACTGTGGGGGATATGTACAAGGAAATGGAGGAGAGCGGCGTTAGCCTTCCTGGCTTAACACCTCTGTCCGCCACTTCGGAAACTCAAGGCTGCACCATATTTACAAGGATGTGGTGCAGCCTTACGTTTCCCCCTGCGATGGCGCTAAATTTAGCAACTTAGTACTAATGCAGGCACCCTTGCACTAGGGTGATCAGAATTTTAAAGCAAAAAAACGGGGCATTTCACAGTAGAAGAAGAACTATAATTTTACGTGAAGTGAGCGCACAGAATGACAGCGCTCCTCAGCAGAGAATTACAAAACAGGCAGTAAGTACATACATATGATTCAATTTTTAAACCCCGTAGCTTGCCTGTGAATTATATTGCTTTTTTGGAACAACGGCTAGCTATGCCAGCTTTGTAAAACATTAAAAAAAACACCTCCCCCATTTTTAGTCGGCCCTCTCCAAAAACCGGGACAGGAGCTAAATTTCTCGGAATGTGCCCAGACAGCTGGTGAAAAACGGGGACCATCCTGGCAAATCCGGCATGCCTGGTCACCCTACCTTGCAAAAGAGTGCAAGCAAGGGTGTCTGCGTGCAGGGGAGGATTGTTTATGTAGAGGAAGACATCAATAATCTTAGAAATGCACATAAACAATCCTAGAAATGCCGTTCGGTCACTTTCATACGTACTGCTTCATGCAGCACACATGAAAGTGACAAAAATGAATTTTTTTTAAAGTTTGTTTATGTACAGGAAGGGACTCCTTCCTACACATAAACAAACAATGGCATTTTGCTTTTTTCCATGTGTGCTGCACAAGGCAGCACACATGGAAAAAGCAAAACTGAGGAGATATAATGCATTTCTCCTCATTTTGACTTTTTAAGACTTGTTTTTAACTGGTCTTAATTTTCGCACTGCCTCCTATGTGCTCCACCCTCGTACATAGGGGGCAGCGTCAAAATGAATGGGTGTTGTGGTGGAACGCCCACTCTAACACTCACTGCTCATACAATGCAAGTTATGGGTATCAAATGATATACACTTGACTGGATCAACTCCTTTGTTAAAGACACACCAACCATCCTCTCTATCCCCACATTCTCCTGCAAGCCGTACAGCATCCAGTAGCGGCCAGCGCAGGTAAGAGCGGTGGGCGGGGGGAGGGGGGAATTCGACAGACGATGCCAAAGGAAAATTAAATAAAGATTCAATTTTCCCACGTTGTTGTCTGTCAAATCCCCCCCACCCCGCCCACCGACCTCACTTACATGCATAGGCCGCTCCTGACAGCATCGAGGGGGGAGTTCTGCACGGCTAAATTATCTCCTTGCGTCTGTTCAATGCCTATATCAAACCACTCATGGAACTCATCAATTCTTCCAACATCACTTGCTGCAACTATGCTGATGATACCTAGGAAAATGATGCTATAAAAAAATTCCCCCGTAGGCGATTGGCTTAATTTGGCGGGAAGTCTGCATTAAAATAGTAACGCGGAGTCACCAAATTCTTACAGTTCTGCAAGCGGAATTCAAAATTTCTCCCTGGCCTGAAAATAATACACTTTTTCCTCCATTCCTTTTACTCTCAGAAAGCCACATAGAAATGCAAATCGATACATAACTAAAGCATCTACATCAATAACCATTAATAGCGAATTCTCCTCTAGATTAGAAACTGCCTGTAACTATTCACTATACGAACTCTAATCATGATGCATAGTGTACGGATTACTGTACAACTGTACACAATGAACACTACAAACTAACTCTGGGCTCCACAGAGTAGCATGCAACCCATCAGCAAGGGGCTTCAGTGCCTTGTATGGGGTACTAAGGGCTATACAAATCAACAATATAATAACACTCCTGATTCCTCCTGAAGCCAGAACACTGGCCTTACGTTTAATGGATAAAAATGTTTCCTTCAGGTAACTTTCTTGTGCTATATGACATATGTTCAGTAAAAAGAAAAATCCTTTTTTGTAACGTGTTTACTCTTAGATTACCATCCCAACAGAAGACTTGAGGAAGCAGTACCTAGTAAGGAAATAAGTTGTGGCAAAAATAAAACTTTTAAACCCTTTCAGAAACAACAATTGATAGTAATGTTTTTGTAAATGTACATAATTGCTTCCATTTTGCACACAAATAAACAATACTGAAATGTACTGTAAAGCTTTTTCCTTTCTTGGCAAAGGGTAAATTATTGTAGAATGAGGGTGAGATGTTTGTTTCTCTGCTGGATCAGGAGGCCTGTCCCCAAGATTTTCAGATTGACGCATGCTGTGTCCTTAAAGTATTCCTGATTTGTGGAAGAGCAGAACTGGTCCCACATGGTCTCACAAACCGTTGATTTCTGACAATTAATTGAAACACATAGAGCACCCAAAGCCATGGATAAAAGGGTTATTTGCATTGAGCTCATTATATCCTAGCTAAGAAATATAGATGGTTTATTAGTATATTGGTGCATTATTCACTGATCCTTCACTGACTAGTCTTTGTTGTCTCTTCACTCTAGGTTACCACCTTCACAGTATCCTGATGTGCTGCGTCCTTATGGGGTTGACTCATACAGTCCAAGGATCCGCGGAAGATGCATGCCTTTGCAGCACAGCCACAAACTTCACCTCCTTTCGAACTGACCCGGACCCCGAGGCATGCTGCTTGAACTTCACCGGGTTTGCGATTGAACTTCTGGAATGGACCCTTTTCAACCAAGTGGTAGGAGTGAGAGTTATCGACCTTTCGAACTGTAGCATATCTCACATGGTGGATGTTAACTCGATTCCCAACACGTTGGAAGCATTGTATCTGAACGACAACCTCTTGGAAAAGCTTCCAATGGACTTCCTCAAAGATGCAGCCAACCTGAGCATTCTTCACCTGGAGAACAACAGACTGGCAGAGCTGCCACAGTCATTTCTACAGGCGTCAAACCACATCCAAGAAGTCTACCTGGGCTTCAATGAGCTTGTGTCCATCCCACCTGGTGTATTCAAGCCATCTCTTGTCAGACTAGGGTTCTCCAACAACAGCTTGGAATGTACCTGTTCTTTATACAATATCGTTGAGAAGTACCCATCAGACAATACAAGCAGTGATGTACTTGGGGACTTGACCTGCAGCAGGCCCAAAAATGTCTGTGGCATGAACATCCGAAACGTCAAGAAAGGTGCTCTCTGCCGAACGCACCAATTGATAGCGCTCTTCATCTGCCTGCCCCTGTTGTTACTTTTGGGGGTTACCTGCTGCTGCCTCTGCTCTAGAAAAAAGAAAGATCGTTTTCCTGTCAGCAGGCAGCAGTGCCACCTGGCAACAGTGGAGAGGAATGGATGCAAGAACCTGATAGAAAACCACAACTATATCCAATGCGACAACATGACCACTCCAGCTAAGAAGGAGAAGAACGACCTTGTGAAGGACCAGATGCTAATGAAGACCTCCACGGCCCTGCTGGGGAGCAGCAGGGATCTCTATGAAGAGGTGGAGATCAAGGTTGGGACATCCACTGTGGCCAGCGATGGAAACCTGTACAAAGAGACACCAGGAGTGAAGATCACAGCGGTGGAGGAGGAAGAGGAAGAAAAAGAGGATCTGGATGCGGCAGGAGGAAGTGAACCAGAAGCTGAAACCGTCAGCGTGACTGAGGTCCTGAAGAACTCCACGGATCGCGAGAAGCTTTACATGAACCAGTCGACGGATTATTACAACTTGGTCCCTGCCATTGAGCTGGAAGACTCTGACCACTTTGAGTATGAGAGCATCGACCTTCAGTGAAGGTCATTTTGACTCAAGGATGTGGTCGTCTATGGAGTACAACTTACAGGAAGCCAAGAGGCGGCTAAATGCAAAGGAATGAAAGAATGTGGGACCATTAGCAAGGAGATCTTTCAGAACCTTTGCTGGCAGAATGAAAGGGCACTGCGGCTATACACCAGTGTTAAACCCCGGAAAGGGCAAAGGTCATGCCAACACATCTCCAAATCAAGGATAGTGATTTTATTGTATCTGGGTGAGTGGGTGAATTGTGAAGTTGAGGAGAGAAGAGGGAGTGGAGGTTCAAAAGGCAACAACACCAGCATCACCAGTGCGAATGAATGTACAAGGGCGTAGTACACGATAAGATTACCGACATATGCAAGGGCGTGGAGGGAGCATGAAGCAATCCACCTTCCTCAAAAAGTAGTAACTAGGCAGCATCAGTGCACAAACAATTTTTAAATATTTCCCTGAGCCTGTGACAGTAACAATCCCACATTAGTCTGATAAACATGCTGCGTTCCTTGTTCACAGTTTTGTCATTATCGTTTTGTTTATTAGCCCTATCCCCAGCTCTGGAGTTCTGAGGATTATATTGACACACTATCCTGAAAGTGTTCAGTAGGAGGGGAGCGGGAGGACATTTTGTGTCGAATGATGTCAGAGACAGAGGAAAAGCACACCCTTTCTTGAGCTATCTAGGGAGCCAGGCAAGTACAAAAAACCTGGCCCAGACCCAGTTTCCGAAGAAGTGTGGGAAGTATAGCGCTTGCAATGTAAAATGTGGGTTGGCGCACTTGTGTCGCCCGCTCCCAGCACTATGTAGCACCGAGGAGCCTGAGCCAAAATGGCAGGAGTGAAATATAAAAAATAGCAGCAGAGGGGAGCTCGTGGTCACCTCTTGGGGTGTCTCTAGGAGTTCTTCGAGGCGTATAGGACTGAAACTTTGTTTTTCCTCCATACACCACCACTCATGAATGAAAGTAACCCAGGTGTTCGAAGGAGAGAAAACACAGAGATCCTTGTGCCTTAGCAATGTATATAACACAGCAGCCGATAAGCCTTATTTTTAATGTTTGTGCGAAAACTCGGCTTCTTTTTATGGTTTGGAATCTTTTCTTTAAATGATCCGTGCCTTAAATGTGACACAAATATGTAAAAATGTATGCAAATTTCGAAGACACTTAATGCACTGCATTGTGATGAGGCATGGCTCTGGGGCTTTCCCCTTGTCTGTCCTTCCATCTAATTCCCCAGGGAGCACTTTGCTGAGGAAAATCCCAAGAAGGAAAATGTATGTAATGTGTGTATTTTGTAAAGTGCTGAGACGTTGTTTTGTATGGTGCAGGTGTAACTTCTTGCCGACGAGGCCGACTGTCAGGTAAACAGACTTGCTTTACCAATGAATGCAATGATATTCTGTCATTTGATGGTGGGGGAGGAGTGCAATGGCTAAAGGGGAAGGGTGTGTGGGGGAGGGGGAGTCAATTCACTAGGCAATGCTCTCCTATCTCTACTGTGCCCCGCCACCCCTGAGAACTCCCTTATGCCTATAACACACATCACAAAAATGGTGAACCAGCCACAAATTCAAATATTTTTTACTCGGTGACATAATAAATTTAGTTTTTGAGGGAGTGGCTATAAATTCCATAGCGTGCAGGGCAGACTGATAGACTTCTAGGCGCCGTCAGAGGGCGAGAGTGATGAGGTTTACACAGGAAAGAGGAACTCGGATAAGAAAGGAAGGAACAAAAATAAAAGTATAGAAAGGGAACATTGTATCCGAATGGCTGTGTGACAAGGCACCTGCTCTTTGCTGTATTGGCACACTGTCTGTAACATCAGCACTGTGATGTGATTCAGGCTGTGTCCTGCTCTGGAAGTCCCGAAGGCCTTTCCACATCCACCTCCTGGCTAAGTGCATTGTGGATGGTCTTTAAGGCCCTAAGACCCCTCCCATTTGAAGTCAACTTTTCAATGGTACATTCCTGGGAGGCAACCAAGATCTTCCTCTTGTCAAAAACTTATCATCCCCAGATTTCATAGGACTAGATGGGGTGGTCGCTCCTCTTCGGTAGCGGCCACCAAACTATGGAACTCCCTACCTAATTATATTTCAGATGCAGACTCTTTCTTGTTCTTTAAAAAATACAACTGAAAACTTGGCTCTTCACATCTCAGTTTCCTTTTTACTGGCCGCCTCTCTGCTGCTGGTCCTCTTGTTCCGCAATAGCACCTTGACATCTACGGGTATTAGTGCGCTTTACAAGTTTTATCCTATCCTATCTTGGGGTGTGCTAGAGCCCTTGATGCGCGTGGGGCAGGTGAAAGATGGAGGAGCGAGGCACGCGGGTGGTCAGGTGAAGGCCACAGGATAGGCTTACTTCTCCCTTCTCCCCGCCCCAGTCACATCTCACCTTGCCTCTTCCTCTGAGCCGTGTGCTGGATCAGCCACTCCACAGCACTATCCATGAAGGGATGAAGCAGCTCCTCCCCTCCCCCTGTCCTGCCCTTCCCAAAGTCTAGTTGCCTAGCTTCAGGATGCCCTGTGCCAGCTCTGGTGCCTGCCTCACCGAAAGGTGACCTATGCCTGGCAAGTCCACCAGTGCGTTAGCATTGACCCAAAGCGCAGAGCCTGCTGGGATCGGTGATGTCACTGCGTTTCAGAGAAATAAGGCTGACTCCAGAGACCTGCTGCTGAGGGACAGGTCCAGTAGGAACAATTAGTACTGAGCCGAAACACTAGAACCACAGCCCTATCAGTTATTATCATCGAGAAATATTCTCGCTCCCTTAACTTCTTGCAAAATCCTGGACATTTCTCTTTGAAATACAGCAGAAGCGCTAGCAAGCCCAAAAATATCATCCTCTTTTTGGGAACATTCCTTCCCGTATTATGAAAGCTGTACAGTACTTTGATTCGCCATCCAATTCAATCTGATGATACGCACTATTAAGATCTATTGAGAAAAACATTGAAAACATTAAAAAGTATTGACCCAAATAGCTTCATTCAAACATCTCAAGTCCAACAATAGTCTCATATCCTCATCAGAATTGAGTGAAATCATGACCGGCCCTAGAAATCCAATCTGAGCTTTCAGTGGGTTCAATTATATCTTTATCACATATGTTGCAAAGCATTTCCTTCAAGTTCTATTGATAATTTTGAGGTACATTCCTTTATTTTTTGGTCTAACTGGAATTATATTTTCGTAGAGAATAATGTTATGCTTAAGATCCTTAAGTTTACCCAAGGTTCCGAAAAACACATCAGAAAATTCTTTCTTTAATTCTTCATACGCCACATCTACTAAATTTACATCTTGTGCAGAATACATTGTCCTATGAACTGTATACAGGTCCATCAGCTCTATTGCTGAACCATTACACAGGTCCCTCAGTTCTACCACTAAACTGTTATGCGCTCACGTATTGTATTGTATTGTATTGTAAGGGGTGCTTGTAAAGCGCACTGACACCGTGGGTTTCCTGGCGCTGGTCGGATGCAGAGGGGACAGGGGGACTTAGCTAGATTGAGGGAAGAGCCATGTTTTTAAGGATTTACGGAAAAGAATAAGAGAATTGGAGGTTTTGAGAGAGAGAGGAAAGGAGTTCCAAAGTTTAGGGGCCAGGTATGCAAATCTCCGGCCGCCAGATCTGCAAAGTTTAAAAGGGGGGATGGTCAGGAAGTGAAGGTGGGAGGATCTCAGATTGCGTGATGGACAGTAGGGCCTGATGAGGGATTTCAGAAAGGCGGGACAGGAACCAGATAGAGATTTGAAAGTGAGGCAGCCGATCTTAAAGGCTGCCCTCGAAGTGACAGGGAGCCAGTGCAGTTTGGAGAGGAGGGGTTTGGCGGATTGCCATTTCGGAATCCCAAGGGCCAATCTCGCCGCTTGATTTTGAACAGATTGCAGTCTGGAGAGGGATGTTTTAGGCAGACCGTGATAGATCGCGTTCGAAAAATCTAAGCGGGAGAGGACGAGGGTCATGATGACTTGCAGGAGGGCGTCAGGCATAAGGAGGTAAGCCACCTTCCTGATCCTGCGCAGCTGGTACATGCAGGAGGAGACCACCGTCCCCACCTGGGGCCCAAGAGATAGACCGGAGTCAATAGTGACCCCGAGACTCTTCACCGAGGCCACGGGGATGGGAGAGGAGCCAAGTTCTGCCGGCCAGAAGTGCGGCCCCCAGTAGGTAGAGCTCCTGCCAGGAAGGAGGAGCTCCGTCTTTCCGGGGTTCAATTTAAGCTGGTTTTGGCCCATCCACTGGAGGATGTGGGACATAGCTGCCTGGAAATTAGGAATAGCAGAAGGGGAGTTGAGAGGAAAGATGAGTTGCAGGTCGTCCGCGTAGTTAAAAACGGTGACGTCCCACTGCCTCAGAGAAAAAAGAAGGGGTCGAAGATAAAGATTAAAGAGAAGAGGGGATAAGGAGGAGCCCTGGGGGACCCCGCAGGGCGAATGCTCCCTAGGAGCCCTGAGAGTGCCCAGGCTGAGGGTCTGAGACCTCTCGGTCAGGAAGGATTTGACCCATGCCAGCGCCAGGCCCTGGATGCCAGCCTGCTCGACACGGTGGAGGAGGATGTTATGGTCCACCGTGTCGAAAGCGGCTGACAGATCTAATAATACCAAGGCCTGGGGGGTACCCTTGTCAACGCCGTCTCTCAGGGCATACAGCACGGCCAAGATCACAGTCTCCGTAGAGTGGCCGGGTCTGAAGCCGGCCTGGTTGGCCTCGAGAAAGTTGGAGCTCTCGATGAACTGTGAGAGACAGGCGGTGACGTGGGCTTCCAGGATTTTAGAGAAGAAGGGCAAGAGGGAGATGGGGCGATAGTTCACCGGAGCGGCGGGGTCAGCCCCAGGTTTCTTCAAAGGAGGCACCAACACGGCCTCCTTGAAGGAGCTGGGCACCGTGCCGGAAGAAAGAGAAGAGTTCAACAAGGGAAGGATGCAGTCGGGTAGAGAATGGCAGATGTCCCGGAGTATGGAAGGGGGACAACAGTCGTCTGGAGATCCAGACTTAGTACGGGAGGCCAGTGTGGCCAGGGATGTAGGATCTAGAGGAGGGAATTGTGTGAAAGAGAGGACATTGTGGGGGGGGGGGGGGACGGATCCAGTGCCAGGGGGGGTGACCGGGATGGTGTCCTTGATCAATACAATTTTCTGAATAAAAAAAGTACTAAGCGCATTACAGGATTCCTGTGTGGGGGCCTGAGTCGGTAGCGTCCTGGGATCGGAGGTAAATTCGTTGAGAACTTTAAAAATCTCTTTGGACTTGCAGGGGGCTGATAAGATTCTTTCTGAGGCGTAAACTTTTTTGGCTGCGGAGATGGCAGTTTTATACTTATTGCGAGCGGCCACATAGACGTCTCTGCTTGACGAGCAATAGTCTCTCCTCCACTTGCGCTCTAGTTGGCGGAGTTCCAATTGAAGAGTTTTAAGTTGGGGGTGAACCATTTGTGGGAGTTGCTATGTCGGGATCGGGGGAACTTAGTTAGAGGGGCGAAGATATCGCTGGCTGTCGTGAGCCAGTCAGAGATATGCCCATAAAGCTCGTTGGTACCGATATCATTGGGAAGCAAGGAGCGGGTTTGAAACAGGTGAGATAGCAGTTTAGAGGAATCGGCGGCCCTCCACTTACGGGCGGTGCCGCCCTCCCGCGGGGGGATCCTAATCTGGCCGACAGCCGAGATTGTGGTGTCCTTCAAAAAATGATCAGACCACACACAGGGTGTTATGAGCGGACAGGAGGACTTGACCCCGTGGGTCCAAATGTGATCAAGAATGTGGCCGCCACTGTGGGTGGCGGACCTGACTGATTGAATGAAGTTCAGGCTCGAAAGAGCCTCGAACAGTTCGGAGGCATGCGGACCAGCGTCCTCATGCTGAAACCAGTAGTTAAAGTCACCAATAATGACAATGCGGGGGGAGGAGGTGGCAAGATTAGTCAGCTGTTCAATGAAAGATGAGGGGAAGGACGGCATGGGATGGGGGGGCGGTAGAGTACCATAAGGGTAACTGCACCCACCTCAGTCCCAAGACTGAGAACCAGGTTGTCCACTTCAGGGAGAGTCATGGAAGCGGAGGCAATAGTCTTAAGATCCTTACGTATTACCGCTGCCACCCCTCCCCCGGAGCAGCCCCCCGGGCGGTTGGTGTTCAGTAGAAAATAATCTGGGGGTAGCAGTACCACTGAGTCATTACACAGGTTCCACTGCTCGATCACTGAACCACTTTACAGGCTCGTCACTACTTTACGATGGAAACACTACATAAGTCATACAGCTCTATCGGTGAACAAACATACAGGTTCCACGGCCGAACCACTGTATGCCACTGGTATACTGGCCACGCAGGTCTACCACCAAATCAGTACACAGATGACTCAGCACTACCACTGACCCAATACACAGGCATGTAGGACTACCACTGACCCAATACACAGGCTTTTAGGACTACCACTGACCCAATACACAGGCATGTAGGACTACCACTGACCCAATACACAGGCATGTAGGACTACCACTGACCCATAACACAGGCATGTAGGACTACCACTGACCCAATACACAGGCATGTAGGACTACCACTGACCCAATACACAGGCTTGTAGGACTACCGCTGACCCAATACACAGGCATGTAGGACTACCACTGACCCAATACACAGGCATGTAGGACTACCACTGACCCATAACACAGGCTTGTAGGACTACCACTGACCCAATACACAGGCATGTAGGACTACCACTGACCCAATACACAAGCATGTAGGACTACCACTGACCCAATACACAGGCATGTAGGACTACCACTGACCCAATACACAGGCATGTAGGACTACCACCGACGCAATACACAGGCTTGTAGGACTACCACTGACCCAATACACAGGCCTGTAGGACTACCACTGACCCAATATACAGGCATGTAGGACTACCACTGACCCAATACACAGGCATGTAGGACTACCACTGACTCAATACACAGGCCTGTAGGACTACCACTGACCCAATACACAGGCATGTAGGACTACCATTGACCCAATACACAGGCTTGTAGGACTACCACTGACCCAATACACAGGCATGTAGGACTACCACTGACCCAATACACAGGCATGTAGGACTACCACTGACCCAATACACAGGCATGTAGGACTACCACTGAACCAATACACAGGCCTGTAGGACTACCACTGACCCAATACACAGGCATGTAGGACTACCACTGACCCAATACACAGGCCTGTAGGACTACCACTGACCCAATACACAGGCTTGTAGGACTACCACTGACCCAATACACAGGCATGTAGGACTACCACTGACCCAATGCACAGGCATGTAGGACTACCACTGACCCAATACACAGGCTTGTAGGACTACCACTGACCCAATACACAGGCATGTAGGACTACCACTGACCCAATACACAGGCATGTAGGACTACGACTGACCCGAAACACAGGCATGTAGGACTACCACTGACCCAATACACAGGCATGTAGGACTACCACTGACCCAATACACAGGCTTGTAGGACTACCACTGACCCAATACACAGGCATGTAGGACTACCACTGATCCAATACACAGGCATGTAGGACTACCACTGACCCAATACACAGGCATGTAGGACTACCACTGACCCAATACACAGGCATGTAGGACTACCACTGACCCAATACACAGGCACAGGCATGTAGGACTACCACTGACCCAATACACAGGCATGTAGGACTACCACTGACCCAATACACAGGCATGTAGGACTACCACCGACCCAATACACAGGCATGTAGGACTTCCACTGACCCAATACACAGGCCTATAGGACTACCACCGACCCAATACACAGGCTTGTAGGACTACCACTGACCCAATACACAGGCATGTAGGACTACCACTGACCCAATACACAGGCATGTAGGACTACCACTGACCCAATACACAGGCATGTAGGACTACCACTGACCCAATACACAGGCATGTAGGACTACCACTGACCCAATACACAGGCATGTAGGACTACCACCGACCCAATACACAGGCATGTAGAACTACCACTGACCCAATACACAGGCATGTAGGACTACCACTGACCCAATACACAGGCATGTAGGACTACCACTGACCCAATACACAGGCATGTAGGACTACCACTGACCCAATACAAGGACTACCACTGACCCAATACACAGGCATGTAGGACTACCACTGACCCAATACACAGGCTTGTAGGACTACCACTGACCCAATACACAGGCATGTAGGACTACCACTGACCCAATACACAGGCATGTAGGACTACCACTGACCCAATACACAGGCATGTAGGACTACCACTGACCCAATACACAGGCATGTAGGACTACCACTGACCCAATACACAGGCATGTAGGACTACCACTGACCCAATACACAGGCATGTAGGACTACCACTGACCCAATACACAAGCATGTAGGACTACTACTGACCCAATACACAGGCCTGTAGGACTACCACTGACCCAATACACAGGCTTGTAGGACTACCACTGACCCAATACACAGGCATGTAGGACTACCACTGACCCAATACACAGGATGTGTAGGACTACCACTGACCCAATACACAGGCTTGTAGGACTACCACTGACCCAATACACAGGCATGTAGGACTACCACTGACCCAATACACAGGCATGTAGGACTACCACTGACCCAATACACAGGCATGTAGGAGTAGGACTACCACTGACCCAATACACAGGCATGTAGGACTACCACTGACCCAATACACAGGCATGTAGGACTACCACTGACCCAATACACAGGCATGTAGGAGTAGGACTACCACTGACCCAATACACAGGCATGTAGGACTACCACTGACCCAATACACAGGCATGTAGGACTACCACTGACCCAATACACAGGCATGTAGGAGTAGGACTACCACTGACCCAATACACAGGCATGTAGGACTACCACTGACCCAATACACAGGCATGTAGGACTACCACTGACCCAATACACAGGGATGTAGGATTACCACTGACCCAATACACAGGCATGTAGGACTACCACTGACCCAATACACAGGCATGTAGGACTACCACTGACCCAATACACAGGCATGTAGGACTACCACTGACCCAATACACAGGCCTGTAGGACTACCACTGACCCAATACACAGGCATGTAGGACTACCACTGGCCCAATACACAGGCATGTAGGACTACCACTGACCCAATACACAGGCTTGTAGGACTACCACTGACCCAATACACAGTCTTTTAGGACTACCACTGACCCAATACACAGGCATGTAGGACTACCACTGACCCAATACACAGGCATGTAGGACTACCACTGACCCAATACACAGGCTTGTAGGACTACCACTGACCCAATACACAGGCATGTAGGACTACCACTGACCCAATACACAGGCATGTAGGACTACAACTGACCCAATACACAGGCATGTAGGACTACCACTGACCCAATACACAGGCTTGTAGGACTACCACTGACCCAATACACAGGCATGTAGGACTACCACTGACCCAATACACAGGCATGTAGGACTACCACTGACCCAATACACAGGCATGTAGGACTACCACTGACCCAATACACAGGCTTGTAGGACTACCACTGACCCAATACACAGGCCTGTAGGACTACCACTAACCCAATACACAGGCATGAAGGACTACCAATGACCCAATACACAGGCTTTTAGGACTACCACTGACCCAATACACAGGCATGTAGGACTACCACTGACCCAATACACAGGCATGTAGGACTACCACTGACCCAATGCACAGGCATGTAGGACTACCACTGACCCAATACACAGGCTTGTAGGACTACCACTGACCCAATACACAGGCATGTAGGACTACCACTGACCCAATACACAGGCATGTAGGACTACGACTGACCCGAAACACAGGCATGTAGGACTACCACTGACCCAATACACAGGCATGTAGGACTACCACTGACCCAATACACAGGCTTGTAGGACTACCACTGACCCAATACACAGGCATGTAGGACTACCACTGATCCAATACACAGGCATGTAGGACTACCACTGACCCAATACACAGGCATGTAGGACTACCACTGACCCAATACACAGGCATGTAGGACTACCACTGACCCAATACACAGGCACAGGCATGTAGGACTACCACTGACCCAATACACAGGCATGTAGGACTACCACCGACCCAATACACAGGCATGTAGGACTTCCACTGACCCAATACACAGGCCTATAGGACTACCACCGACCCAATACACAGGCTTGTAGGACTACCACTGACCCAATACACAGGCATGTAGGACTACCACTGACCCAATACACAGGCATGTAGGACTACCACTGACCCAATACACAGGCATGTAGGACTACCACTGACCCAATACACAGGCATGTAGGAGTAGGACTACCACTGACCCAATACACAGGCATGTAGGACTACCACTGACCCAATACACAGGCATGTAGGACTACCACTGACCCAATACACAGGCATGTAGGAGTAGGACTACCACTGACCCAATACACAGGCATGTAGGACTACCACTGACCCAATACACAGGCATGTAGGACTACCACTGACCCAATACACAGGCATGTAGGATTACCACTGACCCAATACACAGGCATGTAGGACTACCACTGACCCAATACACAGGCATGTAGGACTACCACTGACCCAATACACAGGCATGTAGGACTACCACTGACCCAATACACAGGCTTGTAGGACTACCACTGACCCAATACACAGGCATGTAGGACTACCACTGACCCAATACACAGGCATGTAGGACTACCACTGACCCAATACACAGGCTTTTAGGACTACCACTGACCCAATACACAGGCTTGTAGGACTACCACTGACCCAATACACAGGCATGTAGGACTACCACTGACCCAATACACAGGCATGTAGGACTACCACTGACCCAATACACAGGCTTGTAGGACTACCACTGACCCAATACACAGTCTTTTAGGACTACCACTGACCCAATACACAGGCATGTAGGACTACCACTGACCCAATACACAGGCTTGTAGGACTACCACTGACCCAATACACAGGCTTGTAGGACTACCACTGACCCAATACACAGGCATGTAGGACTACCACTGACCCAATACACAGGCATGTAGGACTACCACTGACCCAATACACAGGCATGTAGGACTACCACTGACCCAATACACAGGCTTGTAGGACTACCACTGACCCAATACACAGGCATGTAGGACTACCACTGACCCAATACACAGACATGTAGGACTACCACTGACCCAATACACAGGCATGTAGGACTACCACTGACCCAATACACAGGCTTGTAGGACTACCACTGACCCAATACACAGGCCTGTAGGACTACCACTAACCCAATACACAGGCATGTAGGACTACCACTGACCCAATACACAGGCATGTAGGACTACCACTGACCCAATACACAGGCTTGTAGGACTACCACTGACCCAATACACAGGCATGTAGGACTACCACTGACCCAATACACAGGCATGTAGGACTACCACTGACCCAATACACAGGCTTGTAGGACTACCACTGACCCAATACACAGTCTTTTAGGACTACCACTGACCCAATACACAGGCATGTAGGACTACCACTGACCCAATACACAGGCATGTAGGACTACCACTGACCCAATACATAGGCATTTAGGACTACCACTGACCCAATACACAGGCTTGTAGGACTACCACTGACCCAATACACAGGCATGTAGGACTACCACTGACCCAATACACAGGCATGTAGGACTACCACTGACCCAATACACAGGCATGTAGGACTACCACTGACCCAATACACAGGCTTGTAGGACTACCACTGACCCAATACACAGGCATGTAGGACTACCACTGACCCAATACACAGACATGTAGGACTACCACTGACCCAATACACAGGCATGTAGGACTACCACTGACCCAATAAACAGGCTTGTAGGACTACCACTGACCCAATACACAGGCCTGTAGGACTACCACTAACCCAATACACAGGCATGTAGGACTACCACTGACCCAATACACAGGCTTTTAGGACTACCACTGACCCAATACACAGGCATGTAGGACTACCACTGACCCAATACACAGGCATGTAGGACTACCACTGACCCAATACACAGGCTTTTAGGACTACCACTGACCCAATACACAGGCTTGTAGGACTACCACTGACCCAATACACAGGCATGTAGGACTACCACTGACCCAATACACAGGCTTGTAGGACTACCACTGACCCAATACACAGGCATGTAGGACTACCACTGACCCAATACACAGGCATGTAGGACTACCACTGACCCAATACACAGGCTTGTAGGACTACCACTGACCCAATACACAGGCATGTAGGACTACCACTGACCCAATACACAGGCATGTAGGACTACCACTGACCCAATACACAGGCATGTAGGACTACCACTGACCCAATACACAGGCTTTTAGGACTACCACTGACCCAATACACAGGCCTGTAGGACTACCACTGACCCAATACACAGGCATGTAGGACTGCCACTGACCCAATACACAGGCATGTAGGACTACCACTGACCCAATACACAGGCATGTAGGACTACCACTGACCCAATACACAGTCTTTTAGGACTACCACTGACCCAATACACAGGCATGTAGGACTACCACTGACCCAATACACAGGCATGTAGGACTACCACTGACCCAATACACAGGCATGTAGGACTACCACTGACCCAATACACAGGCTTGTAGGACTACCACTGACCCAATACACAGGCTTGTAGGACTACCACTGACCCAATACACAGGCATGTAGGACTACCACTGACCCAATACACAGGCTTGTAGGACTACCACTGACCCAATACACAGGCATGTAGGACTACCACTGACCCAATACACAGGCTTTTAGGACTACCACTGAACGCCTTAATAGGACACACAGTTCTATCACTAAACCAGTTAAGCAGCTCTTCTTCTGAACCAATACATGGGCCACATAACTCTGTTTCTGAATCAGTCTATAGGTCCCACAGCTCTATCAGTGAACCTTTAAACATGTTTCAAAGCTGTACCCCTGATGGTGTATGCTGGCCATGTAGTTCTACTATTAAACCAGTATACTGTCCACAAAGCTCTGCCTCTGAACCAATACACTGGCCACACAGCTCGCACTGAACTACTACAGAGGCTCTACCACTGAACCCTTACAGGGCCTCCCAGCTCTGTCACTGAAACAATATGCAACCTTTTCAGCTCTACCACTGAAACCCTATAGAGCCTCCCAGTTCTGCTACTGAATCCCTAAGAGCCTCCTGGCTCCATCACTAAAATCCTTATACAGGCATCCATCTCTACCACGAAAACCTTATGCAGCTTCCCAGTTCTACTATTGAAACCTTATACAGTCTTCCAACTCTTACACTGAAACCCTAGCCAACCTCTCCGCTCTGCTACTGAATCCGTATTCAACCTCTCAGCCACACCAATGAATCCTTATAGATCTCCCCGGCTCTGCCACTGAATCTTTGTAAATCCTCCCAACCACACCACTAAATCTTTGAAGATCCTTCCTGCCACACCACTGAATCCTTATAGAGTTTCCCAGCTCTGCCTATGAATCTTTGTAGACCCTCCCGGCCACACCACTGAATCCTTATAAAGCGTCCAAGCTCTACTACTGAATCTTTGTAGATCCTCCCAACCACACCACTAAATATTTGTAGATCCTCCCGGCCACACCCCTGAATATGCATAGATCCGCCCGGCCACACCACTGAATCTTTGTAGATCCTTGCGGCCACACCACTGAATCCTTATAGAGCTTCCCAGCTCTGCCACTGAATCTTTGTAGATCCTCCCAACCACATCCCTAAATATTTGTAGATCCTACCGGTCACACCACTGAATATGCATAGATCCGCCCGGCCACACCACTGAATCTTTGTAGATCCTTGCGGCCACACCACTGAATCCTTATAGAGCTTCCCAGCTCTGCCACTGAATCTTTGTAGATCCTCCCAACCACACCACTAAATATTTGTAGATCCTCCCGGTCACACCACTGAATCCTTATAAAGCGTCCCAGCTCTACCACTGAATCTTTGTAGATCCTCCCAACCACACCACTAAATATTTATAGATCCTCCCGGCCACACCACTGAATCCTTATAGATCTTACCAGCTCTACCACTGAATCTTTGTAGATCCTCTCAGCCACACCACTGAATATGCATAGATCCTCCCGGCCACACGACTGAATCTTTATAGTGCCTCCCAGCCACACCACTGAATCCTAATACATCCTCCCAGCCACACCACTAAATCCCTAACAGCCTCCTGGTTCTACCACTGAATCGTATACAGGCTTCCGGCTCTACCACTAAAACCTTATGCAGCTTACCAGCTCTACCATTGAACCCTTATACCGCCTTCTCACTCATCCCCGAAGCCTTTCAACTCTACCATTGAAACCTTACACAACTTCCCAGCTTTACCACTGAGACCTTATTCAGACTTTCAATGATGTCTACCATTGAAACCCTATACAGCTCTGCCACTGAAACCTTCCAAACCGCTACCACTGAATCCTTATAGATACTCCCAGCATAACCACTGAAACCCTAAGCATCCTCCCAGCTCTACAGCTGAATCCTTATAGAGCCTTCCAACTCTCAGTAAGCACTATATATATGATAAAATGCTGTACAATACCACTGAAGCCTTGTCGAGAGACCTTATATAGCTTTCAAGCTCGACCACTGAGCAGGTGACCGCGCCCCTGCATCAATTTTACCTAAAGACAGACAGAATCCCAACTTTATGAGGCATTCATGCTTGCTGACTGTCTGCTGGGAACTCTCACAGTTTTCAGGTGGAGATGGTTCACCATGTGCTGGCAACAACAAGGAGTGGGGAGCCTGCAAGCCCAGGCTATTTTCAACTATTAAAAGCTCTCCCGCAACGAGTCTTCCTCTTAAAAGAGTGTAGAGGGACAGAGAAGTTTTTGGAAGGCTATAAAGCAAGGACAAGGGCTAAGGTTGTAAGACTTGGACTGACCACAATGTTTGTTTTGTGTTTGCAAAACCTCCAAACTCATGTAGCCTTAGACTATGCAAAGGGACCATCAGGGACCAACTGGTAATTCGGGAGCACTACACCATGGCAAAAACCTTCTTCTATATTTATACTTTTGTATATGTGATTTATGGGTAAAAATAAAGTATTTTGTTGTATCTTTTTACCTCTGTGATAATTTTTTGCATTGACAGGTACTTACTAAATGATGGCTAGGATGATGCTGCAGAGCCCACACGTTTCTAAAATTCATTGGAGTGAGAACTAATTAGCATATATTTTATGACATCACAGGAAGTGATGTCAAACACACTTGAACAACAATGATACTGCAAGAAGTGACTAGGGAAATAATAAAAAGTATTGAAAATAAATGTAAAATGAAGGAAACTACAGTAAAACTTCAATAAGGGAGAGTGATGGATTGTTAATATAGTGGAGCAACACTCCGACGTGTCTGAAGCAGCTGCTTACATTTACTGAAGCAGTCTGTAGAAGGAATTCCATTGTGGTATAAAGTCTTTACAGTTCCCATGATTTCTCCTGCACATGGTAAAGTATTGAAAAGAGGTGCATTAGAGTTCAAGTTCCATCCCTTCTTACCCGATGTGACATTTACCCTGCTGTGGGTAAGAGCTCAACCTGACCCCAAAATGTGTGACTCTCACTCGCAACAAGTGACACTTTGAGCCAGAGTTACCACATAGTCACGCAGTGCAGCAGCCGCAAATGCTGCACTGTGTGAATAGGAGATAGGAGGTGAGCACCATATTTGCAGAAATATGGCACTCTTGTCCCCTTTCCCTGGCGCCACTCTTGTCCCCTTTCCCTGACGCTGGCGTTAAAATCACCTGCTGTGCGCCACAGTGCAAGGGTGTCTCCGTAAGTCTAGCATAGGTTTTGTACTGGAAGGGAGCCCTTCCAGTACAATATACTATGTATAGGCTTACTTTAACCCTTTTCCCTCTTTGTATGTTTGTTGTAAAGTGCAGCACACGTATAAAGTCAGAAAAGGAAGGAGAAATGAAAGCATTTTGTTGCGCCTACTTCAGAATGGCACAGTTTTCTGACGCTAAACCCTGTCTACTGTATTTAGTAATTAGGGCTTAGGGTCAGAAACCTTGGAACCTGGGATCGCCCATGTTCAACTCCTTGGCGCTAAATAATGCAAAGCAGCGCTATGCACTGCTTTGAGTTACTTTCACACATTTCACTTTATTTTCAGTGCTAAACAAGTTTAGCGCTGGAAAATAAATCAGGACAAAAGATTTTGCGCTGATTTGCATCATTTTTGTGACATAAACATGACGTAAAATCTTAGTAAATCTCCTATCTAAAGTCTCTGGGTGCTGATATCATGGTATAAAAGTCACATGGGGACTGGTGGATATCCCATCACTTCCAGCAAAAGGATTAGATGTCAACTGAGTTCCCCCAAGGAAAAGTGACCTTGCTGCTAGGTATATTGAATTTGAACTATTATATAATATATGAACTTTAAAACATGGATTTACTTTAAAAATAAAACGACATTTTAAAACAATGGACTTTTAAATAAAATATAAAATAAATCCTAACTTACAAACATAAAATAAAAATACATACTTCAAAATAGCTGCAAACAGAATCATATTTTAAAAACAAAAATATAACTGAAACATTATTAGTTATACTAATAAAATGAGTTATGATTACAAAAACTAGACATTAAAAAGTACGAATGTTACACAATAACAATATTAAAATAAAAAAACAATTAAGAAAAAAGTTACTACGGAAATACATTTTTAAACAGCAAACATTAAACTAACTTTTAAATTAAAACAAATATAAATGTAAACAATTTTAGATAATTTGTATGCATAAAAAAGATTTCCATAAACATATAAAATACTTTAACAATATATAATTTATGAAAGCTATTACAACTAAAAACATGAAATTAACATATTATACATAAAATTATATTAAAAATTATATCACTAACACATTTTAAATTCTTCACACCTTATTACCCTAAGATTTCAACACCCACAAAAACAAATAATCTTGATAACAGACAAAACTACACATTCTTTTAAAAAAACAACACTATAAAATCAATTATTATACAAAAAGCATAAACAAATGATATCCAAAATATTTGAACCAATTAAATAATTAACATTGTCAATATCTAATTAACCAATTACCAAATAAAAATTATTGAAATTTTTTAATTATCTATTATATAAGTCCAAAATTACAAAATTAACAAAAAAATCAATAAAAAATAATCAATTTTAAAAAGTGTAATACATTTCCCACCTCTCCCTACAAACCCGACTATCCACCAAGAAACAAGATAAAATTAAAAAATATCTTAAACTATATTACCAAATTAAAATAACATGCAAAAAAAATTATCAAACATACTTACTACTACAGGAGAAAGAGACTGGAAAGCTGCTACTCGAAACCTTTCCCTCTATCGAAGTCACCAGGAGAGCTCAGGCCAATGCTAAACCAAGAAGAATTAACTCTTTTATTCCTTATCAGAGGTTCGAGGTAATATCTCTCATAAACATTTTGACACTTCTAAAATAAGCGGATTTCACAGCATCCATCGTTCTCCTGGATGCCTATCTCCAAATACCGATGCTCAAGGCCTCACAGCAATTTCTACATTTCTGTGTCCAGGGAGACCACGATCAAATTCTTGCCATTTGGTCCGGCATCTCCCTCAAAAGTGTTTACAAGGTTCTTGGTGCCACTGGTATGCAGAATCAATTCTCTGTTTCTTCACCCTGATGACTGACTGGTGGCCTTTAATTTTTTTGAAGTGGTCAGAGGATGTTCAGACTGTGGTCACAGTTCTGAAGGCACACTGGTTTCTTATAAACAATGCCAAATGTCATGAGGTTGCAGGACAGACATTACAGTTCATTGGCCACAGTCCAGGAATGGTTAAGTGCTGTTGGTGACTTGGCTTCCATAGTGTACTGACTCTTTGGTCTTGTCTTCATCTTTACCTTTCTTCCTTCATCTTTTGTTGTTTTAGAAACCATCATCACATTTGTACAAGGAGGAAGTACCAGTGACCAGGATAGGTTTTTCAAAGACTCCAGTGGTGGTTGCCTTCCAGAGAATCTGAACAAAGGTTGCCCATTTCATCTTCCCTTTCCCAAGATAGTGACTACAGAGAAATGTGTGTGAAGTAGGCCGGGGGCAACAATGGACTCAGAAGAGGTTCAAAGCTGTTGGGATTTGCCTGATCAATGCAGGTTTTCCAACTAGAAGGAAATGAGAGCAGTTCTCTTGGTCCTTCAGCATATTTCTTCAGATATGAGGAAGCATACACTCAGTAGTCAGACATACAATCTGGTAACCAGGTAATACTTGAACACATAAGGAGGGACGAAGTACTTACAATTGTATTTTATAACTCAAGAAATATGTGGGTTGGAAATTAATTTAGGTTATCTCAGTCGAGTTAATCTGCCAGCAAGAGTGAATGTTCAGACAGATCGTCAAAGCTAATCTTCTCCATCCTCATCATCATGGTCTCTTCACCACTTGCTGTTCAAGAGAATAACCCAGAGATGGTTGGACTTGTGCGCAACAGGGGAGAATACTCTCCTACCTGTTTTGCAGGCACGTCTGTTCTACGAGGGCATGTGCAGTGGATCCCTACTTATTTGGTGGCCTCACTGCCTACCATATGCATGCCCACTGATTGCCTTAATTCCAAAGGTAATTCAAAAGGTCTAGAAGGACTATGCTTGGGTGTTCCTGTTAGTTCCTTGTTGGCCCTGTTGAAATTGGTATCCTCTTCTTCCGAGACTACTAATCAGACCTCATAGGATTTTTCTGATAGATCCATCATCCATTGCCGGCCTGCTCCTCGACAAACCTGCTTTATTGTGGCTGAATCTAGGAGTTTAGAAATTCAGAGGCTGAACTTAAGATCTCAATGTTGTTTGGCTGATGGAGCTACTTCCACAACCAAAGAGCTCAGTAAGTTTGAGTATTGATAAATTGGACCTCGTTTTCAAAATTGTGTTACTCTAAAGGTTTCCAGCCAAGTTTTGGTAACCATCTTAGGGCAGATTTACTAATATTTCATGCAACACAGTGCAGCAAGTAAACCTGCTGCGCTGCTCTGCATGAATGGGGCAGAGCAGATATGCACCACTCTACCAAGATATGGCACACTTTTGCTCTCTCTTAGAGCTGACAACCTGTGTGCTGTCTAGTGCCAATGCAGACACTCTTGTTCATGCTGCAAGGATGCCTGCATTACAGGCAGGATTGTTTTGCACATGAAGAGATATCTTTCTGTACAAAAACAATCCGAGGAGGCAATTTTCTCCTTCTATTTGTGATGCTGAGTGTACTACACTTAGAAAAAAAGAAACGAGGAGCACTAAAGCGCTTCTTGTTACACCTATCTGTGGTAGGAGCACATTTTGTCACAATCCCAGGCTCACTGCCTTTAGCAAATCTGGGATGGTATAAATTTCCATGGATATATGCGCAGGAACACCCATGCTCCACCTATGGAAAGTCTATCATAGAGAAATGTAATGAGATTGCATTAAATTCTTTTCAAACTTACGCAAGGCTGTACGCAGAGCCTCTTGCATGGCTTTGTTAGTCTCATTGAAGAAATGTAAGTAGCCTAGCAACAACTTACGTCACACAAACACAACGCAAGTCTTCAGTAACTGTACTCCCAATTTCTTAAGAGATGGGTTCCTGCTAGGTTCAGCAGTCTCCATTTTGAGAAGTCAATGGACAGAATTTAGGGCCTTTCTCAGTTCCGACTTTTAGTCTATTGATTATTTGGTTGCAAAAAGTTTGAAAAGTTTCTTTTGAGCAGACCATTTTCATATTCACATATTCCAGCTTGGGATCTCCCTTTTGTGTTAAGGGTTCTACAGTCTTCTCCATTTGAACCTCTTTTCAGTATTGATCTGAAGTTGGGGAGATAAATTGGGGAATTAGGGGCCCGATTCACAGAACTAACTTAAGACAAAATCCTAAACTTACTACCATTTTGGTATTCACAGAAGGCACTTACTCTTTTATGTATTCACAGAAGACACTTACTCATTTCGGTATTCACAGAAGTTAGGACTCCTAACTTTCGGACTCCTAAATGGCTTCTGTGAACACTGAAAGTCTTAAAATTAGGATTTTTCTCAATTTAGTAGTAGTAAAGTTAGGACTCCTAACTTTAGGACTCCTAAATGCCTTCTGTGAATACCGAAAGTCTTGAAATTAGGATTTTTCTCAACTTTACTACTACTAAACTGAGAAACATCCTCATTTTAAGACTTTCGGTTTTCACAGAAGGCATTTAGGAGTCCTAAAGTTAGGACTCCTAACTTCTGTGAATACCCATATGAGTAAGTGCCTTCTGTAAATACGAAAATGGTAGTAAATGTAGGATTTTGTCTTAAGTTAGTTCTGTGAATCGGGCCCTATGTGCTTTGTTGTACAGTGATCTTTTTAGGGCTCGGGCCTCCGTCCCCACGAAGTGGGGGCGGAGCTTCCGAGCTCTTATGTATTAGAAAAAAAAAGAATTCTAAAAGGGGTCCCGGCTGCCACATTCCTTAGTGCGCGCCGCGTTTTTTATGGCATCTGCCTAGTGATTCGTCTTCGCTGTGCTGTCTATTTAGTAGCCTTGACGTGATAGGCTATATTTACTTTTCGTCCGCCATTTTTTTCATTTTCATGGCATTTTCTGTGTGGTTACGCGCACAGCAGACTATAATTCTTAATTACGAGCTGTGAGAGTGCCCGTGTAATGCAATCCAGATGGTCTGAGCGGTGAGCGCGTTCAATGTAAAATGACGAGAGGCAGCAGGTGAAGCTCACAGAAGATGACTCATACATGCTCGTCCACACTGTAGTGCCCGTGTAATGCAATCCAGATGGCCTGAGCGGTGAGCGCGTTCAATGTAAAATGACGAGAGGCAGCAGGCGAGGCTCACAGAAGATGACTCATACATGCTCGTCCACACTGTAGTTCTTGTGTTTCCTGAATACTCTCATTTCCAAAGGGCGCCATTTCCTTCTTTTCCTCGCACGCTGCGCTGCACTATTTTTGTCTGTGGTTCAAAAAACGGGGTTTAAAGGCGTTTTATTATAAAACATTTGGATTCTGGTTCTGTAAGCTTTGTTTTCCGAACTTTAATAAGTGCTGACATGCAGACTACTGGTTGAATAAATGATGAGGGTTAAAAGTGACCTTCGTGACACGTGCTGTCGAGCCTGACTCTCAGAGTTAACATGCAGTCATCATTATTGTAAAGTTTGTGGAAAAAACTTGAATATGCAATAATCATGGAAAACAGCCTTCCCGCGGTTACAATGGGAATTCACAAATGTGTTGTGTGTCTCACGTAATGCCAATGGCTATTTCATTAGGAAAAATTAGACTCATTGATACATGCACCACCACCAGCTGTACTACCAGTACTACAGCCACCAGTACTACCACTACCACCACCACCAGTACTAACAGTACCACGACCACCAGTACTACCACTTACACCACCACCAGTACTACCAGTACCACCACCACCAGTACTACCACTACCAGTACTACCCTTACCATTACCACTACCACCACCACCAGTACTACCACCACCCCCAGTACTACCAGTACTACAGCCACCAGTACTACAACTACCACCACCACCAGTACTAACAGTTCCACGACCACCAGTACTACCACTACCAGTACTACCAATACCAGTACCACTACCACCACCAGTACTACCACCACCAGTACCACCACCACCAGTACCACCACCACCAGTACCACCACCACCAGTACCACCACCACCAGTACTACCACTAGCAGTACTATGGGCAGCAGTACCACCACCACTAGCACTACCACTACCGGTACCACCACCAGTACTACCACTACCAGTACCACCACCAGCACCAGTACCACCACCACCAGTACTACCACTACCAGTACCATCAACACCCCCAGTACTACCAGTACTACACCCACCAGTACTACAACTACCACCACCACCAGTACTAACAGTACCACGACCACCAGTACTACCACTACCAGTACTACCAATACCAGTACCACTACCACCACTAGTACCACCACCACTAGTACCACCACCACCAGTACTACCACTACCAGTACTACGGGCAGCAGTACCACCACCACTAGCACTACCACTACCGGTACCACCACCAGTACTACCAATACCACCACCACCAGTACCACCACCACCAGTACCACCACCGCCAGTACCACCACCACCAGTACTACCACCAGCAGTACTACCACCAACAGTACTACCACTACCAGTACCACCACCTCCAGTACTACCACTACTACCACTACCAGTACCACCACCACCACCAGTACTACCAGTAACACCACCACCAGTACTACCAGTACCACCACCACCACCAGTACTTCCAGTACTACCACCATCAGTACTACCATTTCTACCACCACCAGTACTACCACTACTACAGCCACCAGTACTACCACTACTACCACTACCACCACCACCAGTACTACCACTACCACGACCACCAGTACTACCACTACCAGTGCTACGAATACCTGTACCACTACCACCACCAGTACTACCACCACCAGTACCACCACCACCAGTACTACCACTACCAGTACTACGGGCAGCAGTACCACCACCACTAGCACTACCACTACCGGTACCACCACCAGTACTACCACTACCAGTACCACCACCACCAGTACCACCACCACCAGTACCACCACTACCAGTACTACCACCAGCAGTACTACCACCAGCAGTACTACCATCAACAGTACTACCACTACCAGTACCACCACCTCCAGTACTACCACTACTACCACTACCAGTACCACCACCACCACCAGTACTACCAGTAACACCACCACCAGTACTACCACTACCATTACCACCACCACCACCAGTACTTCCAGTACTACCACCAGCAGTACTACCATTTCTACCACCACCAGTACTACCACTACTACAGCCACCAGTACTACCACTACTACAGCCACCAGTACTACCACTACCACCACCACCAGTACTACCACTACCACCAGTAATACCAGTACTACCACCATCAATACTACCAGTACTACCACCACCAGTACTACCACTACTACAGCCACCAGTACTACCACTACTACAGCCACCAGTACTACCACCACCACCAGTACTACCAGTACCACCACCACCAGTACTACCACTACCAGTACTACCACTACCAGTACTACCACTACCAGTACTAGCAGTACCACAACCACCACCACTACTACCAGTACTACCACCATCAGTACTACCAGTACTAACACCACCGGAGTAGTGAGTAGAGTAGTGAGTAGAGTAGTGAGTAGAGTAGTGAGTAGAGTAGTGAGTGCAGATTAGTGAGTAGTGAGTGCAGAGTAGTGAGTAGAGTAGAGTAGAGTAGTGAGTAGAGTAGAGTAGTGAGTAGAGTAGTGAGTAGAGTAGTTAGTAGAGTAGTGAGTAGAGTAGTGAGTAGAGTAGTGAGTGCAGATTAGTGAGTAGTGAGTGCAGAGTAGTGAGTAGAGTAGTGAGTAGAGTAGTGAGTAGAGTAGTGAGTAGAGTAGTGAGTGCAGATTAGTGAGTAGTGAGTGCAGAGTAGTGAGTAGAGTAGTGAGTAGAGTAGTGAGTAGAGTAGTGAGTGCAGATTAGTTAGTAGTGAGTGCAGAGTAGTGAGTAGAGTAGAGTAGTGAGTAGTGAGTGCAGAGTAGTGAGTGCAGAGTAGTGAGTAGTGAGTGCAGAGTAGTGAGTAGAGTAGTGAGTAGTGAGTAGATTAGTGAGTAGTGAGTAGAGTAGTGAGTAGTGAGTAGAGTAGTGAGTGGTGAGTAGAGTAGTGAGTAGAGTAGTGAGTAGAGTAGAGTAGTGAGTAGTGAGTAGAGTAGTGAGTAGAGTAGTGAGTAGAGTAGTGAGTAGTGAGTAGTGAGTAGAGTAGTGAGTAGTGAGTAGAGTAGTGAGTAGAGTAGTGAGTAGAGTAGTGAGTAGAGTAGAGAGTGCAGAGTAGTGAGTAGAGTAGTGAGTAGAGTAGAGTAGTGAGTAGTGAGTAGAGTAGTGAGTAGAGTAGTGAGTAGAGAAGTGAGTTGAGTAGTGAGTAGAGTAGTGAGTTGTGAGTAGTGAGTAGAGTAGTGAGTAGAGTAGTGAGTAGAGTAGTGAGTAGAGTAGTGAGTAGAGAGTAGAGTAGTGAGTAGAGTAGTGAGTAGAGTAGTGAGCAGAGTAGTGAGTAGTGAGTGCAGAGTAGTGAGTAGAGTAGTGAGTAGTGAGCAGAGTAGTGAGTAGTGAGCAGAGTAGTGAGTAGTGAGTAGAGAAGGGAGTAGGGAGTAGAGTAGTGAGTAGAGTATTGAGTAGAGTAGTGCAGAGTAGTGAGTAGAGTAGTGAGTAGAGTAGTGAGTACAGTAGTGAGTAGAGTAGTGAGTAGAGTAGTGAGTAGAGTAGTGAGTAGTGAGTAGAGTAGTGAGTAGTGAGTAGAGTAGTGAGTAGAGTAGTGAGTAGTGAGTAGTGAGCAGAGTAGTGAGTAGTGAGTAGTGAGCAGAGTAGTGAGCAGAGTAGTGAGCAGAGTAGTGAGTAGTGAGTAGAGTAGTGAGTAGAGTAGTGAGTAGAGTAGTGAGTAGAGTAGTGAGCAGAGTAGTGAGTAGTGAGTGCAGAGTAGTGAGTAGTGAGTAGAGTAAAGTAGTGAGTAGAGTAGTGAGTAGTGAGTAGAGTAGAGTAGTGAGTAGAGTAGTGAGTAGTGAGTGCAGAGTAGTGAGTAGAGTAGTGAGTAGTGAGTAGAGTAGTGAGTGCAGAGTAGTGAGTAGAGTACGGAGTAGTGAGTAGAGTAGTGAGTAGTGAGTACTGAGTAGTGAGTACTGAGTAGTGAGTAGTGAGTAGAGTAGTGAGTAGAGTACTGAGTAGAGTAGTGAGTAGAGTAGTGAGTAGGACATCACAGGCAGCAGCTGTGCAAGCTTCTTACACTCACAAGGAGACCACAGGCAGCTGAGGTGCAATCTTCTCCCACTCACAAGAACGACATCACAGGCAGCAGCAGTGCAAGCTTCTTACACTCACAAGGAGACCACAGGCAGCAGAGGTGCAAGCTTCTCACACTCACAAGAAGGACATCACAGGCCGTAACGGTGCAATATTCTCACACTCACAAGGAGATCACTGGCAGTACACACCACATGAACACACTCCATAACACATAGCAACAATACATTGCCATTTACAATGCCATTAGCTCAAACTCAAATAAATCCGAGCCCAATTGCATTTCTAATGCTTGTTTATGATACTTTTCAGATAAGGTTGTTCTAAGACTTGGCCCATCATTTTGCAAACATTTCCATTCACCTTTCTTGTTCATAGGATTTGGTGTGGTCCATCTTCTATTCATCTCCAACTTCTCCTTTTTAGCATCTCAGGACAAGGATTGAAGTAAGTCACATCTACATCAGACTGGTGACTGAAGCAGATTCTAGCCTATTACAGAGAGGGTAGAGATTTACCAGGGATTGTTCAAGGAATCAACTTGCAGTATATCTACATCTTGGGCGTTTTTAAAAGGAGCATCCGTAAAGGACATCTGGATGGCTGCCACTTGGGCTACGCCTCACACGTTTACGATTCATTGCAGACTTCATGTGGGAGGAGGTGTTTCTTCAGATTTTGGAGTGAAGTTCTAAAATCTGTTAAGAATGTTTGGAATTATACTTCAGACCAATTCAAAGTCACTGGGTGTTGTGTTATTTTGTTTGTACATACATTTCTTTTATATTGTTGGACTCTTCTGGTTGGTTTTCTGCTCACCCAGGTACTCATGCAGGTAAGGTCTACCAAGGGGAAGAAGGGCGAGGTTACAAACTGGAAATATGCATTACTCTGTGTCAAGGTCTTTCTCACCACAGTCTCAGTTTGCAACTCTCCCGCCCGAAAGGGGTGGAGAAGAATCAACCACGGGATAATTGTATTTGTAGGTATTTGTATTTGGTATCTGCATGAAGCATGCCATAAGCAGCCCTCTTTCATGTCCATAGTCAGGAAATAGAGGACGGCCATGATTGTAGTTTTTTAAAATCTTATTTGCTTAAATAGATTACAGTGTTCGGTAGCGGGGTAATATCTCTTACAGGTTTCGAAGGTAACAGGGCCATTTCTGACAGCTACGATTCGAGCCCTCTCACTAACTAGCCTCCTTCATGAAAAGCAACAAGCGTGTTTTTTCGAGTATTTGGAGAGAATGGTTGTCTGACAGCCGACTACTTATTTTATTTATCCTTGGAAGTCCAGTTTCCGTTCAATGGGGTTAAAGATATCACTTTGGTGACCACCATGAATAACATTTAAAAGATCCTGGATGAAGGAGACATGAAGGGAGTGATCCAGTTGGATCTCCTTGATGCTTTTGATAGAGTTGGCCATTGGTTGCTACTTCATAGGTTACAAGGGTTTGGGGTGCGGCAGGTGATGCAGGGCTGGGTTACTTCTTCGCTCAACAGCAGATAGCATTCCTTCGGTCTCAGGCCTCCCAACATGACATGCTCTCCGGGGTACCACAGCGCTCCCCCCGTCTCTATCCAATTCAATATATTATTACTCATTCTAGTTAGATATTAGGCCTTCTGAGGACCTAGTCTCTGGCAGGACCTATGGGGGTCTCCGAGCCTGAAGGGACAAGGCAAAATCCCTGCAGGCTGTCTTTGATTGAGGAGCTTTGTTTGATCAGGTTACTACAGCGGTCATCTCTTGGCATACATTGCAGCTGCATCTTGCCTTATAATCAGAGTCAGCTGCACTGCTCAAGGGTTGCATGTGTTATATATAACTTGACTGCTATAGCAGCCTCTATCATGGCTTCCCTGCATATCTGATACCCAAGCTGCAAAGAATGCGGAATAGGATTTTGATGTCAGATTAGTTTTGCATAGAGATCCTTAAACTGGATACCAATCAATGGGTACAATTCAAGGCCCTTTGCATTTCCCATATAGGCTCTTCTATGATGGATGGAGTATTGAAACTTTTCAAACATACACCCCCAATCACAGATCTTGGTTTAATCAGAAATTGCCAACATTTGCAGGCCCTTTAATTTTTTGTGATGGCGGCTGGTGGTCTATGGGTCAAATGGACAGTACCACGAGGTGGCTCTCTTTTCCCAGTTTGTGGAATGCTCTCACATTGAATCAAAGAGCGCAGAAATATTATCTGCACTTCCCTAGAGGTTTGACATCTTTCCTCTTCGACTAGTAAGGTCACAACAAGAGGCTGCGATTGTGGTAGGTTTATCTTTTCTCTTCATTATGTTGATGGGCAAGTATCCGCCAACAAGCATTAATAAAACAGTTATTGAATCTTCAACACACCAACATCTAATCATCGGTCTCCCCTATTCCATCCACATCCCCTCAAAAGGTATACATGATGTTGTTGTGTCAGAGCTCCGGAGAGGAGATCCTGCCTGAAGCAGAGGCACTTCCCTCTTCTCAAGCTCCACAACAACCCTTTGGATGTGGCAATGCTCTAATCCCTCCTAGAATGCAGGGCTCCAAGGCACCAATTCGCAGCCTGAATATTGACTCCTTTATATCAATGGTACAGTATATCAAGGCCAAAATATTATAAACAAATATTGACAGGTAAGTTTCGATTTTCCCTACCGTGGATGTGGAGTTAGGAATAGGAAATCTAAACTTCCCAGTATTCTCATACCTTTCTAAATTTTTCTTGTCAATATTCTGTCCTCGATATTCTGATATGACGATATGTTGGGGGTCGCTAACAGCCTGGGCGGTCGACCTCGAATCTGGGGAACCAGGTTCAAATCTCGGCAGGGCTCTTTTTTCTCCAAAAACTAACATCTGCTAAAATGGTGGGGCAGCGTTGTAAATATCGCGATACGAACATCAGCGATATTTGCAAGGTAGTCCATCCGGGGTACGCCCAGTGACACCTACTTTGCATATGAATAGAGATGCAAAGAGCGGCGTTGGGAAAAAGGGTGCTAACATGCGATTATGCATGTTAGCACCCGCTTGTAAATAGGGCAATAGTTTTTTCTCCACTTTTTTGGCTTTTTAAGCCAAAACAGCAGAGATAAAGCCCTTGTAAATATGCCTGTAGCTTTTTAAGCATCAGCAGTTTCACGCTATCATTTTCGAACCCATATATACAATCTTAAAAGGGAAACCACAATTCCCAGAATGGGCTGATTAGGAACATGTTCAACTTGTTGGATCAGTGTGACAGGGAGGCCTCTGTTTTGAGCGGGTTGCTTGGGCGTCCACAAGGCGGGAGAGCATAGCCGTTATTAGAGAGTTAGTGATCACAGTAAGACCTGTACTGCCAGTGCTGACACAACACAGTATTCAATAGTACAACTAGGTTAAGTTCGCCATCTACTGGCAAATAATGTGTACTGTAACCAGTGTTTAAAAGGAGCAAGTGGGAAATGAAAAAGGCACTGCTTTCACAACCATTTACAGCCACTGCGCTGCCTTGCGTTACTTTGCAACAGGAGGTAGGCGTTCCATGGGTGGTGCATGGGCGTTCCCATGCGACCCAGGGATTCTGATGCAAACCCATATCTACAAAGACAGGTAGGCACCGGATTATGCCAAAACGGTGCGCCTGCCTGAGATTGGTCTAATGAGAAGTAATCATTGGGGAGAGGATGTGGCCTAACGGTTACATCGGTCGACCTCGGAGCTGGGGAATCGGGTTCGAGTCTCAGCAAGGACGTTCAACATTCTGCGATTCTGGGAAAATTACTTAATCCCCCCGTGCATAACAAAATGAATGTGTCCGTCTGTAACGCAACTGGTGCTCATGTAAAGCGCTCTGATTCAGACGTTTGTGCTATATAAAACTCCCCACCAAAAAAGAAAATCATAGGTGCTGGAAGTAGGGTTGCTGTGGCATCCCCAAAATGACTATGCTGGAGTTATGAAGGTGAATGAGCAATAAAGATGCCTTTAAAATTGTTTTTTCACATTTGTTGCACATTCAAAGACAGTGGTTAAATGGCAGGCCATGTCTTCTGACATATTGCTGCTTATTCATTTAACCTGGAGACTGGTGTTTACTTTTCTTTCGCGGACTGCAAGGTGAGAGGATTTTGTAAAGTTAACAATGTGGCAGACTTGCGAGTGTGAGAGGAAAGGCTGAATTGCCATTTTTTACTAACACACAATACAATTTAAGTACTTATCAATGAACTGCACAAATATTTCGAAATATGCCAACACTTAAGAAAGTGCAAATAAAGCACTTTTTGGTATTTCTAAATTATGTTGTGTTTAATCGGATCATAGCAATTGAAGCCACTTTGGGGCATATTTACAAGCCCCTATCACCACCACAACCTCACTTTTACAGATGTTGTGGTAGCGATAAGAGCTTTGCCTTATTTAAGTGCTATGCTCCTTAACATGTCTTAATGCTGCCTTGTCTATAAGGCCCCCCTTTCACTCTGCACTTAGAGTGAAAGGGGAGGGCAATGAGTGTTGCGGTGGGTGTTTGCCCTAACACCCATTGATTTTGACGCTGCCCCCTGCTAACAAGGGTAGCGTAAATAGGAAGCAGCGCTAAAATTAAGGCCAGGGAAAAACTGGTCTTAAAAAGGCGAAACAAGGAGAAATGCTTTATTTCTCCTCGTTTTTGCTGTTTCTATGTGTGCTGCATTGCGCAGCATAGATAGAAACAGCAAAACACCAAGGTGTCTCTTCCTGCTCATAGACAATCATTGTAAAAAAATAATGTTTTGCAACTTCTATGTGTACTGCATTAACAAAGCACCATTACTGATTGTTTATGTGCAGGGATGCAACCCTTTAGTGCAAGGGTGCCTGCATTGGTGCATGGCAGCTAAATTAGTGCCAGTGCAGGGGGAAACACAGGGCTGCACCGTATTCTTGTAAATACGGTGCAGACCTGCCTTGCAGAAGTGACGGAGTGTGGCATTAGGCCAAGGAGGATAATGCCATGTTCCTCCACTTCTCACGTAAATATGCCCCTTTATTTGAGGAAGCCCAAGTGACAAATATTCACTTAAATCCGATTTCTACACATTATTATTTGTGTATTACATAGTTGTACCAGTTAAACTATGTATGTGCAAAGTTAGTGGCCATTTCAGAGGAAAATGTGCTGTTTCTAAATTGCAATGAGCTCCCACATCATTCTTTAGTAGTATATTTGCGACAGTGTGCTCCAAAATTCACCCCGCTACATACTGCACCCTTACCGCTCTCTTGCTGAAAGGGTGCAGCTCATTTGCTACACTTGTTCTTTCTGCAACACTTGGACTTTTCCCAGTACCTACGAGTTCAGTAAGGTAATATTGATGGCAGCACCCCCACTCTGAAAATTGTTCCAGCACCAAAGGAAAAAATATTTGTATTTCTCCGTGTTATATCCTCTTTGCTTGTGTGCTGTATTCTGCAGCACACACAGAGGAAATAGACTCAAATGATATATTTTCTGCAGGAATGGAACTCCATCCCTCAGAAAAACAATCCTGACCATAACACAAAAGAGACACCCTTCCACAATGGCGCAAGTGGGACGGCATTGGCACCAGGCAGCCACAATTGCACCAGCACATGGTGAGATCAGAACTGGGCCATTTCTTTGAAGATATGGTACAGTTCAGCTCTCTCCTGTTTACACAAGACAGCACAGCTACTTCACTTGCTGTGATGCATTGTGTGAACTCTTTGAAAATATGCCCCACAATGTCTGAGGTCCCATATGTGGCTTCTATTTAGTAGTTGCAAGTAAAGTGTTTGTGGGACCTCTGTGGTGTGTATTTCTGCAATGGCTCACTTTTTTCACCATGGTGGGCACAGACTCCTGTAGGTTGCTGTATAGTTGTATGTATATAGCTCTTCTTACCTCTGACAATGCTACAAAGAGCATTAGTGGATGGGAAGCAGCCACGCCTTTGGGAGTGCTTGATTGGAACAATGTTGAGTTGCGGTGTGGCCTATGTGGGGTGTGTTATTGTGTTGTGTGTGATGGCCATGGGCCCGATTCACAGAACTAACTTAAGACAAAATCCAAAACCTACTACCATTTTCGTATTCACAGAAGGCACTTACTCATTTTGGTATTCACAGAAGGCACTTACTCATTTCGGTATTCACAGAAGTTAGGAGTCCTAACTTTAGAACTCCTAAATGCCTTCTGTGAATACCGAAAGTCTTAAAATCAGGATTTTTCTCAATTTAGTAGTAGTAAAGTTAGGACTCCTGACTTCTGTAAATACCGAAATGAGTAAGTGTCTTCTGTGAATACCAAAATGAGTAAGTGCCTTCTGTGAATACGAATATGGTATTAAGTTTAGGATTTTGTCTTAAGTTAGTTCTGTGAATCGGGCCCCATATGGGTGCTCTTATACTGATATCAGTCACAGCATCTTAGCAAGAACTGTAGGAAAGAAGAGAGAGAGACATGACGCATGAACTGCATTTTCATATTTTGAAGGGTTTGGTTTTGAAGGGCATTGATTGTGATTGTGACCTATATGTGAAGTTCTCTGGTTTTGCTTCAATTACCTGAGCTGTTTGCCAGGTGAGGTGAGGCAGTACTCTCCTGCGTAATATGGTAAGTGAGAGTCCTACTACATATCATATGAAGGTATTGTGGTTATATGTAGGAATAAAAGTACTACCAAGAGGATTGCTTTATAAATTCTCTTATTAGATAAGGTATACCATGAAAGTGTTTTGGATACCGTAGGTATACTAATTATATGTTTTTCCTTTGTTGTCGACTATGTTTGCTCTCCACCGGACTTTACAGCTGGGAGAATGATCCTTCACTAATACCCAGGTGATACCTTTTCCTTTTTTATATTTCTTACACTACACTAGCAGTAGCGACACAGGTCCTGAGGAATGCAGTGGATACCTGTGTGATCTGAAATCCTGCTGAAACATGTCGACCAACCTGTTGGTAGCTATTAGTTGAAACTACCAATTTCGCTATTTTTAATTCTTAGAAACTCTGAGGTCTTCAATAAATAATTTTTCCCCAGAGCTATCTAATTTTACATACCACTACCTTGCACTTGTTGCACTTTTTCACACCCCCTCGCACTGCTTTTCAGTAGCCCCCTGCGACCCAGATTTATCATCACTGGTCCTTATGCTGTCAGTTTTGACCAAACTAATATACCACCCTTCATGGTTAGAAGGAACCCACATGATGAAAAGGGCGCCTAGGAAGAGCTACTGATGGGTATTTTTCAAAAACCACGAATGATGTACCCTGTCTAGTGGACTATTGCTACTAGTTCCATCACATAGTCGTCTCTTGTGAATTCCATATCTTCTGACCCTCCACTATTATTTGTATTTTGTCCAGTTACCTTCGGGGAGTGTAGTGCTGAGTGGTCATTAAAAATAATACCTGAGACCCAAATCTACTCTTATTTATTTGATGCTTTTGTGCGGCTAAGGCCGCGGGTCTATTGCTTTTTCACCCCCCCTGTGGAAGCTTGATAGACAGGGACTATACGTACCTTCACTTCTTTGTTCTGTGTGTGTTGTTTGTATGGTCATTAAATCAATATGGCAACTAACCTTGGCCTTTCCTTCGATGAAGCAGAGATTCAGTCCATCTTGGACGAGAATCCTAGTATTCTGGACAATATACCTGTTCCTCCAGTGAGCACCGACGAAGGTTGGGCTAAAATTCTCACTATTAAAAAGAGCCAATCACGGATTTGCATCCATGGTCTGGTAATGGCTGAGTACCTACGCGGTAATTGCGCTCCTAGTGGACTAATTGTAACTAATGTTCCTAGACTTTTCTTGGACGACAAAGAATTCCTGAATAATTGGTACCTAATCGCGTGGAAGTGCACCCGCGATTGGTTGGTGCTTATAATAAAAACAGCTAAAAAGGCGGCTGATAAAATCATGGTCGAAATTCAATTACTTGAGGGTCAGATCAGAACTACACTCTCGAGTAAAATTTTCACGAAAAATCTGGATGAAAATAATAAGGCCAACAAAGAATTCAGAGATTCGATTCTATTCAAGAAATTAGAGAAATGCAAAAAAGACATTGAAAAATTTGCAACTGAAAAGATTTATCCCTACACAAGCGACACCTTTGTCCCTCCAACTTACAACAACAAGGGTCACAAGGGTGGGTCAACTCACGGTACTTCCAGCTCCGGCGATGGGTCTAGTGATTCAGACTCATCCAGCCTAGGCAGTAATACTAACAACAAGGGCAGAGGGAGAGGCAACCGTAGAAACTGGAGAGGCCCTGGGCAGAACTATATCCAACCTCAGTTCCCACCATGGTGGCAACCTAACCCATGGTCCCAGGGAGCCCCTTTCCCACAACAGATGATGCCTTTTGGTCCTCATCAGTTTTACCCTGACTTCAACTCCCCGGCTTTTTTAGGACAGGGCAGGGGGAGACAGAGGGGGAGGAGGAGAGGTCAACAGCAGAACCAAGTACAGTGGAACCTGGCGCCCCAGATGATGGGCCTACGGAGTGGCAAACAGATACCTCAGGATCAAACAACAGCGTCAACATCAGGGACGACCTCGTGATTAACCTCAGTTCTAGAACACTTTCAGAGACGGAATTGAAAATGCTTAACAGAGGTTTGGGGTTTGTGGCCACGAATATGGGTGACCCGTTCCAGACTAACATCGAGATGGGGAAATTCTTTAGGAAAATCCGCTTGCACTTTCTTTTTGCAAAGGACAATGAAGTTGGAAGTGATCAAACTCTGCTGGACCAGAATACTGGTCTGAAACGACCCTCTACCTTCAATCCACCAACTACCGGACTGCCAGCGAAGGTCATGGCCTTTGAGGAGGCGGTGGATAGTGATATAAAGAATTTATTACAACAAACCAGTAAACCTTTCATCAATTTCCCCAAGAGAGAACAGTTAGCTTTGAAAAATCTAGCAGAGGACTCTTCGGTGGTGATCAAACCTGCCGATAAGGGCGGTGCTATAGTTGTCCTAGATACAACTACATACCGTGAGGAATGCATTCGACAACTGAGCGACGTGAAATCATATCGGAAACTCACAGAGGACCCGACAGAGAGACTATCATTGGCTATCAAACAACACGTTGAAGAGGCACTTTCCGAGGGATGGATAACATCGAAGGAGGCATTGTATCTGCAATTTGCACACCCCATTATCCCTTACTTCTATGTGCTTCCCAAAGTGCACAAACCGCAGCGGCCACCACCCGGACGCCCAATAATATCAGGCATTGGGTCTCTTCTTGAACCCCTTTCCACATTCGTAGACCATTTTCTGAGACCTATGGTCCACAAGATGCCTACATACCTACAAGACACTAAGGATGTCTTGAGGATTTTACCAGACGTCGAGTTTGATGCCAACATGGATCTACTGGTATCCTTCGATGTAGAATCTCTCTATACGTCAATCCCACAAAGAGAGACTCTTGATGTGATCGAGACCCTATTAAGAGCGCGTGATTTAGACTCAATCACTCCGGTTTCTTTCATTATGACTTTGGCCAATCTAGCGATGACCGAGAATTACTTCCAATTCGAGGATTCCATGTATCTACAGGTCTCTGGGACCAGCATGGGCAGCGTTTTTGCCCCGAGTCTGGCGAACCTCTACGTCCATTGGTTTGAAGAAGAAATCATCCTCACCGATACGAACCCTTTTTTCGCCTCGCTCCGCCTATGGAAACGTTACATTGACGACGTCCTCGTGGTTTGGCGTGGGACTGTGGATGAGCTGGAAACTTTCCACGTTTGGCTGAACAGCAGGAATGCATTCCTCCGCTTTACTGTCGAACACAGCAAAACACATCTGGCTTTTCTGGACCTCAAGATCAATGTAACCCCAACTGGTCTTCAATCTGAACTCTTTCGGAAACCCATGGCAAGGAACTCCCTGTTGAGCTACGATAGTTGCCATCCGAAAGCTCTGAGGGACAACCTGCCCTACGGGCAATTCCTGAGAATTCAGAGGAATTGCTCCACTAGGGAGAGCTTTTTTCACCATGCCAAAATGTTGGAGAACAATTTGCTTGAGAAAAAGTACCCTAAGCAACTAATACGAAGGTCTAAAAAGAGGGCGTTTAACAACAACCGTGAAAGCCTTCTGGAGCCTACATCCCCAAAAGCACAAGAATCTCGGATCACCTGTGTCAACACGTTTGGCACTCGTTCCAATCAGATCCAGAGGATCATTAAGAAGCATTGGGGCCTCCTGAACACGGGTAATGATAATTTGCCTCCCCCTCTGTTTGCCTTCAAAAGGGGTAGAAACCTTAAGGACCTACTGGTTCACACTAGACCTAGAGCAGTGACTCCGAGAGCAGTAGGCACACTCTGGGATATGCCAGCCGTGACAGGTCACCATCCCTGTGGGAATTGCGCTGCTTGTCCTCAGACGGCCAAATCTAGAACCATTGACATTGGAGGCGGGCGACAGTGGGAACAAAGGCGCTTCACCAACTGTAACAGTCTTAACGTCATTTACCTGATAGTCTGCCCTTGTGAATACAAATACGTGGGTATGACAACTAGGAAAGTCAAGACGCGCATCTCCGAACACAGAAGTACCATCCGGTGTCGGAAACAGTCCACCAAAATGACTAACCATTTCTTGGAGGTGGGACATGGTCCTGATGATTTCCGATGGACTATTCTAGAACAACCGCTGATACCCAACCATGTTACAGACATCAGTAAGTTTCTGTTCAAGAAAGAACAAAAATGGGTGTACACTCTCAACTCAGACAAGGACGGGTTGAACGATGACATCCCGTGGATGTCACTGTGAGATGTATCCTTTTAGTACATTGGTGTGCTCTCTAGTCAACCAAACATGTACATGGGGTCTGGCATTAGTTCTGACCAGTCATTAGGTTACGTTTGCCTTTCTACACACTTCCCTACATCATGAGAGGTCTACACCTAGATTAACTATAATTTTCCATTCTATCTGACTGTGTAGTCTCACACGCTATTTGACACCACAGATGGGTATAATTACCCTACTGCAGGCGTCATTACATCTAAAGGTACTCCGCACAGTCGAATCGAACTGGAGCCCCTCTGTCTAACCAACAAGTGTGCTCTTGATTAAATATCCCACTACATCTCTATTTTGCAGTTCCACCTGCTGGCGCTGCACTGTCAGCTCTACTGCAACTAATAGGTCGTTCAGAACCAAATTACACTAGATGCCATCCCATTATTCAGATCTGCCTGTGGGCGCTGCACTGTTGACTACTGTAACTAACAGTTCATTTATAGTCCAAGTACACTGGACTCCACCATAATATACATGCCTACGTTTCTGGCATTGTATCATTACTAAATACGTGAGCATTCACAATTGTTAATATGCATGGGAGCGTTTGTTCTCTCCCTAGGACTACATATCCCACAATCCTCGGGGGTCACGTGATGCTAAGCGACACGCCCAGTTGAGGAAGTGAAATTGCTCTGGCAAGTTCCGCGCGTTACCTCCCCTTACAGCCAGAGGGACGCTGGAAGTACCGACGGACAGGTGAGAGACACGCTCTTCTTGCCTGTCTGTCAGTAATCTTAGAAGCAGGCTGCCATTGTGCGCGCTCGCCACCAGTATGCGCACTGAACAGTGAGTGCTGTCTGTGATTGCTTGTGCAGAGCGCGTTTGTTTCTATCGAGCGCTGCTGCCCCTTTGGAGAGTAGCCTCGCTACGCGGTGAAAAATATATTTTACTGTCACGATCATTGCCTGTGCAGAGCGCGATTGTTTCTATCGAGCGCTGCTGCCCTTTTGTAGAGTAGCCTCGCTACGCAGTAAAAAATAAAAAAATATATTTTACTGTCACGATCACGGCGCTACAGATTTCTGCCATTAATATTTGGATTCACACTCTGGGGCTTTGATTAATAGTTTGCGAGCTCACACGCGAGCGGTGATGATAAAGCGGCATTACTGTTGGTATTTACCCGCGCTTTGTCTTCAGAATATTTTGTATCGCCCAGGTTGTAGAGCTGTTTATGAGACGCGTTCGAGTGTAAACGCTAGCAGACTTGATATGTGACTTGAACGCTGGAAGTCTCCCTGTGACTAATCCAGTCCTTCTACTGATTTTTTGTGTATTCCCTGAAGGATTGCGTGTCTGTCCATACATATTGACTGAGACACAGCCTCATAAGCGGGGATTCTTTCCCGGTGTCTCGAAGTGGCATTTTTTCAACTACTCAGGAAGACACGCATGAGCAATTACAAAGCGAGGCGCAGGCGAGCCTTATGCTTCAATTTGTAATCAGATATGATTGTCCTGTATACAAGTACAATTGACATTGTACTCATTTTCCGGCCACCGGAGGTCTGGCCAGTGCCATATGATTAACTGCTGCCATAGCCTAAGTCAGGGCTACTTGGCCTTTTGACCTACTAGAAACACCAGTTAAAGTTGTGATTAAGTGTGAAGTCAGCCGCTCGCTGACGTGTCTCTGTATGTCTTTCTTTTTTCACTAGAGCGGTGCTTCAATTACCTGAGCTGTTTGCCAGGTGAGGTGAGGCAGTACTCTCCTGCGTAATATGGTAAGTGAGAGTCCTACTACATATCATATGAAGGTATTGTGGTTATATGTAGGAATAAAAGTACTACCAAGAGGATTGCTTTATAAATTCTCTTATTAGATAAGGTATACCATGAAAGTGTTTTGGATACCGTAGGTATACTAATTATATGTTTTTCCTTTGTTGTCGACTATGTTTGCTCTCCACCGGACTTTACAGCTGGGAGAATGATCCTTCACTAATACCCAGGTGATACCTTTTCCTTTTTTATATTTCTTACACTACACTAGCAGTAGCGACACAGGTCCTGAGGAATGCAGTGGATACCTGTGTGATCTGAAATCCTGCTGAAACATGTCGACCAACCTGTTGGTAGCTATTAGTTGAAACTACCAATTTCGCTATTTTTAATTCTTAGAAACTCTGAGGTCTGCAATAAATAATTTTTCCCCAGAGCTATCTAATTTTACATACCACTACCTTGCACTTGTTGCACTTTTTCACGCCCCCTCGCACTGCTTTTCAGTAGCCCCCTGCGACCCAGATTTATCATCACTGGTCCTTATGCTGTCAGTTTTGACCAAACTAATATACCACCCTTCATGGTTAGAAGGAACCCACATGATGAAAAGGGCGCCTAGGAAGAGCTACTGATGGGTATTTTTCAAAAACCACGAATGATGTACCCTGTCTAGTGGACTATTGCTACTAGTTCCATCACATAGTCGTCTCTTGTGAATTCCATATCTTCTGACCCTCCACTATTATTTGTATTTTGTTCTCTGGTTTTGTCCATGATGAGTAGTGGAATCTACCGTTAGTGTTGTTGTGATGATGTAGCTGCCCTAATACCTGGATCTATGTAAAGCACGAGAGGGCTAGTCGCTCAGGTGTCCATGTCTACTATTCTTGATTGGGAGTAGGTTCCTTGTATCTGGTGTGTGTGACCCTGAATCATCGGATGTCCATACTTTCTTCAATTTAGACTTGTTGGTCAGTGTGATTCTGCATCAGTTCTTTGGGAAGAGCCTGGTTGCTACTTCTTTCCTGAATTTCATTTGATCTTTAATATTTCTTTTCTTTGCTGGGAGGGAATTTTATAATTCTGCAAGATGCACAGAAAAACTGGTTCTACGGCTATGTTACTTCTGATATGGCAAATGATCAGCCAATGTCTAGCATGAAGTATTCTCAGGCCCCATAGTAAGCGCATTACAAATGCTAAAATTACAAATCAATATTTAGTCAGAAATATTTTTATAAGGGGGCATGGCCCTCAGCTATGACCAAACAATACATCTGTGCACTACAGTTGCATCCTTTCCCAAATACGTGCATGTAGAAAGATCTCGTAAGAAATGTTTTAAAGAAGACAATGATTTTTGGTGCTTTTTTATTATTGGTGTGAATGGAAGTACTACTATAGAGTGAACGCCCTTCTCATCCCCCGAATAGCATATTATAAGAATATCGAGGTTAGAATATTAAAAGTGAAGTGCATATACAAGTACAGATTTACTATTACTAGCTTTGCATCTACATATCTTAGATAGGCAGATTTCGAAATGCAAAATATCGATAGCTAAGTAAGTGTGGATTTTCTATATCTTACTCATCATACATATGAACCTACTATATATATATATATATATATATATATATATATATATATATATATATATATATATATATATATATATATATATATATATATATATATATATACACGAGCAAATGTCCCAAGCGGGGGGAGCGTTCTCTAGCTGGCGCTGGCGGCGAGGAGTGGGACAGCCTCGCTATACTTTTCGAAACAAGATCCTCATCAAAGAAGACGCCGCGCACCACTTCAAGTTGGTTTAAGTGCTTTATTGCCTGTAGGTTTCTCCCACCCTGTACACCAGTACAGAGATCTGGGCCTAAATACATCGTTTTTTTGCTCACCACACCACCCCAGTTCAGACATGGCCATATGCAAATCAGCCTTGACCATGTGCCTCATGGGAACAGTCCAGCCAGAACTGCCAAGCCATGTCTTCCCTGGACGGAATCAAGCATCCTAGGACCGGTTTCTGGCTATCAACCGTCTTCAGCCAGGATAGTTTGACTCCAGTGGTGTGGTGAGCAAAAAAAAGATGGATTTAGGCCAAGATCTCTGTACTAGGGTGAATGTATGACATTGTTCTGCATTCTGTCCATCAACTGATGTTTTTGCGTCCATGCAGGTAAGTGCACGAGTGCCCCATAGTAAGTGCTATACAAATGCTGCAATTACTTATCAATCTTTAGCATTAGTGATTTTTTTTCCCATCACACTTCAGAATTGCAAAACAAAATGTGCTTCATTTGCGCTTTTATAGCAGGTGATTTATTTTAAAGGTGTTTAATTTAGTTGTATTAATAAAAGTTGACAGCCTACATTCTTTCTTTTCACACTACTGTTATCCCAGTGAGATTGTCACATAGTTCACTCTACACAATTCTCTCAATTTGAAGTCAGAGAAAGAAAAGTAAAAAGCATCTCCATGTTAAAAGAATAAGCAGCAATTTGTCAGAAGGTATAGCCTAGAAATGTGACCTCTGTCTTTCAATACACAGCAAATTTGACAAGATAAAAATAAAACTTGCAGGCATTTTTTTTACTCATTCACCATCTGAACCCCAGCATGGCTATTATATTATTAGTCATTTTATGACTGCGGAGACTCCACACATAAAAATATTGGAAAGGCCTATCTTTAAATGTGCGGAGTTCTCTGCCCCGACTGCGGCGTCAACGCGATATGAAAGCATCAGACATGTCATTTTTTTAAAGGATACTCCAGGATTTACCTTTGTTTCACCTACTCCGTACAAATAAGGAATATTGCTACAATTGTTTTCAGAGATTGGGAGATCTTTGCCTTTGAAAAATCTTTATGTAATTTATCTGAAGTACCACCCATGGTTGCATACAAGAGAAGTGAAAATATAAATACTTTATTGCCAAAGCACAAAGACACAGGAAACATTGGGGGATATTTCCAAGGAAGTGGTGGAGAGGTTTTAGCCTTCCTGGCTTAACGCCTCCATCTACCACTTCTGAAACGCAAGGCTGCACCATATTTACAAGGATATGGTGCAGCCTTGAGTTTCCCCCAGCGATGCCGCAACAATCCAGCAGTGTAGCGCCAACGCAGGCACCCTTGCACCATAGTGCAAGGGTGTCTGATTGCAGAGGAGAATTGTTCATGTGTAGGAAGGTGTCCCTTCAGCAACATAAACAATCCTGACATGCCATTTTGTCACTTTCATGTGTGCTGCTTAATGCAGCACACGTGAAAGTCACAAACTGGCTTTTTTTTTTTAAAGATTGCTTATGTACAGGAAGGGGGACCTTTCTGTACATAACTAAACCATGGCATTTTGCTGTTTCCATGTGTGCTGCACAAGGCAAGCACACATGGAAAAAGATAAAACGGGGTGAAATATTGCATTTCTCCTCATTTCGCCAACGTAAGAACAGGTTTTCCCTGGTCTTAATTTTGCAACTGCCTCCTATCTACGCCACCCTTGCACATAGGAGGCAGCATCAAAAAACGATGGATGTTGCTGTGTAACGCCCACCGCAACACCCACTGCCCACTCCTTTCACGCTAACCATAGCGTGAAAGGGGGCCTTATTTACAAGGCAGCATTAAGCCACATTAAGTGGCTTAATAGTGCCTTGTAAATAAGGTGAAGCCCCTATCGCCACCACAACTTTGGTAAAATTGACGTTGTGGTGGCAATATGGCTTGTACATATGCCCCATAGTCAAAAACTTTTATAGTTCCCATCAAAGCATATGGCTCCATTTCATCATCAGAGTAGGCATGTCTATATTCTGGGAATAAAATACCTCATCATTGTTATGCAACCCATGATTCACAGACTGTAGTGTACTACTTTAAATGTCCTTGCGGTCGATGCAGTGTTTAGATAAAAGCCAGAGATGTCAAAACATGTTGGGCATCATAACAAATATTCAGTTGTGAAATATTTTGCAGCAGTGGCTGTACAGGGAATACCTACTGGCATATTACCAACAAAGTGGCGAAGTGAGGCATAAGCCGTCTTAGCTTAACGCCTCTCTTCGCCACTTCGGAAACGCTAGGCTGCACCATATTACCAAGGATATGGTGCAGTCTAGCGTTTCCCCCTGCGATGGCGATAAGTTTTACAACTCAACGCCAGCGCAGACAGGGAAGGTTTGTTTATGTACAGGAAGGAGTTCCTTCCTTCACATAAACAAAGCTTAAATGCCATTTTGTAACTTACATGTGTGCTGCTTCATGCAGCACACATGTAAGTTACAAATTGGCATTTTTAAAAAGAGGTTTGTTTATGGGACACCTTCCTGTACATAAACAAACCTTGGCATTTTTCTTTTTCCATGTGTGCTGCACAAGGCAAGCACACATGGAAAAAGCAAAAACGAGGAGAAATGAAGCATTTCTCCTCGTTTCGCCACCTTAAGAACAGGTCTTTCCTGTTCTTAAATTCGGGGCTGCCACCTATTATCGCCTCTCTTGATAATAGGTGGCAGCGTCGAAGTGAATGTGTGTTGCGGTGGAACGCCCACCACAACACCCACTGCATGCCCCCTTTCACAATGAGTTTATCGTGAAAGGGGCCCTATTACCAAGGCAGCGTTAAGTCAATTAACATGGCTTTAAGCCACGTTAATTGACTTAACGCTGCCTTGATAATAGGGCAATGCAAATATCGCCGCGTTATCGGCAGAAAAGTGCTGAGGACGTGACGATAAGGGGCTTGATAATATGCCCTACATTCCTTTATTTTAACTCCATCGTTAAATAAGACATTTGAGCTATCTTAAAATGTTAAATATTAATTATTTAAGTAATGATAACTGTTTATTTTAGTAAATATTTTAGTAATTCTTTTGAATTAGTTTATTTCTTAAACTTTTTACTTTTTAGGCTGTTTTAAAATGCTTTCATTCTTTCCTTGATGTTACAAATTGTTTATTTTATTCATAACTTGAGGGTTTGGCCATACATAGGGGCCCGATTCACAGAACTAACTTAAGACAAAATCCTAAACTTACTACTTTTGGTATTCACAGAAGTTAGGATTTTGTCTTAAGTTTGTCTTAAGACAGACTTAAGATAGACTTAAGACAAAATCCTAACTTAAGTCTGTCTTAAGTCTGTGTTAAGTCTGTCTTAAGACAAACTTAAGACAAAATCCTAACTTCTGTGAATACCAAAAGTAGTAGGTTTAGGATTTTGTCTTAAGTTAGTTCTGTGAATCGGGCCCTAAGTACGGTCGGTAGGCTGTTGTGATTACAGTGTAGTCTGTTGAAAGAAAATGTCAAAGGATTGAAGAGATTTATCATTTCTTGACTTCTCTACAACCGTGTGTTTTTTATTTGGGAACCTGGAACGTACATTCTAAGAATCTTTAGAAAAATACATATTATAGTGAAATGAGTAGCATGAATAAGTATCTTCACCATTTTACCCCCTCTGAAGCCCTGATTAACCTGCTCTTTAAACTTTTGAGTTGGATAATGAGTGGCAACAGCCAGGCTAGGTGCATAGTTGGAGAAAACAGTGTAGTCGCATCAACTGGGTCACGATTCAATACATTTAATTAATTTAATTCATTACATAATATAGAGCAGCTGGTGCTCAAAAAATATTAAAGTAGATCCATTTTAAAAACGACTGTTGTATCAGAGCATGGTTTTTACGAATAGAGGGGCATATTACCAACAAGTAGCGATATTTATTGCTAAATAGGCTTAGCGACAATTTTTTTATCGCTGAACATCGCCGGAATTTATCGCTGAGATGACGTGCTATTAGCAACGTTTATCTCCAAAGTGATACATTTTCCGGTAATAGCGGCGAAATGCGTGAATATCGCTGAGAATACAGCGATATTCACGCATTAGCGACGAAATGCTCTTAGCCATGTTATCCACCTCCCATTGGATAACATGGCTAAGAACTGGTCTGGGCAGGTGTTAATATTTGGAGATATTCGTGCTTAACGGAAATATTTCCATCGCTACGCCTGCCTTGCTAATAGGCGAAAGCGATGTTAGCGACTTTTGGGTACGCCCACTTTGCATGTCATTAGCGATAAATATCGCTACCATGCAAAGCGGGCCCCAAACCGCTCGCTATCACCTAAAAGATGTCGCTAACTGCTGTTATCGACAGCTTGCTAATAGGGCGATAGAATTATCGCGGCTTAGCGGCGAAAATTCCCTATCGCCACCCTTGATAATATGCCCCAGAATGTTTGAGCTGTGAAAAGAACATACTATAAATAAAGTAAGGATATGTGGCAGTGACATGTCTAATATTATGTTACAAAAAAGCCTATATTTTGAATCAAAAGATGAAAGCATTTTTCCTTAAATACATGTCTGGAAAACAATTACACATAAAAGTCCACATCAATTGAGCAACATTTACATTGCTGTCTAAAATGCATAGTAATGTATCTCTCTGAGTTAAATGGTATCTGCCAGACTGCAAATCTCTTATATATACACAAGACACTGAGAGAGAAAGAAGGAAAGAAAGAAAGAGAGAGAGAGAGAGAAAAGAAAGAGAGAAAGAGAGAAGATAAAGAAAGAGAAAGAAAGAAAGAAGGAAAGAAAGAGAAAGAAAGAAAGAAGGAAAGAAAGAAAGAAAGAAAGAAAGAAAGAAAGAAAGAAAGAAAGAAAGAAAGAAAGAAAGAAAGAAAGAAGGAAAGAAAGAAAGAAAGAAAGAAAGAAAGAAAGAAAGAAAGAAAGAAAGAAAGAAATACAAATTCCAGTAGCCAGATCCATAAAAGTAGAGAACATTAACTTATCATGTCCAGGTTTGACACCCTGCGCTTGCCATTGGGTCATTCTGGATTTTGTGTGACTTTAAGTGAATTCACCTCGGGCATATTTACAAGGGCTTTATCTCCGCTTTTTGGGCTTTTTAAGCTATCACCATATTTACAAGAGGGTGCTAACATGCATTATCGCATATTATCATCATTTCATATTTTCATCCTCTCAAGAACAGGTGTTAGTTAGTGGAAGCTTACACAGCTATCTATGGCTCAGGTCTGGTACTCTGGACCGTGACAAAATGAATTCTGTTCAAGGCTTTACACCTCAGACTATCACTGCACCACTCATGTATCCTTGACAGATGCTGGTGCTCTACTGCCCCTCCATCCACCGTCCTCTTCAAGTAAAAGCATCACTAGCATACCGGTTGACATACCAACACATTAACACCACCTATCACAATATAACACACTCTTGGTATATAACTTTTGGATTTAGGTGAGAGCTTCAAATAGATGCGATGACCAGATTGAAGGCATAATGTATCACCCTGATTTGCCTAATTTTCTGCGTTACATGGGGTTGCCCACTCATAACGAACAAACCACCTATGCTATGTAGAAGGTACACCATACAACGCAGCACCACAACCATATGGTTCACAAAGCAACGCCCTCTAACAATACAAGATATTCTTCATCCATACCAGACCCTGCAAAACCAACCCAGGAGACAATTCTCTGTCATATTCACAACACAACAGTAGTTATATGGTTATCAAAGAGAGGCATTTTACAAAAAAGCATGCTCACTCTTACTCTGAGTCTACACAGTCACCCGAGACCTAGCGCCTGAACACCCACACCAAGCACTTTTTACAGAATTTGAATCATTCAATTGGTAACGTCTTTCTCCTAAACAGTGCCACAGCCCACCTGCAGCCTCATTTGCATAATACTGCATCAATGCCACACACTTGACAATCATTTCTGCCACAACAGTCCACTCAGGGCAACAGTCTAGGCAGCATTAACTGAAATAAACTACTAAGCTCCAGCATCGACTCATCCTGGCATAAACGTGTGCATCTCTGCACATTCAAGTAGAAATGGTTATTCCTTGCATAAATTAAGCACCTGCTTTCAATATGTTGTTAAACACATGGGACGCATCTTTGCATGTTTGCAGAGCTGCACCAGTTCATTTGCGTGACAGAAATATAGCCTTGCGCCACCATGGAAGTGCCGCATTTACAATCCAGCGCACCATGGGGCAAAGACAAACAGATGCGTGTCGCATCTTTTGTCAGAAAGGCAACGCATTGGGGCGTGGCTTGCGCGCCGCTGTAGCATGGCGTGTCGCGCTTGAGCTCCGGGGTGAGTTGGTCCCGTAGAGCGTTTCTTTCCGCTTCTTCGTGCCCTTCTGACCTGAAACATCACTCACCAGCAGCGGAACATGTGGTAACCTTCACGACGCTGTTTTTTCCGCGTTCTCAGCCACCGAGGATATGTTTCCTGAATTATCCCTCACAGGCGCTCGCATTCCTGAAGAGCGACCGCCATTTTGTCGCGCATGACGGTCCTGCCATCGGACTTCTGAGGCGCCGCAGCGGATACAAACTTGCAGTATTCAGCGCTCGGCTGAGGGTTTCTACACACGACGGCTGAAATGGTAACATTTATGCTTTTTTCTTGATGTTACTTTCTTGCTTCTTGGCTGGTTTTTTTGAGCTGCTCGCTTTTATTTTTTCTCTCACATTCTTCATGGAGGTGTCCGTTTCGCTTTATTGAGGTGATTTCCTACGCAACTTTGCTCATACTTGAACAGCTACTCTTGCTCTGCGTGTTTTGAGCGTAAACTGCCACTTTTTCACACTGAGTCTACATATTTTGCGCAACTTTGGTGTTCTAGCCTATTCCAGTGTATTCTCTCAGGCTCCTGCTACGTCACTGTCATTATGAGTCGGTCCTTGAACAGCAAGGACTCTAAGGACCTGGGCGCATCTTTAAAAAGACTTAAGTCAGTCTCTCCAACGCCTGAATCTCCTCAGGCAGACAATGCTTCACATTGGACACCATTTTGGCGCGCCTGAATGAAGTTCATGAAATTGCGCAGTCAACAAAAACTAACACTGACTTACTGCAAGTGGAAGTGTCTGCTATCCGGAATGACTTTAAAGCCCTTTCTCTTCGTGTATCAGCGACAGAAACACGAATAAGTTCCGCAGAGGATGGGATGCAAAAGCAATCCAGGTCCCTTTCTCAACTGGAGCGTTCTATGGTGGCGATGCGCAGAGACCTCACGGAGCAGGAAGACCGTAATAGGAGATCCAATCTCCGTATTTTTGGCCTACCGGAGGACTCAGAGAAATCATCCTCCTCTATGATTGAGTTCCTATCTCATTGGATTCCGGATACACTCCAGTTATCTTTTCACAGAGATTTTGAGATTGAAAGAGCACACCGTGTTCCAACGTTTCGTTCCAAGGCAGCCACCCAGCCAAGAGCAATCATTTTTAAGCCCTTACGACATCAACACACTGAGCTGATTCTGTCTCATATGCGCAAGATTAAACAACTCAACTGGGAGGGTCATCGCATATCCATTTCTCAAGACTTTGCCAGAGACACAGTCATAAGACGGAAAGGCTTCTTGAACCTTCGGAAACGTCTCACCGACTTGGGCATTCCTTTTTCCTTTTCAGGTCCATCCAAGTTTCGCATCACTTATAAAGGACGTCCCAGGATCTTCGATGAACCGGCAGACTTGACAACGTTCTTAGACAACCAGGAGGAAATAGAGATGGAGATTCAAAGAGCAGCGTCGCTGGCTCCTGGGGCCTCAGGGACCTGATTTGTTTCTCTCTATACTTGTGGTTGTGCTGTTTTCAAGATAAATTCCTCTTCTTTCTTTCTAGTAGTGTTTACACGCTAATTTGCTCCTCTGCTATTGTACTTTCTTGCTTTTCTTTCTCTTCTCCATACTACTCTTGAATCTCTTCTTCCTTCTCAAATCCGTCCTCTCAGCCTCTTTTTCTGGTCTATCCTTTACATGGTACTTGCCTTGTTATAGTTATTGGGTGCCGATTTCTTGGTTGTAATTAATATACTTTTTCTATTTTCACTAGCACTTTTTTTCTCATCTTTACCTTATACTAGGTATCGTTCTAGTATAGCGGGGTAGAATTCTCCTTACTGTTTCTGCTCCTTTTCCTCTTCCATCTCTGTTTCTTCCTCGTCTCTACATGCTCCTCTCTTGCACTTATCTTTTTTCCTTCTACGATTCCACTTTATAGTATAGTTATATGTAATTGTTGTTATTATTAATATGTGATTTCGGTGCATATTCGTTACTGTATTTATGAAATGTTACATATTATTTAGGTTGTTTTCTGCATAATTCAGCTTTTATTGCATTTTTTATTCTATTGTTCTTCACTATATGATCTTGTTCATGTTATGATATCACTAATCTACTCTGAAGTGTATTATTCCTCTTATAGCATCTCAGCTCCTCATTTTCAAAATGTATGTGTACTGAGTTCGGCTGTTTCTTCATATTGTTTATTTATCTTAATGAGATTTTTTTCTAATAATGGGCTGTTTCTCCTTACCGACTTTTGCTCTTAATACGGTTCCCCTACTCACCCTTTCCACGTTCTCCCTTGCATGATATGGGTCTCTTTTAGACCTCCCCCTCTGCCTCTTCTCTTTTTCTCTTCTTGTCTTTCTTCTCTTCTGGCCTTTCTTTTTTCCTGGTTCTCCCACATGGTTGCTCCCGTAACATCTATTTTGCTTAATAGCTGGTCTACTGTTTTTTTGCACCCCGTTCTTTGTCTGTCATCAATGCTGTCTCCGTTTGTATCCCCCTTTGTTCCATGCCAGGTTTAAATGTATTATCCCTTAATGTTAAGGGTTTAAATCATCCAGTGAAACGATCTAAAATCTTGGATTAGTGTAAGTCGCTCTCGGCAGACTTAGTCCTCTTTCAAGAATCTAAAATTACCAGTAGAGAAGCTTTATTTTTAAAGAAAGAATGGGTGTCGGATGTGTCTTGTTCTGATTCTTCTGGTAAACGCAATGGTGTGCTTATGTTAGTTTCGAGGAATTCAGGGTTATCAATTATCTCTTCTGAGCATGATTCTGAGGGTCGCTGGCTTTTATCTAAATTGTCGGATGGACAACATGACTTGTTTGTTATGAATATATATGCCCCGAATGTTGATAATCCAGCCTTTTGGAAATCCATTTCTAAAAAATTGCATGACACCCCTCATGCTGGCAATCTCATTGTTGGTGGCGATTTTAACTTACCAATGGATCCTTTATTGGACAGGAACTCTGCATTTCAGTTTCGTCCGCCTAAAGCACATAAACAGATGATTAACATGTGTTCCATTGCTCAATTGCATGATATTTGGCGTCTCCATAATCCCACTGGCAGTGACTTTTCTTTCTTTTCTTCCCCTCATTCCTCATTCTCTCGTATTGACTATCTCCTGGTTCACTCTTCTCTTGTCTCAGCTTCTTCCTCTCCGCTGATTCATCCCATTGTCATTTCTGATCATGCTGCGGTCACTTTTACGCTCTCGACCTTTGCGCCGAAACCGCGTGGTCGTTCCTGGAGACTTAATACGGAAGTGTTACATGACTCTTCCCAGGTGGATAAATTTTCCACGGATATAACCACTTTTTTCCGTGAAAATGAGGATTCTGTATCTTCTCCAATAACTTTATGGGACTCTTTTAAGTGTACTTTTCGGGGCCAAGTTATAGCATGCATGTCCAAACGTAACTTGGCGATTAAGGGGGAACTTACTGACTTATCTTCTAACATCAAACATCTGGAGGCCTCCTTTAGACATACCAAAGATCCGACTACCCTACAACAAATTAAGCTCCTAAAATACAAATATAATACTATTGTCACTAAAAGAGCTCATATCGGCTTCCAGGCGCAAAAGTCCAAGAAGTTACTTTTAAAGAATCGCGCTGGGAAACTCTTGGCTGCCACATTAAAGTTCCAAGATTCTTCCTATAAGTCCTCCCAGATCTCTTCTATTAAAGATCACACTGGCTCTACCAAATTCCAAACTGAGGAAATTCTTGAAGTCTTTCGCGATTTCTATAACAAATTATACACCCCCTCTAACCAGGCTTCTTTTGACAAGTGCCAAGACTTTTTAAAATCAATTCCGATTCAATCAGTCTCAGAAGAAGATCGCTCTACTCTAAATGCTCCTATCTCACCGGAGGAAATAGCGGCTGCTATCAAGGCCACCCGCTCGGGGAAAGCTCCTGGTCCAGACGGATACCCGATATTATTTTAGAAAACCTTTCTCCCGCTACTTGTTCCTAAGCTACAAGCTGTCTTTGACACTTTCGTTCGTAATGGTGCTGTTTCTGGTACAGCTGCTGATGCCACAATAGTAGTGATCCCGAAAGAAGGTAAGGATCATTCAGATCCTAAGAATTTCCGCCCTATTTCGCTTCTTAATATGGAAGCGAAGATTTTTGCTAAAATCTTGGCTAAACGTCTAGAATCTTTTATTCCTAATCTAGTTCATCCCTCCCAAACTGGATTTGTTAAGGGTAGACTGGCAAGAGACAATATCCGCACTTTCTGTCATATTATTGGAGCGGCTAAGCGATCCCAACTACCTGCCGCGGCCTTGGCCCTCGATGCGGAAAAGGCCTTCGATAAAGTCTCTTGGCCTTTCCTTCGAGCTGTCTTATGTGCACATAACCTCGGGGACTCTTTTATTAACATGGTAATGTCTTTATATTCCCAACCTAAAGCTAATATTAGGGTTAATGGTTCTACATCCTCTTCTTTTAATCTTTGCCAGGGCACGAGACAAGGGTGTCCCTTATCCCCTCTCTTGTTTCTGTTATCTATTGATCCTCTCCTTCGGCTGATTGATTTACATCCTGATATCAAAGGATTTTCTTTTGGCCCTCATTGTCTTAAAACTGCTGCCTACGCTGACGATGTTCTCATTTTCTCAGATGATATAGCGTTGGCCATCCCTGCTATCTCTGACACCATTTCTTTGTTCTCTAAAGTATCCGGATACACTCTAAACAGAGATAAGACAGAAATGTTCCCTTTAAATGCCTACTGTTTTCCTGCTCATATGGGTTCGGCTGGCTTTAAGTGGCAATCTACCCATCTCAAATATCTAGGCATCTATTTCTGTTCCACGCTACATACCACCGTTGCCTATAATGAATCTCAAACTCTTACTAAAGTTCGTCGTCTTCTGGATACATGGTCTCCGAAACATATTTCGTGGTGGGGTCGCCTACAAACCCTAAAAATGATGATCACGCCGATTATTAATTTTGTCTCATCCATGATTCCGATGAAATTATCCGACTCTTTTTTTCGGGAAATCGATGGTATTACCGCCAAATTTCTTTGGAATGGCAAACGCGCTCGATTAGCATATAAATATTTACGTAGACCCTGTGATATGGGGGGTTGTAATTTCCCGGACTGGGAAAAATACCAGACGGCTTTTTTGGCCTCTCAGGGGGCCTTATGGTTCTCTCCCCCATCCCATCATATTCCTTTATGGCTACTCATAGAACAGGACTTAGCTGCACCTCTACCAATTGCCTCTCTCTGTACTACTTCCACTTTGCACATTCTGTTTTCCCGCTCTATAATTATTGATACAATTGCCGCAATTAAGAGAGTAGACAGGAAGCTGGCATTTCCTCTGCACAAAACTAGATGGTCTTCCATTTGGCGTAATTCCAAAATTAAACTTAATATCACTCCCACCCTCATGTCTTATTGGGCTACGAAAGGTGTCTCTCTTGTACAACATCTGTATAGTGACTCTGGTGTAGTCATGAGCGAATTTTGCGGATCTCGCGTTCGCGAATTTTGCGGATTTGCGGATTCGCAATCCGCAAAATCCGCGAATTCCCGCGAATTTGCGTTTTTTTTTTTTTGTGTTCGCCCGTGTTTCTGCCAGTTCGCGAGGGTTTTAACAATTTCGCAATTTGCGAACTTACCTGTCGGGTCGCAAGTTTTGCGAACTTGTTGTTTCTACGTGTCCAGCCTGTTTGGGACACTCTTCTTCATCACTGCCACTCTCTGTCACCACTGCCACTCTCTGACTACTCATGCCACCCTCTGGCCCACCCATGCCACCCTCTGTTTCATCACCACACCCTCTGGTTGTCCAGTGTACATTATTTTCGGCAAAGCAAAGCACACCTTCCCTGCCTCAAGTGACCTGAATTAATTTGGGGCTGATTAATGTGTCACAGAATATTTTTTTAGCTGGCACCTGCTTCCTTAGTGCGCCCTGATTAGTGATCTTTTGCACTTGCTAAGTGCTTTCATTGTTGCAAAATTAGTTACAACACCTGCCCTGCCCCAACTGACAATAATGAATTAGGGGCTGATTAATGGATTTTAACTTCCAGCCTGGCTCCTGCTTGTCTCCCTTAGCTGTAATTCAGGACCTTTGTGGCATATGTGTAACTATTCTGAGGTTCAGAGCAGGGTCACATAATAGTTTCAACTGGCAACTGAACTCTGGAGGGGCCCCTCAGGAAGCACTACAGGAAATGGCTACTAATGATGAGCCTGAACTTTTGAACCTGGTAAGTAGTTACTTTCAGTTTTGCTAAGATCGTATTTCTGCAATTTTGCACTTATTCGCGGGGCGCGAACTCACGCGAACTCACGCGAACAGTGCGAGCAGTGCGAGCAAAATCCGCTGCTCGCGGATTTGCGGATTTTGCGGGAGATTCGCAAATCTCGCGGATTGCGGATTTCCCGAAAATCCGCAAAATCCGCGAGCGGAACGGATTTTCCGCCCATGCCTACTCTGGTGAGCCCTTACCTTTTTCTACCTTAGCGCTCAAACACTCTCTAACTAATCTAGACTTCTATACCTTTCTTAAAATCAAGGTTGCCATCTCAAAAACTCGTCTTCACCCCTCCTCCCCTACCATCTCGCTATTTTGTATTTGGCTCAAAGCTGGTCATGTTGCCTCCCACATATATAAGTTTCTATCTTCTACTTCGCTTCCTGACCAGACGGTTGCACAACAAAAATGGATGCGTCATTTTGATCACAATATTACAGATCATTTATCATCTGAAGCTTGGCAATCCATTAGCAAATTTGCGCTCCGTAACAAAATAGCTCCTTCCCTAATACAGTCCAAGTTTTTCTCGATTAACTTACTCCACTGGACACCTGTACGTCTTCATTCTCTCAACCTTAAAGAAGATGATCTCTGCTGGAGTTGTGGCCTGGAGGCGGGGGATTTCCCTCATATGTTCTATAATTGTTCCTTACTTAAACCTTTCTGGGACCTTATTCAGCAACATTTATCTCTTATCTTTGACATTCAGCTCCAGCTCTCTTTTCCTCTAGTTATATTAGGTCCCTGGGCTGCTCCTACGCCCCTTCCCCTTGATTTGTTGCAATTACAGCTGTTAGATCTTCTTTTATCTATTGCGGTCAAGGTTATCCTTATGGAATGGAAATCTTTCTCGTCAGTCTCTTACCATACGTGGTGGGCATGGGTTTCCTTCTTACGCAGTGCTCACACCTCAGTAGATCTAGCACACCTATCGCCTTCCATTTCGAGTGGGGTTTGGGCATCCCTGGATAAATACATGGAACTCTCCTCGCAAGGTGTAGTCCCTCGATTTCCTGTTGGTTTGTCTACTTAATTTTTGTCTGCTAGTTACGTTACATTGGGCTATTCCTGTGGGATTCCTTCTCTCTTTCTCCCTCTTTCCTGTCCTCTCATCCCGTTCTTTCTTTCCGCTGCTATTTTCCTTTCTTTCCTTCCTTCCTCCTTTTGCTCTTTTTTCTTCCCCTGCCCCTACCCTCATCTCAGAGGCTGATATGTTCCACGTTCTGCACGATATACCCATTATTGGCTTATATTATTAACTCCATATTGTTTCCCTTCTTTCCAATTTTATTTACATCTAATTGAGTTACTGATCAAATGATATCCATGTTTGTTTTTCACGTTCTACTCATATTGGAATGTATCACCTCTTTGTATTTTGACTGCTATTATTTGGATCCTTATTTCTCTCAATAAAATCTTGTTGAACTTAAAAAAAAAAAAGAAAGGCAACGCATTGCTGGAGTCGTGTCCTAAGCACGACGCAACTCCAGCAATATCAGAAATGCCTATTCCGACCATGCTGTGTCACTCCTTATGCCTGCTTCACGAAGTTGCGAGGGAACGCCCACCCTGCATACATTATACCTGACGCAGGTATAATGTAGGCAGGGCTTTATCTTCCAAGATGCATCGTGTTGTAAATAAGTTGCATTGTGGTGCATTGTTTACAACAGCGCTGTGTCATAGAAGTGATGCAATGGCGGCGTAAAGTTGGTGCAAGGGGCTTGTAAATCTGCCCCATACATAATTACTCACACAGTGAATTTCGCGATTATTATGGCCATCGAGAACTTCGATAATGAAGTTTAAATGCACCTCATTCTGCCCTTTGAGCTACAGGGCCATACAAATGGCAGAAACATCCTATGCACATAACTGATACAATAAACTCAAATTTCGCCATGCTCAAAGCATTTGGCTATGTTCAGTCGCATGTTGTGTAGGTAAGTGTCAGTAATACGTTTGCCTTCTTTATATTTGATCTGCAACAAAGGGGGACTTAACTGCTCTTCATCTAGTACATACCTCTTACCTCTCTACTGCACAGACCCTTACTGCAACTACATCTCGTAGTCTAACTTGCCTCCAGCAGATGATGATGATGCAGTATTAGAAGTATGAGAGGGTAGGGCTCTCCTGATGACCTGTGTCCCCCCGAATTCTTCTTATGTGCCTGGATCTCATTGGACCCCCTTTTTACTGATGTGTTAATATATCCCTTGACTCTGCCATGGAGTCCAGACACACATCAGTGGCGCCATTCTTAGGGAAAGACGACGCAGACACGTCAGACTGTATAAACTACAGACTGATATCTCTTTTTCCATTACCCACCAAATTTAGAGAGAAACTGGTCAACAGACAACTTAACATATACAATCAAATCCCATACCCCTCTCAATCTGGTTTTCGAGCAACCTTCAGTATTGAATCATCTTTTTTCGACCACTACTGATGGCATCCGGAGTGTGTTGTAACAGGTGCCTTGGTCCTGGTTGATCTATCAGCAGCTTTCGATATTGCCACTTTATCCTTCTTAAACATCTCTTCTCTTCTGGCATCTGTTTCAAAGCTCTTAACTGGTCCTTCTCCTTTCTTTCCTCTCGTACCTAAACGATCTCCCTTCCTCCTTTTGCACTTGCATTCTCTGCTTTTTCAATCTCTTTATCTACCCCTAGGCCAATTTAGTAAGATCCTATGGTTTTGATATTTTATACTACGCAGACGATACTCAAATAATCGTCTCCATTTCCCACAATTTTTATCTGCCCTATGTCAAGTGGATCTGCAGTTGCTGCCTGGATGTGACTCAGTTTTCCCAGATTAAATGGCATTAAGACCGAAGAGATGTTCTCAAAGCCTTGTCATCTTTTCTTCTGCCTGGTGGCCTTCAGACTTAGGGGTTTCACCCAACCCTATTAATTCCAAAATAGATTAGAAGTCAACGTTGATCAAAATCTGACTATGGATAAACGGGTCACCAAAGTTGCTGCCATGTGTTTTATGACTTATAAATTGCTTTGGAAAAGTTTTAAATGGTTTTCTCCTCATGCCAGTCAAACAGTGCTCCATGGCATGATCACCTCGCGGCTAGTCTACTGTAACATTCTTTATCTAGGTTTTGCAGAACATCGCTTACAACGCCTACGAATACTAGTCAGAACTCCGCAGAGTTACTGATTCTCTACCTGCCCACTTATGGTCACATACCAGACCATCTCAAAGTTCTACATTGGCTCCTGGTCCACAAATTAATCCTCTTCAAGACTCTGGACCGAATTTATGAGAAGTGACGCATTGCTGTGTGGAACCAGCGATGCGTCACTTCTCAGTGCGCCCTCCTTGCGACATGGTTGATGCGTCATATTTACTGTATGACGCACCATGTCGCAAGGAGTTACAGATACGTCAGTATTTGTGACGTTTCTGTAGGTGCAAAAGTGACGCATTGCTGGAGTGTGTCACAAAAGTGACGCAACTCCAGCAATGTGTCCTTTCACATGGGGCAAGCCCCATGTGAAAGGTCCTGCGTCAGTCTTCCGCCTGCCATGAAGCAGGCATAGGTTTTTGATGCATGTGCACCCTAGAAGTGGCTCAGTGAAATCTCGTAGATTTCACTGCATCACTTCTACGAGGGTTACTTACGTGGGAACGCCCACCCTGCATACATTATACCTGACGCAGGTATAATGTAGCGCAGGGGTTTACAAAGTGACGCATCTGCTTAGATGCGTCACTTTGTAATTAGAACGCAACAGCGGGCATGTTTTACGCTGCCGTTGCGTCACAAAAAGTTACGGTACAGCAGTGCAAAACTGGCGTATGGTCTCATAAATAAGGCCCCCTGTGCCTTGCCCGCTGTGATTTTCACAGGGGCGGGCCATCCTGCCTCGATAAGTGAGCTAGACTCCGTTGTCCCACCCACTCGTACCATTCAGGAAATCTCCATCTTGCGCTCGAACATAGCGTCAAACGTGCTTGATTGGGTGGTCGCTCTTTTCCTACCTTGCGCCTAAATCATGGAATGTTATTTTTCTAGTGCCCAAATGACCTACATTTGTAACAGACACACTTTAGGAATCTAGTAAATAAATTAATAGAAAATATCTCAGATATAACGGGTGTGTCACTAGTAAAAACCTAAAATGTCATTGTTTACATGCAAGGAGTGCATCGTTCACCCGGTTTCAATCAGCATGGTTCTGTCACAGTCTGCCTGTACTTCAGGAGCGAATGACCTCTTTCTAGGTTGCAGCTCTCGAGCCAGACCAGAGTACATTGGGGCCCTTAACCAGCACAGCCGCACAGCAGTGTAGGAAGTCTACAGAGCAGGCGCCCAGTCATCCCTTGAAGAACACACTAGAACCACAGTATCCCCATTTCACTACAGTGTTTTACCTTTATGAATAAAGTCATATTCCTTTCTAACATTGAATGGAACATTCAAGCTTTCGTTATTTATGTGTTTGTTGTATACACTGTAGTTTCAGAACTTACATGCTCCTCGAAGGGGACACTGCTCGACCTTGAAACTCCTTTCTAGACATTCAAGACAGTCCAGAAAGGAAGGTCTTGAGTGACACCCAGGCCCTGCACCAACCTCAATCCACTGAACCTACTGGGTCCAGCCAGGCCCTGCAATAGTGTCCGTCTCACCAAACCAGCGACACGCGCCTTAATGCACTCAACCTCGTATCCACAGAAATCCCTGCAGACAGTCTGACGGTGAAGAACAATACTGTGAATTTTTGTATTTCATTTGTTTCACAATTTCAGGTGAAGAAAATGTATTCATGAAAATCTTGTGATCTATCTGCAAATTCCTAGGATCCTGGGACCTAAATATAGATCTAGCCTATACCTGTGATTAGCGATGTGAGCGCGATTAGCGATATTTATCGCTAACTAGGCCTAGCAACGAATTTTTTATCTTTAAGCATCGCCGGAAATTATCGCTGAGATAACGTGCTATTAGCAACGTTTATCTCCAAAGCGATACATTTTCCGGCGATAGCGTGAATATCGCTGAGAATACAGCGATATTCACGTATTAGCGGCAAAATGCTCTTAGCCATGTTATCCACCTCCCATTGGATAACATGGCTAAGAACTGGTCAGAGCAAGCGTTAGTTTTTGGCTATAGCGGGAATATTTCCATTGCTTCGCCTGCCTTGCTAATAGGCGATAGCGGCGTTAGCGACTGCTTTTAGTCGCTAACAGGTTGGGTACGCCCACTTTGCATGTCATTAGCGATAAATATCGCTGACATGCACAGCGGGACCCAAAGCGCTCACTATCACCTAAAGCTGACGCTAACTGCTGTTAGCGACAGCTTGCGATGAGAGCGATAGAATTATCGCCGCTTAGCGGCCGAAAACGGCCGCTAAAGCGGCGATAATTGCCTATCGCCCTGCTTGGTAATATGCCCCAAGGGTTTGAACACACTGGCCCATATTGTTTAATGCATCCAGGAAGAGCCGGGCTGAAGAGTTTCCCCTGCAGGGCCCTTTGGCCTCTCATCCATGGCGAGTTGTAGCATCATATCGACTGTTGATAGTCGGAGACAAAGAGACTCCAGAAGGAGGGAGGCGTGCTGCTGGTCTCCTGGGCACACCCAGGGGTGGTGGCCTTTCACATGTAGGGATAGGTTTATAAGCCCAGACGACAGGCACCAAGCGGTCTTTGTCTCTGCTTTCGTCTGCGCCTACTCAAAACAGCAATGTCCCACCCATCCCCTAGATTCCTCTTAGCAGAGGATTCTTTGGGCCTTATTTATGAAGGCCTTGCGCCGCCGGTGCGTCACTTTTAACATGGGAAAAAGTGACGCACCAGTGGCGCAAGTCCTTCATAAATAAGGCTTTTAGTTTTTGCCAAGAATGCAGTAAACCCAAAGATTATGGGTAGGTTTGTGGCACCTGTAGTTGAATTAAAATTGGTCTAAACAAGACTCTAGTATGGGTTAAGGCCTGGCTTGAGGAGAAGGGGGGCCTGTTGGTAGACTTTTCCATCTAATTGTACCTCGGGTTGCTCACATCATTTTTAATGTATTTTTTTGTATTTTAGGGTCTTGGTATAGCGCACGACTCACTCACCGAGGAGTATCTCGGTGCTGTGCTGATCACCGCACTTCGATCTGTTGTTCCTCCAGAGTCGTGATCCTGTACCCTAGAGCTTCCTGATCTTCCAAGTGATCGTCAACAGTATGTTCCAGATCGCACATATCGCCCCCCCGCCCAATTCATTGACCTTGTGCTTAAGTGAATGCAGGTCTTGAATTACGATTTAAGGGAGCCAATTTCAGACGTAATTTCCTGCAGAAAGTTGTCCATATAGGCTTGAGAGGGAGCAACCCTAGAAGTTGTCATGATGGACAATTCTGCGAGATGTGTTATCACTTTCATATGGTTCTAATGTCTGCCATGTCTTATTCCTCACATTGTAAAGTGTGTACCCAAGGTATTGGGAGCAAGTAAAATTGTCCTTAGTTTCACCTGTTACTTCAGAGGTTTAAGGTTGATGTAATAAAATAAGCTGTGGCTTCCTAACACCAAACAGTGGTCATTTCTTCTTATGTGTGTGAAAAATACCTGAGTGTGCATACTATGTGTGAAACCAGTGAGAACATTTGGCCTCTTTTTCACTTTTGGGAGCAGTATCTGCTGCTAAGAGACCAACCCCCACATCTTTCCTTGATTCAGGAGATGTCCTACCTACTCACTTACACCCTCCTCATACTTTTTTCTACAATGCAGGCTTCGGTGCACAGTTTCTTGCAACGGTTGCCTCAACAAACTCTAAAGGGGCCGATTCACAGAACTAACTTAAGACAAAATCCTAAACTTACTACAGAAGTTAGAATTGTGTCTTAAGTTTGTCTTAAGACAAACTTAAGACAGAGTTAAGACAGACTTAAGACAAAATCCTACTTTAAGTCTGTCTTAAGTCTGTCTTAAGTTTGTCTTAAGACAAACTTAAAACAAAATCCTAACTTCTGTGAATACCAAAGTAGTAAGTTTAGGATTTTGTCTTAAGTTAGTTTTGTGAATCGGGCCCTTACGGTTTCTGCCAGCCAGTCAGACCATTTATTTTTCAAACCCAGGTTCAATGCCTGCATATGTATACTTCTTTCTCTTTTTCTTGCTCATTAATCCTTCAAAACTCCACCAACACATTTTGTAAACCAGGAATCTTAAATACTACTGGAAGGATTCCCACCAATAACAACACACCCTCCTGAGTAAAGGTCTCACTTCAGGCAAGGTTAGGTGTAATTCTAAGTAGCAGTTCTTGCCATAGCAGAGAGCGCGTTGAAGTAGCAAACAACTTTTTTTACCTCTCCTTTATTTCCCCCCAGATGCATCTGTATGAAAGTTGCCGAAACCTATCCACGTGCACCACTTGATTGGACACTTTTGTGCCTACTCGTTAAATGGTGGGGGCTCATCTTCAGTGGTGCTGGAAGAGTTTTAAGTTGGGGGGCTGGCATCAAAGTTATGACAGCAACATCATACAGATCCTGAAAAATCCACCTGCTACACAAAAACAAGTGTAGCAAATGAGCATGGTGTGGGAACAGTGGAACATTCTGTATCACACTGTCCCAAATATTTGAATAAAACACAATTTTCCAAACTATGGGTCACAAACAACCGGAGGGACGAAAGCCGATTTTTGGAGAGTTACGAAAGTCTTGGTCTATATGTAAGTAATATTTTAAATGATGAGCCCTGTTTGTCCACCAGGGCAACGGGCTTATCGATGTCCCTTAGTCCACTGTTGAAACAAACCCTTGCAACTATTCCCTAGTAAACCTTCTGGTGAACCTTCCATAATGTGTTGCTTCTATTTTTACTTCACAAAGCCAATTCAACAGAAACTGTGCTCACTACTATACCACTTGTCTAAGGCTTTTAGTGTCTGACTTTGCATCTGGGGAACCAAGGGGCATATTATCAAGCCTGGGCGATAGAATTATCGCCGCTTTATCGGCAGGAAACTGCCGATAAAGCGGCGATAATGGGCTTGATAATATGCTCTATGGAATTCCAATCGAAGCTCATGTTAAATGTGAAGGACATCTAACATGATCTTCGATTGGAATTCCATAGAGCATATTATCAAGCCCATTATCGCAACTTTATCGGCAGTTTCCTGCCGATAAAGCGGCGATAATTTTATCGCCCAGGCTTGATAATATGCCCCCAAGTTCACCTCCTGACATTGGCTCATCAACCTTTGATTCTTGGCAAATCACTTAATGTCCCTTGCTTACATTAAAATAATCTGACCTGGTGTACTGTTATCTACTGCTCATGTAAATCACTTCAATTCCCTTGCTTCGTGTTCTTGCTAAAATGCTAAATATATTGTAAATATACTTATGGAGTCCAAAATACACCATTTGGTTTCATTTTCCAAAACAATGGATATTAGGTCTTACCCTAAATTTTGCTGCAGAAGGGGTTTCTTAAATTTGCTAAAATCACTGGTAGCAACACCAAGATTTTTGAGAATCCTTGCGATTTTAGTGAACAGATGCCACAGGCCAGCACCCCACTCAGAAATACAATCAAAACAACAATTCTCTGGCTGAACAATATACTTAAATTTCTAATCGTCACTAATACAGGTACATATGTACATGAAAACTGGCCTACTGCAATACAATACACAAGTGGGTTAGGTACAAAATCGTCAGATCTATACAATATATTACAAATACAATACAATATTGTATTTGAAAATACAATAATGCTGGACACAAGATTACCCACGCGCAACCACACACACTATCGTTCATACAGACCAGGGCATACCCATACATACACATACGTCCCAAAAAATAGATAAGGATTCACAACATTCCATATACTAATATATACAGCAAATCACAGACCCCCTTTGATCCTAAACAGTAAATGACACAGTATAAATCCACAAAAGTCAAAATAGATTAAAAAAATAATCAGTTCAGGGTTATTTTATAGTTGGAAACACGTTGATAGCACAGGTCATCAAATGGAAGAATCAATTTCTTATTGACATAAATGGGGGAAACCAAGTGAACATAAGACTTCCAGCGCCGACGCACGTTTCGGTGGGTGACCCCGATGTGGGTCTCACCTTCTTCAGGGTACGATGTAACTAGACAAGCAAGAAAGGAGGCGCCTGGGGACCTCACTTTGTTCCAGTTCCAGCGCAGTTCACCATCTCCCACTTTTATGAGCAGATCAATATATATTCCACAATCAGACATCCATGAGAGTGGGCCTCGGTGTCATCTGAAGGTCTGTAGAGGCCATGGGAAAGACATATTTGGGGGGCCCCTATATGGAACAAATTTGAATGTTATTACCCATTTCCTGATATTTCATGCCCTCTATGATGCCAAGCAAATGCCACATTATATGTTAAACGTTAACAGGGTCTCACAACAGTTAAATTATGTATTGCCAGGGTCCCCAAACATCCATGAGATGGCCCTGGATAGAGATACCGAGCCAGGGGTAGAGGCAGGCAAAAGGAGAGAGGTTAATAGATACTGAAAAAGGATACAATATCTATGAGGAAAGAAGACTAACTTTTGCAGGGCCCCCTTGGAAGATGGGGGCCCTGGGCAATCCATATGGTGCACAAACACTAACATAATAAAATCCAATTTATGAACATATTTATCAGTTGCTCATCACACAAGAAAAGTGTCTTAGTTTCTTTTGACCCCATTAAAACCATTTTCTCCATCACACTTCAGAATTTCAATAAACAATGTACCTCACTTGTACTTTCTTTGCTGCTGATATATTTTAATATCTTTTTAGTTCATGTACAGATATTTACATTTTTTGTGTTAGATAATATTTGACATCCTAAGCCTCTGCTTTCTCACATACTGCACCCCAGCAAGATTGTCACTTTCTTCTCATTATATGAGTCCAAACACAAATTTAGAAAAATGAAAATTAAACACCAACGTTCATGTTCAATAAATAACAGCAGTTTGTCAGAAGACATTGCTTGACCCTTGACCTCTGGTTTGAATAAACAGCAAATGGCCAAGTTAAAAACAAAAGGGCTTGTGCCAGTGGGAGCCTGCTCCATATTTACCAATGCAAAAACAACAATTGACTGACGGAATGCAGAACAGTGTCATACATTCACCCCAGTACAGAGATCTGGGCCTAAATCCATCGTTTATTTGCTCATCATGCCATTCCAGTTTGAACCCAGCCATATGCAAATCAATTTTGACCCTGCACCCAATGGGAACAGTCCAGCCCGAACTGCCAGGGCAGGTCCTCCCTGGACTGGAAACAAGCAATCTGAGACCGGTTTCAGGGTTTCACCCCTCATCAGCCAGGATAGCTTCACTCCAGTGGCATGGAGAGCACAGGACCCACGTATGGGCATACCTGTCCCACTTGGGGTGACAAACGCAAAAAGAACAATTGATGAACAGAATGCAGAACAATGTCATACATTTACCCCAGTACAAACATCTGGGCCTAAATGCATCGTTTTTTTGCTCACCATGCCATTTCAGGTTGAACCCAGCCAAATGCAAATCAGTCTTGACCCTTCACCCAATGGAAACAGTCCAGCCCGAAGTTCCAGGCCAGTTCCTCCCCAGACTGGAAACAAGCATCCTAGGACCAGTTTCGGGGTTTCAGCCAGGATGTTTTGATTTGTTCTGCATTCCGTCCATCAATTGTGTGTCTTTTGCTTTCTCGCCTTAAGTGCACCGGGTGTGCCCAAACGTGAGTCCCGGCCTCACTGTGTCAACGGATTCAAGCTTTCCTGGCTGATGAAGGGTGAAAGTCCGAGACTGGTCCTAGGATGCTTGTGTCTGGTCCAGGGAGGACCTGGCTTGGCAGTTCGGGCTGGACTGTTCCCTTGAGGTACAGGGTCAAGACTGATTTGCATATGGCCAGGTCAAAACTAGGGTAGCATGGTGAGCAAAAGAATGATGGATTTAACCCAGATCTCTTGACTGGGGGTGAATGTTTTGATTTGTTCTGCATTCCGTCAATCAATCGTGTGTCTTTTGCTTTCTCGCCCTAAGTGTGCCGGGTTATGCCCAGACATGGGTCCAGGACTCACTGTGCCACTGGATTTAAGCTTTCCTGGCTGATGAGGGGTGAAAGCCTGAAACCGGTCCTAGGATGCTTGTTTCCGATCCGAGAAGGACCTCGAAACCGGTCCTAGGATGCTTGTTTCCAGTCCAGGAACGACTTAGCTTTGCAGTTTGGGCTGGACTGTTCCCATGAGGCACAGTGTCAAAACTGATTTGCATATGGCCAGGTTTAAACTGGGGTGACATGGTTAGCAAAAGAATGATAGATTTAACCCAGATATCTTGATTGGGGGTGAATGTTTTGATTTGTTCTTCATTCCATCCATCAATTGTGTGACTTTTACCATACTTACAAGTCAGCACAAAGCCACTTTTTTGGCTTAATACTGACTTGTAAATATTGTTCCCTTTAACACAGTTTTCTGTGTTAAGGGGAGGTGCAATGGGTGTTGCTGGGGGCATTCCCAGCAACCTCCATGGCTTTTCAACACTGCCCCAGATTTCCGAGAAATCGTAACTCTGAGGCAGCACCAACAACTTACGCCTAAGGAAGGCCCAACGAGGAAAAATATCTTTAACTTTCCTCGTTTTTCCTTTTTCTATGTATCCTGCATTCCGCAGCACAAATCGAAAGAGGAAAAAGTCTCTTGTGATTGTTTTTGTGCAGGAAGGTTTCCATTCCTGCACAAAAATAATCATCCCCACAACACAGGCAACCTTGCACCATGGTGAAAAGGTGCCTGCGTTGGCAGCCCATTGGGCGCCAGGGCAGGGGTAAAGGACAGGAATGTGCAACATCTGATAGATACGGACCATTCCAGACCTTTTATTTTGCCGTAGGGCAGCGCAGCAGATAGGCCTGCAGTGCTATCCTACGGCAAAAACTCATAAATGAGAACCAAACAGGCTTATTTACAAGCCCCTTGCACCGCTGATGCATCACTTATTCCCATAAGAAAATTGACGAGCCTGCGGCGCAAGTGGCTTGTAAAAAAGCCCCAAAGGTCCTCATTTATGGGGTTTTGGCATAGGGAAGCATAGGACTTTACCTTGCGGCGCTGTCCTACGTCACAGTGAAAAGGCAGGAATGCACTATATTTATACAATATGGTGCATTTCTGTCCTTTCCCCCTGAGCTGGTGCCATTTCGGCAGCCTAGCACCAATGAGGCAACCCTTGAACCACGGAGCACCATGGTGCAAGGGCGCCTGTTTTATCAGCAGGATTGTTTCTGAGCAGTAAGATGCACATGACAAAAAACAAAAACAATTCCGTGAAGCGTGTTCCTCTTTCCATGTGTGCTGCAAAAATGCAACACACATGGAAAGCGGGAAAAACGAAGAGAAATAAGGTTATTTCTCCTCGTTGCGTCTCCCGCTGAGGAGGCATAAGGCTTTGGCCATACCCAGGTTTACATAGTTTTGTAAATCTAGGCAAGCATCAAATTCCATGGGTGTTGCTTGGGAAAACCGACTGCAGCGTCCATGGAACGCATCCCGAGCGTAGATTGATGTAACGCAGCGATTTACGCTGCCTTGCCTTACTCCATATCTATGAGGCCATTCAAAGCCGCGCAAAGTGGCTTTGCGTGAGCTCATAAATATGATAATGTAGTTTGCCCTGCCAACGCATCACAAAAAGTGACACTCCGGCGGTGCAAGGGGTTCATAATTAGGCCCCAAAATGTGAAGGCTGCTTTATTTCCAATTGGCTTATGAACTCCTGTAAGATTATCTTACAGGGTGCTGCACCACCTCCAACACCCCTACTTCCAGCACCTTGGACACTGGTACAAGCATGGAATATGATCCTTGTCAGCATTGTCAGGTTGAATAGGCCCCGGTGCCACTCCACCTGCTGCACCAATGGCAGTTATTCCTCTGTCTGCGGGGTTTTTGCATGTTGCAGACCAGAGTTTATTCCCTTAAACTGCTCTTGCCCTAGTACTAAAATGATGAACCTCGCCCTGCTGCAGAAAGCGGAAGTGCCTGCCCTCCCGCCCTCGCGCCCCACTGTTTACTTCCTCCTGGGCTCCTGCCTGCGGGTGCTCGGGTGTGTTATTTACCACTGCAATTAGGGAAGAACAAGGTAGTAAACTATGGAGGATTCACTTTTAACTATAACATGAGGGTGGGAAAGGCAGGCGCCAACAAGGCCCAGGGACAAACGCTTCATAAATCAGTAGCAATAACAGACAGATTGTTAAGGGCCTTGTTAAGCTAAACAGTAACTGCAGCCAGGGCGGTGCAGGGGTTGTGCTGCTCTGGGCGAGGTGATATTTCGACTTTCCTGATGCTGTACATAAAACAGTATTTTGTTTGTGGGGTCTGGTTTAAATCAGGGTTCAAATAAACTATATAAAAAGAAAGTGGGTGAATACAGCATGTTAGTACCGTGTTACAAGAATGTAAATAAAGCAATTCGTCGTTAAGTGTTTTTTTAATTGGACATCTTTATATACTTTTTAAGGTACAGGGATTTGCTGACAATGCCTCCAATACTGTTGTTAACAGTGGTTAGTTTGTAAAACAATAGGAGGCATATTTACAAGTCCCTATCGCCACCAGAACGTAATTTTTTTGACGTTGTGGCTACGATACGGGCTTTGCCTTATTTACAAGGCAGTTTTGAGACACTTAAACTATCTTAATACTGCCTCATAAATAAGTCACCCTTTTATGCTATACTTAGCGTGAAAGGGGTGGCCAATGGCTGTTGCAGTGGGCGTTCTGCTGCAACACCCTCCTATTTACAAGGGTGGCTTATTTATGGAGCAGTGCCAAAATTAAGACCAAAAAAAACTGGTCTTAACAGGGTGCATTGTGCAGCACACATAGGAACAGCAAAACGCCATTGATTGTTTAGATACAGGAAGGTTTTTATTGCTGCACAAAAACAATCATGTTAAAAATGAAGAGTTGCAATCTCTATGTGTGCTGCATTAAGTACCACACATAGAAATTACAAATCGCCAGTTAAGATGTTTTTGTGCAGGAAGGGGCACCTTATTGCTCTTTCTATGTGTGCTGCATTAGCGAAAACTGCATTACTGATTGTTTTTGTGTAGCATGGTGTCCCTTCCTGCACAAACACAATCATCCCTGTAAAGCAGGAACCCTTGCACCATGGTGCAAGGGTGCCTGCACTAGAGCTAGGCAGCTTTTTTAGAGCCAGCACAAGGGAAAAACAAGCATTGGAAATGCAATAGGGCTCGCATTAGGAAAGTTTGAGCTATTCGTCTTATAAATGAATTTTTTTTTATTTATGTGTTTTTTTTTAAATAGCTAAATTAATAGCTTTGTCATTTACAATGCCAATAGTTATAACTTTCGCAAATGTGACACCTATAGCATTTGTAATGCAACACGTTTTGTATTTACGTGACTTAGATGTATTGATATTACAAATAATAATGGCTTTTAATTTTTAAAAATAATACTTAAATAATTTATTTAATTTGTAATGGCAATAGCTTAAACTTTTGTAAATAACTTTTGTGAAGATTATGTTCAGTGTTTTTTATTGTGACGAGAATTCAAGAACAGAAGTGAAACATTAACATCTTTTTGTGATTTGTAATAAAGCGTGAAAGCTTGAAAACAGCTTGAAACATTGAAAGAACATATTTGAACCAGTGATGCTGTGGTTGCGCTGAGTGATGCTGTGGTTGCGCTGAGTGGTGGGTGCATCGGTGGAGCTTAGTTGGAGCATCGGCGGAGCTGTGTGGTTGGTGCATTGGCGGAGCTGTGGTGGGTGCATCGGCGGAGCTGTGTGGTGGGTGCATCGGCGGAGCTGTGTGGTGGGTGCATCGGCGGAGCTGTGTGGTGGGTGCATCGGCGGAGCTTTGTGGTTTGTGTATCGGTGGAGCTGTGTTGTGGGTGCATCTGTGGAGCTGTGTGGTGGGTGCATCTGTGGAGCTGTGTGGTGGGTGCATCTGTGGAGCTGTGTGGTGGGGGCCTCTGTGGAGCTCTGTGGTGGGTGCATCGGTGGAGCTCTGTCGGTGGAGCTGTAGGGTGGTTGCATCAGTGGAGCTGTGTGGTGGGTGCATCGGCGGAGCTGTGTGGTGGGTGCATCGGCGGAGCTGTGTGGTGGGTGCATCGGCGGAGCTGTGTTGTGGGTGCATCGGCGGAGCTGTGTGGTCGGTGCATCGGCGGAGCTGTGTGCATCGGCGGAGCTGTGTGGTGGGTGCATCTGTGGAGCTGTGTGGTGGGTGCATCTGTGGAGCTGTGTGGTGGGTGCATCGGCGGAGCTGTGTGGTGGGTACATCGGCAGAGCTGTGTGGTGGGTGCATCGGCAGAGCTGTGTGGTGGGTGCATCGGCGGAGCTGTGTGGAGGGTGCATCGGCGGAGCTGTGTGGTGGGTGCCTCGGTGGAGCTGTATGGTGGGTGCATCGGTGGAGCTGGGTGGTGGGTGCATCGGTGGAGCTGTGTCAGTGGAGCTGTGTGGTGGCTGCATCGGTGGAGCTGTGTGGTGGGTGCATCGGTGGAGCTGTGTGGTGGGTGCATCGGTGGAGCTGTGTGGTGGGTGTATCGGTGGAGCTGTGTGGTAGGTGCCTCGGTGGAGCTGTGTGGTGGGTGCATCAGTGGAGCTGTGTCTTGGGTGCATCAGTGGAGCTGTGTCTTGGGTGCATCAGTGGAGCTGTGTGGTGGGTGCATCGGTGGAGCTGTGCGGTGGGTGCATTGGCGGAGCTGTGTGGTGGGTGCATCGGTGGAGCTGTGTGGTGGGTGCATCGGTGGAGCTGTGTGGTAGGTGCCTCGGCGGAGCTGTGTGGTGGGTGCATCGGCGGAGCTGTGTGGTGGGTGCATCGGCGGAGCTGTGTGGTGGGTGCATCGGCGGAGCTGTGTGGTGGGTGCATCGGCGGAGCTGTGTGGTGGGTGCATCGGCGGAGCTGTGTGGTGGGTGCATCGGCGGAGCTGTGTGGTGGGTGCTTCGGTGGAGCTGTGTGGTGGGTGCATCTGTGGAGCTGTGTGGTGGGTGCCTCGGTGGAGCTGTGTGGTGGGTGCCTCGGTGGAGCTGTGTGGTGGGTGCCTCGGTGGAGCTGTGTGCATCGGTGGTGGTGTGTGGTGGGTGCCTTGGTGGAGCTGTATGGTGGGTGCCTCGGTGGAGCTGTGTGGTGGGTGCCTCGGTGGAGCTGTGTGGTGGGTGCATCGGTGGAGCTGTGTGGTGGGTGCATCGGTGGAGCTGTGTCGGTGGAGCTGTGTGGTGGGTGCATCGGTGGAGCCGTGTGGTGGGTGCATCGGTGGAGCTGTGTGGTGGCTGCATCGGTGGAGCTGTGTCGGTGGAGCTGTGTGGTGGGTGCCTCGGTGGAGCTGTGTGCATCGGTGGTGGTGTGTGGTGGGTGCCTTGGTGGAGCTGTATGGTGGGTGCCTCGGTGGAGCTGTGTGGTGGGTGCCTCGGTGGAGCTGTGTGGTGGGTGCATCGGTGGGGCTGTGTGGTGGGTGCATCGGTGGAGCTGTGTCGGTGGAGCTGTGTGGTGGGTGCATCGGTGGAGCCGTGTGGTGGGTGCATCGGTGGAGCTGTGTGGTGGCTGCATCGGTGGAGCTGTGTGGTGGCTGCATCGGTGGAGCTGTGTGGTGGCTGCATCGGTGGAGCTGTGTGGTGGGTGCCTCGGTGGAGCTGTGGGGTGGGTGCCTCGGTGGAGCTGTGTGGTGGGTGCCTCGGTGGAGCTGTGTGGTGGGTGCCTCGGTGGAGCTGTGTGGTGGGTGCCTCGGTGGAGCTGTGTGCATCGGTGGAGCTGTGTGGTGGGTGCCTTGGTGGAGCTGTATGGTGGGTGCCTCGGTGGACCTGTGTGGTGGGTGCCTCGGTGGAGCTGTGTGGTAGGTGCATCGGTGGAGCTGTGTGGTGGGTGCATCAGTGGAGCTGTGTGGTGGCTGCATCGGTGGAGCTGTGTGGTGGCTGCATCGGTGGAGCTGTGTGGTGGGTGCCTCGGTGGAGCTGTGGGGTGGGTGCCTCGGTGGAGCTGTGTGGTGGGTGCCTCGGTGGAGCTGTGTGGTGGGTGCCTCGGTGGAGCTGTGTTGTGGGTGCCTCGGTGGAGCTGTGTGGTGGGTGCATCGGTGGAGCTGTGTAGGTGGAGCTGTGTGGTGGGTGCCTTGGTGGAGCTGTATGGTGGGTGCCTCGGTGGAGCTTTGTGGTTTGTGTATCGGTGGAGCTGTGTGGTGGGTGCATCGGTGGAGCTGTGTGGTGGGTGCATCGGTGGAGCTGTGTGGTGGGTGGAGCTGTGATGCAAAATGGAAGAGGCTGTTGGGGTAAGCCTTACTGGTTAGGCATGAAAAAAAGTTTTTGCCTATGCCTCCAAATTTTGAATTAAGCACTGATTGATTGCGGATAAACAACACTTTATTAGTTTACCCTGACATTGATTTATGTCTTTGAGTCGTTACTTAGTTAACAACAATTATCTTCATTCTACAATAACAGACATGGGATCGCCATCAACCTCATATCTAGCCATATACGATTCAAAAAACAATTTGTGCATATGTACAGTGCAAGGAATTAATGATAAACATTTAAAGAAAAAACATTTAGTCATACATACACAATCTATAAATGGACAAAAAAAGTCATGAACATAGTAAGAAAGATAAACAATTCACAGTAGAAAATCACAATCATGGGGAGAGCGAGAGGAAAAAGTTTTTTTCAAAAATCAACTCCCAACTCGTGAAACAGATTCAATCTGTATTATTCAGGAAAAAAGCCCATTTTGTGCATCAGTGACGTGGACCTTTAATGTCAGAAAAAGTGCCGACGCGTTTCGAATCCTGTTGCAATATTTACAGGATTCTCATCAGGGCGGTGTGATTCTAGTCAATGGGAACTGTTTATAAAAAGAAAAGGGGATTTTGTTTAGGGAACGTGGTCCTCTAGCCAAATGTGCTAATAAACAATACACGCATCTAAGTGCGGCATACCTTTTATTTTGTTGCCCCAAGTGGCTCCTGTTTAAGTGAAGGATCGTCTATGTAATACGGGTTTGGGCTGCAACAGAGCGAGATTTAAATCAATATTACAATATGGTGGATTGGTGCTCACTGAAAGCGGGATGCAAAGTTTTAAAAGTTACCTTCAGTTTTCGCAACCCTTCGGCTGGTGTGCCGGTGTCAGAAATTAATTCTCAATGCTGGCGTGTTTGTCTCTCTGAAAAAAGGGGAATTTAGAAAAATGTTGGAATAGGTCCCATTAGCGCAGCCATGCACAGAGGCGGTGGCGCCTCACAGGGGAACTTACTTTTGGACGATTCTGCACGGGAGGGAAGATTCTCACCGGTATTAGAAACTGTCTGGTGTCAGATCTGCGGGGCAAGGAGGAGAACGTATATCACTGCTCCCGTTTTTTTTTAAAAAAGGGTTACAGTACGGAAACGAGTCACAGTGTAAAAGGGTCTCGGTCTTACCGTAAATCATTGCGGAAGCCTCCGCTTGTAAATCCAACTGCACACCGGCACACTCTGTTTTTGGTTGTCCGGAGCAGTGCCGGTTCCCTCAAACATAAAACATGTGATGAGCTCTCGTCCAATCAGAGCCATGGTGGTTTCTAGTGCCTTGTGGGAAATGAAGTCAAGAACGGATTTATGCCCGATTAATTTCACTGAGAGTGTTTAGGCCCTTATTGACACTGTCAAATTTTAAAATCAGATATGCCTCCTTGTGTAGTAACATAGTTTCAACATGTGGATAGCGTTTGGGATCTATCCAAACCAATGCTGTCCATTTAAAGTCATTTTCAGTATGATTGTTGTTTAAAAAGTGTTCCACCATTGGTGCAGACATAACTTTTCTCTTTATACGAGAACGGTGTTGAGTTATTCTGGCATTAATGGGTTGATTTGTTTTCCCAATGTAGACTCTGTTACATGGACAAACCACTGCATAGACGATATTTCGGGTTTTGCAGTTCGTGAATGCCTCGTGTTTCCACTTGATGCCATGATTGATGAAAGTGTCTCCTTCTAATGTTGTGGAACATGACACACAGTTACCACATTTGTGGTGCCCACATAAAGGTTTCAAATTCCACTGAGCTATGAGGTCACTTTTAGGTGGGGGGATGTAGCTGTCTGCTTTAATGAGTTGTTGTCCAATGCTCGTGTTTTTGCGCATAGCAAAGATGGGTTTAGAAAGAGGGTACTCAAGTGATTCCAGTAGATGCCAATTCTTTCGAATGATATTTTTGAATTGGTTTGTGTGTTGACCAAATGTTGTCACGCACACCAATTTGTCCAATTCCTTCTTTTCTTTTACCTGCAGAAGTGTATCCCTCGGAGTGAATTTGGCCCTATTTTTTGAATATTTGAGCAGTTTTTTGGGGTACCCTCTTTCAGCCATCTCACTGCAAAATCTTGTTGCGTGTGAATCAAAGTCATTCATATTTGTGCAGTTGCGTCTGATTCTTAATAGTTGACCATAAGGTAAGTTATCCTTTAAGCTTTGTGGATGTGAGCTGGTATAATGCAGGATTGTATTCCTGTCTGTTTCCTTCTTATGCAAAGAGGTTGTCAACTTAGACTCGCTGGTGCCTACTGTGACGTCAAGGAAAGTCAATTCTTTGGGACTTGAGTTCAACGTGAATTTGATATCAGGGTGCCTTGAGTTAAGCCATACATGGAATTGATCAAGTTCCATCTGGCTCCCCTGCCACAGGAGCCAGACGTCATCGATATATCTCAGCCATTGAATGATATGGTCTGAGAAGGTGTTTTCATTATAAATGAATCTCTCCTCATATTGTGCCATGTACAGCACCGCCAGCTCTGGCGCATATGGACAGCCCATGGCTGTCCCTTTGATTTGTATGAAAAAATCAGTCTCGAACTTGAAATAATTGCTCCGAAGAGTAATTTCAGCCAATGCTAAAATGAATGTAGAAGGCACCCGGTGGGGTCTTTCTTGTTGTTCTAGATAAAGCTCAATAACCTCAAGTGCCTCGTCCTGCGATATTTGAGTGTAAAGCAAAGCGACATCCAATGTCACCATCAATTCAGTCAATTCATTGAATGTGCGCCCCTCAATTCGGGTGATAAAGTCTGTGGTGTCCCTAAGGTGCGATTTCACTTGTGCTATACATGGTTTTAAAAAGAAATCAATGTATTTTGATATTGGTTCTAGCACAGAATCGCATCCAGACACTATGGGTCTCCCAGGTGGTGCCTTATCATTTTTATGAATCTTTGGTAAAAAGTAGAGGATTGGCGTTCTCGGTGACTTTTTGTTCAAGAATTCAAACTCTTTGGACCCTAAGTAGCCCTCGTCCAAGCCTGTCTGTGTGATTTTAGCTATTTTATCCTGAATGGCAAGGACGGGATCTTCTTTTGACGGTCTGTACCACTCCCGATTATTCACATGTAGTTGACCTTCAGTAAGGTACATAGGACGGTGCCATAGAACCACCGCCCCGCCTTTGTCTGCCTGCTTTATAACAATCGATGTGTCAGATTTAAGATCACCAATTGCTTTTTGAATTCCTTTACTGATGTTGTTTTTGACAAAGCTACTTTTCTTCTCAAGTTTAGTGAGGGAGGACAGAACCGCTTGTTCAAAAGCAATTATTTTTTTTGGAATGTTTATTGTCGGAGTGAACCTAGATTTGACCCTAAGTCCAGTGATTTCCTGTGTCGACGTCATTTCGGCCCCAGCGAAGTAAGTTTTCAGCCTAACTTTGCGGCAGAAGTCAAGTGCCTCCAATTTCAGTTTTGTGAAATCGGTTCTTTTGGTAGGGACAAATTTGAGGCCCAGGTTCAGAAGCATTTCCTCATCCTTTGATAATACTTTGTCAGAAAGATTTACTATGGTAGACAAATTTAATTGTTGTAATTCTTGTTGCGAGTGCGCATTTGCCATGGTTGCTTGAAGCGAGGTCGTGTTTGGCCGCCCCTGGATAAAAAAGGAGTCGATCCTCCTCCTGCGCCTCGTGTTTTGGAATTGGACGGTCTAGACTCAGAGGAAGAGTCGGATGAAGTGGTGTCGGAGAATGTTATAAATCTATTTCTAGATCTACCTTGAAATGTATTTAAGGCCCCTCTCGACTCACCCGAAGTGTAAAAGTCTTCTTTAAGAAAAGGATATACCTGTTCTAGTCGGAATGTTTTGGAGTCTTTGTCAAATTGAGCTGATTTGATATTCAAAGTGTAATCTTTGAATGATGCGATTTCCTTTTCTATTTTATCAAGGAGTATCTTTGCTTCACTGGTAGTCTGATTGTCATTGATGGTTTTAATTAGATCTTCAATTTCCTTCTCTTCCTGGCTACAAATGCATTGAGCTGTCTCTATGGTGTGTACCATTAAATCTCTACTGCATTTGGTGTTGATTTGGCTAAAACCTTTCTTATAATCTGCATCCTCTGTGAAGATGACAGGAATGTTCTTAACCTGAAGGCCCCAAGTAATAGTCCCTGCTTTTAAATGTTTGAGTAGAAAGTAACCGTGAAGTTCGGTTCTGATGTGCTTCTTCTGAAGCCTATTCAATTTATCTGCCTCATTTTGTTGTTTGGCTGAGGTGCTAAGAGTGATAGAAGAGAATGGCGAGGACTCAATGAGATTTTGGATATGGCTTTCCGTGAAGGACAGCGTGTCTTTGTCTGCCATGCTACGCAAGAGTGAAGACCCTTGCAACAGACTTAATGCTGACAGAGATCCCGCTTTCAGTGAGCACCAATCCACCATATTGTAATATTGATTTAAATCTCGCTCTGTTGCAGCCCAAACCCGTATTGCATAGACGATCCTTCACTTAAACAGGAGCCACTTGGGGCAACAAAATAAAAGGTATGCCCACTTAGATGCGTGTATTGTTTATTAGCACATTTGGCTAGAGGACCACGTTCGCTAAACAAAATCCCCTTTTCTTTTTATAAACAGTTCCCATGGACTAGAATCACACCGCCCTGATGAGAATCCTGTAAATATTGCAACAGGATTCGAAACGCGTCAGCACTTTTTCTGACATTAAAGGTCCACGTCACTGATGCACAAAATGGGCTTTTTTCCTGAATAATACAGATTGAATCTGTTTCACGAGTTGGGAGTTGATTTTTGAAAAAAACTTTTTCCTCTCGCTCTCCCCATTTTTGTGATTTACTACTGTGAATTGTTTATCTTTCTTACTATGTTCATGACTTTTTTTGTCCATGTATAGATTGTGTATGTATGACTAAATGTTTTTTCTTTAAATGTTTATCATTAATTCCTTGCACTGTACATATGCACAAATAGTTTTTTGAATCGTATATGGCTAGATATGAGGTTGATGGCGATCCCATGTCTGTTATTGTAGAATGAAGATAATTGTTGTTAACTAAGTAACGACTCAAAGACATAAATCAATGTCAGGGTAAACTAATAAAGTGTTGTTTATCCGCAATCAATCAGTGCTTAATTCAAAATTTGGAGGCATAGGCAAAAACTTTTTTTCACGTTATTGTGGCCCTGCCTACCCTCTCTCTCATTGGGCCCAGCCACCCCTGTTTGTTTAGTATTACTGGTTAGGCAGGCGGAGTGAGTAAGAGACAGGCAGCAGTAAAGAAGACCGCCCAAGACGTTTCTCTCTTTTGGCAACACTTTGGTGGCCGAGGCACCGCTCCACTCCGAATTCAATACCCATCTCTCATTCTGAAGTTAGTTGATAAACCTTGTTTATGCACCTGTACACTTGGCTGAAGACGAGCACCATCCAAAATGCACAGGTAGATATCCACATTTATCACTTAATTCCAAGCAGAGGCAGTCTACAGGATAAATATGGTGAATGTACGGCCTGACTCTTATCTCTTCCCCAACCTCTTGAATTTATGAGCAGGAGCCAGCAAGAGGTCTGCAGTCCGAGACTCAGTGCTTGCCTCGAAATCCTTGAAATCTGAATAATAAGGCAGAAAATGTATAGCAGACGTTCCACCAACCTTGATTTCCTAAACAACAATACTATTGAGCCATGTACTATGATATCATCTCATCAAAACAATACACGGCTCAAAGCATGGGAGGACCTCAGGCGCTCATTACAAGTGTCCTGCTGTCAGAAGCCATAATTATCGAACCCAATAAAATCTTGTGCCAATATGTTTAGCATTTATTTGGTATAATAATGGTCATCTACTCTAGGTCTTTCCCCGAGGCGTAACAAGTAGATTTTGAGACTCGGAGCACCAAAACCAACAGGTCTCTGCATTTTCCTCGCAATTTCATTTGGCAGGTTTGACCTGCCGAAAAGTACCTGGGAAAAATTGTGGGTGTGTGGTTTGCACCAAAACGCATCATTCACGTATGTGCAGTGAAAGGAGTTACCACACATACTGGAATTTAAAGCGCCTCATTAGAGAACTAAATATCAACCGATGGCAGGGAGTTTAAACAAACATACCATCAATCACCCAGCCAACCCCTTTGAAAGAGGGAAACAGATACCACGCTGTCCATAACCTTGCTATCTAATGTATTTTCGTGTCGGAAAAAAGAAACGGATTGAAAGATTTCAGATAAGTTACATAACTTCCTTATTATGTGCAGACATCTTTGTTACATACCATGAGTCTACAATCATGAGAAAGAAAATGGGTCAGGTAATTTCTCATTCTGAAGTGCAAAATCAAAGTCTCTTGCGCGACCTCCTCCCACATACATAACCTCTATGTCGAGCAACAAACTGCAGCTTCCCGGTACATTCCATTCGTTCCTCTAGTTGGAAAAGCTTTCTCAAAGTTTCTTTTGATCATCGGAACCCAGTCAGCAAAATACAACAAGTTAAACAAGTTATAAAAGGAGACTAAACTGAAAGTACGGCCGGCAGGCCGTGAATAATTAGGGGGTGACAAATGCGCGGGGAGGGCTGCCTTTGGGCTGCCTTTGATGTGGTAATGCGAGGCAGGCAGACAGGCGGCTGGTGGCATTGTGCACGCGCTTCGTGCACTGCAAGGAATCGCCAGTGGTGGTTAAACACTGGGTAAGCCCCTATAGAGATTGCCAGCTGTGCATGCGCACAGCAGGCGAGCCCTAAAAATCAGGGGTGTGCCGTATTCTTGTAAATACAGCACATCCCTGTGTTTTCAAATGATGCAGCGTGTCACAGCTAAATGGCTTGCAGCGCCGCGCTGTGCCATTTCGTTGTAAATTTGCCCCTTGGTTTTATTTTGCATGCTGCAAGTTCAGCTTATACGCTCTTGTGCATTAGATACTCATGATCAGGGCATTTGCTTTTTGCAATACATTTGTCTAAAAAATTTACTGTTTTGTGATGCAACCACTTCGTCTGTAAAAGGCAGTTTCTGTGTGCTGAAAGCACCAAAGTAAATTTAAATACAAATTTACTGTCCTACTTCTGCTCTGAAGATAGATACGGCCCTGGGTCGAGGACTGAGACCAAATTTGTGGTCATGCGCAGATCCCAAACTTATAAGAATAGGAAGGGATTTGGGGGTTTCTAGAAGACCAGTGTTTTTGGATTATTTATTTAATCAGTTAGTTTTGTATGAAGTGAACATTACATAGGCGTAACAGGGTGGTCTTGAGTGGGGACAAACTTCTCCGAAATGTGGCAGAACCTTTTGAACCTGTCGACTATGGCAACTGTAGGTCATGTTTTGAAAATTGGTGGTGATTCTAGGGGATATTATCAAGCCCCAGCGATAATTATTGCTGAGCACACTTAGCGCACTTTAAATTATTGCCGGCTATTGCTGGAATACATCACCAAGCTAGTGCTGTATTATCAACGCTTAGTGCTATGGCGATAAATATTGCAGCTATAGCGGGGTTTTCCATGGAACATAGCTGGTTTTCCAGCATTGTTCCATGGAAAACGGCGATAACTTGATGATAAGGCCCTGTGGCCTTAGCCCCACATGCCACCCCTCGTATGTTAGGTATGCCTTAGTCAGGAATTTAACAGATGTTAAATTCCTGTCTAAAGGCATAGTTAATGCGATTTCAAATATCGCTACCCCTCGTTGATAATATCGCGAAGCTGGGTTAGCGAAATTTTCCCATGGAGTTTTGTCAGGCACGCCTCCTTTGCATCTTATTAACGATGCAATGTGAGGCGTGCTGCCAACAGGCGCTAAGGCAAGGAAACACGCACTAGCTTGAAAACGGACGCTAGAGCGGCGAATATGTTATCGCCAGCCCTTGATATAATGCCCCTTCGAAAGTAGTAGGTACTGCTAATTGTGCACGAAGCCACGATAATGGAGAAACATAGAGCACAGATAGCACAGTGCTGTCCAGAATAGTGACACATGCACAAAACGCTATAATACATCTCAACACACAGACACACACAAGGTGGATCAATTTCAAGCCATTTAACAAAATGTTAGTTTAAAGCATGATCTTTTTAAATGTGAAAGTGGTGGAACAACTGGCAGGAGCTAAATTAGGCTCTAGTACGAAGCACACAAGCCACAAATTTTGCACAGAAAGGCCGAGACATCCATGGCAGTGGCCAGAAGGCGGAGGATGGATCCAGGCTAGGGAGAGGGGGCAGGAAAAAGACCTAGCACAGACAAGTAGGCCTCCCCAACTATGTTTTGGTTCACAATTCGTCAAAGACCCCAGCCCTTGGACTTGTTTTCAGCTGAGAGTGGATGCCACTGGAATTGCCAGCCATGCAATTTCTGCAATGATGTCATGTGGAGTCTGTGGAGTCTGAGGGCGAAGCTGTCCAAAACCGGTGACGGACAATCTATACTACTATTATAAAGAGAGAACAGAAACCTTTTGGCAAGGTAAACTCAGGAACCACAGCGCCAATCCACACACCCAATACAATGTTGTAATCCTCAGGGTGTGTAGATGGACATAGGCTGCATAAAATAAAAAAAAACGTAAATTAAAAAATTAAACTTTCAAAACAAAGTAGTCCCCTAAAAGTAGCGCCGGCCGCGTCGTAGCGCTGCCCGCGACCTAGCGATGTTCGCAACGTGCGTGATGACGACAGGCGGGGAGGAGCAGTAACGAGCAGCGAGGAGTGGAGGTGAGGTCTGGAGCGCGGGGAAGAGCAGCGGCTCAGGTAAGGCAAAGGCAAAGGCGAGGCGGGAGGCGGAAGGGACGCAGGAGGTGGTCTGGGCAATGTCGGGCTGTATTTAAATGCTGAACCAATATAAAAGCGATGTGTGCCAATGAAAATGCGAAATCACGGCAAGCCACACCAAGTGCCATGTTAAAGACAATGATCCTAGAAATGATGGACAAGAGACACAAAACTCACACACCGTGAAAAGTGTAAGCAGAAGGATGCACGTAATCTGGGCGGGCACATATCTGATGGAAGCTTAGAAAACGGTCTGCTAGAATGTGCGAGTTACATTTAGATAGATGCACTTTTATAGAAGCCCTTAGAGGAGTACATGGTTGTCTTCAGGCAGATATTAATGTTGATTCAATAATTTCCCTATTATTCAAATTATTCTGACCATATATATCTATAAATGCTGCCTCCAGCCCCCTTCTGCCCCAGGCAATGCTGGGGCGGGCTGCTAGTATTCATATAAGAAGGGAAAAAGTCTGAGTCCATCCACCTGGAGCATCAACGCAGCAAACCCACTCTGCATGCACTCTACTCCCATATAATGTGACTAGAACCATCAGGGGCATGTGTTTCCCAACTTTCACACTTAGATGGGATTGCACCGATTTGGCCATTTAGATATGGCAAATCGCCGCACCACCTCAATACATTTCACAGGACCTTAAGACCGGTCTATCAATTGTATTAAACATATTTCTAAGTCCTTCACATAAGGTAGCACTCAAACATGGTCAGGATTATACCCGTGTGACCATGAATGTGACAGCGCGGCATGATGTGGACCATGGCACTTTGTCAGAAGCTCTGAGATTGAATATGTGTGGTGACACGCCCTGGCAGGTGCAATCACACTGGCAGAATTCAAAACACATTGCATGTGCGACAGGTTACTCACCCACCCAGATACACCACACAAATGCTTGCAGGGCCACAGGTGCTTACTTAGGGTGTGGGAAACGCCCGGAAGTTCATAGGAGACCCCGCTACTTGAGAGCTAGTTGAATGAACACACAGATATTTTGGGGCAGATTTACAAGCCCCTTGTGCCTCATTTACGCCGCTGTTGCGTCACTTACAACGTGACGCATCTGGGAGATGCGTCACGTTGTAATGCCCTGCGCCACATGTAGGCATTCCTGTGCAGGGTTGGGCGTTCCGGTGCAGGAACGCTTCCTAAAAGTGGCTGAGTGAAATCTACAAGATTTCACTCAGTCACTTTTGGGCCCAAGCTGCATCAAAACCCTGCACCTGCCTGAAGCAGGCGTAAGGATTGACGTAGCATTAACTAGATAGGGCCCCCAAAGCATTGCTGGAGCTGCTTCGCACTTGGGACGCAACTCCAGCAATGCGCCACTTTTACGGCACAGATGCGTCACGCATCTGTGCTGTTTTTGCCCCATGGTGCACCTCATTGTAAATGCGGCGCACCCATGATGGCGGAGCTATGGCGCACAATATCTGGTGCATCCCTGCTGATTTGCAGGGATGCGCCAGTTATTGTAAATATGCCCCTTTTTTTACCAGAATGCATACTCTAATAAACAGGAGTGCTACTGCAGACACTGTGAACAAGTAATCATTCAGACTTTAATTCAGAGTGAGAAATAAGGATTTTTTGCAGACAACCAGGCACTATCACATGTGAGAGTACTGATGATGGCCCACAACAGAAAGTTTACCTCCCAGGCCTCCTTGACTGACTTTAACATCTCAAAATATATCAATATATTTACACTAGAAATGGAGGTCATACACAATAAAATGGTAATGCAGCACCAGGGTCTTTGGAAAGAATCACCATGCACTGTTCCCAGTCAATAAATGATCATGGACCCTGGAACACTCCTGAAAACAGGACAACACAACACAATAGCAGTGCAGTGGCGGTAACTCTGAAGTGGTTCAATCAATGCCAGCAAACATATATCATTCAAACTTTCTACCCAATAACGTAGACATCATTGGAAAAGGGAGAACTGCAACCCACCCGCAGAAACTGAGATGATGTTTCTTACCTTTACTGTTCACAATCCTAATGATCACAAACATCAAAGACAAGTTGACACAAAGTGCCCATTGGAATGTATTGCAACAGCAGTTGGCATGGGAAATGGAAAGTGTCTCTGAATTCATGGACATGGACGTTGAGTGTCTATGAGGATATTCCTGGTTCCTAAGAGAAATTCAATCTTAGTACTTAGTTGCAGTCATAAGAAGAGGGTTTCCCTAACATCTTCCACAATTCCCTCTCAAAAGAAAATGAGGACAGAATAGTGGATTGTCAGAATTACTGGATTCAAATGTGGGGCCGCTCATAGGCCCGGTCCACCAAAAGTAAAATGGGGGAAATTGTGGTGGTGCAATATTTATCACACTTAATTACCCCATGCAGAGAACTTCACAGGGCTCGGAGTTCTGATTCCTGCACAAAAGTAAGATTGCACAGGGATTGGAATTTTGCATTAGACTCACATGCATGGCTAAAGTGGTTTACAGCTTGTGCGGGAGTGGGCCAATTGTCAGAGGGTGGTCAGCTGAGATTCTGGGGCCAGAAGTCCTTTTTTCCAGGCCTAAAGTACTGCTTCCAGTTTAGCCGTCCACCTGTTGGCTGCAGAATACTACGATGCCGTTGCCAGTCAGCGAATTGTAGATAGGTCCTGATCCATTTCTGTTGGGAGAATTTGGGCTTGTGGCAAGAGGGAGGAGCTGTAATTTCTTTCTGGGGCTTCGGGGCAGCAGAAATGGCAGAGAAGCCATAAAAGGGAGAGAGCCAAGACTATCAAAAGAAACTCCCCCTAACCAGATGTGGAGCAGAAAGAGGGAGAGTGATCTCAGCCAGATGGTATTAGAGGAAAGTCGCAAGGCAGACAACTCCCTGGGGGGCATATCAGCAACAACCAGCGATAATTATCGCTAAGCGCACTTATCGCTAGGATAATTATTGCCTGCTATCGCTTGTTTTAATCTCCAAAGCGATGAAAACATCTGAGTTAGCTACCAAATGTGCAATTATCGCTGGGTTTCCAGTGATAATCGCAAATCGTTTGGTGCTACATTGCTGATAGGGAAGGGCATACTTAACCATGATATCCACCTTCCATTGGATATCATGGCTAAGTCAAAAAGCAGGCGTAAGGAAAGTAGCGATGACCGCGGTTAGCGCTACTTTTCTTATCGCTATGCTTGTTAGAGTGCCCATTGATAATTGGAGAAATTTCTCCAGTTATTTCAGGGAAGGAACGCCCACTTTGCATCTCATTAGAGATGCAAAGGTAGGCGTAGGGAAAAAGGGTGCTAATATGCGATTATGCATGTTAGCACCCTCTTGGTGATAGGGCGAAAACATTATCCCTGCGTTTCTGCCTTTTAAAGCCAAAAAAGCGGAGATAAGGCCCTTGATGATATGCCCCTCAATAAGTTCATCACATACGGCATAATCCATATAAGGAGAATGCTAATTATGAAAAGAAGAGCTTTAAACACACACTCCCAATGGCACTGAAGTCCTTCGGCAATCCACCAATGAGAAGAGGTGGAGAGACAAAAAAGGAGGGCTTGAATGAATCCAGGGCGATTGTAGTTTTGTTTTCCATGATCTGTTGCAGACTCATGCAAAAGGAGAGAAGAATTTGGAAAGACTCCTTCGAGGCTCTGCCTAGGGCACTGCCAAAGAAAGAAGTGCCACTGCAAGTGACCACCCTAAAGAAAAGGAACCCGACCCGAATGAAGGGGGGCTACAACCCTAAGGAAGTGCTGTAAACTCTCAAAATAAATAGTTGTGTCCCGCTTTCCTGTTTTGTAATAGCGTCCTCTGGGAGATCTCTAAACATTGACCTCAGTTTCGATTCACTCTCACACTTTCAATCCTCTACGTGCACACTCATTCGTACCAATCTCCCTAAATCTTAAAATCCACCAGATATTGGCACAAAATACCTATATTGTATACAATGATAATTGAAATGTATTAAGACAAAATATTTTTAAAACACATTACATGAAAAAAATTCTCTTGGTCAAAGAAATCACAGTAAATTGATTGCAATACATTCAATATATAAAAACATATTCTTTCTCCTCCCTAGTTAAAAACATACGAAATATATTAAAATTCTATTGCACGAGAGTCTGAACAGATAATGGGGCATATTACCAAGGGCCTTATCGCCGCTTTAGCTGGAATTTTTCCCGCTAAAGTGGCGATAATGTTATTGCCCTATTACCTAGCTGTCGCTAACACCAGACAGCTAGTAAGAGATAGCAATCATCTTGGGGCCCACTTTGCATGTCAGCGATAATTATCGCTAATGACATGCAAAGTGGGCGTGCTAAGATGTTAGCGACTGAAAACAGTCGCTAACATCGCTATATCCTATTACCTACTTTTGGAAATATTTGCGCTAAGCGCGAATATCTCCAAAAGCTAACGCCTGCCCAGAGCTGTTCTTAGCCATGTAATCCAATGGGAGGTGGATAACATGGCTAAGAGCATTAGCTCGGTAATAAATGAATATCGCTGACTTTTCAACGATATTCATGCATTTCGGCCGATTTTTATCGCTTTTGAGATAAACCTTAATAATAGCAAGGTTTATCTGCGATAAAAATCGCCGCAGCTCTGCGATAATATTATTGCCGCTAAGCCAACATAGCGATAATTATCGCTAGTTGTTGGTAATATGCTCCAATATCCGTTGTCTTTAAATGCCACAATCTAACACAACCAAAATCCCAACCTATACACCTCGTTGCCTTCCACATTCTTTGCATCTAAGGTGATATTCAAACAATTAGATTTGTGGCTGTACTAAGAGCTTTCCTGTGCCTTACATTCTGACGAGTCCTTAGGTCTGTCAATGACTCATCCGGCGATCATGAAATAATCGCACACGATACCCATCCTGAAATGCAACAAGCCACTTTAATATGACAGGTTTGTAGTACTATTTATTATCTTCAACACAACTTTAACATAACATCAATTTCATCAATACATCAAAATCCAGCCAAATACTCCTTTAATCGGCAACAATTCTCAATGTGTACCAACAATTCACACCCCAAAACTCCATACCTCGACCTCATTCTTTAACTTGTCAATCACCGTCCCCCTTGCAGTACCCTAGTCTCTCGCTCACTTACCTACCAAACATCCTCCAAGGCAGCCTCCTTGTCCTGTTCCGAAGCCCCACACACCATCTCCCCCCTCCCCTGTGCTCCACTCCTCCCCTCCTGAAGGGTGGATACGCCTGCATCTCATTCTCTATCCTCCCAAATTACCGACACCCAGGAAAACCCCGTAGGGCATTTTCCTTCCCCAACCCAAACAGCATACCATGTGCCTCCATACACATAGAAACATCTGCAGCATATTTTCTCATTCCAGAGCTTCCACACCATATCCCGCATTTTCCACCAAGTGATATGGATTTCCAAACTGAGATAAATGCACCTCATCATTTCAAAACAGAAACTGAACCTCCTCCTTAATGCCACTAATGGATATCACCTTAATGTCCAGTGCCACACAAAAACTCTTGTCGCTCTTTTGAGCTGCCTCCTGGCTTTGCCAATAGCTGTATGCTTCAAAGCTCCTCTCCACTCTCTCCTAGGTACAAACTACGAACCCAATTTAGACATTGGTGTGAAGTTCCTCTTAATCAGTTGTACTTAATCAGTTGTAAGTCCTCTTTTGTGTGCCACATAAGCATCTGACAAGACAACTTTACCAAATAATTTTCCCTCAATTGAATAAGTAGCATGTACAGGCAACCCCTCTGAGGAAACAGATTCACTAAGACAGGTAATAGGTTGCCTCATCTCATCCCGCTCCTTCCCCACCATATCACCTCATGCTTTCTACGGGATAGTCCAAGACTCTGTCCATAGATCTGATGATCTGCGTTCTTAGCTTCCCAGTGCATACAGGAATGTCCCACTATCCATGTCACCAATTTACTCTTCCCCGGACCGCTCACACACCCTACAGGGAAAAACAAGGCATTAGTAGTTTGCTGCGTGCCCTGCCCCAATAAACCCACCAAGACCCTCCACTTCCTCATGTAGAGCTTGCAGCTTCAGTTCTCCATCGGCCTATACACTGGATCTGGCCCAAATCCAACCCCAGCTCTCCCGCAGCTGTGGCTGCACTAATCCTAAATTATTGCATCCCATACTTGCCCAGGTCCGCCCCTACTTTCCTCAAAGCCATTCACAACACTGCCAGCAAATTGAAAGCTGTAACTCTCTTTCATGGCAACATATCTCTTCCTGCCTGCGCCCTGGCCACAATAGAAATTTCCTCCACTCCCTCACTAGGCTTGCGTCCCACCTCCACCCTCCTGTAGCCACAGCCATCTCCCCCTTCATGTCTGGCTGGTCTTCGAGCTTCTCAACCAGATCCTCAACTGCATCTGTTCTAGATACACTTCACCATGCAAAACTCCTGACTTCTGCGCCAGTCCTAGTAACTCTAAAAACTCAAAAAAAAAACAGCCTGAAAATAATGACTTCCAAAAGATCATAACAACCAACTGGCAACACTTCAAAGATGCATTGCAACAAATCGAACGTTATGGCTTCCCTCTTGATTATTCTTTTGCCCCACTTTTTACCCCACCCCTTCCGAATCCTCCTCAGTATCTCGCCCTGAGCAGGGTCAATGCCCCAGTACAACTTGCTATATAGACCAGCCAGTATTCCTGCTGGAATGTACGTTGTGATCCCTCAGTCTCTTCCCCGCAGAGAATCAAAACGCGGTTGTTACAAAGACCGCGTTGTGATTCCGCATACCATTACTCTGCAAGTCGGAAAAACGACTTGCGGAGGGGTGGCCCTGGATGTTGGAAGAGTATAATTTACTATTCCAACTCCACTCTGTGTGGGCAATAGGGAAGGTGTTGGATTTTAAGTCCAACATCTTCCCCCCTCCGCAAGTCGTTGTTCTGACTTGCGGAGTAATGGTATGCGGAATCACAATGCGGTTGTTGTATTGACTGCGTTGTGATTCCCTGCGGCGCAAAAGATTGGGGGTAAACGTTGTTGGATGTTGGAAGGGTCAGATTTTCTATCCCCACTCCAAACTAGCCATATACATTGGGGAAAACATTGGACTTGGGGAGGTGGGGTCATATTCACTATTCTCACTCCCAACTAAGCAACATTGTGGAAAGCGTTGGTCACTTGGAGAGGCGAAGATGTCAAATTGATTATTCACACTCTACACTAATCAACGTTAAATGAAAAAGAATTGAAACAATATATGTAAATAAATGAAAAAAAGTCTGAAATGCATTACCTATTAATGTACAGAAAAATTGCAAATACGTATTATTTAAAAACTTGGGGCCTGAATTAGAGCTATTTGGACGGATTATGTACAGATGCCATGATAGATTGCTTTACCCCCGCCATGGCAAAGATACTCTGCCTCTCAAATTTAGAGAATTCTGCCAGCCCAGCAGAAATTTCTTGCATTTCAAGGAACCTCTGTCATGGTGGGTTCTCTAAACGTACTGAAAGCTTGACAAACGCCTCCATCAACATGAAGGAGCCACACGTCAAACTTTCAAAATGTTATGATTTTCACAAAAGAAAATACAGAAGTGGAATTTAGAATGTCCCCCTGCCATGAGGGTGTGGGGATTATTTTGCAGGTTTCACTGCCCCTTATCACTAGGTTTTACGTGAGAGACAGTGAAAACGTGTCTTTTGTCTACCCACTCTAAATAGGGTGGGCAAACAAATAGTAAAGCCTCCGATTGCCATTACTTTGTTGGCCCATCGGTTTATGTCTATAGCAGAGACACACCGAAGGTCAGCCTGACTCTAAATGACCTTCAGTTTGGCAGAGAATGGACTCCGTCACCATGTAATGGACTACCCTCTCGCCGAAATTCTAAATTGGGCCCGTAGGCCTATACATGTAATGTGAATAACAATAGTTCCATAAATGAAATAATATACATTTAGATTAGCATAATAATGTAATTAACAACATTTAAACAGATTTTTTTTTCTTATATATAAATGATCAATGTTTTTAAAAATCTGAAATGTTTTAAACTAAATACTTTATTCTTTTTTATTTAAACAATTAAAAACATTACAACTTTTCAACCAAAAAATGCACAAATAATAAAAAATAAAAAAAAATACTTCTCAGTCACTATCCCTATAAAACCAAACAACTCAAACATAAACCGTAAATAATGCATTTACATAATAAATAAAAAAAATAGTATAAAAAATGTAAGCACCGGGATACCCTCTCAGGTGATAATGTGCTTTGCAAATACGCATAACATAACAAACGTAACTTCAAAAATATTAAAAAGATTATTCAAAACATTCCTCCCATAAGCCTCCAAAAAACCAACATCCTGAAAAAAAATAACAAACATAATTTTTTTAATGTAATTAAAAGCAAAACAAATATTAAACTATTAAGAATTCGAAAACATTGATTTAAAAGACTATCCACCTCAAACCTATATAAAATGTAACAACCAAAAAAAACTTCAATGACAAATGTATTCGAAATAGTAAAAATACCCCAGTAATTCACTAAATTCAGAAAATGAAAGAATATTTAATAAATCATTAATAAAACTAATTACACTGCTACAGTCAGGCTTCATAAGGTAGGTCGAAGCCATGTTTGCATTACGACTGTAGTGAATGACAAAATAGGTGCTGCGGTCCACAAGTGACATTTTACTTACAGGCTCTGGATACACTTGTATAATATAATAAGGACTTAGAGGTAAGTTAGATACGTCAATTAGGGAAACGCCAATTCAACCACGTTTAAAAGGGGGACCACGTGCACTTTACCTCTGGTTAGCAGGGGTAAAGTGTCCAGAGTTCTGAAAACCAGCAAAAAGAAATGGTCCAGCCAAAGGTGAAAAATGTGGGGTGGCCACGAAGGAAAGGCAGATTTCCTACAAAACCTATGTGGCACAGTTGTAATTTACACAAAATTACACATAGTACAATCCTTACACCTTGCAGGCTGTCATAGTGTAAGCATCTCTACTTGAGTTTGTAACTCTAATAAAAGTTCCATACAAAACAGTGCTAGCTCTCTTCTGTGCCTTAGGCCAATACTTACTGTTGTGCTAAAAAAAACATTTTGCGGGAGATACCCAATTACATCCTCAGCACATCTCTCTATAGAGTCAGAAAGTTGGTGTTGATCACTTTTTCCATTGTTCGAGCAATGCAGCTCTACCCCTATTCATGCAGGGCAGTGCTGTATGTAGCTTAGTCAATTTGAGTCAATGTGTAGTAATTTCCATCTGTGATGATATTTTGAAAGCTGCTGATTGGTCCAATGCACGTACCTTCGCTCGTCATTATTGTAAACCCATCCAACACATGTCTGATGCTGTTTTAGGAAGCTTCCAACATGCATAATGTAGCCTCCGGTCTTGTAATGAAATTGCGATTCTCATATTTACATGACTAGAGAATCTGGATTTCATTAAAGACTCGGAGGCTGACATTATCCCTCCCTCCCTCCTCCAGAGGCATTCCAATTAATATTGCTACTTTGTATAATTTATTGTATTGGAATGTTTACTTTGATTTATGACCTTTGAATTTGATCTTTTCTCATGACATGTCTCTTGAGATTCTTTAGTTTAATTCCTTTATCTTTTTTCAGATAACGCCTGATCTGGACTGCGCCTTTTTCAAGCCTTCGTCCTGCCTGACTTCTTCTTTTTCGACCTTCTCCAGTCAAGTTTCAAGTTATGCGGTTTTTTCCTTGTTCCGAAGATTGATTCTTCTCCACTTCAACATTTGAACTTTGAACTTTATCTTCTTTGATGTCCTCATTTAAAAGAGGCTGTGTGTTGTTGGCTTATGACTTTTAGCTGTTGCCTTTGTTCTATTTGGAACTTTCTATTGTGATGCGGCTGCTGGGATCTGCATTAAAAGTTGTATGCATAATGTCAGCCTCCGAGTCTTTAATGAAATCCAGATTCTCTAGTCATGTAAATATGAGAATCGCAATTTCCATCTGTGAGTACAGTATGAATAAGTGTATTTAACTTACACAACAGTTTAAAGTACTTTACACAAATATAAATTAATACAACGTCCAGTTATCATATACTACAAATGACTAAATTCATAGTCTATACATAAAGATCTATACACTTCTCTTACTGTTACTCTGATACTTCCCCTATTAAAAATGCTAACTATTACTTACATAACACGTTTTAACACCTTAAGGATTCATAGCAACATCTACCATCCCACTAAACTCCTTGCATATCATTGTATGGTCCTACATATTAAACAAGAAAAATCATCCTAATTCCAATTTTTTTTTACACCTGAACAAAATATGCTCTTTATGCTCTAAGGTTTCTTCTTCAACATATATAAAAAAAGACAGGGTCTACAATTCCTATTTTTCTTATCAAACCCTGACTATACACCCATCATCTAGTTACGAGGACATGTAACTAGTTTAACCTTAACCTTGTATGCCTAAACCAGTGGTTGTTAACCTTTTGACTTCTGCGAACCCCCACAAAATCCTTTCTGGAATATGGGGGGCCCCAATGAATCATATTGGAATCCACGAACTCCACGGAAGCCAGGGACCCTGGGCTAAGCAATATTGATCATGTGAACCTCAAAATAATATTCAGAAACAAGCACTCATCAAACAAATACACAAATGAAGAACTATTTAATTTAATTTACAAAAACAATATAAAAACACCAACATTTTTATTTTAATGTTAAGGTTGGAGCTTTTCTAAGTTCAACTAAGACCACCCATTGTCTGAACCAAATTCTCTTTGACATATTTACCCTGCTCCCACGAATCAATGAACTTGATTTGAGGAAATCCAATTTAATTGTTAGCCATCAATTTCAAATTACTTCACAAGTACTTAACACAGAAATATTTTCAATTTTCGATTTGCTTTCTTTCTTTACATACACTTAATTAATCTGTTAATATTATTGTATTTTCTTAGCAACCGCACACGGTTGTATGACGTTACAACGCATACTTTTACCCCGCATGCCGTTACAATGCAATTTTTTACCACGACTTGCTGTCGGGGTGCACTGGCATTTGTAATAGTATAATTTACTATTCCAACTCCAGTTTGCTCCTCTATAAATAAAAAAAGGAGGGCCCGGCGGCGTTAGTCGGGACCGCGTTAAGCACCATAGATCTCGTGTCCTGTAATCAATTAGCACTCGCGGCACGCATGAGGTGCCTCCAGCTGAGCGTTATCACACTGGTGATGAGGCGGTAATGTTCACACACTATCACAGAGTAGAGCTTGGCTGCAAGGCCCCCCACAGAGGTGTTGCTGTTCCAGCAATCAGCGCAGGGTTCTGCTACCCTGCCTCCACGTGCCTCCTGGGGCCGGCCCTGTGATTCTGCCACCACCACTTCTCTCCACTCGTACCTGCCCAGCCCACAGTACACCCTGGCCACGTGGTTACTCAGCTGCAGCTGCCCTTGCTGGACGTCCACAACCTGCACTGCCAGGAATTGCCTGAAAAGTCAGGCCTGGCTCTACCTGGTCACATCTGCCCTCACACCGGCGGCTGCAGTTTCTGCTTTGGTGTGGCAGTGCTCGTGGCGCGAGGTGAACCCAGCAACGTCCTATGGCGGCAATCCCGCTGATGGAGCCATTTGTGGTAGATGGCGCACCCTCATTGCTCGCCCCAAAATGGAAACACCGGATGGAAAGCCTTCAGTTCTACTTCGAAGGGGCAGGCAACGCCCACGAACGGCACAGAGCTCTACTCCTACACCTAGGAGGTAAAGACATTCATCGCATCTACAAAACTCTGGTGGAGGCCACGCCCAAGACGTATGTGATGCTTTTTAATGCCCTAAACGCACACTTCGAGTGGGACAGGGACTATGAGCGATTTATTTTATTTATTTTACGCTAAGCTAAACAAGAAGCGAAGGAAGCGTTAGACACTTTCCATGGTCGCCTGATGGAACTGCCCAGCATGTGCAGCTTCCAGGATGAACAAGAGAAAATTAGAGCCCAAATCATTCCTCGAAGCTAAGGGAAACCATCCTCCAGGAGTCCGGCAAATCGTTAGCCTACATTCTCACGCTGGGAAGATCGAAGGAATTGTCAAAGGCCCGGTCATCGCACATGGAAGCTGCACTCCAACGCCCCATAAAGGTCGAGCAAGCGAACATCGTGAAGGCCAAACCCAGCCGGCCACCTGGCAAATGCACACAAGGCAGAGGAAAGGAATGTGGATATTGCGGAGGCACACCCTACCGCATGCAGGACTGTCCAGCAAAAGGAAAAAAGTGTACAGCATGCGGCAGGGTTAACCACTTTGTGGCCGTATGCAGGTCATCGAAAGCTCGGAAGGAGACGGCACAAGTGGTGGGAGAGTCACCTGACAGTGAAGACATGGGCGATGACACGGGAGACTACCCAGTCCACTATGTACTCACAGTAGACCACCCACTGAGGAAAAGGCGCAAACTCCAAAATGCCGCATAAGGATCCACGACCAAGAAGTGCGAGCAACCATAGACACCGGTGAGTCAGTAGAGCTTATGGCCGCCAACGTGTTCAGAAGCCTCAATCCACATCCACAGCTACGAGAAGCCAAAATCCGAGAGTTTGCGTATGGGCAGAAGATGCCCATCCCACTGATGGGATGTTTCAAAAGTGAACTTCGACATCTAGGTCTAAGCATCCCCACCACAGTATATGTGACAGAAGAAGGAAGCAGCTTGCTGGTCAGTGGCTACGCAGTGGAAGAACTGTGACTAACAGCCTGATTCATGAAGTGAAATTGCGCCCGCAATCGCTGCGAAAACGCAAATGCGGGCGCAATTTCCGTAATCGGCATTCAACAAGAAAATAGCGAATTCGCAAACACATATTAGCGAATTCGCTAATATAATCGCAGAATCCCTGCCGCAGAGCATTAGCGATTCGGAAATAGCGACACACCACGGAATCTGCGAAAATAATAGCGAATTCGCAAAATAAATCGCTATCGGCATTCAAGAAAAATCGCAATTAGCGAAAAACCCAAAAATCGCTATTTGCACGGCGCAAAATAAGGACAACTCAAAGCAGGTGGTAACCATGAAAGCCAATGAAATTTTTTTTCAAAAAACCGTTGTCCTATCACCAACAGGTACTGGCCTGACCAATCACACATAAGGACCTTCAGCAGCAGCAGCATTAGGAGTCCCACAATGCCAGGAATGTACATGGTGGTGAGGCGTCGCAGGCTACAGCGATTAGCACGGAGGAGACGCAGGATCCAGGCCAGGATATTCCGCCAGCGGGTCACCTTGCTGGGCCAAACCAGAGAGCAGATATATGCTAAATACAGGCTGAATGGGGAAATGATAATGCAGCTAATACAGGACCTTGACCCCCTGATGCAGCACCCAACAAACCATACCAATGCGGTGCCTACACATGTGCAGGTATTGTGTAGCCTGCACCTCCTGGCCTCCGGAAGCTTCCAGGGGGTAGTAGCGGCTGCTGGGGGAATATCCCAGCCCACCATGTCACGCTGCCTCAACAGTTTTGTTGACGCCATGCTCACCCAGCTACACCGTCACATCAAATTCCCCGCCAGCCAACAGGAATTGGACATGACAAAGCTACAATTCTACAATGTAGCCCATTTTCCACATGTGCTCGGATGTATAGACTGTACCCACGTCGCCATCTGCCCACCAGCTGGCATGGAGTATATGTTCCGCAATAGAAAGTGCTACCACTCCCTCAACATCCAGATGGTCTGCAATGCCAAGACATACATCACTGACATCGTCTCACGGTACCCAGGGAGTACCCATGACTCCTTCATCTTCCGGCACAGCGGACTCCACACAAGGCTGGCCAGGGGAGAGTTTGGGGAAGGACACCTACTTGGTAAGTACACTTTGATTGAAATGTCACATTGCAAAGATGTAACAGCGCAGCACAGGCAATCACCATCTGCTCCTCTCATTCAGGTGACAGTGGCTACGCCCTCCGTGAATACCTCCTGACCCCATACCTCAACCCTGCTACACCCGAGCAACGGAGCTACAATATTGCTCACATACGGACAAGGAATTGCATAGAAAGGACATTTGGCCTGCTCAAGAGCAGGTTCCGCATACTGCACAAGACAGGTGGGGCCATGTATTACAGTCCTGCAAAGTGCTGCCGCATAGTGGCTGTCTGCGCAATACTACATAACATTGCAACCAAGCGCCGGATACCTGTTGACATCTCTGGCAATGAATCTGAGGGGGACAACCGGCCACCTGCACATGCGCGCCATGCACAAGGGGAGACCCCAGCAGAAGGGCACAGACATTGCAACCACATCACAGTGAACAGTTTCTAGTACAACCACTGCCATCACCCCACTAATCAACAATGCATGCAAAATGTAATGATGACACAACGCTAATGTGTGTAGGAAAATAAATGTATTTGTTAAATGCACAAAATGATATATGAGGGTCTGTGCCAAAGTTCAAAATAAAAGTATGTGTTCAATTCACAAAATGAAATATAAGGGTCTGTGCCAAAGTTCAAAATAAAAGTACGTGTTCAATTCACAAAAGTAAATATAAGGGTCTGTGCCAAAGTTCAAAATAAAAGTATGTGTTCTATTCACAAAAGTAAATATAAGGGTCTGTGCCAAAGTTCAAAATAAAAGTACGTGTTCTATTCACAAAAGTAAATATAAGGGTCTGTGCCAAAGTTCAAAATAAAAGTACGTGTTCTATTCACAAAAGTAAATCTAAGGGTCTGTGCCAAATTAGTCCCACAAACAGTATTACGCCTTACTGCTGTGCTTGCCAGGCTTGACCTCAGCCTGTGCCAGTGGTGATTACAGTTCTCTAGGTGTGCCTAGAGCGTGTCCCTCCACAACGCCTCTGAGGGCCTTCCTCCTCCGGGGCGTCAGGCAATGGGGGGGTCCTGGTGCTTCGGGTGGGTAGTGGGGCCTGTGAGGCTGATTGTGAGCTCAGGCTGGACGCCCCCTCACTCGCATCATCACCCCCCACAACAGATGGAATCGGTGGAGGGTGAAGAGCCACGACAGCCGTGGTGAGGGTCTCCAGCACCCTCGTCATGTCCACACTGCACTGGATGACAGTGTGCTGCTGTGTCAGACAGCGCCGCGCCAATAGGGATGTGGCATTTGCCGACACATAGCTTGCCCTGCTGTAGGTGCCAAGCTGGGTCAACAGTTGGCGGTGGTGCCGGCGTTGGCCACCGTACATTCTATTCATGGCACGGGTGTTGGCCTCCACGGCTGCAGCAATGCGGGCCATTCCATCGCCCACACCGGCCAGGTCGGCCCTCATGCCTTCAATGTGGGTAGCAACACATGCCACGTTGCGGCCAATGTTGTATAGTTGGAGGTGAATTGCCCCCTGCTGCCATGCCTGGCGCTGGTGTATGTGCAGCATCCGTCGCTCGATGCTGAGCCGCGCCTGTCCATCACCATTGGCCCGCCTGGTAGCAGCTGCGGAGCGCTGGCGTGACCTGCCACGCCTGCCCTGCTGGCCGGATTGTGAGGCTGGGGGCTGAGTGGACAGTGGCCCAGCCCCGGATGTTGAGGCGCCAGCTGCTGGGGGTAAGGCCACCGGTGTTGCAGGTGTGCTCGTCGCAGGGGGTGTGCCTGCTGGTGTGGCTGTCGCAGTCGCTTGAGGGGCCACAGGAGTGACTGACCTGGCTGCAGCTCTTGGAGGAGCAGCGGTGGCAGGGAGCACAATGGGGCCTGCCATGGCAGCGGATGAGGGCGCTGCAGCAGTTGCAGGTGGGCCGCTGCTGGTGGTAGTTGCTGGTGGTACAGTTGCAGCGGAAGGGGCTGGTGCCTGGGTAGGTGTTGGCACCTCCAGGACGCTGTCGTCGATCACCAGCCTGTCACTGTCACTGGTATCGCCACCTGTGGGGGTAAGTGGAGGACCATTAGTTGTATGCATCTGGCAGACGTGCAGTTGCTACATGCATGCTGGGTGACATTCCCTGAATGGCAGTGGCTTTGTGTGCATTGGGACCTGACTGGCTGCATTGTGGTACTACTACATTGTGGCCAGACTACATCTCCCACAATGCTTCAGGACAATCCTTGATGTGCAACAATTACATGCCTATGGGACATTGGGGGAGCCTATTTGGTCATGGACATCCATAGGGGGCAGGGTCGCAGTCGCATGCCACTTACCTTGGGTGTCTTGTGTGGGGCCAGATGAGTCCAGTGCAGTGAAACCCACACAGGCCTCCCTCTCCAGGGTGTTTTCAACCTGGTCCTCCAGGGCGGTGTTCGGTGGTACCGTCGGACCTCCTCCTCCTGTGCCCGAGGACTCCCCAAGGCGCGCCGTCACCTTCTCCTTGGCACGGCCTCGGAGGTCGTACCACCGCTTTTTAAGTTCTTCCAGGGACCTTGCCGCCACTCCCACCGAGTTTACTGCAGAGGCTATCCCCTGCCAAATGCGCCTCTTCTCCATTTCTGGGACCCTCCTGGAATTGGCACCGAACAGTTGGTCGTGGTTAGCCACGACTCCCTCGATAAGGTGCTCCAGCTCCTGCTCGGAGAATTTGAGCTTTCGCTTTCTCCCAGACGAGCTGCTGGTCCCTGGTGCAGCTTCCTCAGACATGGTATGGTTGTGGCTCTGTGGATCACTCTACTAGCCAAGATGTGCAGCAGCTCTTCTATGTGCTCCCTGTCTCTCTGCCTCAATGTGCAAAATGGTGCTGGGAACCGGCAGCTTCCTGGTTGTGATGTCATCACTGGGCTCGAAATGCGACTTCCCGTTTTCCCGATCTCGCGAGTTTGCGATCTCGCAAATAGCGATATCGCTAATAGCGATATCGCTATTTGCGAGATCGCAGTCCAGCCGCGGGTAGGCCGAAATTGCGATTAATCTGCGATTAATCGCAATTTCGATCGGATCGCTATCGGATTTTGCGATCGCGTGCGAATTGCTTTTTTTTATCGCAATTCTTCATGAATTCGGATTTGCGATTTCTGAATAGCGATTCGCTATTTTTCGCTATTTCAGAATCGCAAATGCCGATTTTCATGAATATGGCGGTAATTTCCTTCTCCCTCGCCGTCCAAGAAGAAGAATTGGCGGCCCTCATGGAAGAGTTTGACAACGTCTTCCCAGGGATAGGGTGCCTTAAGGGTAGAGAGGTCTACCTCCACATCGACCAGTCAGTCCAATCGGTGGCGCTGAGACACCAACGCATATCCTTACACCTAAGACAGAAAGTAGAAGAGGAACTTGAGGCGTTGGAATAGTAAGGCTTTACAGAAAAGGTCAGGGGGGCCACTCTCTGGGTAGCTCCAATCGTAGTAGCCAGAAAACGGAAGCAACCAGGCCAGGTGCGCATCTGCATAGACATGCGCCTTCCAAACGTGCCCATCAAGAGGGAACGTCACTTAACCCCCACCATCGACGACATCCTCAGTGAGTTAAATGGTGCCGTCTGGTTTTCAAAAATGGACTTACACTCAGATTATCACCATCTGCCCCTACCTTCTGAATCCAGATACAGAACCACCTTCACTAATCATGTAGGCCTGAGAAGATACAAAAGGCTGAACTTCGGGATTTCAAGTGCAGCCGAGATGTTTCAGAACACCATTAGAGGGGTCCTGAGCGGGCTCCCAGGAGTCTTAAACGTTAGCGTCGACCTCCTGTTCTATGCTACGTCACTGGAAGATCACCATAGAAGGCTCTGCGACGTGTTTCAATGGATCCGAGATGCCGGCGTCACCCTGCATAGGGAGAATGACCAGTTCCTACAAAAGAAAATCAGCTTCTTTTGGTATATGTTCTCCGACAAAGGAGTAGCCCCTGATCCGGACAAAGTCCGTGACATTCAAGATGCCCCGGCTCCCACCAACATATCCGAAATGTGGAGTTTCCTGGGGATGGTCAATTTCTGTGGCCATTTCAGCCCCGGTTTGACTAACGTCACGAAATCACTTCGAGAACTGACGAAAGCTGGTGCGTCATGGCAGTGGGGACCTGAACAGGAAACAAGCCTTCAGGGACACTAAAGCAGCCCTCTCGGCAGACACCACGCTGTCGTATTTCGGCCAGGCATGGCCCACAAACATCGCTGTAGACACCAGTCCCTACGGCCTAGGCGCTGTGCTCACCCAACAGCAACGCAACAAAGAATGGGCCCCCGTAGCCTACGCAAGCCGGACGGAAACCGAGCAGCGCTACTCACAGATTGAAAAGGAGGCAATAGCCATCCATTGGGCCTGTCGGCACTTTCATTTCTACATATATGGCCACCAATTCACAGTGTCCACCGACCACAAGCCTCTCATCCCCTCTTCCAAGGGTCCGCCTCAAAGCCCCCTCAGAGGATAGAAAAATGGATACCCCAACTGCAAGGCTATGATTACCGGGTAGACTACAAACCTGGTTCATCCAACCCCACAGTCTACCTCTCGAGACACCCGAGGGCAGCGATCAAAGCAGAAGAGGACGAAGCTGAGGAAACCGAGGAATACGTCCGTCTCGTAGCCGAACAATCCCGGCCGATGCCCATGAAGATGTAAATGCTGGTAGAAGCCACAAGGAACGATGAATGTCTGCAGCTAGCCGTCGCAGCAGTCCAACAAATGACTGGCGACCCATCCAGACCAGCATGGCTAGGCGGACGGTCCCGGCGAAAGACATCCTGGAGTCACTGATGAGAGTCAAGGAAGAGCTGTCCACCGACAGTAGCGGATACCTTCTGAGGGGTCGAAGGCTAGTCCTTCCATCGAGCCTAACACAGCAGGCAGTGGACCTTGCACACCGAGGGCACCAAGGCTTGGTAAAAACAAAAAGTAGGCTAAGATCAAAAGTGTGGTTCCCAGGAATGGATCCGATCGTGGAACAGGTCGTCAAGACGTGCCAATGGTGCCAAGTATCAGGCCAGATAAAGCGACCTGCTCCTATCATCACCGAAGCCAACCCACAACATCCCTGGGAGTGCCTCAGCATGGACTTTGGACATTTGCCTGATGGACGCTACGCCCTGCTAGTCCTAGACCATTACACCAAATATCCGGAGATTGAAATTGTGGGAAGCCAAATGGCAGGCGAAGTGATCACCAAGGTGGAAAAGATCCATACATGGGATCTTTGAGATAGTCAAGACGGACAACGGCCCACCCTTTCAGGGACAAGAATTTGCGGACTACCTCGCGTCCTGGGGCATCCGCCATTATCGGAAAGTGACACTGCATTGGCCCCAAGCAAATGGGGAAGTTGAGCGGTTTATGCGTACCTTAACAAGGTCATCTGCATTTCTCATGCCGAGGAGGCGCCCCTGGAAGGAGCGATATACAGCTTTCTGAGGGAATACAGTCTGACGCCCCATCTCACAACGGAGCGAGCACCGGGACCTGCCAGCATGGACCGGGTTGTAAGAGACACGATCCCCCATCACCCGGCATGGGTCCCTTCCCCCATTAAAGGGTTCGAGTCCTAGCGTAAAGAACCACCACAAACGTCTGGGCCAGCGCTAACACAAAGGCGAAAGCGTCAAACATCCATGCAGGAGACAAGGTGTACGTCATGGACAGGCATCCGGGGAGTAAATTCCACCTCCTGTTTGAGCATCTCCAGGGACAGTAGCTCGCAGAAGAGGCACAATGGTCACCGCCCGGAAAGGCACAGGAGAACTTACACGGAATGTGTCCTTCTTCAAAAAAGTACATGTTGGGACCCCCAGTCTCACAGTGAGAGATAGTGGAGATGCAAGTCCAAGCCGGAGAGCATCGGGAGTAGGTGACCTTGGTGCGAGAGTGCTACCAGAGACAGCCCCGAGCACACCAGGCCTAGAGTCTCCGTCTCCAAAAAGAAGTCTGGAGAGTGAACTATCCTGCTCCCCGCCGGAGTCTCCCGGTGGACGCACCAACAGAGAAGAAACTCCGTCTCCGGACCATCCGGAGACAATCGTTCACAGTACCGCCTGAGAAGCAATCCTGTGCAGCTGTAAGAAGTTAAATATTTGTTGGGTTACGTAATATACCACTGCACTGCCAATGGGCACGTGGCCCATCCATGAAATTCCCACAGCCTACCCGCATGAGTAGCATGCTTCTCTATGCCCACTGGCAAGAGCATGGGAGGTAGACAGGTTGTGAGGTGGGGTCTTTCCCAACTCTCTTCAGGTGGATGAGGAGATATGTTGTCACGGCGACTAAGTGTGCACATATAGCCTGATTCATCAAAGACCCGTTTTGCGAGTCCATAATAGCAATTCATAAGGAATCGCTATCACAGACTCGCAAAACGGGATTCATGTAGGAATCGCAAAATAAAATGCGATTCCTACATATTCCTTATTTGCGATTAGCAAATTGCTAATCGCAAATAAGGAATAACTCCCCATTCATTCCTATGGGCCAAAAGGCCCATAGGAATGAATGGGGAGTATTCCTTATTTGCGATTAGCAATTTGCTAATCGCAAATAAGATAGCGATTTAAAGGGTGCCAGGGATGTCCAAAGGACACCCTGTAGCACCCCTTAAATGCCAATTTGAACAGGTGTTGCACACACACATGTCCAAAGGACATGTGTGTGTGCAACATTCAACTTAGAAAAATGCTTTTAAAAGCATTTTTCTAAGTTTTCGCTATTTACCACGAGGTTTGACCTCGCGGTAAATAGCGGGCCGAAATTGCGAATTCGCTATTTAAAAATGGATGATGAATTGCATTTAAGGAATCTCAAATAGAGATTCCTTAAATGTAATTCGTCGCAAAATAGCGAAATCGCTATTACTGATTTTTGCATTTGGGATGATGAATCCCAAATGCAAAAATCACACTCGCAAAGGGCCAGATTCTCAGAATCTGGCCCTTTGCGAGCGCAATTCAGCTTGATGAATCAGGCTGATAGTACCATACATGCCAATATACCCGATGTAGACAGGATACTGTAGATTTTTTTAATCACAACATGGCTTTTATTTTAGCTGTCTCCCACCTGAAATTGCATTTGCTTCAATGTATACCGGCAAAGTTAACTCTCCCAATATTGTTTTCAAATGTTCCCTCTTTAATGTTTCAAAATGTTGGCATGTGTGTAGCACACAGTGTCCTGAACCAGGTGAGTTGGAAGTAATGCCTGGAGCCTGGGGTCCCTACGGTCTGTAACTCATGGCTGGCGATAGGATAGTGAGGGTGTACTCGAGGTCTGGTGGTCCTGAAAAGGAGTGGTACGTTCAGTATGTAAAAAGCATGTCTGTTCCAGATCCCACAGTCCAGAGGGGACTTCATGTGATCACAATGCTCCAGGTTTCACCACAGCTGAAAGCTGTTCTTTGATTCTCAACACTTGGCCTGCTCTCAGAAAAGGGTCGTGTGCATACCTTGCCAAGCTATAAGCAATAAAGTGAGCCCATAAATCAGTGTGATGAATTCCACTACAAGCACTGGAGAGGAGTATTTAAGAGGAAGTGCAAAGCTCGGGCTGGCTGTACTCACTGGACACATGATTGGCAGGACAGTGAGCAAAGACGGCCAAGGCAGCACCGGCAGCACAGGTAGGAGGACGCCCGTCCGCATGGGTGCCCAATGCACATGTCCATATCTGCCCGTGGGGTGGTGTAGTTGGGCATAGAAGGGAAGACAAGCGCCCCTGGTAGGATGGACCCCCATGGAAGGTCTTTGCTGTGCGCCACTCGCCCAAAGAGAGATTGTGACTACAGTGGCATGTTTTTCCCATGTGGTTCTCAAGGTTGGCCTGTGGATTGGCAGTAACAGACACTGATCACAGTACAAATTGACACATGTGTAACCAGCCCTTTATCGCTGTGACTGCACACATTCCCGCTAGGTAATCTGGTCCTGTGCCAGGCTGAAACTATGCCAACACCTCGACTTAGTTATTTTCTTCAAAGGCTGGGTCCTTCTGGCTCACCCACCTGCCTTGCCGCGTCTGAGGGAAGATCAGTGTTTGCAGGTCCCACCGCACAGTCGGAGCTGTGGGACTTGATGGCTCTGCGGGTGAGGTCCCAGTGGGACTCTACTGGCGGATGCCTCCGTGCGCTCAGGCTGAGGAGCCCATTCTCGAAGTTCTGAGTTCCAGACCCACTCAGACTTGGAGGAGGTAATGGTGCCACCACCAGGCTCTTCCACTGTCGTGAGTGAGGCTGGAACTGGCTTTCTGGTCGTATGCGGGGTCCTTGACCTGTAGGACATCTCTTTTCATTGCTGTCATGGTCGTGAGTTATATATAGGTCTCCCAGGTCTTGAAGTGAAAGCCGCAAGCCCCCTGAGTCCAGTCAGGGGAATCACAGCCTCTCTCTTCCCTTTGGGGAAGCAGGGTGGCAGCTCTGATGTCCAAAAGAAGAGGAGATCTAGAAAGACACCAGAGATAGATCCTGTGTCCTCCTGCATGGAAACAGAAAAAAGACGACTTTGGTACCTTCTGCTATATTTGAACAGGAGAGATGTTGTTGCTATGGAGACCTCAGTACTGTCTTCTGAATGGAAATAGAGTGTTCTGGATGTGAACAGAGCCTGGGCGTGAAGAGTACCTCTTACTTCATGGGGACAGAAGCGGGAGACGTTGGCGCCTTCTCCTGTATTTGAACAGAAGTGAGACTTTGGTTCCTTCTCCTGGATAGAAATGGAAGTGAGGGCTGGGGTACCTTCTCCCGGATGGGAATTGAAGTGAGAAACGTGGGTGCCTTCTGGAATGCCAGAGAAGGCTCTTTGAACCCAAGGTACTGCGTTCTCCTCGATGGGAACATAAGGGAGTGCCTTTAGTACTTTCTCTCTGAAGGGAACAGTCGAGAGAGACTTTGGGAGCCGGTATGGAGAATCTGGAGGCTGCGGGGCCCCCATACATAGCTGAAGAGATTCATAGGATGGAAACTCCACACAAAGCCCACGTGTAGGATTGCAGCTCCCCACAAACGAACTGGGCCTCATCGACTTTTAAGACACCCTTTGATCCCAGTGACTTAAACTGAAAACGATAACATTATTTTATACCGCATGTTACCATGTCAGCGTCTCTGATCACCTCTGAGACGATTTAGGCTTCCTAACTAGTCTCAAAGGTTAAAATGCCCCCACAATGAGGCTGGAATGTCAAATCCAGGACTAGTATTAGCCCCAAGCACGGTGTATGTACACCTTCCCTGGAACATTGGCGGGCTTTCGGCTGAGGACTGGAGGTCTCCCCAAAAACAGCCCAGCTCACTTCTTCCATCCATGGTTATCTCTCACTGGTCACAGGTGCGGTCTTTCTGATAGCGGACCCATGCCCTCTCCTAACCCGGCTCTAACTGCGGGTGGCGTCTGAGATTTCTACAATAAACCCGGAGACAGTAAGGGAACAATTGAGGTCTGGAGGCCATGAAAGAGTCTTAAACGCAGCACCCAGAACTGCGTCTGTAGCATGTGTCCGAGAGGGGCACATTGCACCACACAGGTGACATTTATTTTTATATTCCCATCAACTTCAATGCTGTCGGAAAAAAGGCCCTTGTTGTGCTAGACCACATACGTTCAATGCTACTGAGCAGGTTTGCACTAATGGCATGCACTTTTGCACCAGGATTCCTTTCCTCTGCCCTGGTACAGATTCTGCACTCTTCCCTCAGTGCAAATGTAATTTTTGCTCATATGAGTCAGGACAAGCAACAGTGTAAAAGTGCCAGGCACCGATGCACTTCGCTGTGTACACCTGCTCACACGGCCCTGTCAGCGATGCAATGACCCAATAAATCAGAGTGAAAGATTCCAGCCATAAGCACTGGACAGTATTTAAGGGGCAGTGCAAAGCTCAGGCTGGTTTTCAAAGTGGACTCCTCCTTGAAGGGACGGTGCAGCGAAGCCTTCCTCTAGCAGCGCGTGCAGCACAGGTACGAGAGCTCCAGACGCCATTTTACATGACGGGCGCGTGCCCACCTGCCTTCCCGTCGGGAGGTGGGCACATTCGGGAACAGCGACCCCCTGATCCGCGCGCGCTCGTGGCGTCGAGGGTCTCACCTCTGCACCGGTCGCCACAGATCTCCGACAGGCAGGGCTCGAAAATATTGTCGATCCCACTGCAAGATTTTCCTGATTGATCTAAAGGCCGTGAGGTCAACAGGGATCGAATTCATAATCGCCTTTTAATGTAACGGTTGTTTTTATGGTTTCCGTGCTTACCAATAGTTAAAGTCAGCCTCAAATTATGACGTTAATCGGAATTACACTGTGAAATTTGCATTATGTAAATGAACGTCTGTACACTGATGACAGTGGAAACTTGGCATTCTTTTTATATTTATTCATGCTGCTTAAATTGGCCACAGTGAATATTTATAGCATGTTTGTGGGGCTCGGCTGTCTTTACAAGATGCCATTGAAGAGCCAGTGATTATGGTTTAAGTACACCTGAAATAAGAAATGTGTTTTTTTAACATTGCTAATAACTTTGGTGCAATTTGTTGAACCAGGAAAAAAATTGGCAGTCCATGTATCCAGAGTAATTTCTTTATGTTACACTTCATACACATTGGTAAAGGGGGGATAAAGGAATTTGTAGTGATTAAACATGAATTTTCTATTTTAAGTCCCATACGAGCAGAGTTCCACTCAGAATTGTCCTGGTATAGGTCTGACCTACAGACGGTTTAAACTATTGTTCAAGATATATTGTATCTAATATAATAAATATATACATTGAGTGGGCTTTGGGTTAACCCCTTCCAGTTGACTGGATGGCTTCTTGACAATATCATGTCCATGCATCTTATGCCTTTCCTCCCTAGTCTTTACTTGCCCCGGGATTGCAGCATTTTTTTTACCATGATTTGACTGAATGCTTGTGTCCTTCTACTGCTTGCTTAAGAGAACTACTTTTGTTTTTAGCACTCCATGTTTATTTTATTTTATTGCTCTCTACCTCATATGCATCTCCCACACTCAAACCACCGCCTGTTGCCTGTCACTATTTCTCCCTCCCTCCGCAGCTCTTTCATTGTTTTCCAATCACTCCCCATCAAGATTCTTTTTAAACCCCTCCCTGTTCACCCCACCCCAGCTCCCTATTGTCCTAGGGCCCGATTCACAGAACTAACTTAAGACAGAATCCTAAACTTACTACTTTTTTGGTATTCACAGAATGCACTTACTACTTTTGGCATTCACAGAATGAACTTACTACTTTTGGCATTCACAGAAGTTAGGATTTTGTCTTAAGTGTGTCTTAAGTCTGTCTTAAGTTTGTCTTAAGACAAACTTAAGACAAAATCCTAACTTCTGTGAATACCAAAAGTAGTAAGTTCATTCTGTGAATACCAAAATAGTAGTAAGTTTAAGATTGAGTCTTAAGTTCATTCTGTGAATCGGGCCCATAGTCACGTTCTTTTTTTACGATTTTTTGGAGAGGATGCTGGAGCTGCAATTTGCTGCTGGACCTCTCCTTTCACAAGAAGAGTTTCATGGACATTTTAGTAATTTGTTTTTATTTAGCACTCCAAGAGAAGTCCAACATCTTGGAAAGGTAAATAAAACAAGCAGTTGCAATATAATAGGTCTCGCATTTACGAGAGTTTGAGCTATTTGTTTCCAAGCACCCCATGCCGTGCTTTCATGTTAATAGAGGCCACACCCCTTTTTTTAGACAAGCGGCGTTTAAAGAAAGGGGCGCAGCCGCAATTGAAGTGAAAACGTGAAATGGGGTGCTTTAACCAGAAAGGCGTTGATTGAAAACAAATGCTTTTTTGGGGGGGTAAAAGTGCCACCAAACAGCGCTTTCATTTTAATGGTGGCCACGCCTCTTTCATTAGACGCGGCTCGTCTAAAGAAAGGGGTGTGGTCTCTATTAACATGCATGCCGAGTGGATGAAGAACAGCCGCCTGAAACTGAACTCAGACAAGACGGAAGTCCTCATCCTGGGGTCATCGCCCTCCGCCTGGGACGACTCCTGGTGGCCCCCTGCCCTGGGCACCACTCCCAAGCCAATGGACCACGCACAAAACCTGGGCTTCATCCTGGACTCCTCCCTCTCGATGACCAGACAAGTCACTGCCATCTCATCATCGTGATTCAACACCCTGTGCATGCTCCGAAAGATCTTCCGATGGATCCCCACCGAAACCAGGAAGACGGTCACCCAGACACTCGTCTACAGCCGACTGTACTACGGAAACACCCTCTACGCCGGAACCACAGCCAAACTTCAGAAAAGACTCCAACGCATCCAGAACGCCTCCGCACAACTCGTCCTGGACATCCCCCGACACAGCCACATCTCCGGCCACCTGAGAGACCTGCACTGGCTCCCAGTCAGCAAGAGGATCACGTTCAGACTCCTCACCCACACACACAAGGCTCTCCACGACCAAGGCCCCAAGTACCTCAACAATCGCCTGTCCTTCTACACGCCCACCCGCCAGCTACGGTCGACCAGCCTCGCCCTCGCCGCCGTTCCACGCATCCGCAGAGCCACCGCCGGAGGAAGATCCTTCTCCTACCTGGCAGCCAAGACGTGGAACTCCCTTCCCATCCACCTTCGGCTAACCCAGGACCATCTCTCCTTCAGGAAGCAACTCAAGACCTGGCTTTTCGAGCAGTAACGGACCCCTCTACCCCCAGCGCCTTGAAACCCATTCAGGTGAGTAGCACACTGTACAAATGTCATGATTGATTGATTGATTGAAGCGTGGCATTGGGCGCGTGGAAACAACCCTAAAAAAAGTGAAGATTTATTTTTTTTAACATCCGCCTGCATTCGGCGCTGCAAATAAACTAATGGGGCAGCCGCCATTGTGGAGTGCCATGCCATAAAAAATAAAGCATTAGGTGCAAGCGTGTACTGCTTGCAACAGAAGGCAGGTGAAAACAATTTAAACAAAATAGTGCTCGGTGGCTGTAATTAAAGCCTACTGAGTAACAACACATGTAGGAGGGTCAGTCCTTATGGGAGGTTACAAAATGAGACAAGGCAGTACTAAAAAAGGATGTAGCCTTACGGCTTGAGCGGTCGACCTCTAAGCTGAGGAACCAGGTTCAAGTCTCGGCAACAACGCTCAACATTCTTTGATTTTTGGCAAATCACTTAGTCTCCCTGTGCCTAACAAAAATGAATGTGTCCATATGTAATGAAACTGGTGTCTCGGGTCAAGTTCGTGCAATATAAAAGTAAAAAAAAAAGGAGAGACTCCTAAGCCTATTGACCAATGAAGAGCCGGTGTTTACAAAGGACAATGACACACGTCAATAAAAAATATGGGCGGAGAGTGGGCAGAGCTTCAAATCCATACCTGAATACAGCATGACTTGCAGAGTAGTGCATGCGCTGCCCAGGCTCGACCTAAAATGGCTGCTGCATCATGGTTCAGCATCACCAAACAAGCATTTTTATTTTATTTTTGCCAAAGCAGCACAGCATTTGAAAAAAGCACTGGCAAAGCCAATAGGTCTGAATACATTTTAAAAGGTGAGACAGATTGGCTTTCCCAATACAAGTTATTATTTTGTATAAAGCCACTCAGTAGTTTTTAATATATTTGTTGCATTAGCTTCAAAGGGTTAAGATTTTCTAGTTGTGAACAGTTAGATTCGGGAAGGGTTTAAGAACTGTCAGTTGGAGAATTTATTTTAAATGTAAAAAAAAAATACTGAATAACTGATGTTCCCATCATGCATGGGGTTCATAAGTATTTCAAAAGGTGCTGTAATCTGATTGACTCACCTATTGAAAATTTTGCTCCAGTCGGCACTAGATGATCTGAGCAGTTCCAGAGCCCACACGGTGGAAGAAATCTTCTGGGTAGCAATTGAACTCCACCTTAACTCCAGGCAGTCAGGGGACATTGTAAAAAAGTGCAAAAGGCCTTGAGTTGTACAACAAAGATTTAATCTTCACTATGTAACCAAGAATCTGTTCGTTAACAGCAAAAAAAATGCAAAACGCACAAAAAATTGGCAATCTGCAGTGTGTTCTGGGAACATAAAGACTGGAGCATGCCATGACAAGAAGGCATGTTCTGTGCCCATGACCTGCACCCTGCACCCAGGTTCCACCGGCCTTCCACTGGTGTATCTTCCTTTGACCATGTGCCATAATATATCATTAGATACAAGCATTTGCAATGCAATATGTCTAGCATTTGTTAGAGTTGGAGTTATTTGCATTATAAATGTCAATGTTTTTTACTTAGCCATGTTGCAGGGTTCAGTACCATATGTGGCCAAAAAAGGTCCCACTGGACCTCTTTTAGTCACATATGGTACTGCACTTTGCAGAAGATATGGTAAATCCACCTTACCCATAATGCATTGCATGCAAGACAGTACCACAAGTAAATTCAAATAGCTATGTTCATATATACAATTAGTAGCTTTGAAATGTGACAAAATAACTATAATATTAATTCAAGATTAGGTTGTACTCTGTGTGGAGTTGATGAAGGGAAATTTATAGAGAGTCACATATGAATGTGAGATGTGCTAGTGAGTAAAGTAACCACTTCCAGCCTTGCTTAGGATCGAGTGTGTGATCTGCCTGAAGCCTTTTAAGAAAATTTTGCTCCGAGACTATAATGAAAACCTAGGGAATAACAACACATGTAACAGGGGGTGTACTTATGGGATGTTAAGTTAAAAGAAGAGACAAAGGTACTAAGAAGGCACTACTAAGCCTGTTTGGCCAATGAAGAGACACCATTACAAAGGACAGGGACAGGAACCAACTAAAAAGATTGGCAGAAAGGGGGCGGAGCTTTATGCCCATATCGTGAATAAAGCATATCTCGAAGAGACAGCACAAGCGCTGCCTAGACGAGACCTAAAAACACTTACAATCTTTGTGAAAGAGAAGTTATGGTATCAGTATATAACCAAGACTGTAAACAAATCCGTACCAAACGCTACTTGGTCTTTGAACACCTACCTCTTGTCTACAATACCACGACTGTAAGAGGAGCACCGAGAGGAAAGTGAGTAAGTTAGAAGGCAGAAACCAGTCACAGTGGCTTCTTGTCGGGGCTTTCGATCATGCCAATCTCCATTCTCTTGTCTCCCACTTGTACCACAGATAAACAACAGTGTGACTTAACCAAGAAATAGGTATACTTCCAATTATATAAGGAGAGCTTCAGTTTCTCTTACCTGCCTTTGTAGTTGTGGATGTGGTAACAAACACTGGGGAAAACCAGGACTCCAACTCAAAATCTACAAAGATCGCAGAGCCAAGATGACAAAGAGCTGCTGTTGTATAGTGTTTTAGGACCCAAGTGAAATTTTCCTGATTCATACCCTTATATAGGTCTAATTCACATTGCCCTTATAAAAGCATAGAAATCTTGACCATATTTAGACATAGCCCATGCAGTCCAATTACAGGCATGGATACTTCCACAAGTTCCAAAAAGCCACAACGATTTCTTAGAAAACTCGGCTTCAGCAGTCAGGGACATCCCCTTGCTTGAATATTGATTTGTCCTCGAAATCATTGAGTTTTCAAAGAACTACCATTCCTCGGAGTTCTTTGATGACGTTATTATATCCGACTTTACGTCAAACCAGGCACCTTCAAGGTATAAATATGCCTTCACTTGCCCTAGCAAACACACAGTGGTTTGGAGCAGTTCGACTATCTACTTGCCCAACGCAGCTCACTTCAGCAAGTGCCGAAGGAAGCCGACCCTCCAGCTGACGCACTGACAGAGAGGCTGCCTTTCTCTTGCTGAGAATCCAGCTCCAGTGTTTCCAAGCTCCCCTTGCGGGATGCTGGGAAATCGAGTAGCAAGACAGAGATACCAGACCTCCTTCATTCTAAACCAAGGTACGGAGCTGATTAGACCCTAAGAGAAACTCTTGGATAGATTCTTGGCAAAGGAACTAAAACCTATGCTACACCATACTTACTTCTTCCCTCGTACTAGACTTAGGTTAGGTACATTGGGGTAGGCGTATTTTAGAAGCACCAGTTGAGTATTTTTAGTCTTTTTGTTATTTATGTATACATGTTATGGCTTAGAAACCATACCATGCTTTTACAGTATTATTTTATAATACTCTTCTTGCTGTACGCATTGTACTTTACAGCCAGTATTACGATTGTAGCAGTTCATTTCTTTTGCATGAGAAGGAGTAGTTTATTTTCTGTAACTCCAGTTCTGTAGTAGGGGTATCTCTGTTATAGTCATAATCTAGTGAATAGTCCCGCCCATGTGCGTGGACCCCGGAGCAATCAAAAATAATCTCTTAAAGTGTCGAAAAAAATGCAGAACTGCACAGACACTTAAGAGAGAATTTAAAGACATATAATGCAGCCTATAACAGGCTACACTGTCCAGTACTTCAGCTAGAAATTCCACCAAAAATCCACAAAACAGCAAAGCCTGTCCAGATTTCCCTTGCCTTCAGCACAAACCCCTCTGGATGATAGAGAGGAAGACATGGACAGACAAGCCCTATAGGCTGCCATTATGTGGCTCAGAATAGGATACTGTGCCTTTAAGAGAACTTTCCAGAACTTCACAGTATCCCAGAATGCCCTGCAGGTCTCTCTTACTTTCAGTTCTTTTTGAAGGCATAACACGCCAGACCTGTACCATTCCTTACATGAATATCTGTCTCCACCGGGGAGGAGGGCGGGCGCTTATGACTATAACAGAGATACCCCTACTACAGAACTGGAGTTACAGAAAAGAAACTACTCCTTCTGTAGTAGGGGATCTCTGTGTATAGTCATAATCTAGTGAATAGAATGGCAAGCCCATCCCCACACCAAAGCGGCGGTGGAGAAAAGAAACCAACACCACTATTGTGAGAACAAATTCCGCAGCAAAGCCTGTCCAACCTGAACATCCGCCCTGGCATCAGTGTCCAGACAGTAATGCTTAGCAAAGGTATGAACCGACTTCCAAGTGGCGGCCTTGCAAATTTCTGCAATCGGCACATTACGGAGCAAGGCTGTCGTGGCAGCTTTGCCCCTGGTGGAATGAGCCTTAGGCTTACCTCCTAAGGTCTTATTAGCTTTCTGGTAACATAGTTGTATGCAGGACACAATCCACCTAGAGATGGATTGCTTAGAGGTCGCAAGACCCGCCCTGACCGATCCATAATTGATAAACAATAGGTCAGACCTACGAATACCTTTGGTCTTATCCAGATAAAATTTCAACACCCTCCTAACATCCAGGGAATGTAAAGACCTTTCCGCTGGAGATGAAGGATTCTGAAAAAATGTAGGCAAAGTTATAGTTTGGTTGACATGAAAGTCAGAAATAACCTTGGGAAGAAATTTAGGGTGAGTACGCATAACGCCCTTAGCAGCATGAAATACAGTATAAGGTTTATTACAACACGTCGCCTGAATTTCACTCACCCTGCGGGCCGACGTAATGGCCACGAGAAACGCCGCCTTCCAGGACAGGTGGTGCAACGAAGCCTTATGAATGGGTTCAAAAGGCTCCTTCATCAAACTGGACAGCACCACATTCAATTCCCATGAAGGCGAAGGAAGCCTGACAGGAGGGAACACTTTCTTCAAGCCTTCAAAAAAGTCTTTGATCACAGGGATCTGGAAGAAGGAAGTCTGTGAAGGGCTTTTCCTGTAGTCAGTCAATGCAGCAAGATGAACCTTAATGGAATGAACATTAAGGCCAGACCGCGCACAAATGCAGAAGGTAAGGAAGGATGACATCTTCCTTGCACGTCGTTGGGTCAAAGTTCCTGGACACACACCAGATACAAAACCTCTTCCACTTGTAAGCATAGGACGTTCGAGTGGAAGGTCTCTTAGACTCCTTCAGTATGTCCATGCAATCTTCGGGCAGATTTAAATGGCCATATTGCACTATCTCAGGAGCCATGCCGCCAAACTCAAGGACGAGAGGTTGGGGTGCAACATCTGCCCCCCGAACTTCGTGAGAAGGTCCGGCCTGCACGGCAACCGTATGTGTGGAAGGAGGGACCGGTGTAGAAGGTCCGTGAACCACCACTGTCTGGGCCATTCCGGGGCAATCAGGATCATCCGTGCCATGGACCGGGACAGCTTGATGAGCACCGCTGGAATCAGGGGAATGGGCGGAAAAGCGTAAACACAGTTGTTGGACCAGTTGATCCAGAGAGCATTCCCCAGCGCCCCTTGCTGGTAGTACCTGGAGGCGAAGTCTCGGCATTTGCTGTTTTCGGCGGTGGCGAACAGATCTACGTCTGGAGTCCCCCACCTTTCGAAGACTTCTCCTAGTACGTCGTCGTTTATGACCAATTCGTGGTTTTCCTGAATCAGTCTGCTCAGTGCGTCCGCCTGAACATTCTGCACACCTGGCAGAGGGGCAGCCGTTATCGTCAATCCTCTGGCCAGAAGCCAGCGCCAGATCGTCTGCGCCTCCCGTGACAGGGTGCGCGATCTCGACCCCCCCTGCTTGTTGAGGTAATACATCGTGGTCGTATTGTCCATCTGTACAAGTAGAGAGTTGGTCCGGAAGGACGGATGAAAGGCCTTCAGTGCCAAGTGAACAGCTCTGAGTTCCAGGAAATTGATGTGATACGTGGACTCTGTCTGAGACCACGTGCCTTGGATCTGTAAGTCTCCCGAATGCGCTTCCCAGCCTTGGAGAGAAGCATCCATCACGATAGTCTGAGTAGGAATGTCCTTGTGGAAGGGAACCCCTCTGAGGAGATTCTCCGCTGAACACCACCACTTCAGAGACTGAAGAGCATGCAGAGACAGTCGTATCCTGTCGTCCCAAGATCCTCTCCTCTGGTCCCATTGGTCCTCCAAGCACTCCTGCAGAGGTCTCATGTGTAGTCGTGCATGAGGAGTGAGGAAGATACAAGAGGCCATCGACCCCAGTAGAGAAGACACCGTCCTCACTGTTGTAGATGGAGCGGTTATAAGAGCCTGAGCCTTCCAAAGGATCGATCGCCGTCGCTCCTCCGAAGGAGACACGCTTGCTGACAGCGTATTGATGGTGGCTCCCAAGTATTGAATGCTTTGGACCGGGATCGGGACAGACTTGGACATGTTGATGTGCAACCCCTAACTTGTTCAAGAGAACGCACGTCTTCTGGAAGTCTGCTTGAGCTTCCGAGAAGGAGAAGGCCTTGATCAACCAGTCATCCAGGTACGGGTAGAGAAACACCTTGTTCATCCTGAGGTGTGCCGCTACCACTGCCATGCACTTCGAGAATGTCCTGGGCGCAGATTTCAGCCCGAAAGGCAGCACTGTGTATTGGTAATGGTTGGTGCCGACTTGAAATCGCAGAAACTTCCTGTGTCTGTACGCGATGGGCACGTGGAAGTACGCATCCTGTAGGTCTATGGCACAAAGCCAGTCCCCCTGTTGCAGCTGAGGATAAATCTGATGCAACGACAGCATGCAAAACTTTTCTCTGCGAATCCACTTGTTTGCCCGCCGCAAGTCCAGAATGGGCCTGAACTTGTTCTTGTCCTTCTTGCGAACCAGAAAGAACCGGGAGTACAGACCTCTTCCTCTTTGAGACAGAGGTACGTCTTCTATCGCCCTTTTCCTTAACAGGATATCGGCCTCCGCCTGGAGCTCGCGCAGTTGATACTGCGAGCTGACCAGAGGGATCGCTGGAGGAGGGCTGATGAATCGAAGACTGTATCCATTGCAAACAATATTCAGCACCCACTTGTCCTGAGTAATATTTCTCCACTCTGCCAGAAAGAATTGAACGCTTCCCCCCACCGGAGCGGGTAACGGATGACGGGGAAGTAACCGCTCAGGGTCGAGACCCGGCCGGGCCCTTGTTCGCGGTAGAGGACTGCTGTCCACCTCTACCCCTCTGGCGTTTCTGGAAGGGTCTTCGGAACTGCTGCTGTTGTTGCTGCTGCTGTTGTCCCGAAGACTGTCCTCTTCCTTTCCCTTGCGAGCCGAACCGCCGTTGGAACTGGCGGTAGGGTTTCTTGTCTTTGGGCTTCTCCAAGCCCACAGCCGTCAAGGTTTCCGCCTCGGCCTTCATCCGGGCCATTTCGTCATCTGCGTGTTTACCGAAGAGCGTGTCCCCGGAAAACGGCAGATCGGCCACTCGCTGTTGCGCCTCAGGCTTGAGCGACATAAGCCTGAGCCACGCATGGCGGTGTTGGTTGATACCCTGGCAGTAGCCATGTGCAGCCAACAAGGAGATATCCGCCGCGGCACTGATGGCCTGGTTCGAGACCAGCAACCCCTCCTTGACGATTTCCATGAAGTCCTCCTTCCTGTCACGCGGCACAAGGTCCTCGAACTGCTCCATGGAATCCCAAAGCGCACGGTCATATCGTCCCAGTAATGCCGAGTCGCTGGAAGCCTTCATCGTGGTGGAAGAAGTCCCACATGCCTTCCTTCCGGCCGAATCAATCCAGCGGCTCTCCTTATCCGGAGGCACGGTGGAGGACGGGGAGGTAGAATGTTGCTTCCTGGCCGCCTTCACTATCACTGAGTCGGGCACTGGGTCCATCCTCAAGAAGGCCGGGTCCGAGTCCGGTGCCCTGTATTACTTCAAAAGTCTGGACGGGGCATGTTTATGCGGTTGTCAGAAACAAATCACTTCTTGTTTATTCGGAAAGATTTTAGTAACCCCTGAGCTAGCTGGCAATCACAATTAAGTCTAATATATTCGATAGAGACCTAGATCTAGTCGACATAAGTCCTACATCAAATCTATAGGATATATTATTCCAATGCGCAGAGCCTATTGGGAATATAGGAACTACACTACACTGCAAAAGGTAAATATCTTCCTCTGAGGCAAAGGAGGACCTGAGAGGAACCGGAAGGAAAAACAAAATGAAGGTGCAGGAACGTGAGGCCGGGTGCGAAATAGAGTCACAACAACTTTGAAACATTGAGAGCCAAGGATTTCCTGTGTTGATTGCTTCGGATACTGTCTGTATAAACCGGGAATGAGCACCCATCACCCAGAAACTGGCTGCCAGTCAGTCAAGATTGGGACACACCCCCAGGTGTCATCCATTGGTGTACCAAAGCAGCTTCCATAGCCAATGAGGGTTTGTAAAGCAAAACTGTAGGGTAAACGTTCGGCCCTTGATGTGATCACTGATTTACTCCTAGAAGCTTTTGTGACTGATGACCAGTATGCATGAGAAAAGGTTCCTTATTCTAAAGAGCAATAATGCTAATGAAAAACATTGAAATTCCTCGAAAAAACATGTTGAAGAAACGTTATGTTTACGATGCAGCACCCAAAACTCTCAAAATTACTCCAGTGAAGGTGAGCAACACACTCATAACTCCCCACATAAGCACCACACATGACCTCACATATGTCAGAGCACACGGGGCATGGGCAACTTACTCATAACTCCCCACTAGAGCACCACGTGTGACCTCACTTATAGCAGAGTGCATGGGGCCTGGGCAACACACTCATACCTTCCCACCAGAACACCTTGTATGACCTCACATATATCAGAGCACACAGGGCAGGTTGTGTGATGGAACCACGCATGCGCTTACCACGCATGCAGATTCCACACATTCTCAACAGAGCAAGTCTTAACCACGAATATGCCTTTACCACGCATTCCTTTACAAGGAATTATGCGTTGTTAAGGCATGTATGGTAAATACATATCCGTGGTTAAGACTTGACAGGTAAGTCTTAAGCCCCTGACCCCTGCTCCCTGATTCCTAAAACTACCCCCTCCCTCCTGAAAAGCACCCCCCTCCCCCGAGCCCTAGAAACATCCCTTCCTCCAGTCCTACAAACTACCCATTAAGCCCAAAAAACTACACCCACCTCCCTCTGAGCCCTAAAAATTACCCTGCTCCCGCCTACTAACAAAAAACTACCCCAACCCCCCCCCGGCCCTAAAAAGTATTACGATCCTTGCCCCGCCCTGAGCCCTAAAACGGCCCCCCAAACCCCCACCCTGACAGCTAAAACTACCATCTCCATCCTAAAAAAACAATCCCCTTCCCCAACCCTGAAAACTACCCCCAGCCCTAAAAGCAGCACAATCCCCCAGCCCTGAAAACTACCTAGACTCCCCAGCCCTGAAAACTACCCTGACCCCCACCCCTGAAAACGACCCCAACCCCCCTAGCCCTGAAAGCTAGCTATCCCGAACCCGCCAGATCTGAAAAGTACCCAAGCCCCTCCAGCCCTGAAAACTAGCCCTACCCCCCAAAACCATACAAACTACCCCCCAAAACCCAGCCCCAGCACCAGTTACCTCACCGCGTTGAGTCCTCTCCTTTTCCTTCCTGCTGCTTGGTTGCTTTCTGCTTCTGCCAGCAAGTAGCTAGAAGCTTGACCGCGCACTGCCTTAACCACGCATATGCATAGTGTGTTATGCTACTGAAACTTGTATAGCGCGCCTACTCCTGTAGGTGTTAAGGCATATGCGTGGTTAATGCAAGCGTGGTAGAGCTTCCGTAGTCGGAACACACATGGCTGAGGCCGTGGTGTTCCGACTGTGTCCCCACAGGGTATGGACAACATATATGTAACTCCCCACCAGAGCACCACGCATAACTTCACGTATGTCAGAGCACACAGGGCATGGGCAACATACTCGCAACTCCCCTACCAAAGCACCACACGTAACCTCATGTATGTCATAGCACACATGGTATGGCCACCGTATTCATAACTCCCCTCCGGAGCACCATGAATGACTTCTTGTATGTCAGAGCACACAGGGCATGGGCAGCATACTCATAACTCCCCACTGGAGCACCACGCATGACCTCACGTATGTCAGAGCACACAGAGCATGGCTTCCAGTGTTTGCAGTGTTGGGCGAAGGCCCTGCTCATTTGCCCAAGCCCTGCACCTAGAATAGTCTGGTCAATGATGAACTGAGAACAGGGCTCAGAACTCCTTCATACTCATAGCATCTAACAAGGATATACATGGGTCATGCACAATGTCACAGGAAAAGTTATGGTTGCCGGTTGCACTCTTCGCCACAGCGGAAATTTTCAGTAACATTTTTAGGTTTTAAAAAAAAAAAAAAATGTATGCCCTGTTGTAGTTTCCTCCCGGCAACTGCCATTTATCCATTTCAAATGCAGGATTTGGCATAGGGCCATACATGGCATGATTTATTGCACTCAACTGGGATGCCCAGTAATAGCGTTTGATGTCCGGTAACGCAATACCCCCATCGTACCAGGGCAGCGTCAATTTCGCTAGGGCAATGCGAGGACGCCCGCCCCATACCAACTGCCTCTGTAGGCACTCTACCTCGCGGAAATAACTAGCAGGTACGAGATCAAGTGTATTTTGGAGGGCATATAGAAATCGAGGTAGGGACATCATCTTTAAAAGAGCTGCCCTCCCGACCGGGGACAACGGCAGGCCACCCCAGACCGCGACGTCGGACTTAAGCCAAAGAAGCGGAGGAAGCAAGTTACGTTCATATCGAATGGCAGGGCCGAGTGATATGAAAATCCCCAAATATTTAAAACCAATCTGCGATATCTGTATCGGGCAGATACGCGGCAAGGGGGGTACATCCCCAGTGAGAGCATAAACACTAGACTTAGCCCAATTGATCACTAGACCGAAGTTCTTTCCGAATGAACTAAGTACATCAAACACCACTCCCAGTGATTTCCAAGGGGAAGTGAGGTATAATAGAATATCATCTGCATATAGCGATATGCGGTCCTCAAAGTCGGGGGTCCACCTAATACCCTTAAGCGATGGTTCCCACCGCAACCAAGCAGCTATGGGTTCTAAAGCGAGCGCGAAGAGCAAAGGAGACAATGGGCACCCCTGTCACGTGCCCCTCCCGAGAACAAAGGACTCCGAGACCCTGCCGTTGACCACCACCTGGGCCAGCGGTTCCTCATAAAGGAGTTTAACCCAACCGATAAACCTTGGGCCAAAACCGAACTTCGCGAGAGCAGCCCACAAATATGGCCATTCCACAGTGTCAAAGGCCATCGTGGCATCCAAGGAGACCAAGATGGCCGGCTCACGCAACAACTCCGCTCTCGCCAGGACGCCATGAAGACGACGCAGGTTCAACGCGGTATTGCGGTGAGGAATAAACCCGGTCTGATCCGGGTGTATCAAGTCGCCGACCACCATTATCAGCCGATTCGCCAGTAGTTTTGCCAAGATTTTAGGTTCGGCATTTAAAAGTGATATTGGTCTGTAAGAAGCACATAGGTCCCGGGGTTTCCCTTCTTTATGGATCACAACAATGGACGCAAGTCTCTGGTCTCGGGGAAGGGACCCGACATCTTGCGACTCCAGAAACATCTCACGGAGATACGGCGCCATTTTATCCGGGCCCAACTTATACAGCTCAATGGGGATACCATTTGGGCCTGTAGCTTTTCCCGAGCGGATGGAGCGGATATGCGAGCGCTATTTCATCGTTGGAAAATTCCGCCTCCATAAGCTCTCTGTCAGAATCAGACAAGCAAGGCAATGCGATATCTCTAAGCAACAAATGCGAGTCCTCCTCCGGTCTGTCTGAGACTGGCGCGTACACCTTTTGGAAATGATGTGCGAAACCCTCCACTATCTCCACAGGATCCACAACTCGCGCTCCATCAGCTCTCTCTATCACAGGCACAACACGATTCAATCTTTCCTTTTTATCCAACCAGGCAATCAGCTTCCCCGCTTTATCGCCGACATCATACAGCCGCCCCTGCTGTTCACGACTCATGGCCTTGGCCGCATCAGTCACCAAGGCTCTATAATCAAACTGTTTGAGATTTAGAGCGTGTAGTTTATCCTGGTGGCACCAGACTCCAACTCACTCTCCAATTCAGTGATTTCAGCCTCTAGCCGTACTACCTCCTCATTCTTTCTTCTCTTTGCAACGACAGAGCTTGACCACGAATTACCGTCTTGAAGGCTTCCCATAGGGAAATGGAGGAGAATACCGACCCTACATTTTCGGTGAAATAATGATCAATAGACTTAACCACACCCGCCCGGGTTTTAGGATTACGAAGATGCCAGGGATTGATCGGGGCCACTCGACCCTCCGCTCCCAGCTGAATAACAATAGAGAGCCACAATGGGGAGTGGTCCGAAATATCCCTGGCTAGGTGTCTGACCTCCCTCACCAAGACGGCCTGCACTGCCGGGATAAGGACATAGTCAAGCCTAGCAAGGCTCCCGTGTGCACCAGAGGGAAAGTGTATTGAGCCTGTCCAGGGTGCATCAGCCTCCAACAATCCACCAGACCCAGTGTCTCCAGGAAGTTACCCAGCCAAGATTGCGATCTCACAAGATCCCTAGGGGGGCTGCGGTCCTCTCTACCACAGACAACAGAGTTGAAGTCTCCACCCACAACTAAAATACCCTCGGGGAGCCCCAGTACCACCCTCCCCAAATCAGCAAATGTCATAGTTTGTAGGCCTGGCGGAACATACACAGAGAGTATGGAAATCGTCTTCCCCTCCCATCTGCCCGTGATAGCAGCATATCGTCCCCTATCATCTAGGATAGTATCATCTACTTCTAAGGGGAGGGAGCTCCTGATCAGAACACCTGCCCCCCTCGACCCAGTAGTGAATCCCGAGTGGGCGACTAAACAATAACCTCGCCGATTCATTGCATGGCACGTGTTCCCTATCAAGTGTGTTTCCTGCAGCAACACTACATCAGGGGAAAGACGTTTCAAAAACTGTAGTACTATCCCCTGTTTTATCTAGTCCCCCAAACCATTAACATTCCAGCTTAGTACCCTCAACCCCCTACCCCCCATCCCAGGAATGAAAGCAGACTCCCCCCCCACAGTGAACCGGACACCAAAATCAAAATATGCAGTGATACATTGCCTCTAAACCAAACAAAAGAAAGCAAAGTCCCCCCCACCAACCCCCAAAGAAATTCCCTGAACATACCCCCCCACCCTGCACCCCTGCGTTAGACCAAAATGCCACCCCAACTTGCAGTGTGCCTGTTGCCCCAACATGAAACTAATCTACAAGAAGAAGAAGAACCCCGGAAGGAGGGAGAGTCCCGTCTCCCCTACCGCCTCTGGGTGTGAAGGATTGTATGTACAAACACAAAAAGTCATCTAACCACTGCTGCGAAGTCCGTATACTGCACGTGCCGGTCATTGCTCCCTACTCCTGTTCCAGCGGGCCACCTTCTGCGCCCCCCGAGTGCTCCCGGCGATCTCGATGTGTCGGCAGAGTGTCAAGCCAGTCACTAACGACCTCAGGCCGGTCAAAGAAGAGCATCCGTTCATGGTATTCGACGCGTAGTTGAGCAGGAAAGAGCATAGAATATTTCAATCCCATGTCTCTCAGTCTCCGTTTCACCCCCATGAATCCCATCCTCTGCTTCTGTACAGCTTGAGTGAAGTCTGGGTAGAAGCCAATTGCCGCATTCTCAAATTTTGTGGCGCCATTGGCCCGCGACGCCTGCAGGATAGCGTCTCTATCCCTAAAATTGAAGATTCTAGCTATTATGGGCCATGGCGGAGCGCCTGGTTTATGTTTCCCACCCGGAACTCTGTGGGCGCGTTCAACCGCAAAAAAGTTACTGAGGCCCTTGGGAGCCAGATGATTCAATATCAGGTCCTCCACGAGGAGATCAGTAGTCAACTCGGTGTATTTCTCCGGAACCCCGATGATATGAACGTTGTAGCGCCTTGCACGACTTTCGAAGTCTTCCAGCCGGCGGGCAAACAGATCGTTAGAGGATCGTAGATTGCGAACCTCTGTTTGGAGATCGGATATGTCGATCGTAAGGCTGGCGGTCTTGATATCTAAAGACTTGGCCCGTTCATTGGTCTTCACCAGGTTGGTCCTGATCAAGTTAACATCGATAGCCACCGTGTCGAGCTTTAGAGCCAATGTCTCATATTGCTGGCCCATGGATGTCTTCATGCTCGCAATGGCGCCCATGACGCCTCGTAAAGTCAACTCCTCCGTCGCTGAGGAGCCATCTCCGGTCTCATCCAAGGTCTTACCAACACCACTGGGGGATCCTTTAGGGCGAGTGTAGCGATCCATGATGTGTGATTGAATGGCGCCCCCTCGGTGCGTGACTTTGGTCGTCCGTTTCTCGCTTTCTGGCTTGCTCGCCATGTTGAGCGATGCGCCTTGGAGGGGCCTTTGAGACCCGGTATGAATGGCTCCTCACAAATCAGTCTTAGAAGAGTCTAGATACGAGACGCGGCGGGCAAGCGTACAGCCCAAAGTTAGACCATGGGCCACCGAAGTCAGGTGATGACTGGTTTTAGTAAAGAAGATCCAAAAACGAAACCGAAAGTACTTCACGGGTACAAGTCAACTTCCACTGGCCGTTGTTATTCAATTACTACCCGGGTATCTCGGGGACTCGAGTCCCAGGCTGTTCCTCGGTGTAGGCCGTCAACTTTCGGAGTGGAATAAGTCCGGTTCCCGGCATCCAAATCGATTCCTGAAAAGAGCTTTCATGTCAGCAGGGTCATGTCTTTAATAACCCGTCGTCTGCATCAGGATTAGTGACAGGATATATGCGGGAGGCGGCGAGGGTCTCAGGAGCCCAGTGCTCAAGCGACCATCTTGGATGCTCGCTAAGCTCCTCCCCCCACATTTTTAGGTTTTGTATTGTAACTATAGGGTCCCTCTAAACATTTGATCAACCGCTTCTCTCAACTGTTCAGCCTGTGAGGGGGATCATTCTCCTCTGCAATGCAGTTCAAGCCTCAACAATCAGTTTCCAGTTGAACCATTTCTTCAGATTAGAATTTGCAGAACCTCAGCAGACCAGGTGTCATTATTAACACAAAGGTAAGTGCAAGGCAAGAGTCCTTAGCAAGAACTCTAAAGTTGCCAAACATGGCCGCTAGAGCACAGACCATGTAGCCGAGATCTGTTTGGGACCACGAAAGATCTACTTGTGCGTAAGGAAGGGCTGAGATGAAGTGCAATTCTTAAGGTTTTCTCTGATCTGCAGTGGGCAAGCGGTTTTTGAGTTGTTACCTGGACGCTGAATAATTGACATGCCAGGTGTTATATCCTAAGTTTTACATGTATATGTAAATCAGCCTAGGTTCTCCTAGCTGCTCAGCCAGAGTGAGAGATGGTGACGGAATGTGTATGTGACTGTGATGAATGGAATGCCTGGGTGCCTGTGTGGAGGAGTGGTGACAGTTAGAGATGGGCTGAGCAGCTAGGCAGGCTGCTCCTGGTGGGGCTGGAATAGGAGATATTGGAGCTTGGTTAAGAGCTGTTACATGGCTGATCCTTGTTTGATATTACAAGACATGGATTAATAAAGAAGACTTTAAGAACTTACAACCTGGCTACCAGTGTCTTCCTATACAAAGTACAACATCTTTCTGGCGACGAGTGGACCTGGACCCCAGCGTACATATGGATTGAACAGAAACCCAGAGACTACAAAGAAATCATTATAACCAACGCAACTACAAAGAAAAAAAAAAGAAAAATACACCTAGCAGTATGGAGTAAAAGGCAAGCCAGCCCCACCAGTGTCCTGTCATCGGACGGCCCCAACCTGTGTCATGCCTGATCTTACTCCATGGACAAGACCACAGGTATGGTCTGTATGTTAGGGTCTTTTAATTTCTCTGCACCTCTGATGAAACGAAGCATGCACGATTGACTGAGTAAAATATCTATCTATTGTTTCCACGACTCTGAAGATACGTTTTATCTTGGGGAAACAAAGTTGTCATGTTTATGCGGTTGTCAGAAACTAATCCCTTCTTGTTTATTCGAGAAAGTTTGTAGTGACCTCTGAGCTAGCTGGCACACACAATTAAGTCTAATATATTCAATAGAGACCCAGTCAACATAAGTCCTACGTCAAATCTATAGGATATATTATTCCAATGCGCAGAGCCTATTGGGAATATAGGAACTACACTACACTGCAAAAGGTAAATATCTTCCTCTGAGGCAAAGGAGGACCTAAGAGGAACCGGAAGGAAAAACAAAATGAAGGTGCAGGCCCGTGAGGCCGGGTGCGAAATAGAGTCACAACAACCTTGAAACATTGAGAGCTTAGGATTTTCTGTGTTGATTGCTCCGGATACTGTCTGTATAAACGGGGAATACACTCATATTTTCCGACCAGAACACCTTGCGTGACCTCACACATATCAGAGCACACAGGGCAGGTTGTGTGATGGAACCACGCATACGCTTACCACGCATGCAGATCCCACACATTCTCAACAGCTCAAGTCTTAACTACGAATATGCCTTTACCATGCATTCCTTTACAACAAATTATGCATTGTTAAGGCATGTATTGTAAATACATATCCGTGGTTAAGACTTGACAGGTAAGTCTTAAGCCCCCGACCCCTGCTCCCACCCTGAGTCCTAAAACTACCCCCTCCATCCTGAAAACCACCCCCCTCCCTCGAGCCCTAGAAACATCCCTTCCTCCAGACCTACAAACTACCCATTAAGCCCAAAAAACTACACCGACCTACCTCTGACCCCTAAAAATTACCCTGCTCCCCCCTACTACCAAAAACTACCCGAACCACCCCCCCGGCCCTAAAAAGTATTACGATCCATGCCCCGCCCTGAGCCCTAAAATGACCCCCAAACCCCCGCCCTGACAACTAAAACTACCATCTCCATCCTAAAAAAACAATCCCCTCCCCCAACCCTGAAAACTACCCCCAGCCCTGAAAGCAGCAAAATCCCCCAGCCCTGAAAACTACCCAGACTCCCCAGCCCTAAAAACTACCCTGACCCCCACCCCTGAAAACTACCCCAACCCCCCTAGCCCTGAAAGCTAGCTATCCCGAACCCACCAGATCTGAAAAGTACCCAAGCCCCTCCAGCCCTGAAAACTAGCCCTACCCCCCCAAAACCATACAAACTAACCCCCCAAAACCCAGTCCCAGCACCAGTTACCTCGCCGCATTGGGTCCTCTCCTTATCCTTCCTGCTGCTTGGTTGCTTTCTGCTTCTGCCAGCAAGTAGCTAGAATCTTGACCGTGCACTGCCATTACCACGCATATGCGTAGTTATGTTATGTTACCGAAACATGTATAGCGCGCGTATTCCTGTAGGTGTTAAGGCATATGCGTGGTTAATGCAAGCGTGGTAGAGCTTCTGTAGTCGGAACACACATGGCTGAGGCCATGGTGTTCCGGCTGTTTCCCCACAGGGTATGGGCAACATATTCGTAACTCCCCACCAGAGCACCACGCATGACCACATGTATGTTAGAGCACACAGGGGCTTGGGTAACATACTCATAACTTCCCCCAGATCACCCCTCATGACCTCACATTTTTCAGAGCACACGGGCTATGGGCAACATACTCGTAACTCCCCAGCAGAGCACCACGCCTGACCTCAGGTATGTCAGAGCACTCAAGCATTGACAACATTCTCATAACGTCCCACCAGAGCACCACTCAGGACCCCACATATGTCAGAGCACACATGGCATGGGTAAAATACTCATAAGGTCCCACTAGAGCACCACTTATAACCTCACGTATGTCAGAGCACACAGGGCATAGGCATCATACTTGTAACTCCCCACCAGAGAACCACAAATGACCTCATGTATGTCAGAGCGGACAGGGCATCAGCAACATATTCGTAACTCCCCACTAGAGCACCACGAATGACCTCACGTATGTTAGAGCACATCGGGCATGGACAACATACTCTTAACTTTCCACCAGAGCACCCCGCATAACCTCACGTATGTCAGAGCACACAGGGCATCGGCAACATACTCGCAACTCCCCTACCAAAGCACCACATGTGACCTCGTGTATGTCATAGCACACGGGGTATGGCCAACGTATTCATAAGTCCCCTCCGGAGTACCATGCATGACTTCATGTATGTCAGAGCACACAGAGCATGGGCAGCAAACTCATAACTCCCCACTGGAGCACCACGCATGACCTCACGTATGTCAGAGCACACAGAGCATGGCTTCCAGTGGTTGCAGTGTTGGGCGAAGGCCCTGCTCATTTGCCCAAGCCCTGCACCTAGAATAGTCTGGTCAATGATGAACTGAGAACAGGGCTCAGAACTCCTTCATACTCATAGCATCTCACAAGGATATACATGGATCATGCACAGTGTCACAGGAAAAGTTATGGTTGCTGGTTGCACTCTTCGCCACAGCGGAAATTTTCAGTAAAATTTTTAGGTTTTGTTTTGTAACTATAGGGTCCCTCTAAACATTTGATCAACCGCTTCTCTCAACTGTTGAGCCTGTGAGGGGGTCATTCTCCTCTGCAATGCAGTTCAAGCCTCAACAATCAGTTTCCAGTTGAACCATTTCTTCAGATTAGAATTTGCAGAACCTCAGCAGACCAGGTGTCATTATTAACACAAAAGTAAGTGCAAGGCAAGAGTCCTTAGCAAGAACTCTAAAGTTGCCAAACGTGGCCACTAGTGCACTGACCATGTAGCCGACATCTGTTTGGGACCGCGAAAGATCTACTTGTGCGTAAGGAAGGGCTGAGATCAAGTGCAATTCTTAAGGTTTTCTCTGAATCTGCAGTGGGCATAGGGTTTTTGAGCTTTTTCCTGGACGCTGAATTATTGACATGCCAGGGATAGAGGAAGTGACATCACTCATCCTTTGCCATCAGTGAAATCAGAGGTTTGACACTGTTATGTTACCCATCCTTAACTCCTCATATGTTTGCTGCTGTGGAAATAGAAGAAGGGCAAGGAGTGCAAACTAAAGATATCTCTTGTGCACTCGTGAAGTTCATATCTGATTTCAAGCACAAGCCTGGCCCTGGGGGAGAACAGTGTGCTGGAAGTAGGGACTGGATGGAAATGACCAACTCAGGCTTACTGAGGCAAGGATGCGCAGGCACATGCATCAAAGCATTTTGCGATCGCAAACGGTGCGATTCGCAAAAATCAGGCGTTTGCTATCGCAAAATTAGCTTTTGCGATGCATCAAGGGTCAAGGCCCTCGCAATTTGACAATTCGCAAATATTTGAGAATTCTCAAATTGCGATTGCATTTAAGGAATCGCATTTTGTGATTCCTTAAATGCAATTCATGAAAGTTTTTAAATTAGCGATTTCGCAATTTAGGGGAGCAAATTACCATGAAGTTGAAGTTCATGGTAATTTGCGAAAACTTTGAAAAATGCACTTTTGTGCATTTTTCAAAGTTTCATGGTATGCACACACATGCCCCAACATATGTGCATGGGTCAATTTCAGGGGTGTCACATTGTGTCCTTTTGACACCCTGGCACCTTTGAAATTGCATTCTCAATTTGTGGTTCTCTAATTAAGAATCGCAAATTGCGAATGTCTTCCCATTCATTCCTATGGGCCTCTAGGCCTATAGGAATGAATGGGGAGGGATTCCTTAATTGCGACTCGCAATTTGCGAGTCGCAATTAAGGAATGTTTAGAAATCGCAAATTGTTGAGCGATTTCTACATGCATAGGCATTTGTGATTTCTTAATTGCGATTCCTTAAAAATCGCAATTAAGAAATCGCAAATCCCTACAATGATGCATGTGCCTGTTTGTGTATAAAGTGCCAGAAACGGTAAAAGCAGGCGAAGTTTATGTAGCAGAGGTTTGATTAATTGCAAAAATGATCCTTTGTTCAAGGAAACGGTTGTTAGAGGGAAGGTATATGTGAGAAAAAAAAGACCAGAGAGCAAGAGAAAAAGCTACAGAAGAGTCAGGCTGAAGGTCGCCTCGTGGGGAGAGATCGAGCATTCAAGGGGGGTTTGAAAAGAAATGTTTTGATTTTTTTTCAGAAAAGCCCAAGGTTGTCAGTCAGTCAAAATACTCTTTATTCGATTTTTGTTAAAATCATAAAAGGACAAAATACAATACAAATACAATTTTTAAAACAACAATAAATCTGATTACTGAGTTATAACATGTTAATTTCATTTTTTCACAAAATTACAATGATTAAAATTATTACAATAATTAAAATTTGCAGTTAAAACCAGGTTTGGATTAAAATAAGGCTTTCTTAGGTATTCTTTTCTTCCTTGATCTGAATGCAGCTGTTAGATAACATGCAACGCTAAAGATGGTATGCGTATCTGCTAACAATTGAAGGAAAATTAAAGCTGGCCTTACTTGGATGAAACCAGCAGCCCAAGGTTGTCTTCTGGTCTTGTCTCTTCGGGAAGAGAGTTCCAGAGTGGAGGGGACACACCGGAGAAGGACTTGTCTGCAGCTTGGTGGAATTTCAATGTCTTGGCTTCAAGGCAGAAGTCTTCTTTGCTCCTCAGATTTCTTACCCCGTCGGAAATGCTTAGTAGTGAATGAAGGAGGGTGGGGAGTGAGATGGTAGGGAAGCAGGTAGGTAGAACTCTGGAAACACAGGGACATTGATGGGGACACGAGGCATGTGGTGTCATTTGTCTGGCATAGGAAGGCACTGCAGTAACAAGCGGGTCTTAAGATCCTTCTCAAGCCGGTCAAGAAAACCAGAGTCCTCTGGTCAGCTTGGGAGACGGTCCCAGGGTCTGCGAGCACAGATTGAAAATGATTGTCTCCTGGTTCTGTCTATCTGTAGTCTTACTGGGGTTTCTTGACGTGGCTGCTCACATTATGGGGCCCTCATTTATGAGAAGTGACGCACCGCTGCGTGAAAACAGCGATGCGTCACTTTTCACTGCGCCCTCCTTGCGACCCCAATGATGCGTCATATTTACAATATGACGCATCATTGCGCAAGGACTTACAGATACGTCAGTATTTCTGGCGTATCTGTAAGCGCAAAAGTGACACATTGCTGGAGTGTGTCACAAAAGTGACGCAACTCCAGCAATGCGCCCTTTCACATGGGGCAAGCCCCATGTGAAAGGGCCTGCGTCAGTCTTACGCCTGCTGTGAGGCAGGTGCAAGATTTTGACACAACCGCATCCTACAATAGACGCAGTAAAATCTCATAGATTTCAGTGCGTCACTTCTACGACCTTTCTTGCGTCAATATGCCCCCCTTGCATACATTATATCCGGCGCAGGTATAATGTGGCGCAGGGGTTTACAAAGTGACACATCTACCTAGATGCGTCACTTTGTAAATATGGCGCAACAAGGCGCATTTTTTTACGCCACTGTGCATCACAAAAAGTGACGCACCGGCGGCGTAAAAGTGACGCACAGCCTCATAAATGAGGCCCTATCTTTTTACTCACTGGATAAAGAACCGTTGTTAAAAAAAACATTCCATTGGGATTCCGTTGGAAATCTTCATTTGAAAGGACGATCTGGATAAAGTACAAAGCTCAAACCCCTCTGAAATGTGCCTTTTACAGAGAGCATGAAAGCACAAACAAACCACCCATATGCACTGCCAAGGGGCTCGCCTATGGCACCACATAGTGTTTCAGAGGCGGCAGCAGATAAAATAATTTGGGGCATTTTACCAAGAACACGCGATAAGTATCGCAAATCGTACTTTGCACATTTTTCATTATCGCCCTCTATCGCTGAATTACATTGGCGTGTTAGCGGCATATTAGCAACACTTTGCTAACAGGCGATGTACAATCCAGTGATAGACTGCGATAATCATCATTAGAATGTGAAATCCAGCAATGATTTCACAGCGCTAATGAAAAGCTTGTTAATAGGGGAGTATGGAATTAACCAGACAATCCACCTCCCATACAAAACATGCTTAAGTCAGTTTTTACCAGGCATAAGAATCTGGCGATAACCGAGGTTACCACGACTTTTTTAATCGCTCTGCATTTCCAGGGCCGCGTTGTAAATACCGCGATATCGTGTTTGCGACTTTTTTCATGTTGTTTTTGCATCTCATTAGCAATATATATCGCTAACATGAGAAATGTTACAAAAACCTTAGCTAACATGCTCTAATGCATGTTAGCGATGCCTTGATGATTGTGCGATAGGAAAATCGCCGATTTTCAGACGATAAGTGCCGGAAATTTGGCAATACAACTGTTGATAATATGCCCCTTTGTGTGTAGGGCTCTCCACACTTGTGTGGCTGTATTCTACTGTCTATAGGGTCTTCCAGTGCTTTTCCAAACTGGATGCTCTGGGTCTCTATGGTCAGGGGCAGCCGACAGCAAGAAGATGTGGCTTAATCTTTCAGATGTTACCTGATCAGCTGAAACCCAGTCATTGGTCTCTAGTTGCTATCAAGAGCTGATACTCAGGGTCAAGCTCAAGAGGTTTTGAACGGCAGGTCTGCAAAAAGGTAATGTCTTCGATGGCTGCGTCAGTGAGCCTTGGTAGAGAACCATAGCATACATCTCTCTTGGTTACGTTCGCTTTCAGTAAGCCGAAGGGATCCAGATTTGTAGAATGTTCAGAAAGTTTACCAGGAGTTCAGTCGATGAATACCAAAAGTAGTAAGTTCATTCTGTGAATGCCAAAAGTAGTAAGTGCATTCTGTGAATACCAAAATAGTAGTAAGTTTAGGATTGAGTCTTAAGTTCATTCTGTGAATCAGGCCCAATGGGCCCTGAAGGTTATATCCACATTTACAATGAGTGTTTCCGATGGACGTGCCTTCAGGACACCAAGGCACCGGCTGACCAAGGGTCTTCCTTTTTCACTGTGGTTTCTGGACTTCTAAAGAGGGGCTGACCCTCCATGTCTCTCTGTCCTCATTACTGCTGCTGAACCTGACCTGACACTGAGGGATGTCCACTCTCCACCATTGTCAGGGCTTGGAGGCTGACAGGGTGGATCAGAAGGTCCAGGATGTCATCGCCGAGTGAGAGCCAAATGCCATTTGGTGGCTCCAAAGACATTGGCCTGGGCATATACAACCAATGATCAGTGGCCTTTTTTGCCAAAGAATGTGGCTAAAAAACAACTGATTGAAAATGAGTTTGTTGAGAATTTACAGAACCTGTCCTTCACATATGGAGCTTTTTACCTCTTCAAAACCGCTGTGGAGTGAGGCGCACTGTCCTTGATGTAAATTGTAAATTGATACTTGTATAGCACACTACTCACCCACAAGGGTCTCAAGGCACTTGTACAAATACCGCTGTGGAACCCATCCTGGCTTTCCCTGTGAGGGGTCCACTCCTGGGCAGAGGCCAGGCATCCTTAGCATTGTGGGGGCCGATGTGGAGATTAAGCAAGCTATTGCCCAGAGTTGCAAAGTGGGACTCCATGTTTGGAATAGGCACCGAGGCGAGAATTATCAGGTCCGTGGAATTTTGAGCCCAAACCCGCCGAGGCAGGGAATTGAACCCTGGTCCCGGGCTAGATCTCTGCATCAGGGTCTGTCACTCTAACCATCGAGCCACACTTCTCCACTTCTCCACTTGATCCGACAGAGTATATAATTATTTGTATTATTTTTTTGTAACACACTGATATGGCCAATGGTGGTCAAGAGCGCTGGACATAGAGGGGGCCGGGTAGAAGACACTACATGATGGAGAAGTAGTTATTCAATACCAAAAACGTGAGCAAGAAACGGGGTTTCAGTAGTTTATCCGATATTTATTTGGTGGTGAAGTGGCAATGGAAGAGCGCTCCAATCAGGAGAGCCTTAAAGGGACAGGGAGCTGAGCTCATGTAGAGTATCTAAAAAGACAACATAGTGATACAGGTCTGCTACGTGACCTTCAGCATCAGGTCAGGCTGTGACCAGCTTTGAACGATAAGCCGGAGATGCCCCACACAAGCTTTGTGTACCAGGCAGATTTGCTAAGACTTTGCACTAGTGCAGAGTTACGCACTTTAACTGACACAAATAGCGCTCTGCATCACACTGCGTCTAGGGAGCGTTACAAGGGTGTGAACTAGGTGGGTCACTGCAAACACCCATAGGGGCAGATTTATGTCGGACTTGCGCCACGTTTACGCCGTCGTTGCGTGACGAAACGGCGCGTAAACGTGGCGCATCCCTGCGACCTATTTACAACGTGACGCATCTAGGCAGATGCATCACGTTGTAAAGCCCTGCGCCACATGAAACCTGCGTCAGGTTTCATGTGGGCGTTCTGTCGCAGCGTGGGCGTTCCCTCGTAGGAAAGCCCCGTAAAACTCACGCAGTGAAATCTACAAGATTTAACTGAGTCAGTTTTATGACGCTGCTGCGACAAATCCGTACGCCTGCTTGAAGCAGGCGTAAGGAGTGATGCACCACGTTATGTATGGGTGGCCTCTGTACATTGCAGGAGTTGCGTCGCACTTGCAACGCTACTCCAGCAATGCGCCACCCGTACACCACAAGATGCGTCTCGCATCTGCCCTTCCTTGCACCATGGTGCGCCGCATTGTAAATGCAGCGCATCTGTGGTGCCGCAAGGAGGGAATTGCGTGACGCATCAGTTCTGGCGCATCCCTGCTGATTTGCAGAGATGCGCCAGAACTCATAAATATGCCCCATAGTCTTTGACGCAAGTCCTGATCTACGGAGATACGTTGGGCTTTGCATCTCCTTGAAGCAAGCACTTACTTGGAAACATTTTTTATTTCTCCAAACGTTTTGCACATTCCATTTGTGGTGCACTGTACAGCACAGACCCATTGTTAGAAATGTTTTAGAAATTGTGTAGGTATGGGAGTTTGCACTACAGTGGGGGATGCTTCTTATAGAAAACCTATGCTAGACATTACCCATGCATCTTTGCACTGTCCAGCACAGGAGTGGTCACTGCTACATACTCCCTAGCAGAGAAGAACAGTGTGGATTTTATTAGGAATCATTTCCTAGCTGTGGAGTTATGATAATAAGTGTATTTATTACATAATTCACACCCAGAGTTGATTGTCTCTAAGAGCTTTAATAATAGATGCTATGTTAACTTTACTTGATGGCATTCATTTTATCTACCTCGGGAGGATGATGGGCTGTGTCTGCCCTACCAGGAGGGTGAAGCTATGGCCAACACTTCCCTGGATAGGTATCCAGCCTTCTCAGCCAGCTATATTGCTGGTACATGAAGCAAGATGTGACATGCTCAGAATGAGGAGGTGTGTCTTCATGCCTGGTCCTGAAGGTGTGTAGGCCTTTCTCCAGGTAATCCTGGACTGAGCATGTATGTTGCTTTGTAAGTGAAACAGTATTTTGTTGTCAGTCACTGAAGACTGAACACGGACATGCACTCATTCGTCAATCCTAGACTCACAACTTAAGAGTGGTTATGACTATGGACCATCGGAAGACGAGCTGTCTGATTCAGTGGATGACCCAACCAGGAAGTTATTCCCTGTAGTCTTCCATTTTGTATTGACTCTCTATTTAGTGTTTTTATATCAGCATGCTGCCTTCTGGCTTCTTCAGGGCCTGTCAGCCTCAGAGCCAGGGCTACTTGTACAGGTTCCTGAGTAGTTATTCTGAAGGGATGCTGCCTCATTCACGCCAGCTAATGACATTTTACCATCAAGAGGGCAGCAGGCAGCTTCTTTCCAATGCAAGAGGGGAGCAGATGTTGGTGTGATCTGTCTGCTTGGCTGGTTCCACCTGTTTCGTCAATGTGAGCCTGTTTGGAAGTTAGATCACTGCCCAGCAATGATCTCCAAAACCCTCACCCAATATTGACAGAAGGATCTGCTGAGATTTAGATCTTTACAGTAATATCACTCTAATATATTTGTATTACTTAAGCCCTGAGAGTAGCCCCTGGGCACATATGTGGGAGTCCATTACTACTGCAATGGTCAAAGGTAAGAATGCCCAAAAGCCCCGCCACACAGAACCAGTGTGCCAGCAATGCAGAGGGCACCTTACCCAAACAGACACCAACCACACTTTCCTGGCAAAGGCTGACACACCCTGCAAAAGGTACGGAGAATCTGGCATCCGTGTCACTGATAGAGCGCGCGGGTCACCCGGGTCACTTAGATTTCCAAATTTCCCACGCACTGGGCCCTGGCGTGCATATGATGACAGTGTTTTGCAAATGAACCGGGTGAAAACCTCTAACACGCTCTTATCAGTAATCGGGTTGGGTGTCTCCTACACCACTCACTATTCATGTACCTGACTTACCACAGGCACATTACTCCTGACAGATCAGGAGCTAGCAGTGGACAGGTGATAAGGGTTTTCCTAAAAGGGAGAAAATTCTAATTTACACATTTAATACCTTTAATATTACTTTAATGTATAATGACCACAGACACCTTGATGGTTTTAAGGGTTTTATATAGTATAAGTTTAGGACGAAAATGCCATTACAAGTAGGCAAATGCAAAGCAATACATCAATGATTAGTATTAGGACCAGAATGTAACTCTGGATCAAAGTGAGTATCATAGAGTAAAAGGGAACACTATAGGGCATGAATCATATGGACAGTCATCTAATACAGTTTAATCTAGGGCAAGGACGTGAGGAAAACCTAATGTTCAACCTAATAATTTTATACTATTTCCTAAACCTTATGCTATCTTTCTAGCTCACGGCAACCATACTAAGGGAAAGGGAATAAGTGGAACAAGCTAGATAAACAGTCGGGTTTAACAATGTCCTATAGGAAGGGTAAAAGTGGAACATTTACTAATAATCAATTGCATGAAATTACATTCAAAGGAGATATGGAGAATATCACAGGCAAGATTGCTTTAATCAGAGGAGGAAAAGTTGAGGGTATAGTATAGACAGACACCTATGTCAATAGTTACCTAGGTGAGAATGAGGACTAACCCTGGCCACGGGTCAGTTGGGAAAGAAACGGGACAAGGACCCTCAAGGATTCAGGGAATACCAGAAGGTGAGCAGGTACAGCTCATGGACAGTCAGGACAGGATACCCCTCAGGTCTGGGTCAGGACTGGGTTCACCAAGGCACGACCAACCCCTCACAGCATCGGATGCAACGCCAGCGTTACCCCCTCTTCTGCACGGAATCCGCCAATAACCCCGATTGGGTTTTCAAATCTCCCAGCAAAGTGCTTCGCTTAGCACTTAGGACTAATTTCCACCCCTTTGGAGTTTGTGGAAAAGTTTCAGGCAGAATGCTCCGCAGCACTCTGTATCAGGCACCTATAGAGTTCGTAGGGTCAGTGACAGGTCTGCTACTCGGACAAGTCGGACGATTTCTCTAAGCTAAGCTAGGCTATTTATACAAGTTTAGATCCCCAAGACCACCCATAAATGTTGCAAAATGACAAAGTCCCATCTTCTGATTGGTCAAGGGAGGTGGTTTGGTCATAGGTACCACCTATACTGCACGTGACATTACCCCTCCCCCTAACACCTGGTTCCCAGGCCTACGTGTGGGAAAGTACAATAGTGAAGAAAAGGTTTGCAACATTGTTGCGCATTTCAGAATACAAATAGCACATCTTCAAGGGCAAAGGTGCGCCTGGAAAGGTCAGTCCCCTTTTCAATGGCCAACTGGCCAGGTTCCATTGCTGCACGTCCCAGATCTTTGATCACATGATGAGGGATACGTCAGCGTCAAAATGGATTCCATCCTCAATTCAAGGCCCTCATTTACGCGGTACATGAAAAGTAAGCGAAAACAAATTAATAACACGGAATAAAATGAATACACTGTACACCATGACCAACTACTCTTAATCCCTTATTTTATAATACTTATAGCATTAAGAGTTAGTGCAGAAAAGATGCATAGACATAAGCGGCTTAAGATAGCATGAAGCATGATTAGTGACAAGCGGCCATTTTAACATCACTGCGCATGTGCGAACTTTTCCCTCCAGATTGCGAGTGCGTCACGTCACATGGGTATGACCGACGCAAACGCAGACTGGATTTCTGCAAAGCGGCCATTTTATTAATGTGCAAGCTTGATTACGATGAAAAACACATAGGCAAGCCTCCTAGGGACACCCGTCTGTTGGGGAAATACAAATAAATGACAAACAATCGGAGTTAGTACAGTTATGATTTAAGGCGAGGTTCATGAAGAGAGCAAGTCGCGTTACGTGCGAATCCTTGCTCCATCAATCCCCTCTTTGATGATATTTACTATCATCACTACACATGAAAACAGATGCCAACTTCATCCATCAAATTCGTCCATCTCAACCTCAATGAACTTATTGTTGAGCTTTCTCTCCGCCTCTCTGTGTGTATGATTGTTCTTTATTTTCTTATATATCTGGTTTCTTAATTCTTCTAATTCTAAGTCTTCAGCCTTTCGCTTTCCTCTTTTATTCACTACATATTTTCTGCATTTCTGGCATTTGCAACAGATGAATATGATCAGAACAATCACACCTATTCCAACTATTGGCATCAGTATTTTCCATAAAAGACTTTTACCTAAGTTAGAGAACCAACTACCTACAGAGGAGAGACCATCAGTCAGTCTCTTCCAGGCACTGTCAACCTCTAATGGTTTGAGCTCTTTTTCCAAATTAGTAATGTTTCTTATATACTTCTTAATTTCAACACTTTTATCAGGAATGTAAGTGCAACAATGTTGTGCCCTCAGCATCCTGCAGACTCCGCCCTCTTTTGCCAATAAGGTATCAAGAGCAAGGCGATTCTGTAAAACCATTGATCTGATCGCAACCATTTCGGTATTGATCATCAGAAATCCAGCAGCAGTGTCAGTTGATAACCGATCCACTACTGTAGATAATTTGCAGATTCTATGAGTATTCAGAGCTACCCCCATTCCAGGTATCAGTGCGCTAAAAATATCACCTATAATTTCTCCTACACTTTCACGTTTTCTACGCACTAAGCCATTAGTAATCTCATTGCTTCCAGCTGCATTGTTCACATGGTATATTTTCGGAAAGACAATGCCAAAGTAGCAGCTTCCATACCAGTGATCCGGTAATTTGAAATAAGCCTTGTTTCCACATATATAATAAATTCCTGGAAACACAGGTTCTGACCCATTTTTGAAACCCCAACCTCCAATTACCTTGTAATTATGTTCACACTCGCTGGAACCAATGAATACATTGTTATAATAACTAGTCTTTTCTCTATGAAGACAGAGCTTTCCTTTCCGTTCAAAATCCAGCAACAGAGCAGGAGTAACTTCGCTTTGTGAGGTGTTATCCATGTTTTCTGCCCATCTAGGGGTTCTGTTCTGTTCATCATTTGCCTTTTTCTGAAACTTTTCCCTTCTCTTCTCTGCCATTTTCAAGAACATTTTCTCTTGTGCATGTAAGGAACACGTCAAGTTGTCTCTACGAGCTTCATTCAGATCTATGTCACCTATAGTCAGGAAATATTCCCCCATGTAGCGAGTCACTCCCCCAAGGGTATGTACAAGGTTCAGATTCCCTCTAATAGGAAGTTCTGAAAAGATAACGTCAGTGTTCGAGTAATAATACTGTAAAGTGCTTCTATAAAATAAACTAGCTAAAATGCTACAGGAAATTCCATAGGTCAGGGGTAAATGGTGGTATGTCACGCCTTCGGCTACTGAAGTAGGTAGCATCATGCAGACATAGCAATCTTCTATTTCCATAGCTTCTACATAGTGCACTAAAAGGTTTGCGAAAACATTTAAGTGTGTCCTGTTCTTCATTTGGGGATAATGCAGTTCTCCCTCATCTGATGCTTCTAAGTCGGGTTGTGTATGTCTCAGACTCATTGCATTGTCACGTCTTTCTACACTTCGTGGTGTTTCTTCAGTATGTACAACTTCTGCGTCTTGTGTCGTCAAGTCTGTAGGATACATGTTAGGGTCTTTGCTTATCATAAAAAGTATAAACACTGTTAATCCTATCCATATTATTACTAGCACCACTACACTACAGATGCATATTTTACAGCATGTTCTGCAACAACTAAATCTGGACCTTCCAGTGACATTTGAATCAGACATTTTATCTTACAGGTGGCTTTCTCAGCCCCTCTTCGTTTCTTCTCAGCTGAGGTTTTACTTCGCTTCACCTCAAGGAGGGTCTTCGTCAGAACTCCGATCAGCAATGGACCCTTCGTCGCTTTTGCCACAAGCTTCGGGCTCATCAATTTCTTCCAACACCAAATAGGTCCACTCAGGGCTTCGATACAGTCTGTTCTGTTTCTTTACTCTGCCGCCCTTTCGGATGGACTTTCCTCGGGCTTCTTTCCTTTCACTTTCAGCCCGTTGTTGGTCCTTTAGTTTTTCTTCGACTGTTTTTATTCTTATTCTTAGTCTTTTTACATATCGGGGTTCATCCTTCTTTTCGATCCTGTTTGTAGTCGAGGAAACTTGCTCTTCCTCGTGAACCCTTTTGCTTTTTCTTCTTTGTCGCACTATTGCTTCAGCAGTGTCTTTTTCCCTTCCTGTCTGACTAGTTCCAGGTCTTTCATCTATTTCTTCTGCCTGGTCCTTAATCTGACCTAGTTCAGGGGTAGACTGTATTTGATCTTCGTTTGTGAGTGATTCACTGGACTCTTCTTCCTGAACACGTTCATCTATTACTAACTGGCCTGGTTCATGCTCTTCGATCTCTTGATTTTCTTCCGCATGAACTTCTGCTTTGACTACTATCTGTCCTTTTCCAGTCTCCTCTGTCTCAGAAGGAGTGTCGATGACTTGATCTGTCCCTACTTGGCCTATTCCCTGATCAGATTTTATGATGGCTTTGATGATCTGACCTTCTCCTTCTTGTTCTGACTCACCTGCACTGTCCCACTCACTACCTAGGTAAGAGTATTTTCTGGTTCTTATTGGATCAAGAACCTGGTCATCCGCAGGAAACCATTCAACTTCTTGACTTGTGCCTGGTAGTTCGATGTCAGCGGGATCCGGACCCTCTTCTGGAGTCTCCTCAGCTGGACTACCTTCGGCTTCAGTCGCGTTTTCTCCAGTCACCTTCTTCGTGTGACTTGCATGGATCCACTTTGGTACACCAGCACACTTCACAGCAGTTGTGGTGACAAGGATCACTTGTCGAGGCTTGCCCCACTTCGGTTTAAGGCAACTCTTCCGGGTATGTTTCTTCAACACTACCCAATCACCTGGTTTCAGCTTGTGTGCTGGGGTGGTAGGCCATTCGACAGCAGTCTCTCCAATCTGGTGAGAGATAGAACGCACTTGGTCACCCAACTGCCTGCAGTATTCTAGCACCATATCATCAGAAATACTTAGCAGTTTGTGTCCAGGTACCCATGCCTGTCGCATCATTCTTCCCATCAGCACTTCATGGGGGCTCAAGCCTGTCTTTCTGTTTGGAATACTTCTCAAGCTCATCAGCACCATGGGCAAAGCTTCTATCCAGTTCATTTTTGTGGAGTCACACAGTTTTGCCAACCTGGACTTGAGAGTGCCGTTTATCTGCTCGACTATTCCAGAAGCCTCTGGATGATAGGCACAGTGCAGCCTTTGCTCCATTTTGAATGCTTTGCAGAGTTCTTTTAAGACTTCGTTTGAAAAATGTCCACCTTGGTCTGTTTCAATTGTCTCAGGAATTCCAAAGCGTGGTATCAGTTCCCTAAGTAATAATTTAGCTACAGTCAGGGCATCATTCTTCTTGGTTGGATAAGCCTCCACCCACCGGGAAAACAAGCAAACTATGACCAGGACATATTGATATCCCTTGCACAGGGGTAGTTTTATGAAGTCTGCCTGCATCCTAATGAAGGGACCCTCTGCTCTCCCAATGGTACTTTGCTCCACTACTGTCTTCTTTCCTGCATTGAACTGTTGACACACTAAACACCTCTGACAAAGTTTGTCTGCTGTGCTCCTGAATTTTGGACTGTAGAACACCTTTTCAAACATTCGGCACATGGCATCCCTCCCAATATGTGTTGGTTCATGTATTATCCGTGCCATTGCGGTAACCAGTCGTTCAGGTAGTACAGGCATACCAGTCTTGTGGACCACAACACCATCTCCTTTCCTGGGTTGACATTCATCCTGCCTCCACATGTCCCTTTCTTTCTTGTCTGTTGTCTGTTGTAATTCTCTCAATTCATCCCATGTTCCCAATCTTTCAAACAACATCAGTTGGCAGCTGCTTTCACCTCCCCATAATTTAATTAGGAGGGACATTTTGTGTCGGGCGCAGTACTGGGCAATTTGGTCTGCATATCTGTTTCCGGCCGTCACCTCGTCATTTCCAGATCGGTTAGCCGCACACTTGACCACAGCCAATTCTTTGGGCAATTGGATGGCTTCTAGTAAGTTTTGTACTGGTTTTCCATTTCGGATAGGAGAACCTGAGGAAGTCATGAATTCTCTTTGCAACCAGAGCTGGCCGAAGTCATGAACAACCCCGTAACAGTACTGACTGTCAGTATATACAGTTATTCTTTTGTTTTTCCCAATTTTACAGGCTCTTGTTAGAGCAATGAGCTCCGCTACTTGAGCAGATTTAACTTCGAACAGATAGGAAGCTTCCAGGGTCTTTTCCAATGTGACTACAGCGTAGGCAGCACTCAAACCTCCATTCTCATGTCTCAAGCATGAACCATCCACAAACATTTTGAGGTCTTCGTCAACTAAGGCCACTTCTCTGATATCAGGACGGGGTTTTGTGCTAAATTCAGTCAAATCTATGCAGTTATGGTCAATTTCACCTCCTGCCTCTACATCAATGGGAAGGGGCAATAGAGTTGCAGGGTTTAAAATATTGCATCGGGAGATTATTACATTTTCTGCGCCAATGAGAATCCTCTCATACTTAGTCAGCCGACTAGGGGTGAGATACTGTGTCTTGGTTCGGGTGAGCAAGATCACAACTGAATGTGGAACAAATACAGTGACAGGATGTCCTATCACAATGTTCTCACTCTGCTCTAGGCTTGTACAGGTAGCAGCTACTGCTTTCAGGCACCCAGGTAATCCAGCAGCCACTGGATCTAGGGTGGCTGAAAAGTAGGCCCGGGACGTCTAATCAGACCATGTTCCTGGGTTAGGACCGAGAGCGCACAATTGTCTCTCGTGTCACAGAATAGTTCAAAGTTCTTAGAATAGTCAAGCATTCCTAAGGCTGGAGCTGTGCACAGACAATTTCGCAATGTTACCCAAGCAGTCATGCATTCATCATTCCAACAAACTGGGTCTTCCGCTCCTTTCTTTGTCATGTTAATCAAGGGTTTAGCTATAGCCGCGAAACCCACGATCCACTGTCTGCAGTACCCAACAACCCCTAGGAACATTCTTACTTCTTTCTGGGTTACTGGTAGTGACATTTCTCGAATTATTTTAATTCTTTCTGTAGTAACTTTCCTGATCCCTTTCTCTATCTGGTGCCCCAGATATTTTACTGAAGTTTTGCAGAACTGTAATTTGTCTGGTGAGACCTTATGTCCTCCTTTTCCTAGGTGATTCAGCAAGGCAATGGTATCAGTGACACAGTCGTCTTGACTTCTAGATGCCACCAGTAGGTCATCTATGTACTGTACCAGGACAGACTCTTTAGGCAGTACTAAGGATTCAAGACATTTCTTTAGGATCTGGTTGAAAATCGATGGACTTTCGGTGTACCCCTGGGGGACACGATTCCAGACATAGACCTGGCTGTTGAATTCAAAACTGAAAAGGAATTTGCTTTCGGGATGCAATGGGATGGAAAAGAACGCATGGCACAAGTCTATGACAGTGAACCATTCCGCCTCCCAAGGAATTTGATACAGTATTACTGCGGGGTTTGGCACTATGGGACAGCAAGGTACTACAATTTGGTTTACCTTGCGCAGGTCCTGCACTACCCTATACTTTCCGCTAGGCTTCTTAATTCCAAGTATGGGTGAATTACAGGGACTACTCATCACTTCCTGAATGATGTTTGCTTTGAGCAATCTGTTTAATTCCTTTGCGACTCCTTCTTTCACTTCTGCACTCATTTTATACTGTTTGGTATTTGGGTATACAGCATTTGCTTTTATAGTTATTTTAATTGGGTCTACATTTGCCATTAAGCCTACATCTTTTCCAGTAAAATCCCAAACTTCAGGTATTACGCTCGATTGGAGTTCTTCAGGTAGACTTTCAATGGACATGGGCTTAATGTCTGTGTCGGGCCTTAGTAACATCAATTTATATAGGCCATCTTCATCTGGGGTCTGGATTTCAACACCATTTGGTGAGCAAAAGATGGTGCAACGCATTTTGCACAACAAATCTCGTCCTAATAGGTTTACGGGACTGGAATCACAGACCACAAATCTGTGCATTTCCTTGAAATTTCCTATGGAAATTTCCATAGGTTCTGTTACCGGAGTACTGATTATCTGATTTGAAACTCCCACTACTTGGATAGCTTCTCCCGAGAGGGGTAGGTTAGGAACGTCCGCTGTTCTCACAGTGGAACGGGTAGCACCAGTGTCCAACAGAAAGGTGACATCTGTCCCTTCAACCTTTCCTTCAATGTATGGTCCAGTCTGGTCTACCGGTAAGGAGGCACCAAGCACGCACTCCTTGTCCTCCCCTCTCAGGCCCCGTCAGTATTGATCATCGCAGAGAAAAGTATCATTTAACAGGTACTGTGGAATGGGTGCATTTCTTTCATTCTCTCCTTCCCACACTTCGACCCTTTCATTCTGTTGACCCTGATTCCTAAAATTCTGTCTAGGTGCGCGTGGCACCGGGGGTTGATTTACCTGCTGTTGGGTCTTTCGGATCCCCTCTTTCTGCACCTGTGGATTTAAACCATTTACGGGGGCATTACCAGCCTGCAATTGCGGACATTTATCTCTCCAATGTCCCATGTGACCACATCCGTGACAGGGGAATTTTTCCATAGCCTCTTCCCTACTCATCTTTACCCGGGGCCTGCCTCCACCCCCAGCATTCGGATTTGAAGCATTATTACTGTTAGTCATTTTACTTAACTGTTTTTCTTGTTGTTCAGCTAATTTCACCTGAGCCCACATAACTTTCTCCTTTAGGGCTTTCTTTTTGTTCTCGATTTCATCTTCGCAGTATTTGGCATATTTGAGAACATCATCAATGGGTTTCCCTTGCCAACTGATTTTGTTATCCCTAATCCACTGGGATATTTCAGGTCTCAATCCTAACACGAATCGATAACAGAAATGTGTCATATCCTTCAAGTCCACATTATCGATTCCACTGTAAGTTTTGAAGACCTGCAGTAACCTTTCATAATAAGAGTGGACTGATTCATCACGCTCTTGGGTAGTTCTATCTATGCGGGTCCAATCAGTTTCTTTTGCGGGCACCTTCTTCTTGAGGTACTGTATGACTTGCTCATACTTCCTCATTACTTCAGGTGCGGGAGCTCCTGTTATCTCGTCTCTCGCATATTCTTCGCTAGGCCAATCAATTTCAATTTTGCAGTCGGTCCACAAATCTACAGGGACCACAATGTCGAAAAACCCATCCAGGTCTTTCAGAAGACATTTCTGAACTTTTATGAAGCGTTCGACCTGTCGGTACCAATCGACTGGTTTCTCCCGTAATTTTGGAAAGTCATTGGTAAATGATACTATATCTTGTCTGGACCAAGGGACATGGACATATTTTCCCCCTGGGACTTCTCTCATGGGACATAACTTTTCTGGTTTGTCAGCTTCTTGTAAGACGTACTCAGCAGTCCGTGGTCTCTCCTTGCTATCCTCCTTTTTCTTTGCCCACCTTGCTTTCCACTTGTCTAGATCTCCCCATTTCTGTGCTAAGTTTATCAGTTCTTTAATCTGCGTCTTCTTCCCTGCGGTATTCAGGTTTTCTAGATCTTTGTCTGAAAATTCCACTCTGTAGGATTTCTGTAGTACTTTGGATCTGCTGATATCTATTCCCATACATACTGCTGTGTCCATTAATTTGTCATAGTATATTTTTGCGTTTCGAGTAAGGTGTTTGCACATGAACAACAACTCATCTTCCTCCCGGACATTCAATCGTTCCAAACCAACATTCCCTGCGCTCAGTTCCTCTAGCTCTATTCTTAGCTTATAAATATCTAGTGGTTTCGGATGAGGGGTTCCCTTTTCTAATTCTCGGGTCCATCTTTCTATTTCCTCGGGAGTTACCACTGTCGCACTCTGAGTTCCTGATGAGGACTCTATTAGTACGTCTTTGTTCCCAGTCTGAGTTCTCATTCGAGACATACTAGGTCCCTGCTCCCTGTTAGGCAGATCCATCAAGGAAGCCATGGACTTACATTCACTTGCTTGGTCATCAATAATGAGTGGTTCCCTTCTGGGCGGGGGCATCATCGGGGTTATGACTGGAGTTTTAGGAGTATTCATTCTGTCCCCATATAGAGGAAAAACTGGACCAATGGTTACTGGAATGGTCAGGGCTTCAGGATTTGGATTTATCTGAGCTATGGCATGTATGAGATCATTCCGCTGTCCTCTCAGGGCATCCCTTTCCTGCTCGTGTAATACTCGATTCATGGGGGGATCCTGTATCATTTGGGGTACTAGAGAAGGATATAAATTCGGAGCGGATGGAGTGGATAAAACTGATCTTTCCTCACCAAAGGGGTTGTAATTCGGGACCACGGGGTCTGGTCTACCAAATCCTTCTCCTCCCGCTCTTTTCTGTTCTATCCCTGTGGAATCGGCTTCACTAGTGCTTCTTCTTCCTGAAGGTCTCAATGGAGTGGTTAAGCTTTGAGATCGGGTGTCTTCATTATAAGGCGGGGAACCTTTCATAAATAAGTCCTCTAAGAACTCATCTTCCGATTCACCCAGGGGCATCATGTGTCTGGTTTTCTCAGTACATTTCTTCCCTCCCGCCATTTCATTAGCTCCGAACATGGGGAATAACCCTTCTACCATCATATTTTGTCTCCACTGTTTCAATTTCTGCTCCTTGGTTTCCTTTACCATTTTTGGATACCATCGGGTCACCCCTTTGTCCATCCGGGGTCTGTCTCGCTCTAGAGCCTCAATTTCCCATTCCTCTAAAGCTTCATACTGGGTTAATCTAGGTCTGGGATGTAATTCATTCATTCGGGTCCTTAGGTTAAATAGGACTCTCCCGTTAAAAGTACCATCAATGGGAAAGGCTAAAACTCCATCCTCCGCAGTGTACTTTACCCAGTTCTCTAACCATACACAGGTATGATACCCTTTTTCTAACATCATGAAAGAGGCTGGAGTATCTGGCGGAGGAATGATCACGCCCTCCCTAGTTCGTACGGGTTTGTCAGTTTTGAAGAAATTCTTTATTTTGCTGGCAAATGACATTTTTCTCTTTCCTCCGTACATGTTGTGAGGTCTGCCTTTGCTCATCAACTCTTTATGACACCCTAGATTTCGTGGATCAGGCAGAAAATCAGGGTACCACATACACCGCTCGTAACAACCTATAAGCTCGGTGCGGAAAATGTTTACTTCGTTTGTGCTTCCAATGCTAGCGCGACTCCAATTTCTCAACAACCAATCAGTGCAGAGGTTGCAAAGGTTCTTGACCAATGGGTGTGCGGCCTTTTCGCGAGACGCGTTCTCACGCTCAGGCACTCACCCCTCCCTTACAAGTTCGGCTTCACTACACACCCGCTGGTTTAACCAATCCCAGCGCGGCACGGAGTGACGTCAGAGCAGCCCTTCGGCTGACTCCCTCCTTCACAAGGTAACGGAAACTTTGTATTTTCTCTAAGGTACTATGGTTAATTTTAGTCAACAACGTATAACATTCGCCATTGTGTAGGAGTGTTCTAAAGAGATAGAAAGTTCTTCTTTTACTGCAAGTAAACCACTTCTGTCTACTTTTCATACACTTCGGATAGACTTCTCTTGCCTACCCTCACGCAAGCATTAGAAAACCTGCTATTACCCAGTCTCATCCACTTCTTTCCGGGATATATACTAAGCCTGGGGTTCGTCAGCGTTTCCCTTTGCTATCATACAAGCTCCGATGACTCTATTACTCCCTTAGTGTGACCCTTACTAGGTGATATCAGACCAAGGTTTCTATCAGAAGTCCGTCACTTTCATTCATACAGTTTTCTGAAAAAGACCTAATTAGCGCTTCCAGTTCCACTTGAACCATGCACTAACCTTTCCTCCCTACAAATGACCTCAGAACGCGATGGATTCTACTCACCATCCGTTATACAATTCCCCGGGGATTTCAGACAACACTCAACAATCACACACAATTGGTTAACAAAACATATAATATTTAGCAGCAATACATATATAAATCATTTAAAACAGTTTTGAAATCGATTTCTTTTGCAATAAAATATTAAGTAACATAATCAATATTAAAAAACAATTTTAGCAGCACATTTATTTTTCACGGTTTATTTTCTAACTATCTTATCTACCTATCTTACTAGTCCTAACCATTCCTCTGCTTACCAGAAATTACTGATAGAGCGCGCGGGTCACCCGGGTCACTTAGATTACCAAATTTCCCACGCACTGGGCCCTGGCGTGCATATGATGACAGTGTTTTGCAAATGAACCGGGTGAAAACCTCTAACACGCTCTTATCAGTAATCGGGTTGGGTGTCTCCTACACCACTCACTATTCATGTACCTGACTTACCACAGGCACATTACTCCTGACAGATCAGGAGCTAGCAGTGGACAGGTGATAAGGGTTTTCCTAAAAGGGAGAAAATTCTAATTTACACATTTAATACCTTTAATATTACTTTAATGTATAATGACCACAGACACCTTGATGGTTTTAAGGGTTTTATATAGTATAAGTTTAGGACGAAAATGCCATTACAAGTAGGCAAATGCAAAGCAATACATCAATGATTAGTATTAGGACCAGAATGTAACTCTGGATCAAAGTGAGTATCATAGAGTAAAAGGGAACACTATAGGGCATGAATCATATGGACAGTTATCTAATACAGTTTAATCTAGGGCAAGGACGTGAGGAAAACCTAATGTTCAACCTAATAATTTTATACTATTTCCTAAACCTTATGCTATCTTTCTAGCTCACGGCAACCATACTAAGGGAAAGGGAATAAGTGGAACAAGCTAGATAAACAGTCGGGTTTAACAATGTCCTATAGGAAGGGTAAAAGTGGAACATTTACTAATAATCAATTGCATGAAATTACATTCAAAGGAGATATGGAGAATATCACAGGCAAGATTGCTTTAATCAGAGGAGGAAAAGTTGAGGGTATAGTATAGACAGACACCTATGTCAATAGTTACCTAGGTGAGAATGAGGACTAACCCTGGCCACGGGTCAGTTGGGAAAGAAACGGGACAAGGACCCTCAAGGATTCAGGGAATACCAGAAGGTGAGCAGGTACAGCTCATGGACAGTCAGGACAGGATACCCCTCAGGTCTGGGTCAGGACTGGGTTCACCAAGGCACGACCAACCCCTCACAGCATCGGATGCAACGCCAGCGTTACCCCCTCTTCTGCACGGAATCCGCCAATAACCCCGATTGGGTTTTCAAATCTCCCAGCAAAGTGCTTCGCTTAGCACTTAGGACTAATTTCCACCCCTTTGGAGTTTGTGGAAAAGTTTCAGGCAGAATGCTCCGCAGCACTCTGTATCAGGCACCTATAGAGTTCGTAGGGTCAGTGACAGGTCTGCTACTCGGACAAGTCGGACGATTTCTCTAAGCTAAGCTAGGCTATTTATACAAGTTTAGATCCCCAAGACCACCCATAAATGTTGCAAAATGACAAAGTCCCATCTTCTGATTGGTCAAGGGAGGTGGTTTGGTCATAGGTACCACCTATACTGCACGTGACATTACCCCTCCCCCTAACACCTGGTTCCCAGGCCTACGTGTGGGAAAGTACAATAGTGAAGAAAAGGTTTGCAACATTGTTGCGCATTTCAGAATACAAATAGCACATCTTCAAGGGCAAAGGTGCGCCTGGAAAGGTCAGTCCCCTTTTCAATGGCCAACTGGCCAGGTTCCATTGCTGCACGTCCCAGATCTTTGATCACATGATGAGGGATACGTCAGCGTCAAAATGGATTCCATCCTCAATTCAAGGCCCTCATTTACGCGGTACATGAAAAGTAAGCGAAAACAAATTAATAACACGGAATAAAATGAATACACTGTACACCATGACCAACTACTCTTAATCCCTTATTTTATAATACTTATAGCATTAAGAGTTAGTGCAGAAAAGATGCATAGACATAAGCGGCTTAAGATAGCATGAAGCATGATTAGTGACAAGCGGCCATTTTAACATCACTGCGCATGTGCGAACTTTTCCCTCCAGATTGCGAGTGCGTCACGTCACATGGGTATGACCGACGCATGCGCAGACTGGATTTCTGCAAAGCGGCCATTTTATTAATGTGCAAGCTTGATTACGATGAAAAACACATAGGCAAGCCTCCTAGGGACACCCGTGTGTTGGGGAAATACAAATAAATGACAAACAATCGGAGTTAGTACAGTTATGATTTAAGGCGAGGTTCATGAAGAGAGCAAGTCGCGTTACGTGCGAATCCTTGCTCCATCATCACTACAAACTCTCACCTCAATAACAATCTTTACTTTTCGGTAAAGAAAATCTCTTGCACCCGTGTCTCTTGGTGAACATGCCAAAATGCAGTATGGATACTTCAGTTCCCCCAGGGCATTAAGCATTTTTTATTGCCTATTGCCCTCAACTCCTTACTTGCTCTTGCACATTCAATGTGCAAATCACATAGCTTTTCTGTGAGTAGTTGTACCTTACTCCTCCTGTCCTAGGTTTCAATTTCTCCTCAATGGCTATGTCGGATTCACATAACATTTTTTGATAGTAGACTTGTCTTACTCCGGGCTTTGGTGTAAGTTGCGAATGTCCAGGAGTAACACATGCTTACTTCTAGGACTGTTACATAAAGCTCTTTTTCCATGGCTATGCATGCCTTACTCCTGTAAATCAATAAGCAAGATACTTCTAAACCTGAAGTAAGACACAGTAGCTTGCAGGAAATGCTTAGTGAATCAGGCTGGAAAATTCAGGAGTAATTCACACCTGAGACAGTATTCCACACATTTAACTACAGAATTATTTTGTGAATGGACCATCAAAGAGAATCGATAAGGGGGTTAGACTGAAAAGTTGTCATGGAAATCAAGGCAGCTAAAAAACATTGAGGGGCCGATTACGATGAGGCTCGGAAGGCTCCGACTGACGGTTGGAGCCTTCCGAGCCGCATTGTAATGTGCCGGTCGGATTCGTTTCCGACCACCTCATTTTCATTGAGGCGGTCGGAAAGGAATCTGGCCGGTCATTCTGGCTGGCTTCCGACAACCTTTCCGCCCTTGAGATTACGATGACGGTTTCCAGTATGATTTCCAGGCCGGTCTGTCCGACATGAAAACCATTAATATAGGAAAATTTATAGCTAGAGAACGATTTCAACCAGATCTATTAATAAGATTACCTCTCAATGTATGGGATATAAACATGTACTTAAAGAGCACCCTATAGAAACAAGGTAAACACGTACAGAAAGTTAAGATGATAGATTTATTTACTTATTTTATTTTTTTAAATATATATAGTTCATACTTCAATTAATATTACAATGATTCAAATGTGCATTTAGGAATCAAAGTGGTCATTCCAGAGAATTGATTTCAAAAGCCATCATAAATGTATACAAATCGTATGATAGACGAAACGTTGACTCAGGCAGTGCGGCAGATGTCTACAACCCGCTTTTCGGCATACAGGCCTTCATCAGGTAGCCGTCTATTGCACATAAAGCCGATTCTGGATGTAACAAATAATGTACTGTGGGTTCAACTAGATCTCTACTTCGATGAAGATTGTGCAGGACAATGTATATATGCAGAAATATGTAGTTTTGTAGGTATAGGTACTTTAGAAGATTGCGCCGTGAGAATCGTGCTACAGTAGGGCGACCGAACCATGCGTGGTCTCTTAATATAATGGAAAAACCTCACATTGAGGTTATAGGTAGGCGATGATGTCACAACCAGAGAATTAATCAAAAGAACGACTTAAATATACCGGATATGGTTTCCTAACTTGATAATGTAAAGACGTAGCGGCTCATTGTCACCGCGAAACACCACGTATGAGTAGAGATCGGATGAATAACAGCCTCCGGTCCAGAATGATACGGAGGGATTCTCCTTGAGAGTGGAGAAAATGATGTAAACGGAGGCGCTAGGGGGCGCACGGCGACATGGCTGCCTGAGCAGCAGCTCCGCCGGGCGATCGTCAATTCTGGTGGATATCGCCGGTCCCGCCCCGGCCGCCGGCCCCCGGACGCCTCAGCGGATGTGGGAAGTGCTGTAGCACATAATGCGGTGAGGAAAGGCCCCCGGCGGACAGAGATTGCCCCACAGTTTGCGGATGACCAGGGCGGAATGTCCGGATGCCTGACAAGATGGCCGCCGCATTGGGACATAGGCACAGCAGCTTGGCGGCAAGCGGTCACCGATCTGCCGTCCATGCTCCCAGCAGCGCATCGGAGGTAGGGTTTTGAGGACTGGCCCATCCGCTGCCACTGCATCATAATTTGTCGCGCTGCGGTGCGCCAAGGACCCACGTTCAAGCGCTGGAGTCACTGCCTGACAAGATGGCGGCCGCAGCTCGAAAAACGCGGGCATAGCCGACTCATCTCCAGCTCCAGCGGCTGTGCCACGACCCTGGCGGTGGCTCGGTACAGCGGAAGAGAGAACAGAGAGCTGATATACGCCCAGCGTGGAGGGCAGTACTGAGCGCGAGCGGAGAGGGGGGCATACACACGCTCCTACAGGTTAGGTGGTGTTGGCTGATGGCGATGCGCGTTGTGAGCAGCGGACAGACTGCGCTTGTCGGTGCTGCCTGATGCGCTACGTGGGCTCGCCCTTCCATCGGGAACCTGTGGCCACCGCTGCCCTGCCCCGTCAGCCCATGAGAGCCGGTGCTTTCATTTTGTGGCGCCCGGATCGGTGGCTGACGTGTGTAACGGGGGCTTACTAGCGACCACGTGCGTGGCCGCCCCTCTTGGTCCGAAGCTCGTAGACCCCGGCATTGCAGGCCCGCTGAGGCTGGAAAGAGAGACTGCAACCTGGCATGCGTTTGGGCCTGCGGAAGCGACACACCTGCTGCGATGGCTGCTTGAAAAATACTGCGTGTGGAGGGAGTGGGCTGGCAATATCGCGACAACACGCCACCTGTAGGGTCAGTGAGGCCCGAGTTCTCATCTGCACAGCGAGCTGCCACACTGGGTCGCCTTCTCTGCACAACTGAGAGGCCACAAGCCAGCTAAGTGGAGGGGGTTTGTTGGACGGCGGAGAGGTCAGCATACAGCCAGCATTCGGTCACACCACCTCGCGCCCAGGAGAGTGTCACCCTCACCCTGTGCATTTAGCGCTGTGACGATCTTTTCGGCGGCAGACACCCCAAGGGTGGGGTTCACCACGGCGTCAGCGACCAGGCATACGAGGGCATCGGGGTCCACGTGCAGGAAGGCGGTCTCCCCGCCCGCCAGCATGGGCAAGCCGGACAAACACCAACAGAAGCTGCCCTTTGAGGCGAAAAAAACGCAGAAATCCACTGACGGGGTGGTGGAGGATGAGGCAGGGCATGCGCCCAATAACAACATTGAAAAGATCCTGCTAGCGATACAATCGAACCTGCAGGACATTAATGGCAAGTTGGACAACTTAACTTGCAGAATGGACACCATGGCGGCACGACAAGAAAAGCATGGAGAGAGACTGGATGAGGCCGAAACACGCATATCCGCGGTCGAGGATGAGGCGCGGGCCTCCACCTCAAAATGCGCAGATATGGAACGGCTCCTGGAGGTGATCAGGGCGAAGGAGGAGGATTTAGAAGCGCGCTCGAGGCGCAACAACGTACGAATCGCGGGCCTGCCGGAGTCCACCAACACAGGCCGCATGGAAACCTACGTGGAAACCCTGTGCAAAGACCTGTTCGGAGCTGAGGCCCTATCGCCCCTCTTCATCGTGGAGCGTGCTCATAGGTCACTGGCCCCGAAACCACCGCCCGGCGCCACGCCAAGACCGATTGTGGCGCGAATCCTCAACTACCGCGACAGGGATACGATCCTTCGGCTAGCAAGAGAGAAAGGGAAGATCCAGCATCAAGGGAACTCCTTGGAATTTTATCCTGATCACACAGTTGCGGTCCAACAGGCCCGGAAAGAATACACTGCAGTGAAGGCCAAATTGCGTGATTTGAACATTGTGTATTCCATGATGTATCCGGCGCGCCTAAGGGTGGTATGGAAAGAGAAAGCGACTGTACTACCGTCTCCGAAAGCAGCACAAGAATTTATCAAGAGGGTGCAACGGGAGATGAGAGACAACTCGCAAAATGAACAGCGACGTGACTCGGACTAACAGTAAGGGGTTGATTCATGGTCTGCCACTGGTGAGTGTACCGTTCTGTTCCAAATCATGCGTTTTAGCATGGACTCTAATCTCCGCACTTGGCTAGCCTGCTTGATACTGTTTTCCGGTTTGACTGGTTGTGGGGTTGGTTCAACATGCATAGCGTGTCTGGGTGAAGAGGTCCCGCTGGGGCTCAGAGGCTACTGCTCAATGATGCGGATCACTGCTAACTTTGAATTGTGAATGCCTAACGACCCATGCACGCTACATAACGCAGTATTGGCCTACACAACTGAGAGATACTAATACCCTATGGCGTTTGCTCTCTGCAGGCTGGTGCACGTGTGGCAAAAGGATGCCCCCATGTTTGCTGTGCTCTGCTCAATATGCTTTAACTATGGGACACCTCAATCACTGACTGTCAGCGATCCCCGATGCACTCTATGTGGCGAGCAGTACAAGTGGGAGGCGAGGGATTCTGTGCCTTGCTGATTCATTGGTATAACTGCATTGGAGACGCACTGTTCCAGACATGTTGCTCAGCCAGGGGTTCTGTTGTTGGCTGTTCGGGGGGTGGGGGGGGGGGGGGGCGGCGAGTATTCACCTGAACTGCGTTTCATACAGCTTCTTTAGCATCGCCCACACCTGTACACCGGGTGGAGAGTTGTGCCCCTGGCGGACCTCTACAAGGGTATAACCCAGTAAGAGTTTGGTTCTGGGCACTGTATTTATGGTTGTGGAAGTTACAGATTGGTGCACTGGATGGGACTGGCTTCGGCAGGTTGGGGTTGCTGGAGTGGGTGGGTTCAGGGGGGGTGGGTTGTTTGATTGTACTATTAGACCGACAGAATGTGTAATGTCTTTTCGTGCTGGTTCCAAGTTAGTCCTAGCTACTGTTGTGTCGAATGGGGCACCTAAAGGAGAGACACTGGCTGTCCCTATGCAATTGATTTGTAGTGTGCGATCATGCCTTATGTCATTGGATTTTGATGGGGACCAGGGAGGCGGGTAGGCACGGTTTAAACGTTCTTACATGGAACATTAGAGGGTTCTCACAGCCACGTAAAATACGGCAGATATTTGCCAGCCTGACAAGGTGGAATGTGGACATAGCATTCCTACAGGAGTCTCACCTGGCCCCGCATTCGCACGCACAGCTGGGGTCAAGATGGGCGGAGGAGGTTTACAGGGCCTAGTACTCTTCTTACTCTAGAGGGGTGATCATTTTGGTGAAACGGGGGGTGGGTTTCGTGAATCGCACAGTAACACAGGACCCTTTAGGCAGATTTTTAATGGTATCAGGTACATTGAGATGCCCTCTCAATGTACCTGATACCATTAAAAATCTGCCTGAAGGGTCCTGTGAAGGTGACATTGTTGAATGTGTACGGTCCTAACACAGACGCCCCGGATTTCTTCCGGGAGGTATGGGGGCACCTGCAGAAACACAATAGCACGCACATATTATGTGGTGGTGATTGGAACGTGACGCTACGTGACGGTTTGGACCGTTCAACTAACTCAGTGGAATAACACAAGCAATCACGCATACTGGTGGGACACATGATGAAAGACCTGGGTCTAGAGGATCTTTGGAGGTTGAGGAACACCGACGCACCTGGGGCCACACACATTACAGCTTCCCACAACAGCTGGTCTAGGCTGGATTACTGGCTGGGCTCCTCTGACCTGGCACTATGGGTGCGACACCTACAGGTGCTCCCTCGCACACTATCTGACCACAATCCTGTCCTCCTGCAGCTGGACATTCCAAGATACACACCTCCCCCCTTCCAGTGGCGCTTTAACGCGCGTGCTCTAAGTGACGCAGTTTACGCAGACACGATCAAGAGGGCGATTAAGGATTACTTTGACCTTAATGCCCCATCGACTGATGACCCTGGCATCCTCTGGGAGGCATTCAAGGCCACGATTAGAGGGGTCTGTATTAGCACCACAGTGGGGGTTCTGAAGGATATTAGAGCTCAGATACGCAGATGTGAGCAGCAGATGAGGGACCTGGAATCCCTATATGAGTCCACTCAGGATATCATGCACCTGGCCACACTCCGTGAAACACACCCAGAGCACGCAGACTTTCTCGACTCCGAAATGAAATATTTGAACCGCACACATGTGGCTAGAGCCTTTGGGGAAGGAGGTAGACCGGGGGCTTTCTTAGCTCGGAAGATATGTACGGGTCGCGGCCCAACTGCGATCCTTAGGGTGAAGAACGGGGAGGGAGACACACAAACCCATGCTACCGACATATTGAAATGCTTTGTTAACTCCTTTGGATCCCTCTACAAGTCCCAGCCCACTGCCCCGGCTGCTGACACCTATGAATACCTGCACGATGTAGCGATAGGGTGGCTGTCAGATGCACACAGGGAGTACTTAGCGAGGCCTATCACGGCGGATGAGGTTACTGAGATCATAGGCTCACTTCCAAATGGCAAGGCGCCTGGCCCGGATGGGTTCACCCCGGAATTTTACAAACAATATGCAGACATCTTAGCGCCGCACTTAGTGGATATGTATGGCAACTCCTTTGAGAAAGGAGTGCTCCCCCCCACATTACGCGAAGCTATGATTATCGCTCTCCTGAAACCATCTAAAGATCCGGAGGAATGTGACTCGTACAGACCGCTATCTTTAATAAACGTAGATTCGAAAATTCTTGCGAAGCTTATAGCCAAGCGGCTGTCACCACTGATGACCAGTCTGGTACTGCCGGACCAGTCCGGCTTTGTGCCCTCAAGATCGACAGCACATAACACCAGGACTCTATTTGCACTATCACACTATCTGCAACCTTCAGTCAAAGCTGTAGCGGTCATGTTGGACGCGGCGAAGGCATTTGACTCCATTGAATGGCGGTATATGATCACTGTCCTCAATAGAATGGGGTTCCCTAAACGTTTTGTGCAATGGGTCACCCTGCTTTACACGCAACCACGTGCCAGGGTCAGAATCAATGGGTACATTTCGGATCAATTTGCAATTGAGCGAGGGACGCGGCAAGGCTGCCCGCTCTCGCCGCTATTATTTGCGTTAGCACTAGAACCTCTGGCGTGTCTGATACGACAGAACTACAAGGAATCGGCACTGCACTTCATAGCCAGGCCGCTTCACATATCATTACATGCGGACGACATGTTACTGTATGTCCGGGACCCGGAGACTCACTTGAACGCCATACTCCGGGAATACATCAGGTTCGGAGGGCATTCGGGTCTGGCCATAAATTGGTCCAAATCCTCTATAATACCCCTCACTGACACCACTTCTACATTTGTAGTGGACTTTCCGCTGGGGTGGCAACAGGACCCTATCAGATACCTAGGGGTCATGTACCACAGAGATCCGGATGAGGTGCTTAGGGCAAACTACGGGGTGGTACTGTCGAAACTGGAGGACAGTGTAAAACGTTGGATACATCTGCCCCTTTCACTGGCAGACAGGATAGCGATTGTCAAAATGAACATACTACCCAAGCTACTATACCTGTTTAATAACATTCCAGTCACACCGCCGCAGGCTATCTTCCGTCACATAAACTCCCTGGTGCGCACCTTGATTTGGGCGGGTAAGCAGGCCCGTGTGGATCTGCGGACTCTTACACTTCCACTTGCACGGGGCGGATTCGGGGTACCTGATTTCCTCCTGTACTACCTGTGCGCGCAGGCTCAATACGCGGCGTATTGGTATCACGCAGTTCCATACCTCACTCACACCGCTATAGAGGAGAGCGACGCACCCCCTATTCCACTCACAGCAATAATCTCACACACCCGCCCCCCGTTGCATGCTAGAGATATCAACACGGTAGATACTACGATCAAAGCCTGGCATAGGCTAGGGCACCTAGCACACAAGACCCCACTATATGCACCAGCCATGATGCTACACCACCATCAGGAGCTCTCGGTAACTGGGGAAAGCGTCGGAATGTCTCTACTGACCAGGGCCGGTATTGATAGGATGGGGGACGTGTTCCAGGATGGCGAGTTCGTGGGCCTAGACAAACTGGGTTATGTCCATAACCAAACATCCATGTTTCGCTTCACATATTTCAGACTCACTAGAGCCCTGAGGGAGCACTACCCTACGTTCCCATCGGAGCCGGAATGCCTTGCACCACTGCAACTGTTAATCACAACTAATGATTTGTCACACTTGGTGTCTAGGCTGTATTCAGCCGCACAATCGGAACTAGACGGACAGGAGTTCAAGGCAAAGGGGCGGTGGGATGCACTACTTGACACACCATTGTCTGATGAAGAATGGGCTAGCGCATGCGCCCTGACACAGATACTTACACCAAATGGTAATCTGAGGATAATTCACTTTAAATTCCTCCATCAAGTGTATTACACGCCAGCGAAATTGTTAAAATTTGGGTTTCAGGAGGAGGACAGATGTAAAAGGTGTAACCAGGAGGGTGCGGGCTTTGCACATTTGGCGTGGGACTGCGCCAAGGTGGAAGGATACTGGGGGGAGGTAACTGCCACTTTATCTGTTATGCTGGAGGAGGAGGTACACTGTACACCCAAAGTCTGCTTACTGGGGATAGTACCGCAGTTCAGGGCCTTGAAGAGGAAGTTCTGTGCGATAGCACTCTTATTGGCTAAGAGACAAGTGGCGCAATGCTGGCACAGTCGTAAAGTGACGAAGTTAAAAACATGGTTGCATGACATGTCCACCTGTCGTGACAAGTTGCAAACTTATGAAGAATTGTTACCAGCTAAGTCGCGACCAAAAAATATGTGGGGTTATTTGGAGGATTATCTGACCTCCCTGCAGGATGATGAGGAACTTCCACCCATGGACTGAACGGGTTGAATGACTGAATGAGTGCTAATGGGACGGGTGTGGGATGACGGCGGGAAGAGGGGGAACCTAAGTATGTCAACACAACTGCTAGGTAGTACGCTAAGGTTACACTGTACGGTCTGAATTGGGGTATGTTGTTTTATTGTTCTTGTTATTAAAAGAGAAAAAGTGAGACTCAGTTCTAAAACCAGCTATTAGCCATACATACGATAACCTACAGTATTCTGCGACATGTGTAACATTCACTCACAATGTTGGTTAATGACATAAACGTAGCGGGCTGGCCCCAGGGTTGTAGGCTCATGCTGTGTCAACTGCTTGATTTTCAATAAAGGTCTTGCGCAAAAAAAAAAAAAGAAAATGATGTAAACAGCCTCTCGCCCGGACGTCACAGGCTATCATACGGATTTGTATACATTTATGATGGCTTTTGAAATCCATTCTCTGGAATGACCACTTTGATTCCTAAATGCACATTTGAATCATTGTAATATTAATTGAAGTATGAACTATATATATTTAAAAAAATAAAATAAGTAAATAAATCTATCATGTTAACTTTCTGTATGTGTTTACCTTGTTTCTATAGGGTGCTCTTTAAGTACATGTTTATATCCCATACATAGAGAGGTAATCTTATTAATAGATCTGGTTGAAATCGTTCTCTAGCTATAAATTTTCCTATATTAGTTCATTTCCCTATGTTATAGCTAGCTGTTCCTATAGGGGCCCCTTGTTTTCTAAACCGACATGAAAACCATGCCGGAAAGCATCTTTGGGGGCCTCAGCAGGGCCCCCTTTGGTGCACTGCTCCGGTTGCAGGGGCCCCCCTGTTGAGCCCTGTACCTTGTGGCAGGCACGCTGTGGTGCCTGCCACAGGGTGCAGGGATGAACCGCACCTCCCATTTTACTATGGGATTATGCACAACGGCCGGTTTATGGCCAGAATGCATGCTCCCATAGTAAAAAATAGGAATACGACAAAACAGTTTTTGGTCGCATCCTAATGGGAAGATCGGGATCGTTGACCGGGTGTCGGTCGGTCCCATGACCGATGTGGTGTCGGTGGAAGTGATTCCGGCCGACATCGTAATGAGCCCCTGAACTATGTCTAATATGCTGAACTGTCCACCAATGCAGATCCTCACTCACTGTACAATTTGTTTCACTTTGTACCAAACTTCACAGTAACTAGATCCTCTCTCTGCAGTTTTCAATGACACTGTGAACGCCGTGGAAGTAGACCATGACAGTCTCCTACACACTGAAGGTGGCCAATGCCCGCTTCGGGGGCTTCTCGAAGCTGCTCTTCAGGTGGAAGGGGAGTATCTACAAACTGCTCTACAAGGAGTTCTTCGTCTTTATCACACTCTACGCGATCCTCAGCGTCACTTACAGGTACGTCAACCGCATCCAATTTCTTCTCTTAAAAATAGATTGTAACCTGCTAATATTATTTTTTAATTATTTATTCTATATTGGTGGTTGATGTAAAATTTGAGAACTGGGACGGGTAGTAAGTCGGTGTCCATGGCTCTCTTGGGTTGTAGAGGTTTGAACTGTTGATGCATGAACTAGCTAAATGCCAAGTGGTGAGTGGAGTATGGTTTTTCTTCGCCGAGAAGTCCTGCCAAGGGGTCCTACACCGTGGTAAAATCCCAAGGTAATATTTTACACCCAGAATTAAAAGATCCTGTCTGAGACAGCAACCTTGCAAATTGTTATGGTTACATAAAGGAAGTATCTAGATGGTCGATAGAACAGAGTAATCTTGTGTGTTTTTCATGCGTAATACAACAAAGGATCTCCATTTGAAGGGTACGTCTTAATGTCGCTGTCGATCTGTTGAATGTACATAAAAGACCAATGCTTTTTTGGTGATTTCAGCATTAGGATAAGAATTGAAAAGAGCCCTGTTTGCATTATTTGCCTTGATGGGATATTCCCCCTATTTCCACATGCACACGTGTATTCCACATACCATACATTATCATAACTTACTTCCTACCATCCCACATACATCCTAATTTAAACAAACCACCAGGAAACACACACTCGGGTGTTTCGCCTCTCCAAAAAAAAGCTGAAAACTAAAAATCCATTATGTAATCTGCAAATCTAGGCGAGTAGGCATCCTGGCTCCTTCATACAGAATGCTTTCATCCTCCTAGTGGAATTCCCAAACCCCTTCAAAGCTCAACAACTCCTTCACCACTCCCTTGTCTTCCACTTGACTATCTGTGATCCAGAAAACTGCCACCACCGGAAAACCACTAACAACCACATGTTCATGCAAATCCATAATTATGTCCCTCATAATGCCTCATAGAACCACCTTTCCACAACCATCCAAGCAACCTTGACGAAATGATGCTCAGTTGAAATTCCAAATCCTACAAACCGATTTCTAACTTCATACGAAAATGCTACCACAACTCTCAAGGGTACTGACTTTCGTAAGAAAATACCACCACAGCTCTCAAGGGTACTGACTTTCGTAAGAAAATACCACCACAACTCTCAAGGGTACTGACTTTCGTAAGAAAATACCACCACAGCTCTCAAGGGTACTGACTTTCGTAAGAAAATACCACCACAGCTCTCAAGGGTACTGACATTCATAGGAAAATGCTACCACAACACCCAAGGGTACTGACCTTTAGGAAAATACTACCACAGCTCTCAAGGGTACTGACTTTCATAGGAAAATGCTACCACAGCTCTCAAGGGTACTGACATTCATAGGAAAATGCTACCACAACACCCAAGGGTACTGACCTTTAGGAAAATACTACCACAGCTCTCAAGGGTACTGACTTTCATAGGAAAATGCTACCACAGCTCTCAAGGGTACTGACTTTCATAAGAAAATACTACCACAACTCTCAGGGGTGCTGACCTTTAGGAAAATACTACCACAGCTCTCAAGGGTACTGACCTTTAGGAAAATACTACCACAGCTCTCAAGGGTACTGACTTTCATGGGAAAATGCTACCACAGCTCTCAAGAGTACTGACTTTCATAAGAAAATACTACCACAACTCTCAAGGGTACTGACTTTCATAAGAAAATACTACCACAACACCCAAGGGTACTGACCTTTAGGAAAATACTACCACAGCTCTCAAGGGTACTGACTTTCATAAGAAAATGCTACCACAGCTCTCACGGGCACTGACATTCATAAGAAAATACTACCACAACTCTCAAGGGCACTGACTTTCATAAGAAAATACTACCACAACACCCAAGGGTACTGACCTTTAGGAAAATACTACCACAACTCTCAAGGGTACTGACTTTCATAGGAAAATGCTACCACAGCTCTCAAGGGTACTGCCTTTCATGGGAAAATACTACCACAGCTCTCAAGGGTACTGACTTTCATAAGAAAATACTACCACAACACCCAAGGGTACTGACCTTTAGGAAAATACTACCACAGCTCTCAAGGGTACTGATTTTCATAGGAAAATGCTACCACAGCTCTCAAGGGTACTGACTTTCATAGGAAAATGCTACCACAGCTCTCAAGGTTCTGACTTTCATAGGAAAATGCTACCACAACTCTCAAGGGTACTGACTCTCATAGGTAAATACTACCACAGCTCTCAAGGGTACTGACCTTTAGGAAAATACTACCACAACTCTCAAGGGTACTGACCTTTAGGAAAATACTACCACAGCTCTCAAGGGTAATGACCTTTAGGAAAATACTACCACAACTCTCAAGGGTACTGACCTTTAGGAAAATACTACCACAGCTCTCAAGGGTACTGACCTTTAGGAAAATACTCCCACGGCTCTCAAGGATACTGACTTTCATAGGAAAATGCTACCACAGCTCTCAAGGGTACTGACCTGTAGGAAAATACTAACACAGCTCTCAAGGGTACTGACTTTCATAGGAAAATACTACCACAGATCTCAAGGGTACTGACCTTTAGGAAAATACTCCCACAGCTCTCAAGGGTACTGACTTTCATAGGAAAATGCTACCACAGCTCTCAAGGGTACTGACGTTCATAGGAAAATACTACCACAGCTCTCAAGGGTACTGACTTTCATAAGAAAATACTACCACAGCTCTCAAGGGTACTGACCTGTAGGAAAATACTACCACAGCTCTCAAGGGTACTGACTTTCATAGGAAAATACTACCACAGCTCTCAAGGGTACTGACCTTTAGGAAAATACTATCACAACTCTCAAGGGTGCTGACTCTTATAGGTAAATACTACCACAGCTCTCAAGGGTACTGACCTTCATAGGAAAATACTACCACAACTCTCAAGGGTAATGACCTTTAGGAAAATACTACCACAGCTCTCAAGGGTACTGACCTTTAGGAAAATACTACCACAGCTCTCAAGGGTACTGACTTTCATAGGAAAATACTACCACAGCTCTCAAGGGTACTGACTTTCATAAGAAAATACTACCACAGCTCTCAAGGGTACTGACTTTCATAGGAAAATACTACCACAACTCTCAAGGGTACTGAACTTCATAGGAAAATACTACACACCTGTGTCTGGTGAAAAACTCATTATTTTGAACAAAGAAATCCCATTTAACTATAAGTTCTAGTGTTGCAGTTGTTTAAAAAAAATCCCCCAAAATAGGTTTCACTGCAGCCTATCATGGTTACGATGGGCCCAATTCACAGAATGAACTTAAGACTAAATCCTAAACTTACTACTATTTGGTATTCACAGAATGCACTTACTACTTTCGGAATTCACAGAGTGCACTTACTACTTTCGGGATTCACAGAATGAACTTACTACTTTCGGTATTCACAGAATAGATTTAAGACTACTAACTTTACGTCAGTCCTCGGGCCAGAAATTCTAGCCCGGAGGCGGAGCTTCCGGCTTGGGGGCAGAGCTTACGTCCCAGAGGCGGAGCTTGTGGCTTGGAGGCGGAGTTTGCGGCTCGGAGGTGGGATTTAGCCATGGCTGAAATCTCCACCTCTGGGCCGGAAGCTCCGCCTCCGGGCCACAAGCCCCGCCTCCAAGCTGCAAGCTCCGCCTCTGGGCCATAAACTCCGCCCCCAATCAGGAAGTTCCGCCTCCGGGCCAGAATTTCCGTCCCGAGTTCGGACATAAAGTTAGTAGTCTTAAATCTATTCTGTGAATACCGAAAGTAGTAAGTTCATTCTGTGAATCCCGAAAGTAGTAAGTTCACTCTGTGAATCCCGAAAGTAGTAAGTGTATTCTGTGAATACCGAATAGTAAAGACCAAAGGCAATGCACTGCATCCAGAGTCCATTGAGCATGGTTGGATGCTGTATGCAGTGGAATATGAAACAGTATATGATGTCAGTATGGCAGTAGGCTATACTCTGTGCCTAGATACCACTGCTCATGGTTCAAGGCAGTATGAAGCAGAGCCAGGAGTTAGTATGTGGGTATGTTTTACTCATGACAAAAAAAGGTTGTAAAAAAAAGATAAAAATTCCCATAAAAAATCTACTAGTAAGGTGTGTTGTGGTTTTGATGGAAAACCTAAAACTACTGAAATCTTGTAGTTATGTAAATGTATGTAAATGTACATGTATTTATAGAGTGCAAATCACCGACCCGGTATCTAAGCGCTTGCTTAGGGAACCCGTCCTGGTATTCCCCTGTGAGATAACCCCAGGCAGGGTATCCACAAGGTGAAAGCCAGGCATCCCGCCGCGAGGGGCCGTTGTGGAGATTAAGCAAGCTATTGCCCAGAGTCGCAGAGTGTGAACCCATGAATCGAGTAGGCACCGGAGCGAGAATTGTCTAGTCCGTGGACATTTTAGGACTCAAGACCCCGCCGAGCCGGGAATCGAACCCTGGTCCCTGGCTGACCTCTGCTTCCAGGTCTGTCTCCTCTAACCAGTGAGCCACACTTCTCCACGAGTGTGAATTTGCTGTCAGCGTGCAGGCCCATACTCTATTTCTGCTCTCCTTAGCGCGCTGGATCGGGAGAGATGTGGGGGCATATTATCAAGCCTGGGCGATAAAATTATCACTGCTTTCTCGGCAGGAAACTGCCGATAAAGTGGCGATAATGGGCTTGATAATATGCTCTATGGAATTCCAATCGAAGCTCATGTTAAATGTGAATGGCATCTAAAATGAGCTTCGATTGGAATTCCATAGAGCATATTATTAAGCCCATTATCGCCACTTTATCAGCAGTTTCCTGCTCATAAAGCGGCGATAATTTTATCACCCAGGCTTGATAATATGCCCCATAATCCCCATCAGATTGTGGTGCTCCCCGATGGACCCATCTCTCTTTAGGTTAAAGTGTGAAGGTACAGAAGGCAAGACTAAAACATTTCTTCTCAAGAATCTCACTTTAAAGATCAAGGGGGAGATTTACTAAATCCCCACGGAACGCAGCACAGCCTCCCGCAAGACTGCGCTGCATTGTGCGACAGGGAAGAAGCAGGAGCGCACCATATTTTCTCTCTCCTCCCTTTCCTTTGTGCCGGTGCTGATTACAGCTGCTGTGCGCCATGAAACACCTTAGCACCATAGTGCTAGGGTGTGTGTGTGTGAGTCTAGCATAGGTTTTGTGCAGAAAGGTTAACCTTCCTGTACAAAATACTATTCCTAAACACAAGGGAACGTTTTTCCCACTTTGTATGCGTGCTGCACAGTGCAGGACGTATGCAAAGTCGGAAAAGGAAGGAGAAATGAAAGCATTGCTCCTTCCTTGCGCCTAGTTGAAAAGGGCGCCGTTTTCTCATGCTAAATTAGATCTATTGTTTTTAGTAAATTGGGTTCGGCATGAGAAACCATGGGTGGTTGCATGGTAATGACCATGTACTACCCATGTGGTGTCCCCATGGCGCAAAGTAATGAGTTGCAGCGCTATTCTCTGCTTCTCTTTACTTTTACGTTATTTCCAGCGGTAAACAAGTTTAGCGCTGAAAAGTAAATTAGGAAGAAAAGATTTTGCACTTTTTGTATCACGTTTATGATTTTATGATGCAAACATGGCATAAAATCTTAGTAACTCTCTCCCAACTCAATTAATTAAAGTATAGGGATGCACAAGCGGGCCATCGAGTGATAAACAAATAAAGAAAGATTATAGCAATGAACGCAGTAAAGTTCTAGTGAAAAAACAGATTATATTAGCCTCCAATGGGTGGGGAAAGGGTCTCCTTCGAGCATGGACAAAATACACGCCTTTTTAGGGTTTTAGAAAAAAGCTACATGCATTTACTACACCAGTACATGGTTCAAAGGCTCACAGCCAATAGAAATCAAGCACATGAGCGACAGTTGCAACAAAATGCATTTGAAGATGTTCTCACTATTCTACTACAAGGAGTTCCAGTATCTGTTTTCAGTACATGAATTGTTAAATAATATGTTCTTCAGTCTGGGACAGTCGCTCTGTCCTTGGGAAAGTACACTCTGCTTAGTTAGCAACAGGGGTGACTCCTCCATTAAGGCGGAAGAGTGTCGCTCCAATGATTGAAATGTCACCCATTCCCCAGAGATGTAAAATAAAATGGTAACACAGTTCAGGCGCGCAACACCCATTGGGCTCACGGGCCTTCAGGCCCCCCCCCGTCGTGTGTGTCAGCCCAGGCGGAGACAGCTTCGCGGGCTGGCGAGCATTTAATTGCAGCCGCACCCGAGTACTTAACAGGTCTTTAAAAGACCATTTACTTGTAAATGAGGGTTTTGTTGTGTGTTCACCCCTTCTTACAGCCGCTCTGTCTATGGTTGGAAGAATTAGACCCCCCCTCCCCCTGAAATATTTTTCAGCCCCCCAACCCCGAAATATGGCTCTAGTTACCCACCTGATACAGTTAATTTATTGCCATTTTATCTTTAAATAACCCTTGTCACGAGCTGAGTGTCAGGACAGGGCATGGCAGCTGCTGACTGGCAGCCGGAGAAAGAAGTTATGGGCACGGCACTTATGTTTAAAGTGCATATGTCCCTTTGCATAGCCGTCTTGCGACGGCCAGCCAGACATGCGCACTTTAAACCTCTCAACCCAGCTGTCTTAGACAGGTGGGTTGAGGCCAAGCAAAGGCCTCCGGTGCTCTTTGGAACTCTGAGAGCCCACTCCATCCAAATCCTGGTGCTGCTCTCATGTTGTTTGACAGCAGCACCAGGATTGGTTAGGGAAGTAGCCTGGGGCAAGCGCTGGAGGAGTGAAGAACACCGGACGGGAGTGCGGACATGCCAAAAGATAAATGAGTTTTCTTTTATTTTTTTCAATCTTTTCAATATTTTACTGTATGTGCACCAAATTGCCGACATGCATTACATTTACTGTTTTAAAGTTACGATAATGTAATGCATGTCGCCAATTTTGTTGAAGTGAAGTTGCGCCGCATGCATCTGCACCCACCTCCCATTCGCCCGCCCCCACCACTCCACATAGGGGGTAGCCGCCACTGGTTAGCAATGGAAACTCACTTCCTCATCTAGTGAAGCTTACAAATTCTTTATTATGGCAAAGAATAAATCAGCAGCTCGAATCACTTGTTAGAATGCAATATCACAGTTAAGATGGACAACAAGTCCTAAGCTATCCTACGTTTAGCTAAAACCTGAGGGCCCGATTCACAGAAGGAACTTAAGACTCAATCCTAAACTTACTACTATTTTGGTATTCACAGAATGCACTTACTACTTTTGGAATTCACAGAAGTTAGGATTTTGTCTTAAGATAGACTTAAGACAGACTTAAGACAGACTTCAGACAAACTTATGACAGAGTTAAGACAGACTTAAGACAAAATCCTAACTTAAGTCTGTCTTAAGTCTGTCTTAAGACAAACGTAAGACAAAATCCTAACTTCTGTGAATACCAAAAGTAGTAAGTTCATTCTGTGAATACCAAAAGTAGTAAGTTCATTCTGTGAATGCTAAAAGTAGTAAGTGCATTCTGTGAATACCAAGATAGTAGTAAGTTTAGGATTGAGTCTTAAGTTCATTCTATGAATCGGGCCCTGAATGTTCACACTCTAAGCATAGCATTTTAAGCAATTCACATTCACGGCATTGTGGTTTTGATGCAAAACCTAAGACCACTGAAATCTGTTAATTATGGTAAGCTGCTCAACCATAACTCCAAACCCTACCAGGCACTTCTTGTAACCTCACACATGGCATCCCCAAAGACATCATCGAAGATATCTCTTAAAGATTAATGAATTATAAATGCGACTTATGGTTTGCAATTAAATATTATAATGTTTTACTGTTTATGGTACTTTTAAATCCCATCAATGCTTACAAGGCACACAGTATGGCACAAGACTGGAGCAAACCCGCACTTGTGTGTTCTGTAATACAAACCAGTTTTATGCATCACAGTGTACCTACTTTAGCAATGTGCGACAGGGCACTGGCTATATGTGTAAGTGAACAAATGAGTGCATTTGATTGATTGAGTTAGTGATCAGATATCGAAGTAGATGGGTACTGCTGGGAATGGTGTTCTTATACTTCTATAATATGTGCAAATCAGTTCCAATCCTTAAAAAAATATATATATATTAAATAAAATAAAAATAAAATGAAAGGCACTGCTCAATAGAGGTGATCAGAGTTGTCAGAGACCGTAGCGAATTGGGAGCGTGGAGCTCCATGTACCACAGTGTACAAATCAGGAACCACTTGGCAATGGTTTAAACGTAGCAGACGAGAGGCCGCACCAACAATAGCCACAAAATTCTGTGTAAAAACTGTGAGGCAGATTTACAAGAAACTGACTCATCTGTACAGATGCGTCAGTTTCCCTGCACCTGAGTGAAAAACCCTTGCGCCACCATAGATGTGCCGTACTTACAGTACGGCGCACTATAGCACACGGATCGACAGATGCGTCGGAAATTCTGACGCATCTGTTGGTGGAAAAGTCATGCATTGCTGGAGTTGTGTCGCAAGCAAGATGCAACTTCAGCAATGCGTGTTGTTGCTTTTTTCCAATACACTGCGTCACTCCTTATGCCTGCTTCAAGCAGATGTAAGGTTTTGACGCAGTGGCGTCCTAAAAGTCACGCAGTGAAATCTTGGAGATTTCACTGCGTCACTTCTACAAGGCTTTCCTGTGTGGGAACGCCCACCCGGATACATTATACCTGTCGCAGGTATAATGTCACGCAGGGCTTTACAACGTGACACATCTCCCTAAATGCGTCATGTAGTAAAATTGCCGCATTTTTTACACCGCCGTTGCGTCACAAAAGTGATGCAACAGCAGCATAAAAGTGACGCAAGGGGCTTGTACATCTGCCCCTGTGCTTTTCAAAGAATAACTGATACCAGTTCTGAAGCCTTTAGCACTCACTGTACTAATTCGAAGCCATTTGGAAAGCCACTGGGCGATGACTAGTATGGGTTCATCTGCTATTTTCCATTTGTATCCAAGGTACTGCAAAATACTGCATAACTTAACCCTCCAGGATGGCAAATTTTCTTTATATCTCAAAATACACAACAATATTTTTCTCGCTCAAGCCACACCTCTTTCAGTTTATGTAAATTCATTGATCATATGGATGTGAGAGAACTGCCCTTTTAGCGTCATTTATGAGCTCCAATAACTCCTAGCAGAGTCCAGGGGCATAAGGCACTTGGGGCCCGATTCACAGAATGAACTTAAGACTCAATCCTAAACTTACTACTATTTCGGTATTCACAGAATGCACTTACTACTTTTGGCATTCACAGAATGAACTTACTACTTTTGAGATTCACAGAAGTTAGGATTTTGTCTTAAATTTGTCTTAAGTCTGTCTTAAGTCTGTCTTAAGTTTGTCTTAAGACAAAATCCTAACTTCTGTGAATACCAAAAGTAGTAAGTGCATTCTGAGAATGCCAAAAGTAGTAAATTTAGGATTGAGTCTTAATTTCATTCTGTGAATCGGGCCCTTGAACCCCAAAGGAGGGCGAACTCGCATTAATTTAATATATACATTGACTGCACCATTCTTAAAATCAATTCCCCTTGAATAGCAGTGCATTTCTAATATACCAGTGATGGAAAACTGACTTGGAGCGCTGTATCTGATGTCATTGTAGGTTCTTGCTATGCGAAGAACAGAAAAAAATGTTTGAGAAGGTGTCGCTGTACTGCAACCGATCGACAGATCTGATCCCCATCTCCTTTGTGCTTGGTAAGTCTTACTTAATTTTTGCTATTGTTTCTGAAATGCCCTAGAGATCACTTTATCCCTCCATTTTGTAACCGATTCTGCCCAGGGAACAGCAAACAACTGTCATATGGAGGATTTGTTGTAATCCTTCTATAGGTGCATTTCTTCTATGCGCTAGCGATACAACTCCCAAAGTAATCAATGGGTTAAATTGAGGGGCATATTTACAAGCCCTCACCCGCACAGGAGCGTCACATTTTCTGCTGCTCCTGTAGCGTTGCACCATATCCCATATTTACAAGGTGGCGCTAAGCCACTTAACACAGCTTAACTCCACTTTGTAAATAAGCCCCTTTCTGCTGCATTCTGCTGCGGCAAAGGGGCGTGCAGTGGGTGTTGCAGTGGACGTTCCACCACAACACTCATCGCTTTTTTATGCTGACCCATATTTACAAGGTTGGCACAGCGCCTAAAACTAAGGCCAGGGAATACCTGGCCTTAGGATGGTGATACGAGGAGAGATTATTCATTTCTCCTTGTTTTTTGCTCATTTCATGTGTGCTGCATTTTGCAACACACATAGAAAGAGCAAATCATCATCACTATTGTTTATGTGTGGAAAAGTGACCCTTCCTGCACATAAGCAATAATCCCTGCAGGGCAGGCACCCTTGCCACATGGTGGCAGGGTGCCTGGGCCTGCAGTAGCCAGCTTTTTAAGTGCCAGCGCTAGGGGAAACGGAGATGGTGCACCGTATTTTTGTAAATACGGCGCATACCTTCATTTTGAAAATGTCAGAGCCTGGCATTGCCAAATTTGGCGAAATACCGCCATCTGGCATTTTCTTGTAAATATCCCAATGAGGAAGAATAGGTAACTCAAGAGAGGAAAGATAACTTGTGTCTGCAGGGGAAAAAAAAAACATTGTTCTGAAGACAAATTTGAGATTCCTTCAAAAGAAGGTTTCTAAATGGACCTACTGTAAACCCTTTGCCTGAGCATTTCAGCATTTCACAATCGGATTTCATGACAATAGGTAGTTGTCAGAGCAGTTTATAAGCAACTTTTGCAAATATGTTCAAATGAAGAGACACATGATTTTTATTCTATAACTATTAAGGTTATTTGAGGGGCAGCAGCACTGAGGTTTTTAATGTTGCAGTTTATGAAGACCTTACGCAGCCCATTGCGTCACTTTTTGTGACGCTGCAGCGGCATAACAAATGTGCCACACTGCGTCATATTTTCAAAGTGATGAGTCTAGGCAGATGCGTCACTTTGTAAACCCCTGAGCCACATTATACCTGTGGCAGGTATAATGTATGCAGGGTGGGCATTCCCCCATAAAAAAGGCTCGTAGAAGAGGCTCAGTGAAATCTATGATATTTCACTTCACCACTTCTACAAGTTCACTGCTTCAAATCCTTACACCTGCTTCACAGCAGGCATAAGGTCTGACACATTGCTGGAGTTGCGTTTGTTTTGCAGCCCACTCCAGCAATGCGTCATTACTGAGCCACGAGATACGTCAGGATTCCTGACGTATCTGGTCAATACTTGCAACATGGAGCTCCGTACTGTAAATATGGGGCATCCAAGGTGTCACCAGGAGGGCGCAATGAAAAGTGTTGCATCGCTGATTGCAACCAGCGATACAACACTTTTCATAAATGAGGCCCCAAGTGTCAACGGGGCATATTACCAACAACTAGCGATAATTTTTGTCTCTAACTTGTTTAGAGACAAAAATTATTGCCGCACATCGGCGATTTTTATCGCAGATAAACCTTGCTATTAACAAGGTTTATCGCAAATGCGATAAAAAACGGCCGAAATGCATGAATATCGCTGAAAAGTCCGCGATATTCATGCATTATCGAGCAAATGCTCTTAGCCATGTTATCCACCTCCCATTGGATAACATGGCTAAGAACTGCTCAGGGCAGGTGTTAGCTTTTGGAGATATTCGCGCTTAGCGCGAATATCTCCAAAAGTTGGTAATAGGAGATAGCGATGTTAGCGACTGTTTCCAGTCTCTAACATCTTGGCACGCCCACTTTGCATCTCATTAGTGATAAATATCACTGACATGCAAAGTGGGGCCCAAGATGGTCGCTATCTCCTACTAGCTGTCGCTAACTGGTGTTAGCGACAGCTTGGTAATAGGGAGATAATTTTTTCTCCGCTTTCTTGGCTTTTAAAGCCAAAAAAGCGGAGATTAACCCCTTGATAATATGCCCCCAACATTTCCTAGTTCAGTTGAGAGCAGCTTATTGATCTGGAAAGGGTGAAAGTTCTTAAAAGTTTAAGTCATGACCGACATATGACGCAGATGTCAACAGCGTGTGCATAACTCAGTGAGCCAACTAAAAAGCATACATAAATCAAATCAAATCAGATGTTTGTTAAGCGCGACTACTCACCCGTAAGGGTCTCGTCGCTGGGGTGTGGGGGGGGTTCGCGGGTTCCAGTCCATCAAGAAGGGAATCTGTCGAAGAGCCAGGTTTTGAGGTTTGATGCGAAGAATGGGAGCGGACTGCTGGGAATGGTGTTCTTATACTTCTTTAATATTTGTAAATTAGTTCCAATCCTTAAAAAAAAACCATTAAATAAAATAAAAGGCACTGCTCAACAGAGGTGATCAGAGTTGTCAGAGACCGTAGCGAATTGGGAGCGTGGAGCTCCATGTACCACGGTGTACAAATCAGGAACCACTTGGCAATGGTTTAAATGTAGCAGACGAGCGGCCGCACCAACAATAGCGACAGAATTCTGTGTAAAAACTATACTTATTAAAGAATTACTGAATCCAGTTCTGAAGACTTTAGCACTCAATGTACAAGTTGGAGCGGAAGGTCGTTTCAGGCACTGGCCGCGCGAAAGGAGAAGGAGCGGCCTCCCGATCTGGTCTTTCTGGTGTTGGGGCCCAAGGCGTAGGAGAGCTGGGCTCATCATAGGGTCCTTTGGGGTGCGTGGAATTTGAGCCGGCTGTTCAGGTATGCTGGTCCAGTGTCGTGGAGGGCCTTGTGAGCGTGGTTTAGCATCTTGGCGGTGACTCTAGCTTCGATGGGGAGCCAGTGGAGTGTGCGCAGGTGCTGGCAGATGTGGCAGAGGCTTGGCAAGTTGAGGACCAGTCTTGCGGCGGCGTTTTGGATGTTCTGTAGCTTGCAGGTGAGGTTTTTGTTTATTCCAGCAAAGAGTACGTTGCCGTAGTCGAGTCAGCTGGTGACCAGGGCGTGACTGACGGTCTTTCTGTGTTTGAGGGGGATCCATTTGAAGGTCTTACATAGGAGGCGGAGGGTGTGGAAGCAGGAGGACGAGACGGAGTTGATCTGGCGGTCCATTTTGAGCTCTGAGTCCAGGATGATTCCCAAGTTGCGTGCGTGGTCCATGGGGGTGGGCGGGCTTCCGAGGGTGACGGGCCACTAGGTGTCATTCCAGGCATCTGGGTTTGGGCCAATGATGAGTACTTCCGTTTTGTTTGTGTTTAGTTGTAGGCAGCTGTTTTTCATCCATTTGGCGACTGTTTCCATGCCTTCGTGAAAGTTGTGTCTAGTGGTGTTGGGTTCATTGGATAGGGAGAGGATGAGTTGGGTGTCGACTGCATATGACACAATGTTGTGTCCGTAGGTTCTGGCGATGGGGGCGAGCGGAGCCATATAGATGTTGAAGAGCGTAGGACTGAGGGATGACGACTGGGGGACTCCGCAGGTGGTAGGTGTAGGGTCTGAGAGGAAAGTGGGGAGTCTGACCCGCTGCTTTCTGCCAGTGAGGAAGGAGCGGATCCAGTCGAGGGCCTTGTCTTGGATTCCTGCGTCGTGGATTCTGCGTATTAGGGTGCGGTGAGAGACTTTGTCGAACGCCGCTGAGAGGTCGAGGAGGATTAGGGCAGCTGTTTCTCCTTTGTCCAGTAAGGTACGGATGTCGTCTGTTGCGGCAAGGGGGTGCGGTTTCCGTACTGTGTTTTCTTCTGAAGCCAGATTGGGAGGAGTCGAGGATGTTGTGCTCTTCGATGAATGTGGCTAGTTGGCTGTTGATGGCTTTCTCAAAGACTTTTTCTGGGAACGGGAGCAGGGAGATGGGTCTGTAGTTTTTGAGGTCGGTGGGGTCCGCCTAGGGTTTCTTCAGGAGGGGGTTGGTCTCAGCGTGTTTCCAATAGTCAGGGAATGAGGCGGTTGCCAGGGAGCTGAGCTGAATTGTCAGTGCACTAAATTCAAAAGTGCCAAAAGAGAGGACAGAAAGTGACACAAGTGGTCCGATTTAGAAGATGGTGGTAAGGGAACTTCAACACAACACGAAGGGTATCTGACAACCTGTGAGCACCAGTGGCTAGTAAACCCAAGAAAGGCATCCTTGTTGTTTTGGAAGATCATCACCCACTCTGTTAGCGGCATGCTTCATCATCGTTTCTCATCCTGGTTCCTTAAGATCAGAATGTGCTCAACAATAGTACAGAGGTCACTTGTGATATTCTCCTACTGGAGTCTCAATCTAAGTTAAAAATACCTAGAGGACACCCAGGTATCCCTTTAATGTCGGGTGTCCCTCGAGTAAATAAAAATATTGATTTGGGAGTTGATAGGGTGAAATGTCCATACACCCTCATCGGTGTCGACATGTTTCAGCCTGTTATGTGGGCCACCATCGTGCAATTGTCATTGCACATATGGTTCTCTGGAAGAACCCATTGCCCACATAACAAATGTTCCATGTCCCTGAGGTGCTGCCAGACTTCTCCAATCACTTTAGGGACATGTAAATGCCTTTAGGTGGATAGCCACCTTGCCGAGAGGTGGCACAGTCAAAATGGCATCTCTAATTTTGCCAACCAATTGACATGTGATATCATGACCACATGATGTCCTTTTCAATGGTGGAAAGGTGGCAACTTTACTAGTCTGCCCAACGGCATCCCTTGCAGGGAAAATTTACAGTAACCTCTTACTGAAACAGCTACCTTTCCAGTTTGTTGGTCAGATTGTCACAAATGCTTAATTCTGGTTGAAGGAAGTTCCACAGCTATAGAACAATGCGTGGGATGGCCCTGTGTGCTATGTTCAGCCTCAGAAACATTGAGATGGGATTTGGTACACTGGGCAAGAAGAGGCGAGGAATTTATGCTAATACTCAATTGACCAGACATAATGGCTGCCCGCGCATCCAGATTTCCTCTGCTTCGTCATAGGACAGTGACACTGGCGTCATCCTCCATCTTTTGCTTGACCTCTCCTCAATTACTATCAAGGGTCTGTTTGCTGTAACATTTTATGTCGGAATGCAAACCTTTTTGTGACACAAACTGCAGAGAAAGTCAAGCAAGTCCACCAGTTTAGTTGACACAAACTGCAGAGAAAGTCAAGCAAGTCCACCAGTGTCTCGATATTGCCGGCACGACAACAACACACACTGTACTAACTGACTTCCGGTGATTTTCAGCTGCACAGTGATCGGACCACAGCTATCTGGGCTCCAGTGTTATCAGGACCTATTGCAGATCCATTCCCTGGTAGTGAAATTAACTGCACAGCACAACAGGAATCCTGGTTCCACAAGCCGTTGACATCTGTATGTTGCTGCAGCCAGGTCAAATGTGCTTGGTTCATCTGTCGAGAACGATACATGAGCCGGTCATTCTCTGGTAGTGCCATGAGAATCTGGAACCATCCGCCTCCCTCCCTTCACCTAACTACCTGCCTGGTCACCTTCAAAAACGACCTCCAGCTCCTCCTATTTGACAGACACCTTGGTTAATCACCCTCGACCATACTTAAGTACTCTCCCCACCAGGATCTGATCTACCTTCGTTATGTGACCCCACCATCTAAATCGATGCTTTAACTGTGTACTACCTTTGACCAACTGCTGCAATTGTCTCATGTGGTAATTCCTGCATGCATCCACCGATGTAAACGTCCAAGTTTAATGATTGTAACTGGTACTTGTGGTAACCCATGTATCCTGCTACTGTTGTAAAGCGCTACGATGCCTCCTGGCCATGTCTGCAATACATAAAATTGCAAAAATAAAATGCAAAAATCAAATCGGTCAACCAAGAGACACTACAAATGTGATCCATTCTTTCATGTGAAACTAGCAGTAGAACATCCATCCAAGGCCAATTTTTTGACAAGCTCATTAAGCTGCATACATAAAGATGACAACAGCAAACCCAACACCCTAGTTTTCTTGTTATCAAAACAAAAGAAAGAGCAGATCTCACTTATTCAAGGTGCACGTTTATCACTTAGAATAGGCTTTTACAATTTATTTATTTATTTTAAAGGTTTTATATAGCGCTGGTTATACCCGGAGGTATCAGAGCGCTTTACATGAGCATCAGATTGTAGTTACAGGTTACATCGTTACAAAGGTTACACTGTTATTAGAGCATGGCAGCATAGTTACTTGTAAGGTCAAGATAAACAATAAGCACAAATACGAAAGGGGAAAAGCAAGCAAGGGGAAATATTCCGGGGAGGGGGAAGGAGCTGGGGAAGTAGATAGGTAATGAAGGCGGGAAAGAGGAGGGGAGGGTGAAGGACAATGCAAGGGAAGAGGAGGGGAAGGGCGACAGGGACACAAACCGGTAGACGAGTCAAAGCAACGTCCAAAGTCCAGTAAGCTGTGATCCCAGGGGAAGTGGTATCACTTCCCTATCTCTGTTGCGGGAGGCTCCCTTTACGCAGTGGACTCTCTCAGTGGGGTCTCTGAGACCCAAAGGCCTATATACTGAATCCTTCCCCAAAAAGGGGAGAGGGAGTGCTCTGGCAAGGGGTGCCATACCATACCTCAGCCGTGAGTGGCTTCCTTTCCGCAGTGGACTCTCTCAGCGGGTACGCTGAGACTCCAGAGAATAAATATGGAATCTTTCCCCAACAAGGGGAGAAGGAGTGCTTAGTCAAAGGGCACAAAGGACAGGGGGATAGGCAGACTAGCAGGCAAGGTGAGAGATTCAGGGGAGAGAGGCTAGGAGCTAGGGAGGTAGGCAAAGGGAGAAAGAGTACTAAATGGGAACACATTTAATTAATTAATTATTATATACCGCTGGCTAGACCCGATGGAATCAGAGCGCTTTACATGAGGTACAATAATGTTGCAAATTACATCAGTTAAAAAATACATAAGTATCAACAAAAGCATTTAAAGAACACAGGGGAACACGGTGAATGGAGCAGGAAGGATAAGGGGATAAATGTTTGCAAAGAACAAACCACACAACTATAGTCAACGGAACTATGTCATTCTGCAGCTACGGCGTTTTTGCATAATCATTGAATTGCCTCATTAGCCACATAATGGAACCTACGCTGCATAATTTGCAGTCTTTACCCAAAAAAAAATTCTTTCTATTAGTTCATAAGTTACTAAAAATGCAGTGACACGTTCGCGTGCAGTGTAAGGCCTTGAGTGCTACACTGTAACCAATGAGGTGGAATCATTACCTTGCAGTCGCAGCATGTGCAAGAAAGACAAAATAATGGAGTAATGTTGTCACTGAATGTGTCACATTACATAGCATACATTGCCTTTTCTTCGTGTCATAATTTAGTCGACTGTCGTATAATTTGGCCCTCCACTGTCTGGTAATTCCAGTACACACACACACACACATTTGATATATATACATATACATAGATATATACACTAGCAGCCCGTCCCGACGTTGTCCGGGTATGAATTGCTGCCGGCCAGTATTATATTGTTTTGTAGGATTTCGTTGTAATAGCATTTTTTATCTATGACAGGCCTGTGAAACGCTCCGATTCACAGTGCAATGCTGATGCACTTAAGAGTGTGCGTTCAGTAGTGTGTGAACTCGAGTTTCCCTACTTTATTTTTCCTTGCAATATTATATAGCGCGAACTCGACAACATGGCATGAGCACAATTTACATTACAGAAGAACACATTAATTTGTGGTAGGCACGGGGAGACAAAGCAATTTGCCTGGAATCACAGGATGTTGACCTGATGCCGAGATTCGAACGTAGCTCCCCAGCTCTAAAGTTCGCAATTCTAGAACTTGTGGCGGGTGGTGTGCCTCAAAGTGTATGTCGGTGCCGGCCATCAATGAGAGAGACCTGTGCATTTTTCAAATCGATGGTGAAAAAATATGAGTATGTTGCTGGAGATGTGGGCCGCCGTACCACCAATGTACTTACCGGGGGAGGGTAAACACCCATTATTCCGCAACTTTCTTTCCGCAGACCATCACTCCGCATACTTTCATTATGAAAGTACCATGACTCCGCAATGCCATTATAACGCATGGCATTACATTTTACATGCTTTTACCATGCATGCATTTACAACGAAATTCGTTGTAAATGCATGAATGGTAAAAGCATGTTTTTTTTAATGTTTGGATAAGGTAAGTATGGGTATAGGGGTATATGTTTTGGGGTACTGATGTATATGTTTTGGGGTGTTTGGATATTTAAGGGTTCAGATATAGTTTTGTGTTATGGGGTACAGGGGTAGTTTTAGCGTTTAGGTATAGGTATGGGTTTTGGGGTACAAGCGTATTTTTAGGGTTTAGGGCTAGGTTTGGGTTTTGGGGTATAGGGGTATTTCTAGGGTTCGGGGGTAGTTTTGGGTTTTGGGGTACAAGGGTATTTTAAGGGTTCAGGGCTAGGTTTGGGTTTTGCCGTACAGGGGTATTTTTAGGGTTCAGGGCTAGGTTTGGGTTTTGGTGTAGAGGGGTATTTTAGGGTTCCGGGGTAGGTTTGTGTTTTGGGGTACAGGGTTATTTTTATGGTTCAGGGCTAAGTTTGGGTTTTGAGGTGCAGGGGTATTTTTAGGGTTCAGGGGTAGGTTTGGGTTTTGGGGTACAGGGGCATTTTAAGGGCTCAGGGCTAGGTTTGGGTTTTGGGGTACAGGGGTATTTTAGGATTCAGGGGTAGGTTTGGTTTTTGGGGTACAGGGGTATTTTTAGGATTTAGATATAGGTTTGGGTTTTGGGGTACAGGGTATATTTATAGGGTTAAGATGGGTTAGTGTTTAAGGGTGTTGGGGTATTTTAAGGAGTAAGGGTGGGTTTTGATTAGGGGGTGCAGGAGTATTTAAAGGGAGCAGGGTGGACACCCGGAGAACGCGCGCCCCGCACATGCCCACACCCCCAGCACACGATATGAGACATGGCATGAAGGGCGAAATGTAAAAACAACAGTTGATGGACAGAATGCAGAACAATGTCATACATTCACCCCAATACAGAGATCTGGGCCTAAATCCATCATTTTATTTGCACTCCACACCACCCCAGTTCAGACATGGCCATATGCAAATCAGCCTTGACCCTATGTCTCATGGGAACATTCCAGGCCAAACTGCCAAGCCATGTCTTTCCTGGACCAGACTCAGGCATCCTAAGACCGTTTTCTGGCTATCAGCCGTTTTCAGCCAGGATAGCTTGACTCCAGTGGTGTGGAGAGCATGGGACTCACGTCTGAGCATACCCATCCCACTCGGGGTAACAAATGCAAAAACAACAGTTGATGGACTGAATGCAGAACAATGTCATACATTCAGCCCAGTACAGAGATCTGGGCCTAAATACATCGTTTTTTTGCACTCCACACCACCCCAGTTCAGACATGGCCATATGCAAATCAGCCTTGACCCTGTGCCTCATGGGAACAGTCCAGCCCGAAGGGCGGAACGTACCACACGCCCCCAGCACATGCCCACAGCACAACGCAGACACGCCCACATGGGACTACTTTGCTGGCACGGTTCTTTTACCTTTTAAATGTATATGGTGGGCGCCTGCATAGCCTATGTCCTTCTGCTGCAACTGCCCTTTCCAACGCTGTATTGGGTGTTGTGATTGGTGCTGTGGTTCCTGAGATTACCCGCCTCAAAGGTTTGGGCTCTCTCTTTATTACAGTAGTATGGATAATAATTTGAACCTACACTTTAGTGGGCAGATGAGTAAAAAAGAAGTGTCCTTCCTAGGTTTGAAAGTTTTTATTGAGCAAGGTAGAATATGCACATCCTTATTAAGGAAAGAGACTGCTGGAAATTCGACCTTAGAAGCCTTGAGTAGCCACCCAAAAAAATCTAAAAGACAGCATAACCCACGGGGAACTTCTACGTCTAAAAAGGAATTGTAAATGTAAATGTAAATTGATACTTGTATAGCGCACTACTCACCCGCAAGGGTCTCAAGGCGCTTGTACGAATACCGCTGTGGAACCCATCCTGGCTTTCCCTGTGAGGCGACCACTCCTGGGCACCCCCAAGGTGGAGGCCAGGCATCCTTAGCGTTGTGGGGGCCGTTGTGGAGATTAAGCAAGCTATTGCCCAGAGTTGCAGAGTGGGACTCCATGATTGGAATAGGCACCGAGGCGAGAATTATCAGGTCCGTGGAATTTTTGAGCCCAAGACCCGCCGAGGCGGGGAATTGAACCCTGGTCCCGGGCTAGACCTCTGCATCAGGGTCTGCCGCTCTAATCATTGCACCACACTTCTCCACACCAACGTAGATGACTTCTATATTTCAGCATATGAAGCTATAGACAGATTGAAGATGAGGGGCTATTGTGAGAAGCTTCTTTTTAAAACTCTAGCTAAGGTGGAAAAAATACCCAGACACTGCCTACTTAAAGACAAAGCACAGGCATCTGAAAGGGAGGACGTTGTATGTAGATTCATAACAACTTACTCAAGTGTGGAAGGAACTTTGAGAAAAATACTAAGTAGGAATTGGCATATCCTTAAAACAGACCAGATAATAGGGAGGACATTACCTGACTAGCTGCTGATAACATTTAGGCGGAGTCAGTGCAACAGACCTTATTGTGTATACTGCCGCTACTGTCCTTGCATGAAAAAGTACGTAGGGAGTACCATACCTCCCACAAAAAAGAGAATTTTAGAACATGCACGAGCGATAGAAAACAAAGACTTTTTATATCCTGTGTCAAGACACTTCGCGCAGCATCACAATAGTGACAGGAACCTGCTAAAATTCTTCTGTTTGGATCACATCTCTGCAAATGACCGCGGGGGAATAGGGAACTTAAACTTAGAAGGCTCGAATCAAGATACTTAGTTGATATACAAACAGAAATCCCTGATGGCTTAAACACTGAGGAAGAATTTTCAATTCACTTGGGCTGATATGGCAATATAGGAGTTCATGTATGAAGATCGACAGTATATGCTGATGTCTAGAGAATAGAGCTGAGATAATTAATTGAGTAAGTGTCTGCAGCACATGTAAATATTCACCCACGTACAAGCATAATTTTGCACAAAGTTATTTTGAGCTATAACATGATTAATAGGCGCTTTAAATCAAATTGAAAAATAACTATTGATGTAAGTGGTTTGGAATCTTACATGATTCTCTAAGCCCATTCAGGGCTCAATTGTGTTTGAAGAAGCAGTAAACATGAAAGTATGAAAGATATTTCTATCATGAAAAGGGCTCGAGAGAGCACATAAGTTGATATTTGAAGATAGACATAATGAATTATAACAAATTGTGTGTGAATTGTAGGAAGTTTAGTAATTGAATATAATTTTTGAATTAATCATAAGCGCTCACAAAGCTTGCCTTTTGCAAATTGTAAATAGTAACATTTATTTCTTATAATTTGTATACCAAACCGTAGTTTAGAGACTTAAGTTTGAAGATAATATACTCTAAAATGGCGCTCACTTTGTAAAAATATTCACTTTGGAGAAAGTCCCCTGTTTATATCACTGACTTCTACGTGCAGGGAATACTGCTGGCGTTTGTTTAAGAATGGCGATGAATTCAAGCGTATTTGTGCAACGCCGAAACGCGTCCTGTGTTAATTTATTTGATGCATGAATAAACCATCTGATAAAGATACTCTTTCGAGTGTGGCCCGTTCTTTACCCGTCATTGGGGATCGAAGCTGAAGCAAAATATATATTCGTGGTGAAATGATGGGCTGCTCCGTGCCCATTTTTGTGAGGCCACTCCGTAGGGTCAGGCTCCAGAACGGGGAACTTGCTGTAAATACTTATCACAGTGCACTATGGGACCTGTAGGAATTAACAACAGTCATGTGATGTACTTACTTTTAAAAGCGCGCCAGGGCACACCTGCTATCAATAGATTCCTTACCGTGATCAAGGCAGAGCGCCGAAACGTTGGTGAATGGAATCGGTGCTGCTTTCAAACCTGAATAAAAGCCTGCCAGCAGTATTGGGCCTCACTTGGTGTTGTTTTCGTGGTGAAATGATGGGCTGCTCCGTGCCCATTTTTGTGAGGCCACTCCGTAGGGTCAGGCTCCAGAACGGGGAACTTGCTGTGTATACATATATATATATATATATATGTATAAATTATTTCCTGGGTCACTCGGTTTTCGTCGGGGCTTGGCGCCTCTTTTAGCGGTGCGATTTCCACGGCAGAGCCCAGTCGTAAAATATTCTTCTACTCTCCCAAAGAAGAAAGGATTCGCACTCATGGGCACTTTCCAGGTATTTTCTTTATTTTCAATGATGAATGCACAACCAACGCGTTTCAGTGTCTGCTGACACCTTGATCACGGACCGTGATCGAGGTGTCAGCAGACAATCCTAGGATTGACTAAACGTTCTAACCTGTTATTACAGCACACCTCTTATCCCACAATGTCCTTCAAATCATAGCAACAATGGAACAAATAATAGGGCTCTTGAAGAATTTCTTGTCCTCTTTTACTCTTTCCAACTCCAATCTCCACAAGCCAAAGCGTTTTGCCGAGGTTAACAAAAACTAAACAGCTTCATCAGGCTTGATCTTTCTTTTCTGTACCTTTCTCCTGAAACTCGCGTTTCTTATCCTTACACCTCTGCCTGTTTTCTGGCTTTTACAAAGTCCCTCTTCACCTCTTTCGTGAAGTAATTTCTTTCTCCTCCAGACTTATATTTAGCGAGGCAGTCAGCCGTCGGTTGTCATGCGATCCACTCCCTTTACAAATGAAGGGGCATATTATCAAGGGGGTTTATCTCCGCTTTTTTGGCTTTAAAAGCCAAGAAAGCAGAGATAATTTTATCTCCCTATTACCTAGCTGTCGCTAACACCAGTTAGCGACAGCTAGTAGGAGATAGCGACCATCTTGGGCCCCACTTTGCATGTCAGTGATATTTATCACTAATGACATGCAAAGTGGGTGTGCCAAGATGTTAGCGACTGAAAACAGTCGCTAACATCACTATCTCCTATTACCAACGTTTGGAGATATTCGCGCTAAGCGCGAATATCTCCAAAAGCTAACACCTGCCCTGAGCAGTTCTTAGCCATGTTATCCAATGGGAGGTGGATAACATGGCTAAGAGCATTAGCTCGGTAATGCATGAAAATCGCTGACTTTTCAGCGATATTCATGCATTGCGGAGATTTTTATTGCATTTGCGATAAACCTTGGTAATACCAAGGTTTATTTGCGGTAAAAATCGCCGCAGCTCAGCGGTAAATTTTTGTCTCTAACCAAGCAATAGCGATAATTATCTCTATTGCTTGGTAATATGACCCGAAGTCCGCCTCCTTCTCTCGTTCCGTATCGCCGAGTGCAATCTTTATTGTCACGCTGCCGCCCGCTCTCTAACGTAGGTCTCCCCTCGTAATTAGGACGCTGAAGACCGAGTGCAGGCATCCAAGCTATTTAGGTCGCACGACACAGCGGCTGCGCAGCGGTGAAAGCGGACGGTGGCAGAGTCTGCTCTGACCCGTATTTGCGGTACTGCTTTGTGCTGGCGCTAAAACTGTTTTTAATTTGATTCTACATTCTTGAACACATCCTTTTTAAAATATAAATTGTCGCTTGCTTTTAACTTTGGGGATTGAATAGGAGCTTACCTACACCAGTGGATACCTGGGTTTAGCGGTCTGCCTTTCCCGACCCGGTCCGACACGGTAGCTAGTACCGTTGCAAGGAGGGCGTGGAAGGAGAGCCAGGTACTTCCGCCTTACGGAGTGGTTAGCACGCTAGTTGGCAGGGTAGACAAGCTATTTAGGATGCATGACACAGCGGCCGTGCAGCGGGCGCGCCAGCGGCAAGCCCGTCCGCGGCTGAACGGGGCACGGGGCCAGAAGCCCTGGCCGAATTGGACAGGCACTGAGCTATACTTCCCTTCAGTTACATGCGTTATGCCACACCATTAGAGAGTCGCGTAAGCACAGTATAATGGCATGGAGTACGAGTCTTAATTGCAGTCATTGCCCTTTTATGGTGGATTCATATTTGAAATCCAGGGAGATAGGTCAGAAGCTCAGCCTCTCTTTGATTAACTGCAGATCCCTGAGGAAACAAACTGGAAATGTATGACCATTTTGTTAAATGGCCAGCCAGATGTATTATTCCTCACGGAAACCTGGCTAAACGAGGATTCTGCTACGGAAATTCTCGAGGCCTCCCAGTGGTGGGCTACCTGGCGGTACAGACATTGACTCTGTGGTCCTTGAAATCGTCGGGTAGACAATTAAAATCCGCTCCCTGGTTCAGTGGGGAACTTAGAATAGCCAAATCAGCCTGTAAACGCCTTAAAAGAATGTGGAGAAGGAACTTCTCAGCTCTTAGAAAGAGTGAATATAAAGCTAGTCTTAAAAACTATCACTCTCTTATTAGGAAGGCTTAGGCCGCCTATTGTAAAGAGAGGATCGGGACAGCGGAGAACTCGGCTAAGGAACTTTTTACTGTCTTTAAAGAGATATCTTTACTAGCAAGAACCACAGCTCCTAATATTGGCTCAGTGGATTCTTGCAATTTGGTGGCCGACTTCTTCTTGGAGAAGGTGGGGAAGATTTATTATACCTTCCCGGATTCAGCACGCAACGGGCGCGTGGATGATGATGGGACGTCTATCATAGTGGAGGCAGAACGTCTCAGTGAGTTTACCGTCCAATCATGTGACACGCTTAATAAGGTAGCCCGAAGCATTAAGTCAGACTCGCCTAGAGATCCTGCTACTCCCAAGGTGCTAAGAGGGAGCATTGAGATTCTTGAGCCCTACATTAGACACCTCCTTGAGCTCTCTTTCATTTCAGGATAGGTCCCAAAAAAATGGAAAGAGGCGATCGTTCTCCCGTTAAAAAAGAAACCGAATGTTAGCATGAGCCAACTGGAGAATTTACACCCTATCTCATTTCTACCATACTTTGCTAAAATTGCAGAGAAGGTGGTTAATACCCAACTGACAGCCCACATTAGTAAACTCAGCTTACTTCATTTTACTCAATCTGGCTTTCGGTCATCCTACTCCACCAAATCGGCTCTGCTCATTTCCACGGAAATCATCTGTAAATATGTAGACGAGGGAAAGACGGTGGCCTTAATTTTATTAGATCTAAGTGCCCCATTTGACACTGTGGCCCATCATACCCTACTCCACCGCCTTAAGAAAGGAGGTTTGGCAGGCCGAGTTTTGAAATGGCTGGAGACTTTTCTGCATGATCGTAGTTTTCAGGTGTCGCAGGGACCTTACCACTCTAAAACAAGGGGTCCCACAGAGCTGCACTCTCAGCCCTACCCTGTTTAATCTCTACGTCACTCCTTTGGCAGAGATTACTGAAACATTTGGGGTCAGTGTTGTGTCCTATACGGACGACACACAATTGGTGGTGTCCCTAACACAAGCAAATGAGAAGCCAGCCATCAATGTTTCGACGTGCTTACAAGAACTGGCGTCCTGGATGGCTAACAACTGCCTTAAACTGAATGGTAATAAAACTGAAGTGCTAGTGATAGGTAAAGCGCCCTCGGTTTGGTCATCGGCATGGTGGCCTCAGACACTGGGACCAACCCCCTCCCCTTTGAGCAGGTTAGGAATCTAGGGATGTGCTTGGACGCCAAGCTCTCTTTTGAGAACCACACTAGGCGAGTGACAGGAACATGTTCTGGAGTTTTGCGGGGACTCCGGAAGACTATAGATGCGCTGCCAATTAAAGCAAGGAAAACTATGGTTCACGAGCTGGTGACATCACGCTTGGACTATGGTAATGCACTCTACCTGGGAGCTAATACCAAATATATACAGAGACTCCAATGCATCCAGAATGCAGCAGCGGGTCTCGTTCTGATGTTACCCAGGAGAGACCCTTCTAACAAGGCCTTGGCCTCCCTTCACTGGCTTCTGGTAAGGGAGCGAATTCTGTTTAAGGCTCTATGTGTCAGCCATCGTATCCTACAAAGAAAGGGGCCCACCTACCTGCACGATTTACTAACCCCTTATTTCCGAACCCGTCAATTGAGATCAACCGGGACGGGGCAGAGTAGCATTCCTTCTATCAGGAGAGCAAGGATGGGTGGTCGCTACTTGCGTTTTTTAGCAGCCAAGCATTGGAATAAACTCCCCCCGGGGCTCCGCTTGGAGGCTTCGGAGACTATCTTCCGAAAGGAGTTGAAAACGTGGCTTTTCCCCTCTGTAAGCCCTTCTGTCGAACCGTTCTCTGCTTTCTTTGCCCTGTCTGGAAAATGTTCCGCTTTGTACCGCAGCGCGGGGACACACTAGTCAGTGTAGCCATGCGCTTTATACATTTGTTTATTATTGTTATTATTGAGTGCGCATGACTGGATTGGTCGCCCCCAACAGTCATGAGCACTCTGCCTTTCTCCATGTAGGCTGAAATGCAGCCTACATGGAGAACATGGCTGGGCCATTAGCCCCTGGCTGGGCAGCGTCCCGACCAATCACAACACTGCTTGCAGCGTTGTGATTGACTTAGGGGTGGGAGCCTGGCTGTCTGCTTCCTGTTCCTGCCGGAGGCAGAAGAGCAGGAGCAGGCGCCGAGAAAACGCGGGACCCAGCCGGCGGCCAGGTAAGTTTTTTATTTCTTATTAAATGAAACTCTCCTCATTCCCGCCCTCCCCTGACTGTCACAAACCTTGCTAGATCTCATTGGGTTTCTCAGATAAAACAAGGAGGTCTAGTAGGACAAACACAGGGTTATCAGCAATTGGAAATATCAACCTAATGGAATGTTGGTTTTAAGTAGATGGATTATTGTCATTTAATGATGTTTATGACTGCCAGTGAAGATAAAGGTGGGCTGATAAAACAGGTATTTGGAACAAGTGTATAAATAAACAGGCACAGACAGATTTATTACCACAGTTCAAAGATCAAATGTTATTAGACTAGTTCAATAACTGATAAGAAAACCCAAGTTATTGTCTCACAGAATTCATGTTCCCATGACTTGACAGATGAAAACATCTCAGCTAATGGTCAAATCAGTGTGGTCTTATTCCAATGCATAGATTTAACCCTTTGTATCCTGGTTACGGTTAAAACCCTTTGGGGCATATTTATGAAGGTTTCGCACAAGGGTGATGCAAACCCTAAGTCAGATTTTTTAAGAAACACAACAGGCCACCTTGCGGGGCCCTGCATGAATTGACAAATTCTGAATAATGCACAAATCACTGCGTTGCGTTACCCTGCAGAGGGAGACGTTCCATGGGTGGAGCATGGTGTTCTCTCGCATCCACCCATGGATTTTGACACATTCCCAGATTTACCAATACTAATATACCTGGGAGTGTGTCAAAATGCTATGCTTCCCAAGGGGAGGCGTAACAAAGAGAAATATGTTAATTTCTCCTCGGTTTTTCCTCGTTCTACGTGTGCAGCATTTTGCAGCACATTTGGAAAGCTGTAAACCCTTAGGGGATTGGTTTTTTTTTGCAGGAAGATGTTCCTTCTTGCACAAAACCAATCCTGCCTACAAACAAGCACCCTTGCACGGCAGCACAATGTTGCCTGCATTGGGCTAGCCAACCAAAAGGGCGCCAGTACAAGGGAAAGACAGGAATGAGTTGTATTATGTTAAACTAGCAGCCCGTCCCGACGTTGTACGGGTATGAATTGCTGCCGGCCAGTAGTATATTGTTTTGTAGGATTTCGTTTTGATAGCATTTCTTATCTGTGACAGGCCTGTGAAACGCTCCGATTCACAGTGCACTGCTGATGCACTTAATAGTGCGCATTCAGTAGTGTGTGAACTCGAGTTTCCCTATTTTATTTTTCCTTGCAATATTATATAGCGCGAACTCGACAACATGGCATGAGCACAATTTACATTACAGAAGAACACATTCATTTGTGGTAGGCACGGGGGGACAAAGCAATTTGCCTGGAATCACAGGATGTTGATCTGATGCCGAGATTCGAACGTAGCTCCCCAGCTCTAAAGTTCGCAATTCTAGAACTTGTGGCTGGAGGTGTGTCTAAAAGTGTATGTCGGTGCTGGCCATCAATGAAAGAGACCTGTGCATTTTTCAAATCGGTGGTGAAAAAATATGAGTATGTTGCTGGAGATGTGGGCCGCCGTGCCATCAATGTACTTACCGGGGTAGGGTAAACACCCATTATTCTGCAACTTTCTTTCCGCAGGCCATCACTCCGCATGCTTTCATTACGAAAGTACCATGACCCAGCAATGCCATTATAACGCATGGCATTACATTTTATATGTTTTTACCACGCATACATTTACAACGAAATTCGTTGTAAATGCATGAATGGTAAAAGCATGTTTTTTAAAATGTTTGGAGAAGGTAAGTATGGGTATAGGGGTATATGTTTTGGGGTACTGAGGTATATGTTTTGGGGTGTTTGGGTATTTTAGGGGTTCAGATATAGTTTTGGGTTATGGGGTACAGGGGTAGATTTAGGGTTTAGGGATAGGTATGGGTTTTGGGGTACAGGGGTATTTTTAGGGTTAAGGGCTAGGTTTGGGTTTTGGGGTATAGGGATATTTTTAGGGTTCAGGGGTAGGTTTGGGTTTTGGGATACAGGGGTATTTTAAGGGTTCAGGGCTAGGTTTGGGTTTTGGGGTATAGGGGTATTTTTAGGGTTGAGGGGCTAGGTTTGGGTTTTGGGGTACCTGGGTATTTTAGGGTTCAGGGGTAGGTTTGGGTTTTGGGGTACAGGGTTATTTTTAGGGTTCAGGGCTAGGTTGGGGTTTTGGGGTACAGGGGTATTTTTAGGGTTCAGGGGTAGGTTTGGGTTTTGGGGTACAGGGGTATTTTAAGGTTTCAGGGCTAGGTTTGGGTTTTTGGGGTACAGGGGTATTTTAGGGTTCAGGGGTAGGTTTGGGTTTTGGGGTACAGTGGTATTTTTAGGGTTCAGGGCTAGGTTTGGGTTTGGGGGTACAGGGTATATTTATAGGGTTAAGATGGGTTAGTGTTTAAGGGTATTGGGGTATTTTAAGGAGTAAGGGTGGGTTATGATTATGGGGTGCAGGGGTATTTAAAGGGAGCAGGGTGGGATTAGCACACGATATGAGACATGGCATGAAGGGCGGAACGTACCACACGCCCCCAGGGTTTGTCACGCCCACAGCCCAACGCAGACACGCCCACAAGGGACTACTTTGCTGGCACGATTCTTTTACCTTTTAAATGTATATGGTGGGCGTCTGCATAGCCTATGTCCTTCTGCTGCAACTGCCCTTTCCAACGCTGTATTGGGTATTGTGATTGGTGCTGTGATTCCTGAGATTACCCGCCTCAAAGGTTTGGGCTCTCTCTTTATTATATTAGTATGGATACCATAGGCCTCATTTATGAGAAATGACGCATCGCTGCGTGAAAGCAGCGATGCGTCACTTCTCAGTGCGCACTCCTTGCGACATTCCTGATGCGTCATACTGAATGTATGACGCATCATGTCGCAAGGAGTCAGTATTTATGACGTATCTGTATTGCGCAAAAGTGACGCATTGCTGGAGTGTGTCACAAAAGTGACGCAACTCCAGCAATGCGTCCTTTCACATGGGGCAAGCCCCATGTGAAAGGGCCTGCGTCAGTCTTACGCCTGCTGTGAGGCAGGCGCAAGATTTTGACGCAACGGCGTCCTAAAAGTGACGCAGTGAAATCTGATACGACCCTTCCTTGCGTCAATACGCCCCCCCTGCATACATTATACTTGGCGCAGGTATAATGTGACGCAGGGGTTTCTGAAGTGACGCATCTACCTAGGTGTGTCACTTTGTAAATATGGCGTAACAAGGCGCAATTTTTACGCCACTGGCGCGTCACAAAAAGTGACGCACCGGCGACGTAAAAGTGACTCACAGCCTCATAAATGAGGCCCCATGCATTCCAGCCCTTTACCTGTCACGTAGCATAGCAAGTTGGCATGCTGCGCTACGTGAAAGCTTCCTAAATATGCCCCTTAGTTTACAACTACTACTCATGGCAGGGCTCTGGGAGGAAAAATGTGATGGAAATTCAATGTATGCAGGATCTCAAGGTTAGGAAATATGTCCACAGTATACGTATATCAGTATGGTTTACCACAAGAACTTGTTTCCAATGTCCCAGAAGTGCCTGCTTCTACTGAGACGCTGCTTTGACCTTGAAGGCACTATAACCATCCACATTGTTTTCTTCTGCAGGTTTTTATGTGACGCTGATCGTGAACCGCTGGTGGGGCCAGTACACCAACATCCCGCTGCCAGACCAGCTAATGTGCGTCATCTCTAGCAACGTGCATGGCGGAGACGAGAGAGGCCGCATCCTCCGCCGCACCCTGATCCGCTACGCAAACCTGTCCTCCGTGCTAATCCTGCGCTCCGTCAGCACTCGCGTGCTCAAGAGGTTCCCCACGATGGACCACGTGGTGGAAGCAGGTCATTTCCTAGCACATGTCCATAGCCCCTCATTGGTCAGTCGCTGGTGGATGCCCGGAACTAAGTCAAAGCGTTCCCAGTAAAGTAGTCCAGTTCCCAGCCCCTGGCTGTACTAGCCTTCTGGCCAGCAGATCCAGGGACGTAAATTTGCAATGACAGATTTAGGTATGAGAATACTCACCGGAATAGGAGAATCAAGGGCCATATTATCAAGAGAGGGCAATACATTATCGCCGCTTGTATCGGCAGGAAACTGCAGTTAAAGCGGCGATAATGGACTTGATAATATGCCCTTGTGAATTCCCATAGAAGCCCAGGTTCTGGTGTTAACCTGGGCTTCTATGGGAATTCACAAGGGCATATTATCAAGCCCATTATCGCCGCTTTAGCGGCAGTTTCCTGCTGATAAAAGCTTCGATAATGTATCTCCCTTTCTTGATAATATGGCCCCGATCCCCCTTGGCCTCTCTGCATCAAATAAAGTTCTACTCCGAAGCCATTTTGGTCGCACAAGGCTCTAGTCGGTAGTGCCATATAAGGTCCCATCCTTCATTGCCGTATACGGTCCCACACATCACAGTCACATCAAGCTTTCACTTTAGTGTAACTTACTTTTGCTTCATTTGGATTTTTTAATTAATCATTTCGGCCTTGTTTTGAAGTTTATTTCGGTCTAATATTCTGTGTATTTACTTAAGGAGCATTTTATCTGGTTCCCATTTAGTGGGAGCGTTTTGTGTGTCATAAAGACTAGAGAGGCCGACTTTGAAGCTGGGGAACTATGGGGCATATTACCAAGGGCCTTATCGCTGCTTTAGCGGGAATTTTTCCGCTAAAGTGGCGATAATTTTATCGCCCTATTACCTAGCTGTCGCTAACACCAGTTAGCAACAGCTAGTAGGAGATAGCGATCATCTTGGGGCCCGCTTTGCATGTCAGCGATATTTATCGCTAATGACATGCAAAGTGGGCATGCCAATATGTTAGCGACTGTAAACAGTTGCTAACATCGCTATCTCCAAAAGCTAACGCCTGCCCAGAGCAGTTCTTAGCCATGTTATTCAATGATAGGTGGATAACATGGCTAAGAGCATTAGCTCGGTAATGCATGAATATCGCTGACTTTTCAGCGATATTCATGCATTTCGGCCGATTTTTATCGCTTAGGACAGTGTTTCCCAAACTGTGGTCCGCGGACCCCCAGGGGTCCGTGACACATTCCCAGGGGGTCCGTAGGCAACAGTTTTAAAAGCACTGAAACGTTTCTTGTATATTTAGCAGCTTTCCAGCAACAATAAAAGTGTCAGGAGAATGCCATTGATTAATGTACCTGCTGGAGAGCAAGGAGAGTTTTTTTCAGTGGCAGCTTTGATTTAACTAATGTAGCACAGAGGGTTAATGTGCCTACTGCAAAGAACGTGTAACATGCATCTTAAAAAGCAGTATTTTATGTGCCTAGGTTCGTGGTTACTGCTTTTGTCACAGAGTTTCTTTTGTTACTGTGCACTTCATAAGCAACAATCGTAATCTAGCAGAGGGACCTATAAACTGTCATCAAAGAGCTGCTTGCAAACTGCATGGTACCAGTTAGTAACTTATATTTTGTCCCAGTTATTCATTGTCCTGATGCTACTAAAAAGATATATTTGGGTGGAAATACATTTTTTATGTTAAAGTCAATACTAGCCACTGTGTTATGTTCTGAATCCTGAGTTTGTGCTTTTCCAGACCAAGCACTCTTTAAACATTTTATATACACACTGATTTACATGTATGATTCACTGTCTCTATATGTTTGTGATGTAAAGTGCTTGGACATCCTACAATGGTATGAGAGATGCTATAAAACAAATGAAATGCATGTAACAGAGGGGCCTTATTTCAATATAAAATACTAAGGGCCAGATTTACGATCTGTTTTCATATGCGTGAACGGGTTCGCGAACCCGTTTGCGCATGCAAAAACCTATTGGGCCATGTATATAGCCTATTTCACAAGTCACAATTTGTTTGCGACTCTCCAAATAGATTTTGCAACTTGCTATTTGGAAGGGGCATTCCCTTCCAAATAGCGAGTCTCAAAACCATGTACAAATGTTTTGCGGTCGCAAAACAGTCACAATTACCAACTACTTCAAGTAGATGGTAATGCATTCGCAAATGGGAAGGGGACCCCTTCCCCTTTGCAAATGCATTATTTTTTTAAGGGCAGGCAGTGGTCTCAGGGACCTCTGCCTGCCCTTAGAAAATTAAACGAAAACATTTCATTTTTTTTTTTTTTAAATGCATGGTAAACGGGCTGCATTTTTTTTTTTTTAAACTGCTTTATTTAAAAGCAGTCCGAGACATGGTGGCCTGCAGAGCCCAGCAGGCCACCATCGCTGTGAGGGCTGGCATTCCTAACGGGCTCGCAAATTGCAAGAGGCTCATTAATATTAATGAACCTCGCAATTTGCGACCCCATTGGGAATCCCAAACAGTGTTAAACACACTGTTGTACATTTCATTTAGCGACTCGTAATTTGCCACTCGCAATGTGTCGCCAATTGCGAGGCGCTAAAAGAAATGGTCGTACATCTGGCCCCAAAATCCTTAGTACTTTGAATATTTGTTTTGTGTGCACACGTGTGTATTGTTTTCCAATTACTGTTTTAATGTTTGAAATTTAACTCCTAGAAATTACTTGGGGGTCCCCTGCTTCCAGTGGTGACTCAATGGGGGTCCTCAGGAGTCAAAAGTTTGGGAACCACTGGCTTAGGAGATAATAGCAAGGTTTATCTGCGATAAAAATCGGCGGAGCTCGGCGATAATCATATTGCCGCTAACCGTGTTAAGCGATGATTATCGCTTGATCTTGGTAATAGGCCCCTAGGATGGAGTCTGGCGGAGGCACAAGCATCCTGTGATTCTGGGCAAATCACTTTATCTCCCTGTGCCAAAAAAGGGAATGTAATGCAACTGGTCCTCATGTAAGATTTAGGTAAGGTGAGCAACCCAATAAACCCTTGCGGGCTTGGGCAATAGAAATGTTTAGAAAATAGGCCAGCAAGGGATTTGTTTGTGAAACTATTTTTTAGCGAGAATGAAAGGAACTGTACTAAGTCAAGTTACCACACTTTGTCAAATTAGTGACTAAAATATTTTTAGAAAAAACATCAATAATGTTACCACACTAACATATTGAAACAATCGAAAAGAATGAAAGAACCAGGTATTGTTGTATCAAAAGATTATTATTTTCTTTATAGCAAAAAAAGTGCATAGGGTACAAAACAATGCAAGTGCGATAAGAAAGGAATGTGTTTTAGATATTCCTGTACTATATCACAAAATGGGTCTAAGCTGCTTACCTACTACAAACACAATGATTCCAACACAATAATTGAAAATCAAAAGTGGTTACAACATAACAAGCAGGATTTAGACGCAGCGGTCGACGTTTCAGTCTTTTGTGGATGATTTCATAAGACCATCATCAGGACTTGAATTTTAGAGCATATGAAGATGGTTGACAGGTCATTTTTAAATAAGTCTTTGTCTTTTTGTAATATTTAACCAGGTTATAACACAATATTATTGTGTCACAGTTTGTTTCAGGGTCAACCATCTTCATCTTCTAAATCCTGCTTGTTATGTTGTAACCACTTTTGATTTTCAATTATTGTGTTGGAATCATTGTGTTTGTAGTAGGTAAGCAGCTTAGACCCATTTTGTGATATAGTACAGGAATATCTAAAACACATTCCTTTCTTATCGCACTTGCATTGTTTTGTACCCTATGCACTTTTTTTGCTATAAAGAAAATAATAATCTTTTGATACAACAATACCTGGTTCTTTCATTCTTTTCGATTGTTTCAATATGTTAGTGTGGTAACATTATTGATGTTTTTTCTAAAAATATTTTAGTCACTAATTTGACAAAGTGTGGTAACTTGACTTAGTACAGTTCCTTTCATTCTCGCTAAAAAATAGTTTCACAAACAAATCCCTTGCTGGCCTATTTTCTAAACGGTCCTCATGTAAATCGCTCTGATACTTTCGGGTTGAGTTTGCGCTTATATATAATTGCAGCAGAAAAAAATGACTTTGGGGCATATTTACAAGCCCCTATCTCCACAGGAACATCAATTTATACGACATTCCTGTGGCAATAGGTGTTTTTCCTTATTTACAAGGCTGCGTTAAGCCATGTTATTAACATGGCTTAAAGCAGCCTTGTAAATAAGGCCCCCTTACATGCTACCCTTAGCCTGAAAGGGGTGGGAAAAGGGTGTTGCAGTGGGCGTTCCACCGCAACAACTATTCATTTTTGCCCCTATTTACAAGGATGGCGTAAATAGGATGTAGCGCCAAAATTAAGACCAGAGAAAACTGGTCTTAACATGATGAAATGAGGAGAAATGATTAATTTCTCCTCGTTTTTGCTGTTTCTATGAGTGCTGCATTGTGTAGCACACATAGAAACAGCAAAACACCATGAATGTTTATGTGAAGCAAGGTGTCCTTCCTGCACATAAACATTCATTAAAAAAATGACGATTTGCAACTTTTATGTGTGCTGTACAATGTAGCACAAATAGAAGTTACAAATCGCCATTTGTGATTATTTATGTGCAGGAAGGCACACCTTCCTGCACCTAAACAATCAATCCATCAACGCAGGCACCCTTGCACTATGGTGCAAGAATGCCTGTGTTGGCGCTAGGCAGCTAGGTTCAGCGTCAGCGCTAGGGGAAACGCAGGGGTGCACCGCATTCTTGTGAATACGGCCCATCCCTGCATTTTCAGAATGACGAAGCGTTGTGGTAGCAATTTTTGCTTAATGCCATGCTTCGCCATTCTAGCAAAAATATGCCCCATTGCTTCTTCATGTCTCTTATTGGAGGTAGATCACTCCTACCTGAGATCTGTGTGACTTCCAAATATCACAATGACGTCTGCAGAGAATCACCAGCGTTGAGGGAGTGCAAGGCCAGACCCAGTGATACAATGGCGTAACCTTGACTTGTCCATTACAGGATTCATGACGCGGGATGAACTCAAGAAGTTTGACAGCCTTCACTCAGATTTCAACAAGTACTGGATCCCTTGCGTGTGGTTCACCAACCTGGCGGCCCAGGCCAGGAGGGATGGCAAAGTCAGGGACGACGTCGCCCTCCGCCTTCTGATTGACGTAAGTAGGCATGCACAGGTGGACTCACTAAAAGATACCATTCAGGTGACACCACAACTGACCAATTACCTGTCCTACAACATCCAGGCAGCATTCAATGAAAAATGTGTGTCTTTTAGTTGCACCAAATTTTGTTACACTGGTAAGGATCACAAAACCATTCTAACTGCTAAAGTCAAAGGTAATTTTAAAGGACGTTTGATGTCTCAAAAGGTCTGGGTGATGACCATCTTAAAAACATGAAAGTTTACTGGACCGGGAAACCTAGAAGAATTTGTCCACGGCAAAGTGCACCACATGAGAGAAAACCATGGAAATCGGTGTACAGAGTTCAATATCCCCAGTTAGTCATCATTCTGAGCACTTCAGCTAAAATCAGGGTCGGCCTTAGGCATGTGCAAGCTGTGCACCTGCACAGGGCGGCCAAACCCCAGGGGCCGCCACGCCAATATATATCCTTAATATAATAATCCTCTGAGGATGGATACATATTTGTGTGGCGGCCCCTGGCAGGGATTTGGCAGCCTCTGGCTCTGTTCCACTTCCAAACACCCTGACCCCCCCCCCCTCTTCACTGGCCTCCGCGCTCCGCCCCGCACAGACCCCCTCTTACGGGGCCCCCTACCTATGCTCCCTGCCCTGGGCCGCCATGAGCCTAGAGCCGCCCCTGCTAAAATAATCTCATATTGCAAAATACCAAACCCCATAGTACTTACATTTGCCCATCAAGACATTCCCAGACAGTTTACCAACATGTGGATGAGAAGACCCTCAGTGGTCAGTGAGGGTGAGAGGTCAAGCTTTCTTCTTGGAGGGTGACATTGTCAGATTGGTAGGGTGGGCACTTGGGCAATGGGCCGGTATCTGAGTTACAACTGTGGGCCTCTTTTCTAGGAAGAGTGGAGGTCAACTTGGACTGTTTCTGTGCAGTTCAGATGGCACCAGCGGCCCAGTGGGGGGCCTGAGCAGCCTTACCGGGACCAGATTAGCGTCTATTACCTCCCTATACCAAGGGGGCGGAGGTGTCATTCCCAGTCTCTCGCTAGGTCGGCCCATTAATGAATGCAGATTGAGCTGATGGCCTGAGCCGAAGTGGCCTCACTTATATTCAGGTGTGGGTCACCAGTGTGAACTAATGCGTGCACAAAGAGTCCTGGCAACATTGCCTTTTTTTTTACCTCAGTGAACTTAAGACAACATGTGTCTTTTAGAAATCCCACCCCCCTTCTTATCCTAATACTGAAGCAGTGTTTCGCGAAAATGTGCAATCCACAAATGTGGGCTGATTCTCACACAGCAGCCACAAACACTGTGTCACTTATTTACTGAAGTATGGCACTCTCCTACCCCTCTCCTTGGCGCAGAAATGTGCTGCTGTGCGCCACTGAGACACCTTTGCACCATAGTGAACCCTTCCAGTACAAAGTACTATTCTTTGGCACACGTTAACCCTTTTTCCTCTTTGTATGTGTGCTATAAAGTACAGCACAGTTGGTAAAGGAAGGAGAAATAAAAGCAATTCTCCTTTGTTGCGCCTACTTCAAATGGGCGCAATTTTCTGACACTAAACCCTTTCTACGTTACTTAGTAAATTGGACTTAGCGTCAGAAACCGTAGGTGGCTGCATGGCAACGCCCATGCACCACCCATGGTACGCCCCCTTGGCGCTAAGTAATGCAAAGCAGCGCTAAGCGCTGCTTTGCGTCACTTTCAAATTAATTCCAGTGCTAAACAAGTTTAGCGCTGGAAAGTAAATCAGTAATAAAGATTTTGCCCAATGTGCATCACTCTTGTGATGCAAAGACGATGTAAAATCGTATTAAATATACGCCGAAGTAACTTGAAATTTCTTTGTTCCCCTAGAAAAATGACTTGCTTGTGAACAAGTCTTCACATTATTACATGTAGCATATCTGAAATAAACTTCAGATAAAGCATCTAACTCAGAGAGGACAGGACGTGTTGCACTGTGGGAATTTTGCGATTCCTTACTTTTTCTTTCATACATACCACTGAGCCAAATTCCGATCGCAAACGCCGACATTCTGCGAATGTCGGCATTTGCGATCGCAATTTGGAATGATATATATGGCCCTTACTTATTATATAATGACAGTAATTTTCCAATAAAATTCAAGTGTTTAGGTTACCTTGCTCTTTTCCTCATGGAAGGAGGCAGGTAGTGGTAGTTGTTCGATGTGGAGTACAGTCAAGTGGACATACTGGGATGAGCTAGGTCAGTGGTTCTTCCCCAGTGGTCTGGGTACCGTTGGAGGTCTGCTAGGGCTAATCAGGGGGTCCACAACTGCTTAGAACTTTAAATAATATTAACAGGTTAACAAAGTGTATATGCATAAGCAAGATGTACAGTTAAAGCATTTAACACATTCTGTAAATGTGAAGGAATTTGAAATTGGAGGGTAAAAATGAAGTAGGTATCCACGGTTTGATTGGTGGGAGCAGAACAAGAGCAACAAAAAGAATATAGTATGGACGATGAGTGGCCTCTATTGAATTTAGAATAGCTCCAACCTTCCAATAAAATACAAATTGTGGGTTATGTTATATTTGCTTGATGCAAGCTTGTTTCTATTTTTGTGTGCATTGTTTTGTGATTCAAATCCTCAAAATTACTTAGGAAGGGGTTCCCAGATTCAACTAATGACTCAATGGGGTTCCCAGATTCCAATAATGAATCAGTGAGGGTCCCTGGATTCCAATAATGATTCTGTGGGGGTTCACAGACGTTCACCTGGTGGTATGCTGTATGCTATAATCATAGACTAGACAGAGCTTTTGTTTATCCTATTCATTTAGTTACAAAATGCCTAAATTTATGGTCACCTATCACAAAACACGTTTCTCCCAAACTCCCATCCAGCAAGAAGTTACCCAACCTCCGTGACATTCCTCAAGTTTAGCAACATACCCTTTTGCATCCGTTTATGTCAACTTTGTTTACTTTATAAAGATTACAGTATTTTAAGAATTATACTACTATTTCTTTGTATTTGTACCGGCATTCCACTGCAGTCATGTATATTTGGCATTTTTTCTTAACAAGTTTTATTCAATGTTTAATTGTTCATTGATATGGTTTTATATTGCTTATTGTATCATTGTATATTTATACTTTCTGTTTCTTCAATAAACTCATTTTTGAACTAAAGGTTAAGAAACACTAAAGGGCATTAGAGTATCATTAATGATCTTTGTATCGAATAATTTTGCAGGATGACACACAATTTGATGGCACTTCCTCAACTTCTCATCCATTCTTTTTCTGACCTGGCAGGAACTGAATAAGTATCGGGCGAAATGCAGCATGTTGTTCCATTATGACTGGATCAGTATCCCACTGGTGTACACACAGGTATGTGCCTTCCTCTTTCCTCAGTCCATCTTTGCATCTAGAACCTAAAGCTGATGAACCACCCAGGAAATTTTGACATTCTCCATTTATCACCATTTTAGAGCACTTCCAGCAATACAAAAGGGGATATCTACAACAAAATGTCAGTGTGTGGTGTTACGCCAAAATTGGTAACGCTGTGCTCTGACATTTTTAAAACGCAGAGATGCGCCATATTTACAAAAATATGGCACACCCCTGTGTTTCCCCTAGCACTGGCGCTAATAAAGCTGTTAGCGCCAGCGCCCGCACCCATTCATCATGTTGCGAGGGTGCCTACACTGCAGGGGCAATTGTTTATGTGAAAGGGAATTTGCTTTTTCTATCTTCTTTCTATGTGTGCTGCAGAATGCAGAGATAGCAAGAGCAAACAATTAGTAGAAATTAATAATTTCTCCTAGTATCGCCAGTCTAAGACCAGGTATTCCCTGGCCTTCGTTTTTGGCACTGCCCCAGACATGTAAGGATACTTTGGGGCAGATGTATCAAACGTCTTTTTTTTTGTCGCAAACGCTGCGAATCGCAAAATAGCAGCGTTTGCGACAAAAAAATCGGAAATTGCGATGTATCATTGAAATCGCATCGCAAACTTAAGGAATCGCAAAATAGCAGCGTTTGCGACAAAAAAATCGGAAATTGCGATGTATCATTGAAATCGCATCGCAAACTTAAGGAATCGCAAAATGTGCGATTCCTTAAAATTGGTCAGCATTTAAGGAATCACAAATTGCGATTCCTTAAATGCTATGTATGAAGCATTCAGGTTTTGCGAATTTACACTAAGAAATCAAAAATTACCACCAACTTGTTGTTGGTGTTAATTTGCAGATTCTTTTACAAATGCACTTTTTGACATTTGTAAAGGAGCCATGTGGCGCTCATACATGCCCTTAGGGCATGTATGTGCGCCATATGCGCACACATGTAAATTTCAGGGGGCGCAGCAGGGTGTCCTTAAGACACCCTAGCACCCTTGAAATTATTCTCAATTTGCGATTAGCAAATTGCGAATCGCAAATTGAGAATAACTTCCCATTCCTTCCTATAGGCCTCCTGGCCCATAGAAATGAATGGGAAATTATTCCTTAATTGCGATTAGCAATTTACTAATCGCAATTAAGGAATTTTAAGAAATCACTAAAAAATAGCAAATTTTAACATACATACCATTTTGCTATTCTCAAATAGCGATTCTCAAAAAATCGCTATTAGAAAATCGCAAATAGGTATTTTGATACATCTGCCCCTTAGTGAAGAGTGAAAGGAGCCTTATTTACAAGGAGCTGTTAAGCCAATTAAGTGGTTTAATGCAGTTTTGGAAATAAGGAGAAGGTGATATAGCAACCAGAATGTCCTTAAAAGTGCCCCAAAGTTCAATAAAATGATGGTTCTGGATATGCCAGTCGTTTGTGGTGGCACAGACATGCAGTACTGTAACATCTCGCCTTTGTAGGTCCATCGCCTTGGTAACCCAAAGTGAGGCCAGGTATCCAGGAGGACACTGAATCCTTCCTTTTATAAGATTGGTAAAAGTGAAACCATTTGAGCGATCTATGAAGTACATAGCCAGATGAGTACTAGCGAATAACACAGGATTCAGAAGCAGGGTGCATAAGGACCATGATGGTTTGTTCCGGTTCACAACGAGGGACTTGGGGTCAGGTGTAGGGGAGGGGGCGGCAAGGTGCAGTGCCTTCTGCAATAACTACTGTGCAGGGGTGGTTCCTCCATTAGGGCGGAGGGGCGGCACCCCACTGTTTTTTCGAAGTGCTAGAAGCACAAACATAAAATGGTATTTTTCAAATACCATTTTATGCTTCTGCTTCTCGTGCTGCGAGAAAACAGAAGACAGGGGTATGCCTGGTTGGGGGCGGGCGGGAGGGTATGTCTGGTTGGGGGCGGGCGGGAGGGTATGCCTGGTTGGGGACGCGGCGGGTGGCAGGTCGGGGAGGAGTGGCTTGCACCACTTTGACTACCTGGGGCCGATCAAAGCAGTTATGCGCACTCTACATTTTCTCTATATAGGCTGCATGCAGCCTACATAGAGAAAATGGCCTCCCTACAGGTGCCTGCTGGGCGCTGTCCGCGACTCCGCACCAATCACAACGCTGCCCTTGCAGCGTTGTGATTGGCTTACAGGAGGGGAGGGAGCATGTCTGTTCCTGTTTCTGTTGAGGGGCAGGAAAAGGCAGGACCCGGCCCAGGAGCAAAGGCAGCTAGGGACCCAGTCAGGTAAGTTTTATATTTATTATAACCCCACCGCCCGGTGGTAACCCCCGCATAAACCCTTATGTGCCCCGCCCCCCCCCCCACCCATGAGTATTACGAGCAGCGACTGCTACTGTGACATAGAAAACCATCTGGTGGCTCTAGTTGCACTTAACACATTTTGGAAGAAGCCGGTGCCAGACATTAAGAAGTAATATTATGGATATATAGGGTTTATAATGATAGTTTGTAGTACTCTTGTTAATGGCGTCCAACCAAGTTTAGATCGCTAAAATAATCTTTGACATGGTAGCCGCTTTGTCACTCTTGTCGATACCACTGCAAACTAATATGATATTTGGTAGGGCGTGGCTATGCAAGACGGCTCCCGTTGGCATCATCATAATCCTCCTTCATCCTGGGGACTAACTACCTTCTGTATCCCCTTACACCTATTAACTACAGTGCAGAGACTCTCTGTGGCTGCTGGTGAGTCATTTGTGGTTCAGAAAATCCAATGGATGAGACCAGGCGGACTGCGGTGAGATGACAAGCGGTGTGGCGCTGGTGTGAGAATCGGCCCTTGTGTACCGAAGGGGCAGCTGGCATTGGCAGTGGAGGTCTGCTGGAGAGGAGACCAGGGCCCGATACATCTCGGTGACCCGAGGACCATGCCTGAAAGCTGAGAGGGCTGTGTGGGGAGGACAGCACGCTGTCAGTGGGCTGAATTGGGCCGTGAGAACAGACGACATGACGGCGGCGAGTTCTTCAGGGTGGGACGCCTGAATAATACAGCAGCTAATGTTGAGGGAGCACTGTCACTGGGGCCCGCAACAGTGGGAGCCCAGGGCCCTACAGGTGTGGAGGAGGAGTGCCAGTGGATGACAGAGGCATCTTTGAGGGTGCCTAGGCCCTGGCAGAGGATAGCAGGACATTGCTGCATGTGCGGGCCGGATTGATGGTTGAGACACGCCCGGGCTCTGAAGAACCGGGGTTTAACCCAGCGGCGTCAGGGGCACGCCTAAGATCTTCGAGTTCACCTGTCTTGGTATACAGAGACACGGAATTCTTCTGGATGGCATTAGAGACCACGTTTATTAGCTGCAGCTAGTAACAGTGATCCTAGAAATACATCACGGTGTAAATTCTCAGGAGACTGCTCATTTTATTAAGGCGAGACGTCTCCTTTTATACCCAATATTCACATTATAAATGTACACCCACTGCACAAAATTCTAGCCAATAAGGTTAATTTTCAAACAAAGTATCACATAACAAAAACTCAATTTACAGTATCCCAACCCAAAAGTTAATTATTAGGAATGTCCCAAATTCAATCACCGCAAGCCGGACAAACCTATAATAGAAAGCATAGCCCATGTAATGAAGAAACATAAAAAAGAAACAGTAACAGATGCTGAACAAGATAAGGCATGTGCAAGGAAACTAAAAGTTAACGATGTCCTGAACATTGATTGTCAATCTCAGACACAGATCGATCACGGAAATTGGCTTTGCGAGGTCAGTTTCAGGTGAAGAGGTCAGTTTCTTACAGTTCATTTCAGAGACAAAAAGAAACCAAGTTAATGTATACATGAACTAAGAAGGCCAGGCCACTTTGTTCGCCAGGCTACCTTCACAGGCCTACGTGAGGGCAACACAAAATGGTGGCACAGAACAAAATGGAGTCAGACTCGAGAATTACAAAACCTCAGACCCTCCTTTTGCAATTACGTAGGCAATAACCTAAGATTCATGTTAATCTGCATCTAGGTCTATATCGATATTCATTAGGTCATCAAGATGTTGCTGTAGCATCATCTTATTATTCTCTACTTCTCTCGGGACAGGTCTCCGAACACACATAGTAGCACAAAGACTACAAATGGCGGGACCACACTGAATGCAAAGACAACAAGAGAAAAGGATGGTTAAAACCATACCAAGGAATGTCAGAGTCTTCCATCCCCATTTGGACAGCAGTCCCCAAAACCATCCCGTCAATGACCAGTCTCCTTCGTTTACATGGATAGACTCAGAGATTTTATACAATTTAGAGATGGTTTGGTACACTGTAGGGGCATTATCTGGCATGTAAACACAGCAACTGGATCCAATCAATTTACATACTCCTCCTCGATCTGCAAGTATGATGTATAATACCATACGGTTCTGCAAAGTCATAAGGTGGTCAGCTTGAAGCTCAGCTGTCACATCACTAAGAGCACCTGCTGTCTCATTAATAGTAGCTTCAACAACGCGGACAAGCTGTTGAATATGCCTACTATTGATCATAGGACCCCAAAAGGGCAGGAAGCCCTTGAAGAAATCTCCTACTTCGCGTGCTGCAGTATCTTCCTGATTGAAGACACCTCTACCATATCTTGTTCTATGATAGTCTGAAGCAGTAGTTTATGTAGGGGGAAGTAGAAACGCCACATAACACGTTCCTGAAAAATCAGGTGGCAACCATGTGTAGGCTCTGTCCTGACAAACAAAATATGTGCCTTTAGCTGGCACAAACGGTAGAGAAGTCCGAGATGAATAGATATAGGTTTGAGCACACACACTCTTACCTAGCTGAGCTTTCGGATTCCGACCATTACCTTGTAAACAAAAATGGCCTCGGTGGGGTACAATCCAAATAGGGGGAGACCTTTTTCATCTCTCCTTCTCTGTCAAGCTGGTACTATATCCAGTCACGTTCTAACCAATGTAAGCCTGCACCTCATCCTTAGGGATAGCATTATATGCATCAATATCTCGGATCATAGCTACTATTCCCCTTATCAAGGCACTATTGCTCGAGTTATCTTTAAGGGAACGTAAGGGGCGTACCTCATTTGCATAGATAAACATTGTCTGAAAAGCCCACACAGACCCATTAAAAGAAAAAGGCAAAACCAAATATGGCATACCTTTATCTGTCGTATGAGGCATAAGACCACAAACCCAACAATTAGTGGTGTTTACTACTAACTGATGCTAATGCAACAACTGTATGAACGAGTTGTTGACAAATTCTGATCTCCTTGTCTGTTCATGTTCAGGCAACGTATAAAACTGGCGCAAAGAAACAGTTGTGAAAGAAAGCATAGGTTGGGAGGTGGTGCAGATATCTGTTGTGTAGCATAGGCAGTCCAACCTACACAAGCTAACGTGATACTTAAAAACATCAAAAAGCACAATATTATAAAGCATTTGCTATGTATAAATGTACAAAATCTTGTCTTAAGATCTATTCTCTAAACATCTCTTTCAGTTACAACAGACTCCATCCTCGAACGTGCTGCTCGCGGCAATTTTCCTTCTTCACTCAAGTGTGCGTCCAGGCGTCCTAGATGTCCCTAGAACCGCAAACCTTTCGTCAATACGCGGGCCACCCCTTAAGTCTTATACCGCGACCCTGCAGCTGAACCCGGATGGTGGTTCGAAAAAGAAAAAGAAAAATAGTCTCGTCTGAAAGAGTGTAATTCACAAAAAAATTCAGATTTTATTTGTCCTTTTTAGACCTTAAGTTGTAGCGTTCTTTACCAGGCACAGTTTGATCCTGAAAGAGTGTCTCTGGGTGCGTTGTATCAAGTCTCAAACACGGCGGCACAGCTTCTTGCAAGACTTCATCATCCGCACGTTCTGACTGAGTTCATTCCAGATGTGCATCGCTAAAGGGTACAAATCTCGGAACCCTTTCACTCTCGGAATCGGCAACACCTTCCCGGACCCACTTATCATACGGTAAGGGCAAAGGAATCTTCTTGCAATGGGTACCATGTACCAAATTTTTCTTGCCGAACACCTTAATAGCAGTCCGAGTTGATAACATGACTTGGTATGGACCGGTCCATCTTGGTTCCAAGTTCTTTGACCTCTGGAAATTCCTGGTTAGAATCCAGTCGCCAGGTTGAATCGTGTGGCCTGCGTCTACAGAAACTGAAGGCACAGTGTCATGGACCTGTTGGTGAAGAACACTCAATTTAGCAGTCAAATCATGTAAGTAGTCAACCAACATAGGGTACTCAATATCACTGTACTTCTTAGGCCTCGGCACACCCCAGACATTCGCTGGACGTCCAAAAACAATCTCGTATGGGCTAAGTCCCACGCGAGAATGTACTGTCGTTCTCGTGGACAAAAGTGCCAATGGTATGGCATCGGGCCATGTAAGACCAGAGCTCGCTTGCACCTTGGCCAACTTCAGCTTCAGAGTGCCGTTATAGCACTCGACCAGGCCTGCTGACTGGGGGTGATTCGCAGCGTGAAATTTATGTTTGATACCCAGAACCGCACATACTTTCTTCATAATCTGACCCACAAATTCACTTCCATTATCACTCCATACCATCCTCGGCAAGCCATATCTGGGAAAGAATTCTTTGAGCAAAGCCTTGGCTGTAGACAAGGCAGTATTATCCTTTGGGGGTAGGCCTCTATCCATCTGGAAAAGGCACAAACAACCACAAGGACATACTCAAGTTATTGCATCTTTCCATATGAATGTAGTCTATCTGCAGCACCTCAAACGGATACGTTGGAGGAGCAAAAGGACCCGCTGGAGTTGGGGTTCCCTTTCCAGGATTATGCATCAAGCAAATCATGCAGTGTTTAACCAAATTCTCAGCACACCTAGGAATTCCACCATTCTGCCATACCAGAGCCAACAACTTACATATCCCTTTTGAACTAATGTGAGCCAACCCATGAGCCATAGTAACCACCGGAAGCACATATGCATCCGGCAACAACCATCGCTGGTGCTCTGACAACTCAACCCAACAGCCTGTTGAATCCAACATTCCCGTACTCTCTCTCCACATACTCAATTCTTTCTCATTAGCTTCTGCCTGAATCATCTTCACACTTTCTGTTGTATCTTCACACATTCCTCCTTCCACAACCCATCTGGCAGGACCTGCAACATACATCCGACTCGTCACATCTTTCGCTGTTTCTCTCACTACTTCATCTGCAAGCGCATTCCCTCGACCCACATCATCCGTAACCTTCTTATGCACACTACACTTCACTATCGCAATTTGGGTCGGCAAAGTAAGTGATTCAAGAAGTTCACTCACTAATTGTCCATGCTGAATTTTCGTACCATGGGAAGTAAGAAATCCTCTCTCTTTCCACAAGCGGCCAAAACTGTGAGCCACGCCAAATGCGTATTGGCTATCAGTATAAACATTCACTCTCTTTCCTTTTGACAACACACACGCTCTAGTCAATGCTATCAACTCCGCTGCTTGCGCTGAATTCTGTGCAATACGTGCTGTTTCAACAATCGTGTGCAAAGTTGTGACAGCATATGCTGCAGTCGTCTCTCCATTCGGAAGCTTAAAGCACGAACCATCTACCCATAGGGTACCATCAGGATTCGAAAGATGAGTATCTTTCAGATCAAATCTACCCTTCGTTTCCTCCTCTGTCCGGAGAAAACAGTCAAGCTGTTCCTGAGCATCTGTCTCTACAAAAATCGGCAACAATGTAGCTGGATTCAATGTGTTGCACCGCTTGATGTGCACATGGCTAGCCAAAAGCGTCAACTAAGTAGGTCACTTCTTGGCGGCAATACTGCAACTTAGAAGGTGACACTTTATGATGAAGGTCAGACAGGTGTCGCAAAAAAGAAAGAGTAACTTCTTTACAAATCTCTTCATCATCAGCAGCAACCAACAGATCATCAACATACTGGATAAGAGTAGCACCAGAAGGCAATGCAAGAGTATCAAGCTGAGTTTTCAAAGCCTGACTATAAATGGAGGGACTCTCACAATAACCTTGAGGAGCGCGCTTAAACCGGAAACTGCGGCCTCCTAAAGAGAAGCCAAAAATATCCCTACTTTCCTCAGCAATCGGAATACTGAAGAAAGCGTTTTCAGATCACTAACAGAAAACCAAGCAGCTGAATCAGGGATCATAGTCAATAAAGCATTAATGTCCGGGACAACAGGAAACTGTGGCATAACGATCTTATTGACCTCTCGAAGGTCAATCACAAACCCATACACAGGTTGCTGAGAAGAGTCAGTACGCTTAAGGACAGGCAGAACAGGACTGTTACACACATTACCTCTAGTTTCTTCAACCACACCTTTCACAACCAAATCATAGATAATCGCTAAAAGAGCTCTTTCGCCATTACTGGAAATTTTATACTGAGGAATGCGAGGTAATTTAGCATTCGACTTAAGGATAACAACGTAGGGTGGAATCTACAAGAGACCAACATCATTGGGACCTGTAGCCCAAAGTGTATCAGGGAGAGAACGCAGTTCCAGTGGAAGGCGATCCTTAGACAGATACATCGGGGAAATCACTTTCTTACCCACCGTAAGATGTACTCCCGATGGAGAACAATGTAATGTTGCATGCAATCTTTTCAACAAGTCCAAACCCAACAGATTCTCGCCACAGCCAGTCGTTAGAATAAGGGGAGCCTCCAATTCACAGGGACCAATAGAAAGGGGCAAAGGACAAAAAACCGGGTTACGAACTGGGGCGCCAGAAAATCCTACTGAAACATTGGTCAAGCCAGACAAAGGTGCGCCAGGGAGTTTAGAGTGCATGATAGAACTCTTTGCTGCACCAGTATCTAAAAGAAAAGGTTCTGCCACACCTGATGTAATCACTTCAACATAAGGTCCACTCTGGTCTACTGGAACTGACACCCTCCCTTTGTCCATGGCTGTCCTAACTATCATTAAAACCAGCACTCTCACTTCCAACATAATAATCATCAGTGTAGTACTGAGCGGACTGGATGGTCGGAACATTCTGTTGGTCAAAATAATTCATAGAATTCTGAGGGGAAAAGGAACGTTCATTCTGAGGAAACGTACCACGTCCCCTACCCCTAGGTACTTGTTGGAAACCACCACGACCTCTCAGACCAGACATACCATTCGCACGCTGTAGCAAGATCGGGCAACTATTCTTGAAGTGACCTTCTTCTTTACAATAAGCACACTGATTAGGGCCTAGCGGGAGTCGCGAAGCAAAAGACTCAGGCTTCTGCAACAGTTTCTGAAACTGTGGGGGTTGCTGAAACTTGGAAGGTTGCTGAAACTGACGCTGATTAGGGCGAAGCGGATAAGCCTGCAGCAGAAGAACTTTCGTTTTAAATTCTCTAGTCTTCTTCTCTACTTTATCCTTCTCATCTTTATCTCTCTTCTCATAGTATTGTGCAGTAGCCAATATCTGGGCCGAAGAAGAAACAGCCCATGAACTCTCAGAGTCCTTTAACTTATTAGAAAGTTCAGGAAGTAAATTAAAAACAGACTTATCTACAAACAACCTCTGACCACCTCTGTACTCATGTCCTGACCACTATGATCAATGAATGTTTCCTCAAACCTAGTGAAGAAGTCAGACACACTCTCGTCTTTTGTTTGCATGCTGCTAACTTGTCCCAATTCAGCCGCAGAGGAGGCATCATAGTTTTCATTAAATTAATAATCCTACCAGGTAGTTCTGCAACTAAGGGTTCAGGTTTGGCACCTCCTACCTGCCGACCATCTGCAGCAGTAATATTAACCCACGTATCTCCTAACTCTGGCACGTGATCCTCGTGTCGGATCTTCGCCTACAAGGGTTGACGAACTACATTACCCATCAACATATCTATGTCAGCTAAGTTCATAACACACGCATCACCTGCCTGAGACAACTCCTTGTAATAACCAGCAGGATTTTTACGGGGTCGGGCAAGGTCTGCTTAAGAGCCAGGACCTCAGCTCTCTTCCAAGGGACATGCACCCACACTCGCTGAAAATGAGCCGGTGCAGCCGCAATACCATGAGCGGCATTAGCCACAACTGCCTCTCTCCATACCGGGGGAACCTCTCTCATAGGATACTGCTTCACTTTTCTCCTAACAGAAGGGTCAGGTTCGAACAATGACGGAGGTGGAAGTCTAGACCTAAAAGTGAGTAGTGTCTCTACCGCTTCCTCAACATTGGAACATACTATCGTCCCTTTAGCAAATTCAGACTGAACATTAAGCAATTCCAGTGGAATTGAACCCAACTCATTATGTTCCCACTCCTGACGAAGGAAGGTACACATGAGATCAAAAACATACGTTTGTTTTGGTGCCTCCCACTGTAGGAAGATATCCATAACCACTTGTGGACTGCACTTGGAGGTATTCGAAACCCATCTATGAGCAAGGAGATCTAACACTGCCCGCTCTTCGGGACCAGGGAGCTGACTACGTCTCTGCTTACGTTCAGAAACAGGGGTCATATTCAGTGACCCAAAGAAAGGAGACAAAAGACTAGCGACAGTCTCAGTCATTCGTTGCAGAGCAGAAGGAGAAGAAGTTGACATGAGGACAGGAGACAAAGTGTTTTGAGGTGACAGAGACATAGGGACAGAAATAAGAGAAGTTGAAGATAAAGGAGTGTAAGGCAAAGGAGTTTGAGGCAAGGCTGGTGACAAGGCTGGCGGCCCTGGAGGGGGCTGCGCCGGGGGAGGAAGAACCACCTGTGAAGCAACGGGTGGCTGAACAACAACAGTGGGTTGAACGACAACGAGGGGTGCAACAACTGGAGGTAACGGAGGTGCAGTAGCACCCTGCACATAAGGGGGTGGTAATCTCAGTAAATGTGAATCAAAGGACCCTTTTCAGGGTCTTCAGTCACATTTGAAAGGGGAGTGGCAGAGCCGGGTAACATTTGTCAATGGCCATGCAATGTTGTCTATCTGACACTTCAATCGCACGATCTTCTTCATCTTCCTTAACCTGCCTACCAGCTTGCATTACCGATATATTCCTTTCCTTCCTATCTCTCTTAGCTTGCTTAATTTCTCGCTGTTTGGCTTCCTTACGCCAAAGGCGGAAAGAGTCAAACATCGCCGGCCGGGCTTTCTTCATAAATAGCGCAACTTCTAGGTTATCTAAAACATCCGATTCAAAACTACCATGTTGGGGCCATCGTAAAACACCATCTTTCCTTGTATAACGGACCCATACTTCATTAAAGGTAATGGGGCCTACACCATGCTTTGAATAGAGCTCATACTTTGGAGTTCCAACCGGAGGTATCGGACATGAGTCCTCCAATCAGGAATCCCTATTACAACTACAACAAAACCATTTCCTAAATTTGCTAAAACCAGGCATCTTTTAGCTCACTAGTCTTGGTTCAAAATTCAAGGGGTTATCAAAATTAATACACTCGCAAATATACGAACCAGTCGGCTTCGACTATTGTAATGGCCGAATCAAAACCAAGAAACAAAACAAAGTCGTGGGAGCGACCCACTTATACTTAACCAAAATGTCTGTCACGCCACCAGAAGACCGTCTAACGTCTCGCCTTACAAATGATCACAAGAGGATCCAAGACAGGGCGACAGTCAGGGCAGCAGTCCTTCGCAGCCGTTGGAAGGGGGAAGCCTCGCAGAAAAAAACCTTCGGTCCACGTCGACATGCAGGGGTCGATGAAGTGGCGCCCGTCCTCCAGAATATCCTCACGGGGCTCCTCACAATCTTCGGGCTTGGACCAGTACCGCTGAAGTCGCCCCACATTGAGCACCAGTTGAAGAACCGGGGTTTAACCCAGCGGCGTCAGGGGCACGCCTAAGATCTTCGAGTTCACCTGTCTTGGTATACAGAGACACAGAATACTTCTGTATGGCATCAGAGACCAAGTTTATTAGCTGCAGCTAGTAACAGTGATCCTAGAAATACATCACGGTGTAAATTCTCTGGAGTCTGCTCATTTTACTAAGGCGAGACGTCTCCTTTTATACCCAATATTCACATTATAAATGTACACCCACAGCACAAAATTCTAGCCAATAAGGTACATTTTCAAACAAAGTATCACATAACAAAAACTCAATTTACAGTATCCCAACCCAAAAGTTAATTATTAGGAATGTCCCAAATTCAATCTCCACAAGTCGGACAAACCTATAATTGAAAGCATAACCCATGTAATGAAGAAACATAAAAAAGAAACAGTAACAGATGCTGAACAAGATAAGGCATGTGCAAGGAAACTAAAAGTTAATGGTGTCCTGAACATTGATTGGCAATCTCAGACAAAGATCTATCAGGGAAATTGGCTTTGCGAGGTCAGTTTCAGGTGAAGAGGTCAGTTTCTTACAGTTCATTTCAGAGTCAAAAAGAAACCTAGTTAATGTATACATGAACTAAGAAGGCCAGGCCACTTTGTTCGCCAGGCTACCTTCACAGGCCTACGTGAGGGCAACACAAAATGGTGGCACGGAACAAAATGGAGTCAGACTCGAGAATTACAAAAGCTCAGCTTCAGAGGAGAGAGGAATCCTGTGCCCGCCCTGTGTGAAGAGGCAATCACGGTGAAGGAAGGCATGTATGGTTGGACTGCAGGTTAACAGGGAGCCCCATTCTGGACTTCTTATGTGGGGGCCTTGGACGGAGACGGCTCTGGTCACTGGCAAGAACTGATATTGACCGTGGAGGTAGGGGGTCACCTCTATTGGTGGTAGCCCTTACTGGCAGCATGATCTGCTCTTACTGGGCCTTCTGGAGGTGCATGTGGTAAATGGTGGCACAACTCCTTTCTGGGTTTCTGGTCAGTGGACTCGTCCCTGAACTGGGACCCTTGGACCTCAGGGGCAACGGGTACTTAGTGAGCTGGCCTCTGCTATCTGGCCCTTGGGCACAGAGATCAGCAAATGTCACATTCCTCACACTTGAGATTGTGGAGCACTAGGGGGACCAGCCTGTTCCCGACGATGGGAGAAGATAAGCCTGTGAAGTGTGTGCAATCCAATATAATGGACAAGTATACTCTTCTGGTGATGACAAATGGGGCTGCTGGAAATCAGGACAGGCAGGCCCGGACTGAGGACGCGAGGGGCCCGACCATGGCAGACATTATGGCAGAACTACAAGGGACACATGAGGTCATGTTGAACATGACTGACAGAGTCGCAATCGAGGTATGACTTCTAAGCAGTGATGTACGGAAAATATCAGAGAGGGTCACGGACGGTGAGCGCAACAGTAAAGAGCCTGAAAAGGAGGTGTACTCCCCCAATTAGACTGTTGTAGTGCCTCAATCCTTACTTGTGGTGGAGGAACAAATTGAGGACTCGGAGGTTAGGTCCTAAAGAAATTAACTGCGTGTTGTGGGCTTTTCTGAAAGAGCAGAGGGGCAATCTGCTGAATCATTCCTGGAGGACTGGATTGTGAACTGTCTGAATCCCAAGCTGTCGAAGTGCTTCACCACTGAGAGGGTTCACCGGGCACTGGCCCCGGGTGCCCAGACTGGAAGCACCCCTTTGCGCCATTGTTGCCTGCCTCATTAATTTCAGGGATCGGGATGCCCTCCTCCAGCATGTTCGCAGTACAATGGTAGCACTATTATGTTAGTCCCGGACTACACTCATAAAGTACAGGATCTCCGTAGGGATTATCTACCAGTCAAAAAGAGGCTGTGCAACCTTAACTTTCAATACAACATCATGTTCCCAGCTAAGCTCCGGATGCAACAGAATGGTAGGGTGTACTTTTTCACCTCATCTGGCGAGGTAGCTCACGGGTTGGATACTCTAGAAGAAGGGCCCCGGAGACAGCATGTAAGCTGTTGGGCTTGTGGTGGAGGTGAGCCCAGCCGGCAGTTGCCCCGTCTGAGGAGGCATTCCACTGGCAAAAAAGCTGAATCTGGGATGTGTCAGATAGGGAGGATCCTAGTGCCACCTGTTGGAACAATGGAAGATTCCAACTGTGAGCCAGACAGTAGAGACTAATTCTTGAAGCATAGGGGTGATCGGGCTTCCCTGAATGAAAGCACAGATTTACGAGGACCTAAAACTACTGGCTTCCTGGATGCCTGTTTGCCTTAACAAATAAGTTTCTTTGCAGCATTTTATTGTACTAATGTTGATTGAAAGGAGAAGTGCTTTTTGGACTCTTAATGTAATCACTGTGTGGCTGGTGGTATAGGGTGCTGCGATTTGCTTTTTTATTTAATCTGTTCCTAAGGTGGTCAGTATGAGTTGCGCCAGCGGGGGTCAACGAAGGAGTACAGTCCCATAGGGGGGGTTTGAGCGCCTTTGGCCTTGCTCACCAGGTGGGATGCTAGGCCCTCAGCTTGGTGCAGTTGGTGAGGTTCAGGCTTTGGCCTCCGGGGAATGGGCCGGTGGGTGTTCACTGTTGGCCTGGATGTTCGAGTTGTTTTGGGTTCTTGGGAAGTTCTTTTTGCGGGATGTTGGGAATGTTGTTGGTTTAGAATTGCTCTATGATGTATGGTCAGGACATACGGTACAATGCAGGTGTGGGGTTGTGAGAGTGGGGAGTGTGTGTAGTGCACTGTGGGACATGAGAGTGCGGCCTCCTTTGATGGGATGGATGCTGTTTGAAGTTTTATTGTGGAAAATTAGGAATCTGCATTTTGCTAAAGGTGTGAAGCTAGACACTTAAGGGAGATATGTGATTGTGTGCAGTAGTACGCTAGATGCTAGAGACATATGCTTGGTGAACATTTAGGCTCCTAACGTGGATATGCTGGATTTTTTGGGACTGTGTTGAGTACTGCTGCGGAGCATCTTTGTCCAGAAGTGCTGCTGGCTGGTGATTTAAATTGTGTGTTGGATGGCAATTTGTTTTCCCTCGAAGACTGACACTATACTTGCAATGACGAGTGCCATAAGGGAGGTTATGAGTGATCTGGGGTTACAGGATGAGTCGAGGGTTCGTTATCCTCCGGGTCACGTATATTCCTGCTTTGTACCTGCAACGGGAACTTATAGGCGTGTGGACTATTGCTGGATGTCTGGAACTATGATTCAGAATATTGCTAATGTTTCCTATTTGGCGAGATATCTATCTGATCATTCCCCCTTGTTCATCTCCTATCAGGTGAGCAGAAGAGCCCCAGGGTGACACTATGGAGGCTAAGAGTTGAGGCATTGGCAAACCCGGTTTTTGTACATACTGTGGCTGAGGTACTGGATAACTAATTTGAGGGGAATTATGGACGAACGAATGCGAGGGCCACAGAATGGCATGCTATGAAGGTGGTACTGTGTGGGGAATGTATGAAGGTGTTGTAAGGAGTGAAACAACAGCTTTCTTGGATGCTTGCAGTCCTGGAGAAGAAGCTGAGGGGGATATTTACATGAAAATGGTGTGGCACTACAAGCCATCTTGCTGCACCGAGTTGCTTCTTTAGCAAAGTGCAGGGATGCATCGTATTTACAGCAATACGACATATCCCTGTACTTTCCTCCTCACTGGCACACAACTGTCTGCCTAGAACCAATGCAGGCACCTTTGCACCATGGTGCAAGGGTGCCTGTGTTGCAGGGGTGATTGTTTTTGTGCAGGAAGGGAACACTTTCTGCACAAAAACAATCATTGATGGGTTTCTTCCTCCTTCTATGTGTGCTGCACAGTGCAGCACATACAAAGAGCAAAGAACGAGGAGAAAGACATTTATTTATTCAGGCAATTTGTAGAGCGCAACAAATACCCGTGGGTGTCTCAGCCTTGAGGACATAGATGAGTAAAGGCCGCAGGTTGTTTATTGAGTGAATAACCAAGTCTTTAGTAGCTTCCTGAAGAAGAGCAACGTAGGGGAAGATTTGATTTGTGAGGGGAGGGAATTCCATAGTTTGGCCGTGGCTACGGTAAATCTTTCATCTCCCCAGGAATCCTTGTGGGTGCGGGGAACCGTCAGGAGATTGGCCGAAGAGTACCGTAGAGTTCTGCCTGGTGTGTGTGTGGACTAGGCTCTCCTTAGATAGAAGGGACCTGGTTGATGCATTGCTTTATAGGCTCTGCAGAGTGCCTTGAATTTAATGTGGTTGGGGGTTTCACCTTGTTGCACCACTCCCAGGAGAGGAATTAGAATCTGACGCATTCCCAGGTTTACAATACCTTAAAAATCTGGGAATGCAACAGATTCCATGACTGTTGCATGGGAACACCCACAGCAACACCCATGGAATGCCTCTTTCACGCAGAGTAATGCATGAAGGGGGGCCATATTTACAAGACCATGAAAAGCCATGCAGAGTGGCTTTGTGTGGCTTTGTAAATATGGGCCAGCTCAATGCACCACTGGAGCGTCAAAATAAGTGACTCTCCAGTGGCACAAGGGGCTTGTAAATATGCACCTTGGTGTCCTCGAGGAGAGTATGGTTGCAGCGATTGGTTGAGTGGAAGGAGTGCTGGTGGGATTTTTTGAAGATATGGATCACTTGGATAAGTTTGCCTGCGCCAGATATAGATAGCCTCTCCATGTGGAGTGGGAGAAGGCTAGCAGGATGCTTACCATGCTTCTCCACAGCAAAAAAAAAAGAAACCCCCGGTGGTTGGGGTCCAGAAGGTGCAGGAGCGGGAAGTACATACCCAAACGGGTATTACTGAGGTCTTTGCAGTGCATGTACAAAAGATATATGCAGCGCCTGCTGAGTCCCTGCCTATGGTGATAGAGGCATAATTTACTGGTTCACAGATTGCCTCCTTTTTGAGAGGTGGCAGGGATGGTTTAGATGCACCTATAACCTGGGAGGCGATAGTGGTCATGATTTGGGCTCTGAAGATGGCTAAGGCCCCAGGTGATGACGGTCTGCCAGCTGAACTGTACCAACATAAGGCTGACAATTATGCAGGCCACCTGTTGGTGGTATATATTCAGGCTTGCTAGAGGGGTCTGTTATCTGAATCTATGAGCGAGGCACTCATTGTCATGTAACCTAAACCGGACAAGGATACTAAGGAGGTAACTTACTATAACCCGCTCTCGATGTTAAATGTGGATATAAAAATCCTCAATAAAATGTTGGCATCCAGGTTGCTGGAGCATCTGTTACAGTTGGTAGATGAGGACCAGTGTGGCTTTATTCTGTGCACAAACACATTATGTAACCTGCGGAGGCTATTGCTCATCATGCATGCTCCCATTTTGGAGGACCACCACGACACTCTGGCGCTGCTCGACATAGAGTAAACATTTGATTCCCTGTTGTGGGAATTCTTGTGGTGAGTACTGCGGAAGGTAGGCATTCTGGAGTGGTATATCACATGTGTGCAGCTGTTTAATAGCACCCAGGTGGCAAGAGTGCATGTGGGCGAGACAGTATCGCAGCGCTTCTTTTGTATCAGGGAACCAGGCAGGGCTGCCCACTGTCACCACTAATCTTCGTGTTGGCGATGGAGCCCCTAGTGTGCCGGCTGCATTCTGTGATGCAGGGGATTGGGGATCTATAGACGTATCTGGTCCCTATTTTGCTGGCTGTCCTGTCAGAATTTGGTGAAACCTTAGGGTTGATAGGGAATCATAAAAACTCAAAACTGTTCCTGCTGGGAGAATTGGGTGGGAGACCGGTGCAGGATTTCCGCGTCTGGACCTTCCCTGGGAGATGTCCAATGTCTGATATCTCAGGACCAGGATTGCGTGTGAGGCAGCGGCGTTTGAGGCTTAGACGATAGGAAGGGTGCTAGTGGGGCTAAAATCCATGGTGAAATTCTGGAACACTCTTTGGTTATCCCTGATGAACAAGCTGGCGTTGGCGAAAATTCTTATTCTGCTGCACTGTCAATATGTTTTTCGAGGGGCCATGTTCGAGATCCCTTGGAAATATTTAGTTAAAGTGGACAAATTGATTGGCCTCTGGGAGGAAGAGAGTTGGCCTGGCCACTCTCAAGCACCCTTGGAGGAACGGGGGCCTTAAACTGCCATACCTGGCCCTCTGTCAGCTAGCAGCTCAACTGTAGCATGCGGTGCATTGGTTTGATGAGGTACAGAATTGGAGCAGAGGATACTGCTTGGTACGCGTGCTGGAGTGCCCTTGCAAGAACCGTCTTGATGTTGGGGGCTTGGGTTCCGGACCCAGTGCCGTTTATGGTCAGGCAGATGTGTTGAGCCTGGTAGAGGCAGTCAAACATGTATTGCATCGTCCTCCATACACACCAGATATGTGCATTTGGATGCTGCACCCATTTGCACTCATGGCGAAGACAATGGGGCCGATTCACAGAACTAACTTAAGACAAAATCCTAAACTTACTACTTTTGGTATTCACAGAAGTTAGAATTTTGTCTTAAGTTTGTCTTAAGACAAACTGAAGACAGACTTAAGACAAAATCCTAACTTAAGTCTGTCTTAAGTTTGTCTTAAGACAAACTTAAGACAAAATCCTAACTTCTGTGAATACGAAAAGTAGTAAGTTTAGGATTTTGTCTTAAGTTAGTTCTGTGAATCGGGCCCAATGTCAGTAGATAGATGGCAAGCCGGGGGGTGTGACTCCCTGTGAGACGTATACCCGAATGATCAGTTTATTTAGCTGAAGCAGTTGTGTTGTTTGACTTGGGGACCGGACACTTTTTTCGTTTTGCTAAAATCACGGCGACAACCTGAAAAATGTGGCTTTCCTTCCTTGATGTCCCACGGGACTCACAGACATTGGGGATACTGCTGAGTATGGCTGGGGGTCAGAGGCTGATCTGGCATGTCTATAGGGCGCTGCAGGAAGATTTACCTTTGTATGACCTACCGGTGCATAATAAGTGGCATGAGATTCTGGGTGCTCCTCTTTACGAGAAAGAATGAGAGGGTGTCCGTGAAGGAGACCGCCATGAATGCGAAATTTAAACTGCTTCAGTATAATGTAGTCCACCAGGCATATCTAACCCCAACCACAGTGCATGCAATTTACCGGGGGTGTTCGACCTCCTTTCCCCAATGTGCCAGGCAAGGGGTGGATTTTCTATATATCTTCTGAGAGTACCCCACATTGGATACTTTCTGGCAGACTATATTGGAGACCTTGAATGCGGTTACTGGGTGGTCCATTCCCAGGAATGTTGGACAGTGCCTGCCGGGATGATCCCGGCTCGACAGGAGTGAGTTGAAATCAAAGGGGAAGGAAATATCGAGATTGACCGATATGGAATATTTAGCGAAAAAGAAATCAATAACACATATGATGGGCGCTTGGCTAAATGAAAACTGGTTCCCCTACCTAGACATCCTTCCCAACCGCGGCCTTAGGCAGGAGATCTTAAGGCTGAGGGTTGGTTTAAACCCATTGTTAACAAATAAAGATAAACAAATAAAGATCTGAAAAAGAAATTGTTAGATCAAAATGGATGTTGTAAGTGTAATTTGGGGTGCAAAGGAGACCTGGTACACATCCTTCTTGATTGCCTGTTATTATTGGAACAGCGGAAACTGTGGTTACGACCCGTGTTCCTAAAATATGCTATAAGCTCTAGAGCGCAGGCAGCTAACTTATTAACTGAAATACCCACTATCGATATTGCGATTGCTCTTGGGAAATACATAAAAGCAGCATTGAGTGATCTGAGAAACCGGGAATAACATGTATATTCTAAAGCATTTTAAATTAATGAAATTAGTCTGGCAGAAGGAAGTATAATGGGTTTTATTCATAAATGCTGAATGCTAACTTAAATGCAATTTTATGGTTGTCGACAAAGGAAGAAGCGTGTGTAAGAGTTTTAACTTATATTTGACGGATTTTATTGTTATAATGTTTTAACCTTTTGATACTCTCTTGCACCTGTTTAAATGACTACGGTCATAATAAACATACCTTTGACTTTGACTTTGACAGGAAAAACATTTAGCAGAATATTTTTCCTTTTAGGTTTAGTACTTCCTAAGCAGAGGGTTGTCATTAGATGGTTGTCTCCTACGCCCTGAGGGTGACTGATTGGCTGCGACATATAGCTGAATGTGATGTAGTTGAGGAGAGCCATATGCCCAAAACACCCAGAGAAAATTAGCTAGCGGACAACCTGCAGGCCTAGCCAGCAATGCTTGCGAAGCTTCTGGCGTCTCCTGATGCCCTACCTTTGTGAACTGCGGGCTGGAAGAGGGGGTGGGGGGGTTAAGATGCTTCAATGGAGGGCTGGGATTGGTAGGTGCTCATATTGTGTGTCCTAGTGCAGAGCCATCTCTTCGCACAAGCTCTTGCATAAGATCATTTCATTAGTTCACCATGTAGTCTTTCTATGTGATATGGTAGAGCATGTTGGACTTGGGGGATGGGGGGTTGTTTTCTTCAAAAATGATATGCGATGTGATATGTTTGTCATATATAAATGCCAATAAAAATGTATACTATAAAAAAACTAATATGATGTGTGTCCGACTACCCAACCATCTTCCTAATTTAGGAACAATTTGGATAAAGAGAACAAGAACTTACAAGCATCTGTACATAAACATCCCATCTATGCCATCACGGAACACCCCATTCCACCGACAAAGCCCTTGTGTTATTGACCTTACAGAGAGGAGCACCCCAACACAAAGGGGACTTTGGCGGGCGGGAGCCCTGACTGATTTACGCCAGGGATACCGTTTGGAGCACACTGTCATAAATACATTACTGATTAACAGCTAGGCTCTCGCGTCACCAAACTTTAAAGGAGGCTCTAAGTCTATACTCAAAGAGCCTAAAGCCAGATAGGATGGCGCCAGCTGTTGGGATGTTATGTTGCATGCATGCATACATACCTCAGCAATAAGGTGCTATGGGCCTTATTTTTGAAGCCTTGCAACACTTTTGCACCGCCGATGCGTCACTCTTTGTGACGCACCAGCGGGTTAAAAAAATGTGCCATGTTGCGCCCTATTTTCAAAGTGACGCATCAAGGCAGATTTGTCACTTTGTAGACTCCTGTGCCAAATTATACCTGCGACAGGTATAATGTATGCAAGGCAGGCGTTCCGACGCAGGAAAGCCTCATATAAGTAGAGCATTGAAATCTATAAGATTTCAGTGCGCCACTTCTAGGACGCCTCTGCGTCAATATCTTACGCCTGCCTCACAGCAGGCGTCTACGACTGATGCCGGCCCCTTCACATGGGGCTTGTCCCATGTAAAAGGACACATTATTGGAGTTGCATTTGTTTTCAGACACATCCCAGCAATGCAACATTTTTGTACCTACAGATACGTCAGAAATACTGAAGTATCTGTATTTCCTTGCGACGTGGAGCCCTGTACATTAAATACAGTGCATCTATTATGTCACAAGGAGGGCGCAGTGAAAACTTTTGCATCGCTGTTTTCACGCAGCAATGTGAAAGTTTTCATGAATGAGGCCCTAAATGCATATATTTCATGTGAGCCATGGATTATGACAAAAAGGTGAAAAGTTCCAGGATGGTGTTTCAGCCACTTCTTACAGCATGAGAGAAAAATACTGTAAAATCTTTTTTTGCCCTTGTGCCAATACCATTTGCTCCATTTAGTATCACACAAGCTGCAAAATAGTCGAAATGATTTTGCACTGTTTTGCACAAAAGCAAAATTCCTACAATGGCAATCAGTCTCCAAGTATTTTTACTGAGCATACAGTGTGATACAGTTAAATCAATCTCTCTTAATTCGAATGTCATCGACAATCATAAAAGATATATATACAAAATATAAAAGCATACACATCAGTTAATAGAACGACAACACAGAAATATTTCAGCCCAACAAAACTGGATTTCTACAGCAAAATAATCCAAAACAGAGATATCACAGCTTAAAAATCAAGATTTGTGCGGTGGTACACAGTTGCGTTGAGAAAACTTCTCTTTCTAAAACAGACATCAGTACCTGATAGCGATTGTAAAAGGTTAAGGGCAACCCCACACTGTTTTAAATCATGAGCCTTAAAAAGCAGTAATAAATAACTTGCTCTAAAAGATTTATATAAAGTGCAAAATATCATAAAGTGCAACAAGGATTGGGAGGAAACATTATCACAATCACATTTCTTGTTAACTAATGGGCACATGTATCATTGTCAATTGCATTCGCAAACGGTGCAAATCGCAATTTTCGGCCGTTTGCGAATGCAATTGACAAAATTGGGATGCATCATGTTTTTCGCAATTTTAGAAATCGCAATCATGTTACGATTTCTAAAATTGCGATTGCATTTAAGAAATCGCAATTTGAGATTTCTTAAATGCAATGCATGAACATTTTAAATTTACGAATTCGCAAATAGGGAGAGGTAAATTACCATGAAGTTGACCTTCATGGTAATTTGCAAAAACTTTCAAAAATGCACAAAAGTGCATTTTTGAAAGTTTCATTTTACACACACACATGCCCTTAGGGCATGTGTGTGTGAAAAATGCACTTAAATTATATTTCAGGGGTGCAGGGGGGGTCCTTTGGACCCCTCCTGCACCCTTGAAATTGCATTCTCAATTTGCGATTCGCAAATTGCTAATCGCAAATTGAGAATGACTTCCCATTGATTCATATGGCCCTCTTGGCCCACAGGAATCAATGGGAAGGGATTCCTTAATTGTGATTCGCAAATTGTGAATCGCAATTAAGGAATTTTTAGAAATCGCAAAAAAAATGGTGATTTCTTGATGCATAGCCTTTTGCGATTTCTTAATTGCAATTCCTTAATTTTTGCAATTAAGAAATCGCAAACGGTAACAACGATGCATGTGGCCGTAAATCTCCATAATATCCCAGCGGAAAGCACTATATGTGATATATAATACCGGCTCTGCAGTGTGATTCAGTCAATCTTCCTTTTCCCTAACTCTGAAATATGAAATGGCAGCTCCTAGAAGTAAGCATCTTATAAGCAGCACTATGAATGTGATACATTTAATCAACAATTTACATGGAGAAACTTGAAGTATATGAGCTCTTGTTGCCTAGATTTGTGAACTCATGTGACAATAAAATTTAATTTCGACTAGCCGCGTCCTGTAAATTTGCTAGTGGCCATCTCACTAGGGCTGATACTACAAGCAGTGGCAATGGACGTATTACTCTACGATTGAATCTCTCTTCTCATATCACTCCTCGTAGGTGGTCACCATTGCGGTCTATTCCTTCTTTGCATTCTGTCTGATTGGGCGCCAGTTCCTGGATCCACGCCAGGGCTACAAGGGGCACGACATTGACATGTACGTGCCCATCTTTACGCTGCTCCAGTTCTTCTTTTACTCTGGATGGTTAAAGGTGAGTACATGATTAAATCCACCTTAAGGTGCAAAATAACCTTAGCACTGTTCTGTCAATCAACTTACCTGCTAATGAAGTGGGAAAGGACTTGCGCAGGACTTTGTGATACCTGTAAATCATCCGAATGTTTTAAGCTTAGATTTTTGCATTACTAGTAATGTCTTACCTGATATGCTGAATGTATCCAGGAGTAGTCTGCTAATGCATCCTATTTTTCTCCTCCACTCTACCTTTCAATGCACCCCTGCATACCTGTTTCCCCACTTTTGATCAGTGGGATTACCTATGCTTCAGACCTTTATTTCCCTATATCTAAGTTATTTTGTTACTGTATAACATGATTTATGCATTGCTGTCCTTATAATTATTAGTTATTGCACAAATAATCTGATTTCCGTGGTTCAGCGCTCAGACAGGGGCTGGGGGCCAGGGCCTGTTCTGTCCTGGGCCAGTTCTCCACCCGGGCGGCCGAAGCGTTATGCGCACTTACAGAGTGCACACACCACTCACACACAGCAGTAGGAAAATAAAATGATAATAATGTTGTTGTAAGTTCTGGGCCTTAGAGGGGAGTTGAGTATCACACAAAAGTCTCCGGAAAAGAAGGCTAGGCAACTTGCAGTTAAGTGACAAGGCAGTTCAAGGTGTTTTATCCATACTAATATAATAAAGAGAGAGCCCAAACCTTTGAGGCGGGTAATCTCAGGAACCACAGCACCAATCACAACACCCAATACAGCGTTGGAAAGGGCAGTTGCAGCAGAAGGACATAGGCTATGCAGACGCCCACCATATACATTTAAAAAGTAAAAGTACCGTGCCAGCAAAGTAGTCCCTTGTGGGCGTGTCTGTGTTGTGCTGTGGACTTGTGCTGGGGGGGCATGACAAATGCTGGGGGCGTGTGGTACGTTCCGCCCTTCCGGCTGGACTGTTCCCATGAGGCACAGGGTCAAGGCTGATTTGCATATGGCCATGTCTGAACTGTGGTGGTGTGGAGTGCAAAAAAACGATGGATTTAGGCCCAGATCTCTGTACTGGGGTGAATGTATGACATTGTTCTGCATTCTGTCCATCAACTGTTGTTTTTGCATTTGTCACCCCGAGTGGGATGGGTATGCTCAGACGTGAGTCCCATGCTCTCCACACCACTGGAGTCAAGCTCTCCTGGTTGAAGATGGTTGATAGCCAGTAATCATTTGTAGATGATTGAGTCCAGGTCCAGGAAAGTCATGGCTTGGCAGTTCAGCCTGGAATGTTCCCATGAGGCACAGGGTCAAGGCTGAGGTGGTGTGGAGTGCAAAACAAATGATGGATTTAGGCCCAGATCTCTGTATTGGAGTGAATGTATGACATTGTTCTCTATTCTGTCCATCAACTGTTGTTTTTACATTCCACCCTTCATGCCATGTCTCATTTCGTGTGCTGGGGGTGTGGGCGTGTGCGGGGCGTGCGTTGTGTCAAATATTTCATTGTTTTTTCTACCCAGGTTCTGTACATTCCAGCTCCGGGTGTCCACCCTGCTCCCTTTAAATACCCCTGCACCCCATAATCAAAACCCACCCTTACTCCTTAAAATACCCCAACACCCTTAAACACTAACCCATCTTAACCCTATAAATACCCCTGCACCCCAAAAACCAAACCTACCCCTGAACCCTAAAAATACCCCTGTACCCCAAAACCCAAACTTAGCCCTGAACCCTTAAAATACCCCTGTACCCCAAAACCCAAACCTACCCCTGAACCCTAAAAATACCCCTGCACCCCAAAACCCAAACCTAGCCCTGAACCATAAAAATAACCCTGTACCCCAAAACCCAAACCTACCCCTGAACCCTAAAATACCCCTGTACCCCAAAACCCAAACCTAGCCCTGAACCCTAAAATACCCCTGTACCCCAAAACCCAAACCTAGCCCTGAACCCTTAAAATACCCCTGTACACCAAAACCCAAACCTACCCCTGAACCCTAAATATACCCCTATACCCCAAAACCCAAACCTAGCCCTGAACCCTAAAAATACCCCTGTACCCCAAAACCCATACCTATCCCTAAACCCTAAAACTACCCCTGTACCCCATAACCCAAAACTATATCTGAACCCTTAAAATACCCAAACACTCCAAAACATATACCTCAGTACCCCAAAACATATACCCCTATACCCATACTTACCTTATCCAAACATTAAAAAAACATGCTTTTACCATTCATGCATTTACAACGAATTTCGTTGTAAATGTATGTGTGGTAAAAGCATATAAAATGTAATGCCGTGCGTTATAATGGCATTGCGGAGTCATGGTACTTTCGTAATGAAAGTATGCAGAGTGATGGTATGCGGAAAGAAAGTTGCGGAAAAATGGGTGTTTACCCTCCCCCGGTAAGTACATTGGTGGCACGGCGGCCCACATCTCCAGCAACATACTCATATTTTTTCACCACCGATTTGAAAAATGCATAGGTCTCTCTCATTGATGGCCAGCACCGACATACACTTTTAGACACACCTCCCGCCACAAGTTCTAGAATTGCGAACTTTAGAGCTGAGGAGCTACGTTCGAATCTCGGCATCAGCTCAACATCCTGTGATTCCAGGCAAATCGCGTTTTCTCCCCGTGCCTACCACAAATTAATGTGTTCTTCTGTAATGTAAATTGTGCTCATGCCATGTTATCGAGTTCGCGCTTTATAATATTGCAAGGAAAAATAAAGTAGGGAAACTCGAGTTCACACACTACTGAACGCGCACTCTTAAGTGCATTAGCAGTGCACTGTGAATCGGAGCGTTTCACAGGCCTGTCACAGATAAGAAATGCTATCAAAACGAAATCCTACAAAACAATATACTACTGGCCGGCAGCAATTCATACCCGGACAACATTGGGACGGGCTGCTAGTTTGTAAATAAAGAAGGAAAAAAATCAAAGAAACAAAACTCAATTTCCACGACATGGAAACCCACGTGTTACCCGGAATGTGATCCAACAAACAAATATTGTTGTTGGCAGGTTCTCGTGTTCATGAGTCATCTGGAAATTAGATGTCTGATTCGGAGCTGTCCCTGACCATCTAAGCCCCATCTTGGTTCCAACCACGATGGGTCACCCCTCCAGAGCAATTACGCCTGGTGTTGAAGCTCAGCCTGCTGTTTCCTTTGCTTCAGCTTTGTTCCAAGAATGATCGGGTCAGTTCGCCTTTGAGCTTCTTCTTCACCCCCTTCTTTAAGTCTCTCCTCCCTGCTACTCAGCCCCAGGCTACTTCTTGCATGTTGGAGTAGAAGGCCCTCTAGTTGTAAATTACATTTAGTATATCTGGGAACAGTCACATAGTTCTCCGATGCATCACTATACGTTTCTTCTTCTTCTCTTGAATGGACTTTCTTTGCATCTGCACCAGCCTTGAATAATGCATGAGCTGTCTCTCCAAGGCATTTTGTGTACTGTTAGTGGGCTTGGAGCCCTTCCATTACTTATCATTGGTGGGCTTCCAAGCCACTCTCAATTGCTCGCTTTCTGCTGATCAGTTCTGCGGTCAGCACTTCCCTCTTCTCGGGTGTGGCCTTCCCCTCGAGCATGGTCCAAGTCCTTGTGTCCATTCCACTGCTTGCACTTTTGGGACCGATTTGTTTCTTTTTGTTGAGCCACTTTACAGAGTGCATCTTTCCTTGCTACCTTTGTTGTCTTCTCCATCCCATTAACTGTCTATGTTTGCTTGTTCCCCCTCCCTCCCATTGCCGTACCCCCACTCTGGTTTATTTAGCGTTCAGCACTGTTTACAACTGCACCTCGGCCACATCCTGTGGTATTTTTTTTAAACAATTTTAATTTGCCTGAGTTTATCTGTTTAAGGTGTGACTGTGAGGGGACCTTGCACATGTTTGTTTATTCTTAGCTCAAGCACACGTTATCATATTAGGTTGACTGCCTGCTTGTGTTACACACACTCTGTCGCATTCAATTTCCTTTGAGACAAGAAAATGTGCTTTTAACACCCGCTTCACTTGCAATGTTACGGGAAAATTTCTCATTCATCTTTTTAGGTCGAGGACCTAAAGGCTGCGCTTGCGCAGTCTCCGGTCGGAGAGATTGTGTTTTTTAGACGGGGCTTGAACCCGCCTCTCTCCTCCATCTCTCCTCCATTTGCTGGCTTCGTAAACGGAGGCCATCCATTGGAGGAGAGGGGCATCACTCCAATCAAGCCCTGTCTCTTTCGGATTCAGGGGTGTGTTTTTGGTCTTCTTTCCACCTGTGACGTCATCGGTCACCGCTGGAATTCAAAGCTGGGACACAGCAGGGGCGTAACATAGGCCCCCTAAGCGCACAGTGAAGTAATTGACAGACAGCAGGGTCCACTGCGTCATAGTTTTAGTTATGTTCTACTCCCATTATAATATAATAAATAAAAGGTGCGTGGTGCGCCGTGCACATCTAAGTGGTCTTCAGCTAACGTGGGGTAGGGCTGGTATAGAATGGTCATGCGCAGTGTAAGCATGTGAGGCTTCCGGTGCATGCGGAAAACTAAGACTGAGAGGCCATAATATTGCTAGCCATGGCCTTCTGCCGCCCACCTATGTCTGCCATCGAAGCTGCGGATGACTGTAAGTGGCTGTAATTTGTCTCCTTTGACGCACTTCTCCATGGCGCAGCAGCTGCGATGCGCATAGACCTGCTATGAGAGCCCTGCATCCGGTGTCTTTTCTCCCTTCGAGTCAGGCTCTCCTTCCTGCAAACCCATCTCTCTAAGGGAAGGAGGGCCGAAGCCGACCACTGCAAAGTGCTTTGGCCGGTCAGTGATACGGGCTTCATAATTGAAGGTGGGTGGCCACATGCGTTACTGCTAGTGGGTCACGGCTGTAGCGACATTCACACCTCGGTGCTGCACCTCTCATGACGTGGGACCGGGGTACTATGGCCGCCTTCTTCACCTTTCCCAAGCAGAAACTGCTCTCTTCCAGGGAGCGCGGCAGGTGGAGTCAGATCCCCGATCATGCAGGCCTCTCTACTAGCGTGCCAGCGCACATGTGCACCATGAGGTACCCCCACAATGAAAGGGGTACACGCTTCCTGCTCAGTGCTTACTTTCTGCTATGGTTTACATGCACATTATTTTACTTGTTTGTAAAAGTGAGCAGGGGAGTATGTTTTAATGAAAGATGTTAGTGATTTGTGCAGATTCAGAGTGCACATTCAGAGTGCAGAGTGTGAGTGTACATTCAGAGTGCAGAGTGTGAGTGCAGAGTGCGAGTGCAGATTGCGAGTGCAGATTGCGAGTGCAGAGTGCAGATTCAGGGTGCAGAGTGCAGATTCAGGGTGCAGAGTGCAGAGTGCAGATTCAGAGTGCAGAGTGCAGATTCAGAGTGCAGATTCATAGTGCAGAGTGCAGATTCAGAGTGCAGATATTCAGAGTGCATATTCAGAGTGCAGAGTGCAGATTCAGAGTGCAGAGTGCAGATTCAGAGTGCTGGTGCAGAGTGCAGATTCAGAGTGCAGATTCAGAGCGGATTCAGAGTGCAGTTTCAGAGCAGATTCAGAGTGCAGAGTGCAGATTCAGAGCAGATTCAGAGTGCAGAGTGCAGATTCAGAGTGAAGATTCAGAGTGCAGATTCAGAGTGCAGATTCAGAGTGCAGATTCAGAGTGCAGATTCAGAGTGCAGATTGCGAGTGCAGATTGCGAGTGCAGATTCAGAGTGCAGATTCAGAGTGCTGTTGCAGAGTGCAGATTCAGAGTGGAGGTGCAGCGTGCAGATTGCGAGTGGAGAGTGCAGGTGCAGAGTGCAGATTCAGAGCAGATTCAGAGTGCAGAGTGCAAATTCTGAGTGCAGATTGCGAGTGTAGAGTGCAGATTGTGAGTGTAGAGTGCAGATTGCGAGTGCAGAGTGCAGATTCAGAGTGCAAGTGCAGAGTGCAGATTCAGAGTGCAGAGTGCAGATTGCAAGTGCAGAGTGTAGATTCAGAGTGCAGGTGCAGAGTGCAGATTCAGAGTGCAGATTCAGAGTGCAGATTCAGAGTGCAGATTCAGAGTGCAGAGTGTGAGTGCAGATTCAGAGTGCAAAGTGCAGATTCAGAGTGCAGATTGAGAGTGCAGAGTGCAGATTGCAGATTGCGAGTGCAGAGTGGCTCTGTGTGTGTGGGTGGCTTTGTGTGTGTGGGTGGCTTTGTGTGTGTGTGTGGGTGGCTTTGTGTGTGTGTGTGGGTGGCTTTGTGTGTGTGTGTGGGTGGCTTTGTGTGTGTGTGTGTGGGTGGCTATGTGTGTGTGTGTGGGTGGCTATGTGTGTGTGTGTGGGTGGCTATGTGTGTGTGGCTCTGTGTGGTTGTAAATGCAATAGGTCATGCATTTGCGAGCGATTAAGCTATTGGCATTGTAAATGGCAATGCCATTTATTTAACGATTACGCTATTGGCAATGAAAACGACAATGCCATTTATTTATGATTTTTTTTTTAAAATGTCATGAGCAATGCCAATAGCTCTACCTTTAATAATGCCGAGACCATTGCATTGTAAATGCTTGTTTACACCTTTTTTACAGGAATTTTACGGGTTCCCCAGCTTCTAAGGCCACTGATCTACAGATAACCTGTTTTATTGTGTGTAGAATGAGGCAGTTGAAGCTGGAGAACCTCATTCCAGTCCCAGCAGCGCTACAACTTCTTGAGATTGTGGTGCAAGTTAGCTAAGGTAGACATTTAAAAAACAGAATAATCCAGCCCCCTTCTCCCTCCCTTAACATTGCAAGTGAAAGCAGTATGGGAAGCAAATTGTCTTATCTCAAACTAAAGGTACTTAGCATGTGAGGGCTTGTTTATTTACCTTTATTCCACCTTCGACAATGCTACCTCATTGGTTAAGTTAGACCGCTTTAAACAATATTTGTGACTGCATTTCAACCACAACCTAAGTTTTACCCCCTAGAACAATGCTGCCTTTCAATTCTTTTGTCAGGCAGCTTTAAACAATAGTTGTGACTGTGAAATGACAGGATGTGTGTAAGGTAAAGGGGAAAATGTTATCCTTCACTTATTTTAGTTTATAAGGGGCATATTAGCAAGAACCTTGTTAAAATTATCGCAGTTTTAGCGGCAGGAAACGGCCGCTAAAACGGCGATAATGGGCTTGCTAATATGGGTTATAGAATTCCAATAGAAACCCAGGTTATATGTCCTGCACATGTAACCTGGGCTTCTATTGGAATTCGATAACGCATATTAGCAAGCCCATTATCGCAGTTTTAGCGGCAGTTTCCTGCCGCTAAAACTGCGATTATTTTAACGAGGTTCTTGCTAATATGCCCCCAAGTTTAGCCACTATTGAATTGGAGAAAAACAGTTGGACTTGTTAAATGGCAGGTTCTCCATTTTGTCTGTGCTGCAGTTTAAGTGGGTCCATTGCATCCATAAGACAACTTCAGTCCGACAGTTTTGGAAATAAAGTTCTGCGCCAAAGGACCCTTTGTCCAAAGAGAGAATCAGCTGTATATCATCTGGATATGATGTCGTAGCGATTCCAAAAGACGCTATCAGGAAGACTCTGTTGCATTACGTTTCATTTGCGATAAGAAAATGTGCTTCCCACCGCTCTTTACTTGCAATGTTACAGCGGATATTTCAATTTTTTTTTTTTACATGTGTATGTTAATTAATTTTCACCATTTCCATCATTTTAAAATAAATTATTTCATAAATTAAAATTAAACAGTCCTTTCCACTAAACACGATGAGTTTTTACTATCAAACTTCCCATTATTCTCCTTACTTATTACCTACCACTCCCCATCACATTCTCTATATTTAGCACCATCACCCCCTATAAAAAAGTGCGGTTTTCACTATATCATAAAACTTTATTAAGACAGCCGTGGCTCGTGTTGCTACTTACCTTCCACTTCACATTTTAATTCAAAACTCACACCATCCCTCACACATTAATAAATAACAAAAGAATAGAGTCTGTTTCATAGCAATTTAGAATAAAACTTTAAACATACTTCAAAACCATAGTGCTGTCCAACACGGACAATACAGCTAAAGTAAACTAAATCAATATCTATCGCTGATTGGTGGTAAGGTCCCCATGTCTTCCACCATTTTTTAAAGCGTGGAGAGATGTTTATATGGCTTTACCATGATGGTTTTAGTGCAGGCCAATGTTGCCAATCTCTTGTGCACCTCATTTCTGCTGTTGCTCTGCCAGTTGCAGTCCTCACCCCGTACCCCAGGTGGGTACCATTACATTTCTCAGCCTTTCCCGATCATTACTCAGGACACTCAAGTCCCGGCAGCCAGTCTTTTCCCGGCTCTTTGGTTGCATAAGGACTGTGGGAGCAGTTACGTCATAAACGATGGCGAATCACACAAGCTGCCTCTACCCCACCACTTTCGGTGAAATTTTCCCAGGGGTATAGTTCTTGGCTATTTTTTGTCAGCACTCTTTTCAGACACTTTCCCACCTGGGGTTTTTAATTTCCTCTCTTCACCTGGTCTCTTGGTCTGCAGCTCAGGCATAATGGTCATGCAGTTTGCTGTATCAGGTTCTTTACGGGTTAAACGGCGTACTCTCCAGAGACGCAGCAGGGTTCAGCTTCCACCTTGCTCTACTAGGCAACAAACACTTTGTACAATTTTTTTAAAAAGCCAGTGCTCATTCCCGCTGTAATATTCAGTATAAGCCATGGCTGAGACATTGATATCTCAGTGCATATGCATTAAATGGGCAATGCTTTAGAATTTGTGATAAAATACATTAAAATGATGCCTATCCTATTCGCTAATCGGGGTTGAGGTAAAAGCGCATAGTGACCCTCTATTTATTATGTAGGATGATTTGTGCAATAAAATGAGTATTTAGTAAGTAATCCTGTAGTAGGAGGCAAAGAAAGAGCTATATCTTAGCCCCCTAAATCTGATGCCAGACATTGTCTCAGATATTATGAAGCACATTTTGGAATCTCTGATTTGGCTTAAAATAGATGGGAACATTTGAATCCTTATTAGGATAATTGACTGGGTACATCAGTCATAATTACTAATCAAAGAACTGAAAAAAGAATGAGGACTGGATATCGTTTTCACAATTGAAGCCTATACTTTAAAAAATACAACTACAAACGTATACAGCGTACTCATATAACTCTAAGGAAGCGAAACATTATTATTACAACCAGGATGGTGCACCAACTTTATCATCATTTGTGAACTGTAAGTGATACTTGGCAAATGGACCACATCTCAGGGTGGCACTTTGCATCGGTCATAACCACTTTGGGCAAATTAATTTGAAAAAATCCTGCATATGAGGGATTAGTATGATAGCTCTATAAAGCAACTTGATAGTAACTGTTGTAAAATTCCTTATTCCCCATTATGGATCTATCATGGTTTTGATCCAAAGATCTCTTAGCAAGGTAACCTTTCTAATCCAAAGGGTACATGTCTGCTTTGTTCTTTTTTAGGTGCTATCAGAGAGTGTACCCCGACTCATGGTACCCAATATAACTTCAAAACCTGCTCTCTACATATTAAAGACAGTTCTTCGATGAACACTTAGAGGATGGAATGACTTTCATCTTTTCTTTTCATATTGTATCTGGGTTTTTACCTCATCATGCAAATGTATTATTTGTTCTTGAAACATTTTCATTTGTAATGTGAGTATTCATCAGTTGTTTGTCTAGACAACTTGTGCAATGGATTCCTCTGAGGATTGTTTAATTTTCTAATAGTGAATTTATTTCTGTACGAATCATATGTTTTTCTTGATTTTCAAATTGTTTTCCTTTTAAATTGTTTTCAGTTCATCAATTCTCCTTTCCCAAAAATTTCGGACCAATCTTGATCCTTACCCTAGGGGAAGAACGAATGGGGGAAATGACAAGAGTTTTCTCAGTTGAACTGATCGGTAATAAAGAAACAGATTATGAGAAAAGCAAAATTCTCGTGGTGTCTCTAGTCAATGGATGACTTTAACACACCGCAAGATAGATACTGTGTCAGGACTGTAGATTACAGCAAATAACCCTCTCCAACTATGTATTTGAGGGTACTTAAGTTACTCATAAATTCCACATGCACCAGCAACAGAAAGGAACAATACCCAGAACATATCCCTACCCGTACCAAAAACTTAATATAGTTCTCAAGCTATTTGGGCGAAAAACAATGGAATTGAAATGTTTGATTTTGGTGCTACCTTAACTGACTTTTCTCCTCCTTTTCTTCTCCAGGTCGCAGAACAAATTATCAACCCATTTGGGGAGGACGACGACGACTTTGAAACCAACAAACTGATAGATAGAAACCTGCAGGTGAGGGTGGCATTAACCCTATGTCTTCTGTACAGTGTATGTAGAAGATAACCAATACTAAGAAAATTCCCTCAAGACCTATATACTTTTCATTATAAACATAATTTACATTAATTTACTTTGCTCGTCCAATAATGAATAAACAAAGAATGATGAATTCACAAGAAATACAAATGAAATAAGAATGATGAAATACAATACTAAAATGAAATTCATTAGTTCTATGGTTATTGTTGTGCATGAGCAAAGTAAATTAATGTAAAGTATGTTTATAATGAAAAGTATATAGGTCTTGAGGGAATTTTCTTAGTATTGGTTACTTTCTTACCCCTCTTTTCCCTGACCTCAAAGTGAAGTCAAAGTAAAGTCAGAGGGGTCCCCTCCTATATGTGCCCAGTGTATGTAGAAGAGCCTTGATTGGTCTACTTGAGATTAAACTATCATAGCTTCTCTACAGATATTGTTGCCCATAATAGCCTAAGTTTAGCTCGTAGTAGGAAATCCTACTACATTTTAAGTTATCAGCCATGGTGACTGAAATGTCCCCACCAAAATTACTTTGGTTGGGACTGAAATGTCCCCACCAAAGTTACTTTCTCTATCATGGGAGTAGGACCATCAGAGGGAAATTTGAAAACCTACCAGTGCCCATTTTGTGTAGAGAAATTTCATGCATCATTGTCTAAAATGGAGCACAATGTCAGCACATACAGGTTTGCTTCCAATTGCGGGAGGGCCTGTCCTGGGGGGTGGGAACCGAGAGTAGTTGGGGACACTCAGGTTGTTTTTGGGGGGTTGGGGGGTTCACTTGTTTGGAGTGGAAGGGGGGGACAGCTCGTTGTTGGCAAAAGCGCATGGTCGATGGCTTTTATTGTTCTGCCTGTATGTGCAAGGGGACATGGCTAGTACGGGGGCTTTGAAATGTGTGACCTGGAATGTGCGGGGTCTCCATACTATGGTGCGTAGACACAAGGTTCACGCGTATCTAAAGCGTAGGGGTGTGCATATAGCTTTCCTACAAGAGACGCATCTCACCAAGCAGGAGGTAATTGCGCTGCAAAGAAGGTGGAGGGGGCAGCTGTTCAACACGACATATTCGGCCTTTGCGAGGGGGACATTGATTTGGGTACGGGCGGGGGTCCTTTTCCAGGTCACTAAGACGGTGGTGGACCCAGAGGGTAGGTTTGTGGCGGTGGAGGGGAGACTCAGGGGCCGGGTGGTATCTCTCTGCAGTGTGTATGCCCCAAATGTAGATTTGCCCGCTTTTCTAACGACACTCTCGGGCAAACTGGCGAGTTATTTGGCAGGGCCGATGCTCATGGGGGGGGATTTTAACTCTGTGGTGGATATTGATTTGGATAGATCTCATCCCCCGCTGCACACATCCCCAGTACACAGGGTAGCGAAGCGCAGACTGGAATGGCAGGAGAGTTGGGGCCTGGGGGACGCCTGGAGAACACTACACCCCACCACGAGGGACAATTCCTTTCATTCACATTTACATGACCTGCATGTTAGACTGGATGCATTTCTGTGCTCGTCACATATGCTCTCAACAGTGGGTAGCGCTGAGTATTTGGCTCGCACGATGTCGGACCACAACCCTTTATTGTTGTCCCTGAACTGGATGGTGGAAATCAACTGTGTACTAACATGGCGGCTGCAACCTGATACCTTAGATGACTTGCTCTTTAGGGAGGCCTTGGGGGAGCGAATAGCGCGTTACTTTGAGGAGAATAGTGGCTCCGCCTCTACTAGAGCTGTGGAGTGGGACGCGTTTAAGGTGGTGGTCAGGGGTCACTGTATTGGGAACACTGCAGGGGCTCGTAAAACTTTGCTAGATGATCTCGAGAAGGCGGAGAGGCGATTGAGGGAGAAGGAGAGGTAACGCCCGAATCACCCCGAGCTTCAGGAGGGGATTAGTGGCGCCAGGGAAGCGCTAGCGGTGGAGTTGGAGCGGCTGCGTAGCTTCGACCATAAGGCGTATATGACAAAGGCGCATGCGGAAGGTGATAAGGCGGGGTCGATGCTGGCGTGGCTTGCCAACCCGGTCAGGTGGGGCACGCCGATCATGGCGATTCAGGCGGAGGGGTGGGGGGGGGGGGGGGTTTGCCACACCCAAGCCGGGATTCTGGATAGGTTTAGGGCGTACTACGAGGGTTTGTATGAGAGCGGACAGACGGGCGGGGCGGACGAGCTGGGCACCTTTCTCGAAGGGTTGCAGCTACCACGATTGGAGGACTCGGAAGCAGAGGAGCTGGGTCGGCCTATAACGATTGGGGAGATAGGGAGTGCAGTGAAGCAGATGGCTAGGAATAAGACTCCGGGGCTTGATGGTCTCCCGATAGAGTTTTATAGCAAATACTTGGAGTATCTGGCTCCGCAACTGCAATTGGTTTATAATGAAGCGCAATCACGAGGTAGGCTCCCGAGCTCCATGTGCGAGGCCCTTATGATCCCATTGTTAAAGCCTGGCAGAGAGGGCCTGCCCTTTCATCCTACCGTCCATTGTCTATGCTCACGACGGATTACAAGATCCTGAGCAAAATCCTGGCAAATAGATTATTGACCCACATGACCGGTCTGATTCATAAGGATCAATGGGGCTTTATCCCGACACGTAACACTACCCACAATATCCGCAGGCTTACAAGGCTGATGGGGGCCCAGTGGTCGGAAGCCACTACTCCATTCGTGCTCTCTATAGATATCGAGAAGGCCTTCGATAGTCTTGAATGGGACTATCTGTATGAGGTGATGAGGCGTCTCGGGCTGGGGGACGGGTATATCAACTGGACCAAAGTCCTATATACGGAAGCCACTGCTAGAGTCAGAGTGGGTTCATTGATCTCGAAGCAATATCCGGTACGACGAGGCACTAGGCAGGGGTGCTACCTTTCTCCCCTCTTGTTCGCTTTGGCAATGGAACCTTCTGCAGCGGAAGCCAGGTCTGGCCGCCATTATACGGGGCTGATATACAGGGACAGGCCGCATGTCATCTCCTTGTATGCGGATGACCTACTGATGTTCTTGGCTGATGCGGAAGCAGAGTTACTGGGGGCGAGGCGTTTGTTGGAGCTGTTCGGGCGGCTGTCGGGCTTGAGGGTCAATTGGCCCAAATCTTGTCTATACCCTCTGAGACAGGGAGAGCCATGCCCTCTCACGGCGCAGGAACTTCAATGGGAACCGCATTGTCTGCACTATCTCGGCGTTTACATCTACCATACCCCAACGGATATGCTGGATGGCAATATTAACCGCTGTATTACTGCCCTGAGAGGGTGTATGGATTTCTGGGCCACTCTTCCACTCTCACTGGCTGGTCGGGTCTCCCTACTTAAGATGGTGGCTTTGCCCAGGCTGTTGTATTACTTTAGGACTCTTCCGGTATGGATTCCGGGCTCCGTCTTTCGACGCTTGAGATCATTGACCATAGCGCTTCTCTGGGGCACGGGCAGGCGACGAATCGCGCTGGATACCCTCTTGCGACCCAAGAATGAGGGAGGCATGGCGGTGCCGACTTCGAAGGCTATTATCTGGCGGCTCAGCTGCAGACTTTCACTCAGGAGGTCGCGAGGGTGTATCGAGGCCCGGAGCATTCTAGAGATGAGGGCACCCCGCGGCACATGCTGGCATATATCACGCTGCATCAGAAGCTCTTGGTTAGAGATTTGACAGTGGAGGAACAGACGTTCCGACTTTGCTGGAACCGGGCGCGCAAACGAGCAGGTGTTCGCCATATGTATGCTCCGGAAATTCCGCTGGGAATGGTTACAGCCCTGCCTCATGGTGGGGACTGGTCGCGATTACTAGACTGGGAAGATGCTGGGGTTCAAATGCTGGGCGACTTGTATGAGGATGGTGCGTTGCTTCCGTTTCAGGAGTTGCAGGAGCGGTTCGACCTCCCGCGAGGAGATTACTTGTTACATGCGGCGGTAACAGGCGCCATGCAAGACAACTGGGGAGAGGGTTTGCAGGAACCTGCGACATCCATGGCGTGCCAATATACGATGATGGCAGCCGGGACCTTTAAGGCGGTAACCTGCCTGTACTCCAGAATGTTGCGGGAGGCCTTGCAGCCGCTCGCAGCTTTGAAAGCTAAATGGGAGTTGGACCTCCAAATGGAGATCCCTGATACAACTTGGGGTCAATTGCTGCGAAGGGCGCGGAAAAGCTCAAGGAACGCTAGGTTCCAGCTCATACACTTTTATATTATTCATCGGGCATACCTCACGCTTGGGAAAATACGGCAATACTTTGGGGTGGAACAGGCGGCCTGTCCCAGGTGTAACACAGTTGGAGCAGACCTGGGTCACATGTTGTGGGACTGCCCTGCCTTGGTGGAATACTGGCAGGAAATTGGGAGGGCCCTGAATAATGCCACAGATAGGGAAATACAGTACACTAAGGCAGTGGGGGTCCTACATTGGTTTCCACACACGCCAAAAAATAAAAATACCAGCCGATTTATAGATTTGGGGCTGATTCTGGCAAAGAGGGAAATAACGAGGAATTGGAAGTCAAAAGTGGGACCCACGTATAAACGGTGGTATGGTGAATGTCTGTGGTGGGCAGCCTGTGAAAGCACTTTGAGGTACCAGATGGCTAGGAGGACTGATGATGAGAAAGCCATGGAGAGGGCAACAGCGTGGGAAATGATGGTGCAGGCGCTCCGGGATGATAATGATGAGGAGGAAGGAGAGGAGGACTCGGTAGCAGCTGACCCCACCAACACACCTAGGAACACACCTTAGTGAATGTATAGGACCTCCTTGCACACACCAGACCTTAATCTGACTGGGATTATCACACAGCGCTGCCACGGGGGGCGGGGGGGTGTTTGGGACTGCAAGACGTTGGGGGGAGGGTGGTTGATGGGGGTGGGGGAGGGGCGAAAATCACAAAAGCAGTCCACTTCTTCCTGTGACTGTGACCACGGACATTGAACTATGCAGCAGGGAATGGACTCAGCACGATGGCAGCTTGGTCTTCTTTCTGGAGACGTGCCTGGTGTGGTGGGGGGAGAGAACTGATAATGTGCCTTCCTGCTATGCTTAATGGTTATGCCATAACAAGATATTGTCTGTACAATTATTTTGGTGCTGCAATAAAAACGATGTTACAAAAAAAAAATGAAGTCTGGCATCTTCTGTCCACAGGTGTCACTGCTGTCAGTAGATGACATGTACCAGAATCTCCCTCCCACCGTCAAAGACAAGTACTGGAATGAATCCACTACTCTGCCACCTTACACCATAGCAACGGCGGCCGAGACCCTGAAGCCATCCTTCTTGGGATCCACTTTTGATATGCGGTGAGTAGGATGCAAGACCAGTCCTAAGCAGATAAATCTGGTGACCACACAGGGAGAGCTATTCCCCAGAAATGTAATATAAATACTTCCGGGCAACCTTATTTTCTAAAACAATTTTGAGAATCTGAAGAGGTCTTAATCTGGGGCCAGACTATCCTGAAATCAGTGCACCTTACAGTGGCACTCAATCTCCCTCTCTGTACTTCGCCAATGAGAGTTCTCCCTATCGCTGAACACCCCAATCTCACTCACCCGCCAATAAAACCAGGTATACTCCCTCCCATCCAATAAACAGAGCTGCACTTACTAGGCTTGCTTTATAAAACACAAAGGTGGTGGCTAGAAAGGATTGCATAAAACTTAGCCACTAGCAATTGTTCAGATGCTTTCCTGAGTCCATCCTTTTTCACCCGCTGAGCTACTTCAAAGACTAGTCATATGCAAATTACGCTTGGCCGTGCTCCAATAGGAACAGTTCAAACCAACCAGCAAGGTCTGGTCACACGATAGGTGCATCCCCATTCTTTCCAGCCTTTGAAGGACATGGTGTCCATCATCTCTCTGACCGGTTTTAATGTCCTGACTCTTAGTTCCCTATGGAGCGGAGCCCGCTTCAAGGCTGCCTGGGTAAATATTTGACATAGAGCTGCTGTCTGTCGGACTATGTACGGAATTTCCATAGGGAGGCCAAATCCCTCGATCAAGAGTTCCAGTAGGCGGTCTATTGCTATGCTGCCAGATAATAGGCATGTTGTCTGGTCACTGTCGACAAGGCCACCCTGCAGCGCCACCGCGCCCAGAGTAGCGAGGTAAGAATGGCATTCAGTTGATTGAAGACCTTAAAAGGGAGGGGACAACCAGTGCATACTTGCTGCAGTCTCCTTCAAACTCTGGATGCAATCAGAGAGATCCCCTTGATGCTGTGCCCACCACGGCTTCAGAACCCACTGTGGAGGCCACATGTCATCTGGCATGCTTCATCAGCAGGAGGCCATCAATCTCAGCAGCCTCAGAGTCAGCATCACTCAAATCCAGGACGGAGGCTGAAATATCAGAATCACAGACCAAATATCCTGGATTCTGCTCTAGGGGAAAGGCACAAAACACTGTTGCAGAATAGAGCTGATGAATGGGATCCTCTGCGGCACATTGTGAACCCCACTAATGTTTGTGGTTTGGCTGTAGCCCAGATGTTGGTGACAACTAGCTGGGGGCAACCTCACCTTCAATGTCAATCACTGAGGTAGGGAAAGACAGGGATCCTTGACCTCTGAAGATGGGCCGCAATGACCACCATCACTTTCGTGAACTCCCAGGGGGCACTGGTGAGGCCAAATGGAACCACTGAGAACTGAAAATGCTTGCAGTCCACAATGAACCACATATAACACTAGTGGGCCTACAGAACTAGGATGTTAAAATAAGCTCCGTCCTTGTTCATCAGCAGGAAGTGGCAGTAGTAGTAATCAATTCCTACTTCTGATGCCAGGACTCACTCTGTGGCTCATTTGGCTGAAAAGCTCTGCACTTCCCGCTGTAAAATAGACCGTACATTCTATGAATACCAAAATAGTAGTAAGTTTAGGATTTAGTCTTAAATTCATTCCGTGAATCGGGCCCGGAGTTAGCAACATGTGCAGTGCTTGAGCTAGTCAGGTCTTAAGTAGAAGGAGCATTTGCATGCATAAAGTCCCCATCTACGACCAACAAGTTTGGGTTTAATAATCTGGTATTTGTAAAGCGCTAACTAATCACCCCTAAGGGTCTCAAGGCGCTAGGGGCCATCAGGAAGATTAAGTGAGCTATTGCCCAGTCCCATGATGCAGAGCAGCCACCAGGATCGTATCGTGAAAGTTGTGCATGCAAAATGTAATTTGAGGTCTTTCCTTTTGTTTCTCTAACACCCCCAGTCATGTTCAGTTTTTATTTAAGAAAGTGTTTTCTTCTAGCTGAATGGCTTTGAAGCTGATTTTGAAAATGATGCAGTCTAGAAGGCCAGTTTATATTGGATAGTAGAAAGAGGAACTCGTGAATGGCCTTTTTTTCAACTGCATCATATTTAAGAGTATTTCTGTCTGGGGTGAATATATTCCGAAGACAAAAACTGAATGGGAGGGACCGTTATGATAGATTTAAACCTGCAATTGTCATTCTGGTTATATGCAGGAAGTATCATAACTAGCCCCAGAAAGCAAAGATAGGGAAGCTTCAGACAAAGTAGGAGAGGGACAGAGGTGCATTTAGTGATGAATGTCCAGTGAATGTATAATTCAGCACTAATCAATTGTTAAATCTTTGCAAAGTACATTTTCTCTTTTATTCACAGCATGAGTGAAGACCCTGAGCAAAGCCATCAGGTAGACATGCCACCGAGCACTCCCAAGATACACACGCCCTTGCTGAACCGCTTCCTGTCAGCAGCAGCTTCCCCTGCCATCAGCCTCAAAAACTTTGGGAAAAACAGGGCTGCCCATCACCTGCTCCGGTTCAGAGGGGAAGGAGGCTTCCCTTCACCGTACCCTGCCTCCCGCTACAGCGAGGACCCTGAATCCGTGGGGCGTATTGAGGAGGAGGACACTGAAGACGAGAAAGAGAGTGAGGTCGGGGAGCCGTCTTCGCCTCACGTACACCTAACCCTACCCAGACGACTCGAGGCTTCCGAGCAGCAGAAAAAGAGGGAAAGCCCCAAGACGTCACCATTGGTGATATCCGTGAGGAGGCCATCCAATGAAAGCACGAACAATGACGCATCAGCCTGATAACTGTGCTCTCCATGACCGCTGACCCAAACCTTTTGGATTTATCCTTTGCCTTTACCTACATGTGCTACAACAAAGTGATTTTTTTATATACTGTATACAATCATTAATACTGTTACAGGGTAAGTCACAATTGGTATACGTAGTTAGTACATTGTTGTAGTGTGATTACCCTCTCGTTGGCTGGATTTTACTAGGAGATGGAACAGTAAGGAGGAAAGAACAAAAAGTTAGAAAGAAGAAAGAGGAGGGGTCGGGTAGACCCCTGGATGGGTATACATACAAGGCTTAAGGCATTATTGAGCGAAACATCGACTGACATACTTGCTAGCTCCGACCCTTTTAGTCCATGCCCAGAAACACATTGCAACATTTTAACACGACCTACTTCTGTTCAGATGTACAAAAATGTATTTCCACAGCAATCGGCTCTGTAAGCTGAAACTTTGTTTATTATTGTGTTTTTCTGAGGTTCTTTTTTTACAGCATCTTTTGTCTAAAAACATTACACTAAAAATACAATTTCTTTCCCATAAGTCTTTCTTGAAACTTTCTTATTACATTCAACTGCCAAATCACTAAATAAACAAGTGCACAAACCTAGTAGGGCTTCGTGTTGGGGACGCAAATGTAATTTATTCAAAGAAAAAAAAATCACGTGGTCACCAAATTTGCTTTTGCGAGAATGACCCACTTTTGGATCAGAGAAAAATGTGATGTTACTTGTGAAAATAATGGATTAAAAGAATGATCAATCGTTTTTGTTGAGATAAGTTAACTGTAAATTCAGTGAGAAATATCCAGGTGCCCCAACCTAATTGTCGCTCTGCACACTTCCATATCCTTCAGGTTTTGCAATTCTTTTTTTGGTCCTAATTTGCCTTCGGTTTAACCTCTGAAATATCCTTCTATGAGCGCCTTGCCTCAGAAGATCCTTTAGAATAAAGGCATAAAACCCAATTTTCTTCAACTTCAGTGTGGCCAGCCAGGCCAGTTTGCAGGACAAAAAAAGTAAAGATCAGGATCATCGGACCTTCCCCTGTTGGAAATCTTGCGGCATATTATCAAGGGCATGCGATAATATTGTAACCGTTTTTGCGGCAGTTTTCGGGTGAAAAACAGCGATATCGCATTAATTAAAAGGACACGCTAGCGCGTTTCCTTGTGTTAGCGCCCTTTGTCAGCACACCTTGCATCGTTAATGAGAGGCAAAGGAGGCACGCCTCACAATACGAATGCGTATCAAGAGAGAGAGAGAGGACAAGGTAGCTAGTCCGTATCCCCGAGGTTTATATATGATTAATCAAAAGGAGACTAGCTCATCTATTACAAAATTACCGAAAGTAAAGGACTCGGGTATGTGTCGTCAGGGGGTGGGAACACCTGGTAGGTGTGTTCATGAAGCCCTCACCCACCAACCTAGTTGGTGGCATGCTTCATCATCGGGCCCACCCAGTGACACCTAACGTGTCCCGGGTGTGCTTAGATGCCTGATTACAGCGGAGCAGGTATGTGGCTGAGTGTGCAGTGAGGAGTGTCAAGGTAGTGATGTTAAAACGGCTTGGCGGGGGTCCCAGTACCCAAGGGTAAATTAAACTTTAATACCTGGGCCTCCGTCAGCGGTTAAAAAATAGGCTATTGGATGTTGGAGGCGAGTTACGACCTCTCACATCCAGTGGTGGGTCGACATGTTTCAGCCAGTGCCTTATGAATATGCTGGCTTTCTTCAGGACCTAAATAAAACGGTGTGGGTGTGACTAAAACTAGTGGGTGTGTAATTCAGACTATGTGTATACACGCCCTAAAGTGTTTATCTATGTGTGAGAGGGGGGATTCCCTTCTCAAAAACACCTGTACATGTAACACATATGGACAAGGACAAAACATACAGGGAAAAAGAGAGTCACTAAGATGTATGGCATTATACATATCTGATTGCCGGCACTATAGCGGTAGGGGTGTAGACTATAGACGGCTACAGTGTAATGGTACTGGTGGTACCATTAAGGTGAGATTCGCACTCTTAGTTCGGGCGTGGCGTGGCTAAAACACGGGTGTCACATACATTGTGCATATGTGTGAAGAGGCGCAAGAGTTGCTTCTTATGCTTGTTTTAGCAGTTTTTGGCTTCAAGGTGGAGAAGTGGCAAGGGGTTGACCCTATGGGGAGAAAGGTTTTGGCCACTCAAGTTAGGAGACCTGTAAAGGAAGAAAAGGTAGCGCTTACCAGTGGTAGTTGTGGTTGTTTCTCATACTCACAGCTTTTCTGGGCAGAGCCTGCTCTGGACCTGTAGTGCCTCCTTCGCATACCGGTGGGTAATGGCCGGTTCTGCTGCGTGTTATATACTGGGGTTGATTGGATAATCATGTGCACCTGCAATTGGTGGAGGTAAGAGTAGAAGGACTCGAAACGCTATGTTTCGCCGAGTCATTGTGCCTGAGAGGGCGCCTGGGCGCTGTTGTGCTGCTACGAGATACAGGCGCACATGCGCAGTGGCCGTTGGTTGTAATGCGCATGCGCGGGTCAGTAGTGTTATGCCTGCGCGAGTATAGTCAATCGCCCCGGTTGGAAATAGGAGCGGTGGAGATTAACACACAATACCACTGTCTCGCGGTTATAAAGGGGTTGTTCATGAGGATAAAAATACATTAATAGACTATATTGGGCCATAATGTGTTGTCATTCACTCCGGTTGGGAATCGAGTGGGACAGTTTAACCGGAGCAGTGGAGGTTAACACACAATGCCGTTCCACTGTCTAGCGGCTAAGAGCGGGGTGTGAATGAGGTTAGAAGTACAGTGAAGGGCTGTATTAGGCCATAATGTGTTGGCAAATTAGTAAACAATAAAGAAATAATGAAAACAGTGGGAGATACACTGTGTCTGTGGCCATTGTAAGCGCGTTATTGTGTGACTTAACGTGAATGGCAATAATAGTGAATGTGGGTAAAGTCATGGGGGGCGCCAGGATCCCCAATACTCAGAACTGTAGGGCTCTATCTCACGAAGAGATATGTTACATGGGGACTCATTTGCAGGTTCTAGAGAGTTAAGTGACAACCCGCCCAGGATGGGTGCGATTGTCACAGGTTAGTCAAAGAGGTGGTATAGTTCCTGTGGTCAGGGACATGTCAGGGAATTCCATGGGATGGCATCGTTGAGGCCCTGGGTTGCTGTTGAAAGGAGATATATCCATCGCTGTTCTTTACTCAATAGTTTTTTGTCATTGTCAATTGCGCTCTCTGGGATTTGTTCAATACCAGTCCAGGTTAGGTCGTTGGGTGTGTGGCAGTGGGTGATAAAGTGACTGGTGAGTCTGCTGATGTTCTTCCTGCATCTTATTGTACTCCTATGCTCTGTTATTCTTGTCTTGACTTTGCGTGTTGTCATTCCGACATGGCGGAGACCGCACGTGCATGTGAGTAGATATATCACGTTGCGGGAGTTGTAATTGGTGTGGTTTCGTTGAGTTCTCAAAACCCGGGACTTATGTTAGTGATTATCTAACAGGCATGCGACTTTAATCCGCCTAAATTCTCAGAGGGTAGAATCTCGGAAAAACACCCGATATTAATTTTATATTGAGGTGTTTGTTGTCTCTAATGCCTTACTGTCCTAAGACAGACAGTCTGGTCTGTCATTGTTTACTGATTGTGGGGGGTTACATATATTTTCAACTCGGTGCAACCAAAAAAATGTGTCAGCCCTGCATAGAACCATACACAGACCCACACATATACCAAAATAATAAATGAAAAAATGTGTGGCGGAGAGGAAGGCACCTCACGGGCGAACACCCTCGGGGCAATCTGGTCAGATGTTTACCAGAGACTTGGCCCCTTTCTCATCATAGGCGGCCGTTCCTATTCCAGAAAATTGGTGAATAAGTGAGAAGAAAGTAAAGAGAAGGTGCATAGCAAGGAGATTTAGAGCGTAACTCCTTGAACAAACAAAACAGAGTGAAGGATAAAATCAACAGCCACACCACTTGAACTACTTTTATATCAACCGTACGCAAGAGGAACTGGGGCGTTGTATCATCCCAGTTCCTCTTGCGTACGGTTGATGTGACAACCGACTGCTTGGCGGAGTACCCTTTGTTCAGCTGGTACGAGGGAGCATAGCTGAATAAGGCTTCCTGTTTAAAAGATGTTGGAAGTGGGTGCAGTAACAGAGTATTGACCCTGATGAATCTGCCATAAAGGTTTCTGGGCAGTGAAACATGTCGGTCACAGGTAGTGGTATGCAATTTTAAGCTACCAGCCTTTTTATTTCAACTTCTCACACCCTATTCATAAATAAAAGTAGTTCAAGTGGTGTGGCTGTTGATTTTATCCTTCACTCTGTTTTGTTTGTTCAAGGAGTTACGCTCTAAATCTCCTTGCTATGCACCTTCTCTTTACTTTCTTCTCACTTATTCACCAATTTTCTGGAATCGGAACGGCCGCCTATGATGAGAAAGGGGCCAAGTCTCTGGTAAACATCTGACCAGATTGCCCCGAGGGTGTTCGCCCGTGAGGTGCCTTCCTCTCCGCCACACATTTTTTCATTTATTATTTTGGTATATGTGTGGGTCTGTGTATGGTTCTATGCAGGGCTGACACATTTTTTTGGTTGCGCCGAGTTGAAAATATATGGAACCCCCCACAATCAGTAAACAATGACAGACCAGACTGTCTGTCTTAGGACAGTAAGGCATTAGAGACAACAAACACCTCAATATAGAATTAATATCTGGTGTTTTTCCGAGATTCTACCCTCTGAGAATTTAGGCGGATTAAAGGCGCATGCCTGTTAGATAATCACTAACATAAGTCCCGGGTTTTGGGAATTCGTTTGGATTGTATTCAATGACTGGAGGGCCTTTCCCATTAATACCCGTAATTTTCCCTCTAAGCTCCCCTTGTTATTGAAAGTGGTTTCGTTGAGTGCAGACCTTATTGGGCTCCAAGTCCAGGGTTTTGGTGTGTGTGGTAAGGTGACATACGCTGCAGTCATTGCAGGGGTAATGTCCAGTGATCTTTGGGAGGCCCCATGCGTTTAGGATGGTGTTCATGGGTTGCTTGGGTTGCGGTCTGGGTCGGGTACTGACCAGTTGGTCTTTCATATTGTTGCATCGTTTGTACGCAAATCTCGGGCTGTCCCATTTCCTCTGTCCAGAGTTGATGATTTTCCAGTGTTTTTTGATGACTTTGGCTACTTCATTGGACGCTGTGTTATAGGTGATGACACAGGTGATGGGTTGTTCTTGTTTGTCCTTTGTGATGTTCTCGAGTAAGGCTTCACGATTCTGGTTCCTTGCTCTTTTCTGCGTTTTTCTGATGATGGCCTTAGGGTAGCCTCGGTGTTCCAGTTTTGTGGCCAGTTCCGTAGATTGTTTCTTGTAGTCGGTAATGTTGGTGCAGTTTCTGCGTATACGCAGGAACTGGCCGAAGGGCAGGTTTTCTCTGAGGGGGCGATGGTGGAAGCTCGTGAAGTGGAGCAGTGAGTTCCTCGCAGTTGGCTTGTAGTAGGTTGTCGTGACCAGGGTCCCGTCCTTGACTGTGATGTCCAGGTCTAGGAAGGGTAGATGATTGTTGCTAGCCGTGCTAGTGAATTTTAGGTATGGGTTCCTGCTGTTAAGCCAGGTCATGAATCTGTCTAGGTCAGTCTGGGATCCTTGCTAGAGTACCAGAATGTCATCTATGTATCTGCGCCAGTTCAGGATGTGATGATTGAAGGGGTTGGTATCTGCTGCTATGTTGGAGCGTTCAAAGTGGGGGACATACAGTCCCGCCACGCTTGGGGCGAAAACGCTGCCCATGGATGTACCATTTGTTTGCGAGTAAAAGGTGCCATCATATTCAAAGTAGTTTTCTTTTAGAGCTAGGGTTGCACAGGCCATGACAAACTCCCTAGGGGTGTGGTAAGGCCAGGGGGATTCCATTAGGATGTTGTTGAGTACTGCTAGGGTGGCATCTTGGGGGAGGCTGGTGTACAGGCTCTCCACGTCCAATCCTACTAGCAGTTGGGTGTCAGTATTGAACTCCATGTTGTTTATGACCTGTAGGAGATGTTTGGTATCTTTGATATACGTGGGTGTTCTTTGCACTAAAGGGTTCAGGAAGAAGTCACAGTACCGTGACAGTGGTTCCAGCAAGGAGTTTACGCCCGACACTATGGGTCTACCGGGAGGTAGAGTTATGCCCTTATGTACTTTAGGTACTGTGTAGAAGTACGGAATCTTGGTGTTCTGGGGGCATAAGTAGTCTGCTTCCTGTTGGGAAATATGCTCAGCATCAGCTGCCCTCTTGACTAGTGCGTGGATTGTTGCCCGTAGTTCTTCTGTTGGGTCATGTTCCAATCTGCGTTAATTTCTGTTGTCACTCAGTAATCTGCGGCACTCTGTGTCGTAGTCTTTTTTGTCCTGTAAGACGATGCCTCCCCCTTTGTCTGCCGGTTTAATGACAATTGTGGGGTTGTTTTGTAGGCGTTGTATAGTATTCCTGTCTTCCCAGGATAGATTGTTGAAGTGGTTGGTAGGGTTGAGGTTCTCTATGTCATTGTACACAGCTGGTTCAAATGTCGTAATTTCTGGAGGGATGGCTGAGGGAGGTGGGACGAACGTGGATTTCGTTCCGAGGCCGGTGATGTTGGGGTTTTCGTTGGTTTGGCCTAATACATGGCAAGGAGGACAACATGGACATTTCTACGGTCACCCACCAAATTTTGGTCACATGCTAAATGTTATGTTATGTTATGTTATGTTATGTTATGTTATCCCGGGGTTTTATATAGCGTACGGCTACTCAGAAGAGTGTCCCGACGCTTTGAATTGCACACAATCTCATAACACAACAAGGAGAGTAAATAAAAACAGAGAGAAAGAAACCTAATAGGGCCAGGAACTAAGAGGTAAAAAGCCACGTTTTGAGCCCCTTCCTAAATGTTAACAGGTTAGGGGAGCTGCGCAGGGACACAGGCAGTTTATTCCACAACTGAGGCGCCAGTAGTTTAAAAGAGCGGCCTCCGATGCGGGCTCTCTTGACACGAGGAACCGTAGCAAGAAACAAGGCTCCTGACCTGAGCGGCCTAGCAGGGTGGTAAAATGTTAGCCTTTTCTGAAGGTATTTTGCTCCGGAGGAATGCAAGGCTTTGTATGCCAGAGTAAGAGTCTTAAAAATTATCCGCTTCCGGACAGGAAGCCAGTGCAGAGCCTCCAGGAGACCCGAGGCTCTGGCACGGCGAGAAAGTCCATAAATGGCGCGTGCTGCCGAGTTCTGGACAACCTGTAACCGTTGGAGCAGGTATTCTGGCAGGCCGAGATAGAGGACGTTGGAATAGTCAATTCTCGAACCTATAAACGCCTGAACCGTGATCTTCCTGTGTTCCTCCGATAACATGGGAAGAAACTTGCGTAGCATCCGGAGCAGTCTGAAGCAGGTGCCAGTGAGACCGATTACCTGTGAGCGTAGTGTGAGGCCATTGTCGATCTTGATCCCAAGGTTTTTTGCCACCTGGGACGAACTTGCTGGTGGAAACATGTTCTCAGGCCACCACACTTTCCAGTCCGGGTCCGAACTGCACCCAAAAAAGAGGGCCTCGGATTTATCCGAGTTGCACTTGAGGCTGTTATGTTGGAACCACTGAAACACAGCCTCAAGGCAACCCTGGATCCTACCTCCATCGAAGTCCGCACCCTTCTCACAGGTGAAGAGGAGCTGGGTGTCATCGGCATAGGAAACGATCTGAGCCCCGAAAGACTCCGCCAGTGCCGCCAGAGGGGTCATGAAGATGTTAAAAAGAGTTGGGCTCAGTACTGAGCCCTGAGGAACTCCGACACCCAATGGCGACTGTAGGAAATGGGACCCCCGGCCGGCCAGGGCTTGCGCCACAGCCAGTCAGAGACCGCCACTCCTATGAAAAGTCGACCCCTGCTCGCCCTCTGGGTAACGCGGCGCGGGCAGCCAGGCCTATCTCGGAGGACATGTGAAGCATTTGCGCACGCACCCACCGACAACAACATCCCCGGCCTCCCACAAAAGGAACTCCACACCAGATATATATATAAAAATAGTCTTTGTATTAAGCAGGACACATAGGAACATACATTGTACAAGGTGCCAGGGGCACGGGCAGGGGCTACAGGGAAGAGGGTACAGCACAGGGCCAAGGGACCCTGCCAGGAATCACATACAGGGGACATCTGGTATTCCGAGGGGGGTGAAGGAGGTCAAGGTACACAACATACAGGAGCACCGGTAGAGGTGCAACATAGAATACTTGTAGGGATCACCTTAGTCTTAGTCCATAGCCATCCACAGGCCAGCGGGCCTTTCTGGGGCAAGGGGCCCAGGAGTCTCGACGTTCAGGGCAGGGAGCCCGGGGCAAACCTAAACGTAGTAGTTGCCCACTAAGTGCTGGGCAACTGAGGGACATCGTGTGAGCCTCGCCGGCCCTGGGGAAAAAGGGTGCCAACTGGTGGAGCCACTCGGGCTCGAGAACGAGGGGGGTAGTGGCACGGTGGAGCCTCTCGGGGCTCTGGGGCTGCCATATGGATGGAGCCTCTCGGGGCTCGGAGGCCGACATGAAAATGGAGCCTTCTCGGGGCTCGGGGGTTGAGGGGGCCACAGGGGAGCCTCGCCGGGCTCAGACCATTAGTAGGGCAGGCTGAGTCCCTCTCGGGGGACTCGGCTTCGTGGGAGGCCTCACGGGCCTCAGGGCACAACCAGGGATTCACTCGAGGGGAGGGGCGGACACCGACAACGTGTCCCGACGCCCCTCCTCTCCATTGCTGGCCGCAGCACTCACCGGGTCTGGTGCGCCGGTCTCCTTTGCTGCGCCAGCCTTCTCCTTGTGCTCCGGGGCTCTCTCTCTCTCGGGAGCCCCGGGGAAGGTCAGCAGCTTCACGGGGGTATCGCAGGAGCGCGGAGTGGGCTCCCGCCGCTCCTGCTTCGTCGTCCTTCTTCGGCCGGCCTCTCTCCTTCTCTCAGGCCGGCAGCCAATCACGGCGCGGCCTGGGGGATGACGCTAGTGGGGAATCCCGGGCCGGCAGCCAATACCAGCGCGGCCCGGGGATGACATCACTAGGGTCCCGGGCGGCGGCGGTGAACTCGGGGGAAATCGACGAGGAGTGGGCTCCCTCGTAAGGCACAAGGGCAGGGAATAAAGCGAGGTAGGCACTCGCTGGGGGGGTGTCGAATCTTGGTAGCACGGTGCAGACGCCGGGTGAGCACCGGCTTGTTGAATATAGCGCTACCAGCGATCGTGCAGGAGTGAAGCACCCCAAAGCGGTAGGGGGCAGGGAACAGCGCTTCCAGGCGCTGGGCAGAAGGGACAGCGCTCCCCCAGCGCTAGATGCGGGTTATCAAAGTCCATAGGTAGTCCAGGACCTCAGGGGGGGCCCAGCAGCGCCAGGAAGGGGAAAGGGCCTTCCTCAGTCCAGGAGTAGGGCAGGGCCCAGGGAGGCACGCCACCCCTGAGCCCCAGCAGCAGCAGCTCCGGGTAGATTCAAGTTGAGAACAAGAACAAGTCCAGAGTGTCACAGCACCCTTTTTATACACACATTCTTGGTCTGAAGGGGCAGGCAGGGGGAGAACCAGCTGGAACTGGTTATGGGGGGATTCTTTACACTGGCCAGGCTAGGAACATCAGCCGCACCCCAGGGGGTGGAGCCAGCATTGTCTGGGGAAAACCCAGCCTCATTCATGACACTCAAACCAGACAGTCAATCCACAAGCAGACCCAGGCTCACTCCTCCCCTCACATCAGTATGCTAAACACTCCATTCACCACCGGGGCAGACCCTCCCAGATCCTGGGAGCCAGGCTCACCAGCCAGCCCCGGCCAATCATACGCCAGGCACATATTCCACAAATATGCCAACTTCCAAAAGGGGGACTTCTACACTAGACACACTCATACCTCATATACCGTTGCGCAGCATTCAATCTCACGAGTTCATACATACCAGACTTGACCCTGCACACCCTACGCACCGGGAACTACAGAGGACTCATCCATTCCCCATGTATTCCTATGGAAGGGTAGGTCGCTCTCTCCTCACACTCACTCAGAGGGGGAATCACCATCCCCAGGTTACATATACCATAAAAACTTCAGGGGCGGACCTGCCAGATGGGCCACGTCCAACACATGCCCCTCCCAGCCCAAACGCAGGGTAGACCAATCACTACCGTGATGGACTTCCCTGCTGCAGGGCGATAGAACATGGACGTGGCTCGCGCTACCGAGCCACCCTCCAGTTCGACGCCTACCTGGGCCGATAGACACACACAGGCTAAAAATTAAGAAAAATAAAAAAATAAAAAAAATAATAAAGACATAGGTCCAACCAGGCTACCCCCCTGGCACGCCTTAGTTGTCCGTGACTAGGACCAGGCCCTAGGCCACCCAGATACCACTGGTCCCTGCGAATCCGAAGTGGGGGGTGGTAACCCCGGGCCCACAATAGCCCTTCTCCACTCCCTTTCTCAGGGTAGCCACGACTACCACTGTTCCTTCCACCTAGGGTCCACACCCTCAGGCTTGCCAGAGGTCACGGGCAAGAATGCCCCACCCTACCTCTACTTCTGAGGTTCCGCGTTCTCCCAGGAGAAACACCCTCAGAACACACTTTCCTAACAGTCTTGGAACTTCCTCCCTCCACTGGTCTTCCACCTGGGAACTAAGCGTTTTAGCTCTCCCCAAGGCAAGCCGCGGCCGCGCCAGCAGGTCTTCCTTGTCTGGGATACAACTAACATGAATTAAAAAAAAAACGAGCCGCGGCAGTACTAGCCGGTCTCAAGGTTCAGCTCTCCCCAAGGCAAGCCGCGGCCGAGCCAGCAGGTCTTCCTTGTCCGGGATACAACTACCATAACTTTAACAAAACGAGCTGCAGCAGCGCCAGCCGGTCTCAAGGTTCAGCTCTCCCCAAGGCAAGCCGCGGCCGGGCCAGCAGGTCTTCCTTGTCCGGGATACAACTTAACATAAATTCAGCCAGGGCGACACCTGACGCCTAAACCACATTCAGCGGGGTACGGAACGCATGATGCATCAAACACAATTAGCAGGGCAAAAAAGGGGGGGGGGGACACCTGACGCATCAACCACATTCAGCGGTGCACGGAACACATGATGCCTCCAACACATTCATCGGGATAAGGAAGGACAAGATTAACGTTGATTCAGCAAGCTCCCCATCCCAGAGAACTTATACTCCATTACTCAGCATACCTCAACATTCATGCACATACCGTTCCCTAGACTGGTAGGACAGTTTTCCACCGCCCCTGATTCCTCAACCTGACCCTCGGGGCACAGGTACCATTACTCTAGGGCAGGGACAAGGACCATACATATTTGAACACAATTTTGCAACCACCACTGGATCCCACCCTTCTGGTGAATCCAGAAAACCATATTACACTAGGGAGATGATTTACCCTCCCAAGCTAGGGACACCTAACTCTCAGTATACATGTACATTTTTTTCTACAGAACAGATATTTAAGTAACCCTTAAAACTTTCCACAGGACGGGTATTTCTAACAATCTTTAACATTTTTCACAGACATTTTTAGCCACCTGACCTGACCCTATGTGGCACAGGTACCATTATTCTAAGGAAGGGACAGGGACCATATACATTGAACCTAATTATGCTGTCACCACTGGATCCCACCCTTCCGGTGAGTTCCAGAAAACACATTGTACTAGGGAGTTGATCTACCCTCCCTAGCTAGGGCCATCTAACCAGAACACATCTTTCATAGGACGGACATTTACGTAAACTCTTAAAACAATAATCTCTTTTCTTTGCGACCATTTACAATACAGAGTTTTGTAGGGAGGCCAGTTATCATTGTGGTACTGCGCAAACACAAGTCCGGATCCCACCGCTAGCCACCAGTGTAGGAAATGGGACCCCCGGCCGGCCAGGGCTTGCACCACAGCCAGTCAGAGACCGCCACTCCTATGAAAAGTCGACCCCTGCTCGCCCTCTGGGTAACGCGGCGCGGGCAGCCAGGCCTATCTCGGAGGACATGTGAAGCAATTGCGCACGCACCCACCGACAACAACATCCCCTGCCTCCCACAAAAGGAACTCCACACCAGATATATATATAAAAATAGTCTTTGTATTAAGCAGGACACATAGGAACATACATTGTACAAGGTGCCAGGGGCACGGGCAGGGGCTACAGGGAAGAGGGTACAGCACAGGGCCAAGGGACCCTGCCAGGAATCACATACAGGGGACATCTGGTATTCCGAGGGGGGTGAAGGAGGTCAAGGTACACAACATACAGGAGCACCGGTAGAGGTGCAACATAGAATACTTGTAGGGATCACCTTAGTCTTAGTCCATAGCCATCCACAGGCCAGCGGGCCTTTCTGGGGCAAGGGGCCCAGGAGTCTCGACGTTCAGGGCAGGGAGCCCGGGGCAAACCTAAACGTAGTAGTTGCCCACTAAGTGCTGGGCAACTGAGGGACATCGTGTGAGCCTCGCCGGCCCTGGGGAAAAAGGGTGCCAACTGGTGGAGCCACTCGGGCTCGAGAACGAGGGGGGTAGTGGCACGGTGGAGCCTCTCGGGGCTCTGGGGCTGCCATATGGATGGAGCCTCTCGGGGCTCGGAGGCCGACATGAAAATGGAGCCTTCTCGGGGCTCGGGGGTTGAGGGGGCCACAGGGGAGCCTCGCCGGGCTCAGACCATTAGTAGGGCAGGCGGAGTCCCTCTCGGGGGACTCGGCTTCGTGGGAGGCCTCAGGGCCTCAGGGCACAACCAGGGATTCACTCGAGGGGAGGGGCGGACACCGACAACGTGTCCCGACGCCCCTCCTCTCCATTGCTGGCCGCAGCACTCACCGGGTCTGGTGCGCCGGTCTCCTTTGCTGCGCCAGCCTTCTCCTTGTGCTCCGGGGCTCTCTCTCTCTCGGGAGCCCCGGGGAAGGTCAGCAGCTTCACGGGGGTATCGCAGGAGCGCGGAGTGGGCTCCCGCCGCTCCTGCTTCGTCGTCCTTCTTCGGCCGGCCTCTCTCCTTCTCTCAGGCCGGCAGCCAATCACGGCGCGGCCTGGGGGATGACGCTAGTGGGGAATCCCGGGCCGGCAGCCAATACCAGCGCGGCCCGGGGATGACATCACTAGGGTCCCGGGCGGCGGCGGTGAACTCGGGGGAAATCGACGAGGAGTGGGCTCCCTCGTAAGGCACAAGGGCAGGGAATAAAGCGAGGTAGGCACTCGCTGGGGGGGTGTCGAATCTTGGTAGCACGGTGCAGACGCCGGGTGAGCACCGGCTTGTTGAATATAGCGCTACCAGCGATCGTGCAGGAGTGAAGCACCCCAAAGCAGTAGGGGGCAGGGAACAGCGCTTCCAGGCGCTGGGCAGAAGGGACAGCGCTCCCCCAGCGCTAGATGCGGGTTATCAAAGTCCATAGGTAGTCCAGGACCTCAGGGGGGGCCCAGCAGCACCAGGAAGGGGAAAGGGCCTTCCTCAGTCCAGGAGTAGGGCAGGGCCCAGGGAGGCATGCCACCCCTGAGCCCCAGCAGCAGCAGCTCCGGGTAGATTCAAGTTGAGAACAAGAACAAGTCCAGAGTGTCACAGCACCCTTTTTATACACACATTCTTGGTCTGAAGGGGCAGGCAGGGGGAGAACCAGCTGGAACTGGTTATGGGGGGATTCTTTACACTGGCCAGGCTAGGAACATCAGCCGCACCCCAGGGGGTGGAGCCAGCATCATTCATGACACTCAAACCAGACAGTCAGCCAGCCTCATTCATGACACTCAAACCAGACAGTCAATCCACAAGCAGACCCAGGCTCACTCCTCCCCTCACATCAGTATGCTAAACACTCCATTCACCACCGGGGCAGACCCTCCCAGATCCTGGGAGCCAGGCTCACCAGCCAGCCCCGGCCAATCATACGCCAGGCACATATTCCACAAATATGCCAACTTCCAAAAGGGGGACTTCTACACTAGACACACGCATACCTCATATACCGTTGCGCAGCATTCAATCTCACGAGTTCATACATACCAGACTTGACCCTGCACACCCTACGCACCGGGAACTACAGAGGACTCATCCATTCCCCATGTATTCCTATGGAAGGGTAGGTCGCTCTCTCCTCACACTCACTCAGAGGGGGAATCACCATCCCCAGGTTACATATACCATAAAAACTTCAGGGGCGGACCTGCCAGATGGGCCACGTCCAACAGCGACATCTCGGCGGAGCAAGCAGAGGCCCAGACCGTTTGTCGACGGCCTGCCAGAAAAGATCGAAACCACTGGAGCACCGTCCCCTGGAGACCGATCTCTGAGAGTCTTTCAAGAAGACCCTCATGGGGGACGGTGTCAAAGGCCGCCGACAGATCTAACATCACCAGCATCGCTCTCCCACCCGAATCCAGCACCTCCTTTATCGCCTCCGAGACTTCCAGGAGAGCTGTTTCGGTGCTAAGATTGGCGCGGAAACCTGACTGGGTAGGGTGCAGTAGGTCGTGGGACTCCAAGTAATCGGCAAGCACCTTATGCACATGCTTTTCAATGACCTTCGCGAAGGCCGGCAGGAGCGAGATAGGTCTATAATTCGCCAACACCTCCGCATCCAGACCAGGCTTTTTAAGCAGGGGAATAATCATTGCCTGCTTCCAGGCCTGGGGAACCACGCCCTGTGCAAGAGAACACTTCAACAGGGGGTTCACAAGTGGATTAATGACAGCTGCCATTTTAGCCAGAAATTTAGCGGGGCAGGCATCCCGAGGGGAACCGGATTTAAGCCCAGCCATCAGGTCAAATGACGCGGCCATCGAGAGAGGCGGGAAGGCTACCAGGGCCACACCTGCGTTAGGCAGGGTAACAGCGGTATCCTCCACCCGATCGGGCATCTCAGGCTCCAGCACAGGGAAGGAGTACTGGATCCGTTGGATCTTAGATGTGAAAAAGTCCGCAATCGCCCTGACCCACGGCGCAGGAGGGGGGGCCTGAGTTGGTACCTCGCGTGAGGTTGTAAACTCCCGCACAATGGCGAAAAGCTCCTTACAGGAATTGGAGGCAGCTTCAAATTTTCTCGCGAAATAAGCCTTTTTCTCCGAGAGGATGTTCCGATGATAGGCTTTAGCCAAAGACCTGTAGGCGAGTTTCGCCGTTGCGTCGTATTTCACGCGCCATGCTCTTTCCGCTACCTTGCATTGCCGACGTGAAGCCGCCAATGCTGCCGTAAACCAAGGGGCAGATGCACCTTTTTCAGGTTTGCGGAGGGGTCTCAGAGGCGCCAGGTCATTAAGTCTCTCTGAAAGCCAGGCCTGCACTCGCTCCACATCCTCCTCTAAGACCCCCGTTAGCGCACAGGGATGGTCAACGCAGGACTGAGCCAGCAGTTCCGGAGTAACCCGGTGAAGTGCCCTGAATCCCACGGGAGTCTGCCGGGGGGCAGCGGAAGGCTTCCTAACTTCCGGGAAATAAAATTTCACCAGCCTATGATCAGACCAAAGCACCTGAATAGGAGCCAGCATCTCTATGGGGGTCGTAGAAAAGGTCAGATCTAGGGTATGTCCCTTCTCATGGGTCAGTCCAACATGATAGGGAACCAGGCCCAGAGGGGCTGTGACATCCAGCATTTTAATCGCGTCAGTATCCGTTTCCACGTCCATGTGGACATTAAAGTCCCCGGCAACAATACAATGCTCTGACGTGAGTAGCAAGGAGGAGGTCACCGACTGAAACTCTTCAAAGAAAGAGCCCGTGGGCCCTGGCGGCCGATAAACTAGAAGACCCTTCAGCGATTGGTGTGGAGAAAGGATAATGGCAAAGGCAAGGGATTCGCAATCCTTAATCGCGTCCGAGGGGATGATGGTACAGGTGGCCATTTTGTTCACTATTAGTGCAACCCCACCTCCACGCCCCTTTGGCCTATCCTGCCTGAAGATATTATACTCGGGCGGAATAGCAGTGGCAATATCTGGGTTGGACGCCTCGCCGAGCCACGTCTCGGTGAGCATCAGAAATAAAGGTTTTTCTGACTCTAACAGATCGAATATATCCAGAGCATGCCGACCAAGAGATCTAGTATTAAGCAGTACCCTACTACGGTTTCCCACCGATGTATCCCCAAGGACCAATGCCACTGTTCGCAGGCCAATGGCCAACCATCTCTGGTATTTAACCTATCCGGCACCCCTCTGACTACCAAAGAACAGTCAGTACTGGAAAAAGGCCTATCATTTGTCCCCACCACCAGGCTCGACAAATTTAAATTACATGTAGAATTGGCCCAATTCTTTAGAAAATTAAAACTGAAATCCTTCTTTGAGAAATCCACCCCCGAGACTGACCAAACCAAAGAAAACCCCAACATCACCGGCCTCAGAACGAAATCCACGTTCGTCCCACCTCCCTCAGCCATCCCTCCAGAAATTACGACAACCTACTACAAGCCAACTGCGAGGAACTCACTGCTCCACTTCACGAGCTTCCACCCTCGCCCCCTCAGAGAAAACCTGCCCTTCGGCCAGTTCTTGCGTATACGCAGAAACTGCACCAACATTACCGACTACAAGAAACAATCTACGGAACTGGCCACAAAACTGGAGTACCGAGGCTACCCTAAGGCCATCATCAGAAAAACGCAGAAAAGAGCAAGGAACCAGAATCGTGAAGCCTTACTCGAGAACATCACAAACGACAAACAAGAACAACCCATCACCTGTGTCACCACCTATAACACAGCGTCCAATGAAGTAGCCAAAGTCATCAAAAAACACTGGAAAATCATCAACTCTGGACAGAGGAAATGGAACAGCCCAAGATTTGCGTACAAACGATGCAACAATCTGAAAGACCAACTGTTCAGTACCCGACCCAGACCGCAACCCAAGCAACCCATGAACACTATCCTAAACGCATGGGGCCTCCCAAAGATCACTGGACATTACCCCTGCAATGACTGCAGCGTATGTCACCTTACCACACACACCAAAACCCTGGACTTGGAGCCCAATAAGGTCTGGACTCAACGAAACCACACCAATTGCAACTCCCGCAACGTGATATATCTACTCACATGCACGTGCGGTCTCCGCTATGTCGGAATGACAACACGCAGTCAAGACAGGAATAAGGAGTAGTTTCTTTTCTGTAACTCCAGTTCTGTAGTAGGGGTATCTCTGTTATAGGCATAATCTAGTGATAAGTCCCGCCCATGTGCGTGGACCCCGGAGCAATCAAAAATAATCTCTAAAGTGTCGAAAAAATGCAGAACTGCACAGACACTTAAGAGAGAATTTAAAGACATATAATGCAGCTTAAATGGGCTACACTGTCCAGTACTTCAGCTAGAAATTCCACCAAAAACCCACAAAACAGCAAAGTCTGTCCAGATTTCCCTTGCCTTCAGCAAAAACCCCTCTGAATGATAGAGAGGAAGACATGGACAGACAAGCCCCATAGGCTGCCATTATGTGGCTCAGAATAGGATACTGTGCCTTTAAGAGAACTTTCCATAACTTCACAGTATCCCAGAATGCCCTGCAGGTCTCTCTTACTTTCAGTTCTTTTTGAAGGCGTAACACGCCAGACCTGTAGCATTCCGTACATGAATATCTGTCTCCACCGGGGAGGAGGGTGGGCGCTTATGACTATAACAGAGATAACCCTACTACAGAACTGGAGTTACAGAAAAGAAACTACTCCTTCTGTAGTAGGGGATCTCTGTGTATAGTCATAATCTAGTGAATAGAATGGCAAGCCCATCCCCACACCAAAAAAGGCGGTGGAGAAAGAGAACCAACACCACTATTGTGCGAACAAATTCCGCAGCGAAGCCTGTCCAACCTGAGCATCTGCCCTGGCATCAGCGTCCAGACAGTAATGCTTAGCAAAGGTATGAACCGACTTCCAAGTGGCGCCTTGCAAATTTCTGCAATCGGCACATTACGGAGCAAGGCTGTCGTGGCAGCTTTGCCCCTGGTGGAATGAGCCTTAGGCTTACCTCCTAAGGGCTTATTAGCTTTCTGGTAACAAAACTGTATGCAGGACACAATCCACCTAGAGATGGACTGCTTAGAGGTCGCAAGACCCGTCCTGACTGACCCGTAATTGATAAACAATTGGTCTGACCTACGAATATCTTTGGTCTTATCCAGATAAAATTTCAACACCCTCCTAACATCCAGGGAATGTAAAGACCTTTCCGCTGGAGATGAAGGATTCAGAAAAAACGTAGGCAAAGTTATAGTTTGGTTGACATGAAAGTCAGAAATAACCTTGGGAAGAAATTTAGGGTGAGTACGCATAACAACCTTAGCAGCATGAAATACAGTATAAGGTTCATTACAACACAACGCCTGAATTTCACTCACCCTGCGGGCCGATGTAATGGCCACGAGGAACGCCGCCTTCCAGGACAGGTGCTGCAACAAAGCCTTGTGAATGGGTTCAAAAGGCTCCTTCATCAAACTGGACAGCACCACATTCAATTCCCATGAAGGCGAAGGAAGCCTGACAGGAGGGAACACCTTCTTCAAGCCTTCCAAAAAATCCTTGATCACAGGGATCTGAAAGAAGGAAGTCTGTGAAGGGCTTTTCCTGTAGGCAGTCAATGCAGCAAGATGAATCCTAATAGAGTGAACATTAAGGCCAGATCGCGCCAAATGCAGAAGGTAGGGAAGGATGACATCTACCTTACACGTAGTAGGATCAAAGTTCCTGGACACACACCAGATACAAAACCTCTTCCACTTGTAAGCGTAGGACGTCCGAGTGGAGGGCCTCTTAGACTCCTTCAGTATGTCCATGCAATCCTCTGGTAGATTCAAATGGCCATATTGCACTACCTCACGAGCCATGCCGCCAAACTCAAGGATGAGAGGTTGGGGTGCACCATCTGCCCCCCGAACTTCGTGAGAAGGTCCGGCCTGCACGGCAACCATATGTGTGGAAGGAGGGACCGGTGTAGAAGGTCCGTGAACCACCACTGTCTGGGCCATTCCGGGGCAATCAGGATCATCCGTGCCCTGGACCGGGACAGCTTGATGAGCACTGCCGGAATCAGAGGGATGGGCGGAAAAGCGTAAACAAAGCTGTTCGACCAGTTGATCCAGAGTGCATTCCCCAGCGTCCCCTGCTGGAAGTACCTGGAGGCGAAGTCTCGCATTTGCTGTTTTCGGCGGTGGCGAACAGATCTACGTCTGGAGTCCCCCACCGTGCGAAGACTTCTCCTAGTACGTCGTCGTTTATGACCCACTCGTGATTTTCCAGAAGCAGTCTGCTCAGTGCGTCTGCCTGAACATTCTGCACACCCGGCAGATGTGTAGCCGTTATCGTCAATCCTCTCACCAGAAGCCAGTGCCAGATCGTCTGCGCCTCTCGAGACAGGGTGCGCGATCTCGACCCCCCCTGCTTGTTGAGGTAATACATCGTGGTCGTATTGTCAGTCTGTACAAGCAGAGAGTTGGTCCGGAAGGACGGATGAAAGGCCTTCAGTGCCAAGTGAACAGCCCTGAGTTCCAGGAAATTGATGTGATACGTGGACTCCGCCGGAGACCACGTGCCTTGGATCTGTAAGTCCCCCGAATGCGCTCCCCAGCCCTGGAGAGAAGCATCCGTCACGATTGTCTGAGTAGGGATGTCCTTGTGGAAGGGAACTCCTCTGAGGAGATTCTCCGCTGAACACCACCACTTCAGAGACTGAAGAGCATGCAGAGACAGTCGTATCTTGTCGTCCCAAGATCCTTTCCTCTGGTCCCATTGGTCCTCCAAGCACTCCTGCAGAGGTCTCATGTGTAGCCGTGCGTGAGGAAGATACAAGAGGCCATCGACCCCAGTAGAGAAGACACCGTCCTCACTGTTGTAGATGGAGCGGTCATAAGAGCCTGAGCCTTCCGAAGGATCGATCGCCGTCGCTCCTCCGAAGGAGACACGCTTGCTGACAGCGTATCGATGGTGGCCCCCAAGTATTGAATACATTGGACCGGGATCGGGACAGACTTGGACATGTTGTGCGAAAACGGCAGGTTGGCCACTCGCTGTTGTGCCTCAGGCTTGAGAGACGTAAGTCTGAGCCACGCATGGCGGCGCTGGTTGATACCGTGGCAGTAGCCATGTGCGGCCAACAAGGAGATATCCGCCGCGGCACTGATGGCCTGGTTCGAGACCAGCATCCCCTCCTTGACAATCTCCATGAAGTCCTCCCTCCTGTCACGCGGCACAAGGTCCGCGAACTGCTCCATGGAGTCCCACAGCGCACGGTCATATCGTCCCAGTAATGCCGAGTCGCTGGAAGCCTTCATCGTGGTGGAAGAGGTGCCACATGCCTTCCTTTCCGCCGAGTCAATCCAGCGGCTCTCCTTGTCCGGAGGCACGGTGGAGGACGGGGAGGTAGAATGCTGTTTCCTGGCCGCCGTAACAATCACTGAGTCGGGGACTGGGTCCAACCTCAGGAAGGCAGGGTCTGAGTCCGGTGCCCTGTACTTTTTCAAAAGTCTAGACGGGGCGGCCTTCACCACTGCAGGTGTAAGAAATAGTACTTCTGCCGGTTCAACCAGTCCCGGAACCAAGGGCAGCAGAGGGCGCGAAAGGAGCTTCTTGTGCAAAGTCTCGAATATCACGGACGTCGTAGGTGTAGGAGCCGTCACCGTGATACCCAGCTTCGCGGCCCCCCTCAGGAGAACCTCCTGGAATGTACCTATGTCATCGATAGGAGACACCCTAGTCTCCGGGGAATCGGACAAAGTAGGGGAATAGGAGCGGGTCCTGGAAGATGTGTCGGTCCTGGATCTATGTCTCCGTATGGCGCCGTCTGGAGCGGGTGGAGGACCTGTGCCTGCTCCTCGACCGTTCCCTGCGTCTGGAGCGAGACTTCGATCTCCTGGGCCTCGGCCGGTCCACCGGTTTCTCCGGGGTGGCCGACTTGGGCTTCCGCGGTTCCTTAGAGGTAGGGAGTCTTCTTCGGAGGGGTAGGGAGATCGGGCAACGAGACCGACCTCGGCGGAATAGGTGGAGGCTTTTCATGCGGAGGAGGCAAAGGAGGAGGAGTAGGCATCCTCGGACGCGGGCCTCTAGGTAACGGAGGAGGAGGTTGAACAGGCTTCTCTGGCGTATACACCTCCGAGTACACCGATCCCGGTGACCCACCATCCTTCCTGGGCTGAGGGGAGCCCCCCACAGCCTTAGGCCGAGCAGCACAATCCTTAGACGCCTCCGACCGGCGTTCAGGCGGCAACCGTCGGCCCCTCGACGTCGAACGACCCTTCGGCGTCGACCGTCTCCTCCTCTTCGGCGTCGAACGGCTGCCGTGTCTCGACGTCGACCCGGACCATCTCGATGACGACCCTCTGCGCCTTGACGGCGAATTCTTGCGCCTCGACGGCGACCTCTTGGAGCGTCTCGACGTCGACCTCGACCTCCTACGCCTCGACGGCGAACGCCTCCGTCTCGCCGCCGAATGCTTCGACGGCGGGCTTGATGACGAGGATCCCCTCGACGACGATGAAGCCTTGCGTCTTGACGGCGATCGACGGTATTGCCTCGGCGGCGTGCGTCGACGCCGATCCTGTCGACGCCGAGAGCTCGACGTCGACGCCGAAGACAGCGACGATGAGACAGTCTCTGCGTTCGACGGCGGCCTATGCAGGTCCCTCGACGTCGACGTTTACTCGACCCAGAGCCCTGGGGAGATGGGGAGCCGGCCTTAGACCTTCCCCTCGACGTCTTGGGGGGTGCCACCGACCCAGACGGAGAATGGGGAGGAGAGCTGGTCTTCCTGCCCCCGGGGAGCCCCCCAGGGGCCTCAGCATGGGCAGAGGAAGTCCCTCCAGACCCACCTTGCGTCTTCTGTCTTCTTTCTTCGAGGCCCTGAAGCCTGATCTTCAGTCTGTCCTTCAGGGTTCTGCCAGAGAAACCTTGGCAGATCTCACACTCCTCAGGGATGTGGGAAGAGGGGAGGCAGAGGATACAGACCTCATGGGGGTCTGTCTTGGCCTTCTTCCTGGAGCACTCCGGGCATTTGTCAAATAATGCAGGCATTATGGACAACAAAAGGGTGCAAAAACCAAGAAGAAAGTCACCAAAGTACTTTAAAAGTACACAAAATCGAATTTAGTGAAAAAACACCAACAAAAACCTTTGAAAAGGGAGAGCTCAATGCTCCAGGGTCCTGCTTGCAGGAGTCGGAAAAAAGAACTGAAAGTAAGAGACCTGCAGGGCATTCTGGGATACTGTGAAGTTCTGGAAAGTTCTCTTAAAGGCACAGTATCCTATTCTGAGCCACATAATGGCAGCCTATGGGGCTTGTCTGTCCATGTCTTCCTCTCTATCATTCAGAGGGGTTTTTGATGAAGGCAAGGGAAATCTGGACAGACTTTGCTGTTTTGTGGATTTTTGGTGGAATTTCTAGCTGAAGTACTGGACAGTGTAGCCCTTTTAGGCTGCATTATATGTCTTTAAATTCTCTCTTAAGTGTCTGTGCAGTTCTGCATTTTTTCGACACTTTAGAGATTATTTTTGATTGCTCCGAGGTCCACGCACATGGGCGGGACTATTCACTAGATTATGACTATACACAGAGATCCCCTACTACAGAACAGAGCATAGGAGTACAATAAGATGCAGGAAGAACATCAGCAGACTCACCACTCACTTTATCACCCACTGCCACACACCCAACGACCTAACCTGGACTGTTATTGAACAAATCCCAGAGAGCGCAATTGACAATGACAAAAAACTATTGAGTAAAGAACAGCGATGGATATATCGCCTTTCAACAGCAACCCAGGGCCTCAACGATGCCATCCCATGGAATTCTCTGACATGTCCCTGACCACAGGAACTATACCACCTCCTTGACTAACCTGTGACAATCACACCCATCCTGGGCGGGTTGTCACTTAACTCTCTACAACCTGCAAATGAGTCCCCATGTAACATATCTCTTCGTGAGATAGAGCCCTACAGTTCTGAGTATTGGGGATCCTGGCGCCCCCCATGACTTTACCCACATTCACTATTATTGCCATTCACGTTAAGTCACACAATAACGCGCTTACAATGGCCACAGAGTATCTCCCACTGTTTTCATTATTTCTTTATTGTTTACTAATTTGCCAACACATTATGGCCTAATACAGCCCTTCACTGTACTTCTAACCTCATTCACACCCCGCTCTTAGCCGCTAGACAGTGGAACGGCATTGTGTGTTAACCTCCACTGCTCCGGTTAAACTGTCCCACTCGATTCCCAACCGGAGTGAATGACAACACAGTATGGCCCAATATAGTCTATCAATGTATTTTTATCCTCATGAACAACCCATTTATAACTGCGAGACAGTGGTATTGTGTGTTAATCTCCACCGCTCCTATTCCCAACCGGGCGATTGACTATACTCGCGCATGCGCAGGCATAACACTATCGACCCGCGCATGCGCATTACAACCAACGGCCACTGCGCATGCACGCCTCTATCTCGTAGCAGCACAGCAGCGCCCAGGCGCCCTCTCGGGCACAATGACTCGGCGAAACATAGCGTTTCGAGTCCTTCTACTCTTACCTCCACCAATTGCAGGTGCACATGATTATCCAATCAACCACAGTATATAACACGCAGCAGAACCGGCCATTACCCACCAGTATGCAAAGGAGGCACTACAGGTCCAGAGCAGGCTCTGCCCAGAAAAGCTGTGAGTATGAGAAACAACCACCACTACCACTGGTAAGCGCTACCTTTTCTTCCTTTACAGGTCTCCTAACTTGAGTGGCCAAAACCTTTCTCCCCATAGGGTCAACCCCTTGCCACTTCTCCACCTTGAAGCCAAAAACTGCTAAAACAAGCGTAAGAAGCAACGCTTGCGCCTCTTCACACATATGCACAATGTATGTGACACCCGTGTTTTAGCCACGCCACGCCCGAACTAAGATTTCAAATCTCACCTTAATGGTACCACCAGTACCATTACACTGTAGCCGTCTATAGTCTACACCCCTATCGCTATAGTGCCGGCAATCAGATATGTATAATGCCATACATCTTAGCGACTTTCTTTTTCCCTGTATGTTTTGTCCTTGTCCATATGTGTTACATGTACAGGTGTTTTTGAGAAGGGAATCCCCCCTCTCACACATAGATAAAACACTTTAGGGCGTGTATACACATAGTCTGAATTACACACCCACTAGTTTTAGTCACACCCACACCGTTTTATTTAGGTCCTGAAGAAAGCCAGCATATTCATAAGGCACTGGCTGAAACATGTCGACCCACCACTGGATGTGAGAGGTCGTAACTCGCCTCCAACATCCAATAGCCTATTTTTTAACCGCTGACGGAGGCCCAGGTATTAAAGTTTAATTTACCCTTGGGTACTGGGACCCCCGCCAAGCCGGTTTAACATCACTACCCTGACACTCCTCACTGCACACTCAGCAACATACCTGCTCCGCTGTAATCAGGCGCCGAAGCACACCCGGGACACGTTAGGTGTCACTGGGTGGGCTCGATGATGAAGCATGCCACCAACTAGGTTGGTGGGTGAGGGCTTCATGAACACACCTACCAGGTGTCCCCACCCCCGACGAAACATACGAGTCCTTTACTTTCGGTAATTTTGTAATAGATGAGCTAGTCTCCTTTTGATTAATCACGCCTCACAATACTCCATGTGAAAATATCGCTAAACAAGGTTTGTGGTATTTACAAGGACCCCAAATCCGGCGTAGCGATAATCTTAATCGCGCCAATGCGCCCGTAGCTCTGGATTTTAACATCTATTAAAATTCAGACTAGGGCATACTTTACATGGGATGTGGATTATGTGGTTACGACCACATGTTTGTATCAGCAATGTGTTCGCTGTTTAGCGGTTTGCCCATCTTTGCGCCAAGGCAGGACTATTTATCACCTAGGTTATACATGTTTTAAATAACGCATTAACCATGCGATAAATATGAAAGCGCGTTCTGCAATATTTATCGCTGTCTGTTGCTAATTTGCCCCCAGATTGCCAGCCTTTCATTGCTTTGGAAAAACTTACCCCCAGGACAGCGTTAACATCCTGCGTGATGTGAATACCTAAATATCTCATCTTTCTTACGCAAGTCCAATTACTTCTCCAGTGTCGTGCAGTATGTCCTAATTTCAGAGTTAGGCTAATGATTAATGGGACCGCTGCATGTAAATCTGGGGTGTATGCCTTGAGAATGCGCACATACAAGACCACCTTTTCCCAATACTTATATCTAAAATCAATCCCTCGTCCGTCAGTGGTTCAATATAAAGACTGAATAATAATGGAATTGGAGGGCAGCCCGGCCTGGTCCCCCCTCATGATTTTAAAGGGTGCAGTAAGGTTCCTATTCGCTACGACACTGGCAGTGTGTTTGGTATGTCATGGCCAATACCCTACAAAAAGTTCTACCAAGAGTATACAGTTCTAACATTGTCTGTAGGTAAACCCAATTTACCTGATCAAAAGCCTTTGTGGCTTCTAGAGCAATAACTCAGGGGTACTTTATATGTGGTGTCCCCATCAATTGCACCTTTCAGAGTGAACTTGTGCATTCATCTCACTCTTCCAAAATCCTTCTGGTTTTAATGAAGGAGGTCCCCAACTACTCCATTCAATCTCCACCAGAATTTTAGAAAATTCATACTAATATAATAAAGAGAGAGCCCAAACCTTTGAGGTTGGTAATCCCAGGAACCACAGCACCTATCACAACACCCAATACAGCGTTGGATAGGGCAGTTGCAGCAGAAGGACATAGGCTATGCAGACGCCCACCCTATACATTTAAAAATTAAAAGAACCATGCCAGAAAAGTAGTCCCTCGTGGGCGTGTCTGCTTTGTGCTGTGGGCTTGTGCTGGGGGGTGGGGGGGCATGACAAGTGCTGGGGGCGTGTGGTACGTTCCGCCCTTCGGGCTTGACTGTTTCCATGAGGCACAGGGTCAAGGCTGATTTGCATATGGCCATGTCTGAACTGGGGTGGTGTGGAGTGCAAAAAAAAATGATGGATTTAGGCCCAGATCTCTGTATTGGGGTGAATGTATGACATTGTTCTGCATTCTGTCCATCAACTGTTGTTTTTACGTTCTGCCCTTCATGCCATGTCTCATATCATGTGCTGTGGGCGTGTGCGGGCGCGCATTATGTCAAATATTTCATTGTATTTTCTTGCCAGTTTCTGTACATTCCAGCTCGGGGTGTCCACCCTGCTCCCTTTAAATACCCCTGCACCCCATAATCAAAACCCACCCGTACTCCTTAAAATACCCCAACACCCTTAAACACTAACCCATCTTAACCCTATAAATATACCCTGTACCCCAAAACCCAAACCTAAATCCTAAAAATACCCCTGAACCCCAAAAACCAAACCTACCCCTGAACCCTAATACCCCTGTACCCCAAACCTAGCCCTGAACCCTAAAAATACACCTGTACCTCAAAACCCATACCTATCCCTAAACGCTAAAACTACCCCTGTACCCCATAACCCAAAACTATAGCTGAACTCTTAAAATACCCAAACACCCCAAAACATATACCTCAGTACCCCAAAACATATACCCCTATACCCATACTTACCTTATCCAAACATTTAAAATAAACATGCTTTTACCATTCATGCATTTACAACGAATTCGTTGTAAATGTATGCGTGTTAAAAGCATATAAAATGTAATGCCATGCGTTATAATGGCATTGCGGAGTCATGGTACTTTTATAATGAAAGTATGCGGAGTGATGGTCTACGGAAAGAAAGTTGCGGGATAATGGGCATTTACCCTCCCCCGGTAAGTACATTGGTGGCACAGCGGCCCACATCTCCAGCAACATACTCATATTTTTTCACCACCGATTTGAAAAATGCACAGGTCTCTCTCATTGATGGCCAGCACCGACATACACTTTTAGACACACCTCCCACAAGTTCTAGAATTGCAAACTTTAGAGCTGGGGAGCTACGTTCGAATCTCGGCATCAGCTCAACATCCTGTGATTCCAGGCAAATTGCTTTGTCTCCCTGTGCCTATCACAAATTAATGTGTTCTTCTGTAATGTAAATTGTGCTCATGCCATGTTGCCGAGTTCGCGCTATATAATATTGCAAGGAAAAATAATGTAGGGAAACTAGAGTTCACACACTACTGAATGCGCACTCTTAAGTGCATCAGCAGTGCACTGTGAATAAGCGTTTCACATGCCTGTCACAGATAAGAAATGCTATCAAAACTAAATCATACAAAACAATACACTACTGGCCGGCAGCAATTGACACCTGGAAAACGTCGGGAGGGGCTGCTAGTATTCCATAATTTTATATCCTCAAGAGACTTCTCTGGTTTTAAAATTAGGGTCACTAGGGCCTCATTCCAAGATGCAGGCATTTCCGCAACATTCTGGAAGATGTCTGGAAACAGCTTAGTAATAACCAGGAACAAGACATCTCCTTATAGCGTACATATTTATGTTGGTCGCCCATCCAGTCTTACTGCTTTACCCAACCTAATTGTTCTCTTGACTTTAATGGGCATTATACTGTGAATAGCTGTATTACTATCCTCACTAATACTAGGTGGAATATCCTGGTTCAGCCCGGTTTTAACCTCTTCCTATGTGGTCACTGACCACTCCCGATATAGACCTTAACAGTAGTTCTGAAAAGCTTCCGATATCCTCCTGTTAAGAAGGCCTTGTGGGTATCCAAAACCACCCCCACAGGGGTACTATCCCAGTTCATATTAAAGCATTCCTGTCTCTAGCATTAACCGCTTTTATAGCTGCCTCATCCTGCAGCTGTGTGAAATTTACGGTCCAACTTCTTTAACCTATCCTAGTAGACAGACATAACTAGTGTCTGCAGAATGATCTGACAAGTGGGCACCTAAGAGGGTCTTATTTACAAGGCAGCATTAAGTAGCTTAACACCACCTTGTAAATATGGCAAGGCCAGATCACTATAGGAATGTCAGGAAAAGTAACCAATCCCACTGAAATAGAGGCTTGTACATATGCCTTAGAGCAGGGGGTCTTCAAACTGTGGGGCGCAACCCCCAGGGGGGCCGTGGAGCAATGCAAAGGGGGTCACGCCTTCAGTCATACTTCTTCCAAGGCCCACAGGCTGCAGCACCCCTCCTCATGTTTCAGCCCGGCAGCTGCTGCAGTGTAACTCAAGCTGTGGGCTGGGCAGTGTCTAGTCATCTCCAACACAAGTCTTTAAAGACCATTTGCATATTTACATGCCTTTGTAAACTGATTAGAGAGGTGTCGTTTTTTTCCTGGTTTCAGTACCCCCTGGGCCCCCACTGTGCCTGTTCCTTACATTTGCATTTTACAATTACTGCTATAGTGTGAAAATGTATTTAATGAAAAGGAATATAAAGTATGGTTTGCCAAAAGAAAAATGCCTGCCTCTTTTGTTCAAAGATCGCCTCTTGACACTAAATAGACTCTTAAATACAAAATAATCAATGCATTAGTTACATGACTTCTGTCTTTTTCCCTCTTTGTGAGTCAGGGGATCATGGAGGCAGCCCTAGAACACAATCAAGTGTTTTCCATTTATATTTGTTGTTCAAATATGCACAGATAAGTGCTTAAAATACAGCTTTAGGTGTCAACTTATTTTTGTATCGACTGAGCCATCAAAATAATCTGCTGGCAACTTTAACTATAGGATTAAGTTTGTTGCAGAATCAGCACATTATTTATTTCCTCCACCCTCGATCCATGCCGCAGTAGTATAACTTAGATCTTAAACCCTACACCGCCATCAAGAACATGCTGAGTTACTTAGAGTGTATGGAAATGCACTCTGCATTCAGACAAATCGCCCCTCATTCTCGGCCTTCACTTTCACCGCGCACTCACACCGATCATCATGCACTCACTGATCAACATGCACTCACCATTCACCCTGCACTCACAGTGATCACTGCACTCACAATGCGTTGCGCTATTCACCCTATACCTCATGCTGCAGTCACACGAGTTCACTACTCATCCTGCACTCTTGACACTTCACTCACCGGACCCCCTCACTGCTCAATAAGCAACTCAAACAAGCCCATCAGTAATCATACATTTGTTCGTCCCATTCTGAACTTTCATCCGCACCCAAATTCATACGCCACCTCACACCTTGCAGTTACCTCTTACCCTACTCTCGCACTGTTGCATCGTTCATCGTGCACTGTCACCCACAGCGTGCAGAGGGTTAATGTGCCTGCTAGAAAGAACATGTACCATGCAGATCACAGAACAGAATAAACTAGGAGTAGCGCTGTAAAAAAAAAGTTTGTCAGAAAGGTGCTAGATATATGCGGTGCATTGTTAAAGTGAGAGGTTGAATGGGGAGAGATGCTGTGAAAAGGGGTAAAAGAAAATGGCCTGCAAAGTGAGAGAAGGAGAGAGGGGTGAGAGGAAAGCTGCATGGGTAAACTGTTTAACTCTGCACAAAACCGTGAGGTTTTTAAGGGACCCCTGCCTCTCCTGGCCAGGTGAGCTTCTAATGTGGCAGCACGTATTGCTGCAGACTGGAAGGCCCTTCTCAAAGGTGGACTAGAAATCTTTGATGTCAATTGCTGTATTGGTTATAAACGGTTACTGATGGGGTGAAATATTTCCTCAGTGTTACTGTGTGTAAAAAAAAAATGTCAGAATGAAGCAATGCTATCCCAAAATAGGCGGCATCACAACATCACTTACATTTTCTTCCCACACAATTTAGTCAAGCATGTTGCGTAATTTGGTCCTCACTTGCCTCAATTCTAGTAGCCCTGCCTACGGGTTTAGAAATTTGTCAGAGGGGAACCTTGCGCCTCGAAATGAAGACCTCTGCCTTGGAGTCACTGGTAAATATTCTCTTTTCTACAAGACATTGGTCTTTGGATTCTGCACCTAAAAGGTCACGCTTACGATTGGGGGGCCGCCGCCAGTGAGGAAATAAAAGGAGCCCAGCACCAGAATTAAATACAAGCACTGTCAAAGTCAATAGGTCTCACCTACACAAGAGCTATGAAAATGTTTGGAAATGTTGTGCACCAGCATGTCTGCTGTCAGGCATTGTTTAAAGTTAGGAGACTGGAGTACCATAAACCAGAGTGTCATGAAAGGAGTAGAATATGTATTAGTCAAATAGTGTGTCAAAGCTAAATGGCATAATTCCTTAGAAGGTGGTGTGCAGAATGTAGTACTTTTGGGAGTATATTGTAATGAAGTGGCATGGTATAGAAAGGAGTAACAGGTCGTGGACTAACGTGACATGAGGACACTGTGTAGAATGGCATATAATTGTGGTGTAGCATAAATAGTCCAGAGTGGACTGGAGATCATGGTAGTGGATTATAGGTGGAGTGTAGTAGATAAGAAATACAGGGTAGAGTGCTTTGGGCGCAGAGTAGATTGCAGTGCCCTAGTATCATTGAATTCATTGTTAGAGTACAGTCTTATAGTGTCAGAGTGGTCTTGTAGGTTGCAGTAGTGCACAGCTGTTGGCGCAGTAGTTGGCATAGGTGGTGCAGAGTAGCACAAAGTAGAGTGCAGTAGCAGAGTATCAGGCTGATAGCAGTGGGGAAATGAGCAGCAGCAAGTCATTCGGTAATGGGCCATCACTAGTGACAGAATTTAGCTGTGTAAAATACGCAGTCATTTAAATATTGTCAGTTGCATAGAATTATGAAAAATATGAAGGGGCCGATAAATTGTAGATGACATTTGCAGAGTGGACTGGTGCATGGTTGAAATAGAGTGTGAAGTGCCATTGAGTGACTATGGTGCAATGGCGTACAACTAATTGGCATAAAATGCAAGAGAATGGGGGAGATTTTTGTATAGCAGCATGTCTACCAGCCACTGAGAGCAAGATACCTGCTGTGAGTAAATGTGACACTTTGAAAGGGGAGTAAGTTCAACTGAAGAATGCATCACAAAAAAAATCTTCTAATTTTCTCCCATGTCAAAGGGTCTTTAAAAACAGCAGTCATTTGAAATCTGCTTTTAACACCTCACCTGGGTCAGTAAGTATAATTTTGTTGGTACCTTAACACACCAACCCTAAACAGCAGCATTACCACCCCATGGGTCCCGCACCCTACATGACCCAAGTCAAAACCAGCACACTATTATTTACTGGATGGCGAAATAATCCTGCAGTGTGATTATTAAAGAGTCTGGCAATTAACCACTTTAAAGTGATTTAACATCAAGACACCCCAATGATTGAAAGAAATGATAAACTGAACCAAACAAGCTTGATTACTCATGCGCATAGCTTCTACAGCATGGAATTAATACGAATCACACTGAAAACAGTCGATTGGCCAGAGCATGGGATTGTTAAAAGTATATGATTCCCCACCAAAAATGACTAGCAAAAATTGTAGGCAGTGTTCAATTCTGTACCCAACTTTCGGAAGGAGCAAGCTATTCAACAAGCCTGCCCTTTCTGCAAGAAGGGATTTGCTCTAGCACTGGAATGAGACCACAAGGCCAGTAAGACCAGATAGTCACTTGACAGTGCAGCCCACACGACTTTCATAGCATCTGGGCTCTACCCTAAAAAAAGTCATTCGACAGCCAATTAAAGATAAATACACTTTTATTAGACAGTAAAACAATTGCCGAAGCGCGTTCAATTCTTCAGGGGCGGACCTGCCAGATGGGCCACGTCCAACAGCGACATCTCGGCGGAGCAAGCAGAGGCCCAGACCGTTTGTCGACGGCCTGCCAGAAAAGATCGAAACCACTGGAGCACCGTCCCCTGGAGACCGATCTCTGAGAGTCTTTCAAGAAGACCCTCATGGGGGACGGTGTCAAAGGCCGCCGACAGATCTAACATCACCAGCATCGCTCTCCCACCCGAATCCAGCACCTCCTTTATCGCCTCCGAGACTTCCAGGAGAGCTGTTTCGGTGCTAAGATTGGCGCGGAAACCTGACTGGGTAGGGTGCAGTAGGTCGTGGGACTCCAAGTAATCGGCAAGCACCTTATGCACATGCTTTTCAATGACCTTCGCGAAGGCCGGCAGGAGCGAGATAGGTCTATAATTCGCCAACACCTCCGCATCCAGACCAGGCTTTTTAAGCAGGGGAATAATCATTGCCTGCTTCCAGGCCTGGGGAACCACGCCCTGTGCAAGAGAACAGTTCAACAGGGGGTTCACAAGTGGATTAATGACAGCTGCCATTTTAGCCAGAAATTTAGCGGGGCAGGCATCCCGAGGGGAACCGGATTTAAGCCCAGCCATCAGGTCAAATGACGCGGCCATCGAGAGAGGCGGGAAGGCTACCAGGGCCACACCTGCGTTAGGCAGGGTAACAGCGGTATTCTCCACCCGATCGGGCATCTCAGGCTCCAGCACAGGGAAGGAGTCCTGGATCCGTTGGATCTTAGATGTGAAAAAGTCCGCAATCGCCCTGACCCACGGCGCAGGAGGGGGGGCCTGAGTTGGTACCTCGCGTGAGGTTGTAAACTCCCGCACAATGGCGAAAAGCTCCTTACAGGAATTGGAGGCAGCTTCAATTTTTCTCGCGAAATAAGCCTTTTTCTCCGAGAGGATGTTCCGATGATAGGCTTTAGCCAAAGACCTGTAGGCGAGTTTCGCCGTTGCGTCGTATTTCACGCGCCATGCTCTTTCCGCTACCTTGCATTGCCGACGTGAAGCCGCCAATGCTGCCGTAAACCAAGGGGCAGATGCACCTTTTTCAGGTTTGCGGAGGGGTCTCAGAGGCGCCAGGTCATTAAGTCTCTCTGAAAGCCAGGCCTGCACTCGCTCCACATCCTCCTCTAAGACCCCCGTTAGCGCACAGGGATGGTCAACGCAGGACTGAGCCAGCAGTTCCGGAGTAACCCGGTGAAGTGCCCTGAATCCCACGGGAGTCTGCCGGGGGGCAGGGGAAGGCTTCCTAACTTCCGGGAAATAAAATTTCACCAGCCTATGATCAGACCAAAGCACCTGAATAGGAGCCAGCATCTCTATGGGGGTCGTAGAAAAGGTCAGATCTAGGGTATGTCCCTTCTCATGGGTCGGTCCAACATGATAGGGAACCAGGCCCAGAGGGGCTGTGACATCCAGCATTTTAATCGCGTCAGTATCCGTTTCCACGTCCATGTGGACATTAAAGTCCCCGGCAACAATACAATGCTCTGACGTGAGTAGCAAGGAGGAGGTCACCGACTGAAACTCTTCAAAGAAAGAGCCCGTGGGCCCTGGCGGCCGATAAACTAGAAGACCCTTCAGCGATTGGTGTGGAGAAAGGATAATGGCAAAGGCAAGGGATTCGCAATCCTTAATCGCGTCCGAGGGGATGATGGTACAGGTGGCCATTTTGTTCACTATTAGTGCAACCCCACCTCCACGCCCCTTTGGCCTATCCTGCCTGAAGATATTATACTCGGGCGGAATAGCAGTGGCAATATCTGGGTTGGACGCCTCGCCGAGCCACGTCTCGGTGAGCATCAGAAATAAAGGTTTTTCTGACTCTAACAGATCGAATATATCCAGAGCATGCCGACCAAGAGATCTAGTATTAAGCAGTACCCTACTACGGTTTCCCACCGATGTATCCCCAAGGACCAATGCCACTGTTCGCAGGCCAATGGCCAACCATCTCTGGTATTTAACCTATCCGGCACCCCTCTGACTACCAAAGAACAGTCAGTACTGGAAAAAGGCCTATCATTTGTCCCCACCACCAGGCTCGACAAATTTAAATTACATGTAGAATTGGCCCAATTCTTTAGAAAATTAAAACTGAAATCCTTCTTTGAGAAATCCACCCCCGAGACTGACCAAACCAAAGAAAACCCCAACATCACCGGCCTCAGAACGAAATCCACGTTCGTCCCACCTCCCTCAGCCATCCCTCCAGAAATTACGACAACCTACTACAAGCCAACTGCGAGGAACTCACTGCTCCACTTCACGAGCTTCCACCCTCGCCCCCTCAGAGAAAACCTGCCCTTCGGCCAGTTCTTGCGTATACGCAGAAACTGCACCAACATTACCGACTACAAGAAACAATCTACGGAACTGGCCACAAAACTGGAGTACAGAGGCTACCCTAAGGCCATCATCAGAAAAACGCAGAAAAGAGCAAGGAACCAGAATCGTGAAGCCTTACTCGAGAACATCACAAACGACAAACAAGAACAACCCATCACCTGTGTCACCACCTATAACACAGCGTCCAATGAAGTAGCCAAAGTCATCAAAAAACACTGGAAAATCATCAACTCTGGACAGAGGAAATGGAACAGCCCAAGATTTGCGTACAAACGATGCAACAATCTGAAAGACCAACTGGTCAGTACCCGACCCAGACCGCAACCCAAGCAACCCATGAACACTATCCTAAACGCATGGGGCCTCCCAAAGATCACTGGACATTACCCCTGCAATGACTGCAGCGTATGTCACCTTACCACACACACCAAAACCCTGGACTTGGAGCCCAATAAGGTCTGGACTCAACGAAACCACACCAATTGCAACTCCCGCAACGTGATATATCTACTCACATGCACGTGCGGTCTCCGCTATGTCGGAATGACAACACGCAGTCAAGACAGGAATAAGGAGTAGTTTCTTTTCTGTAACTCCAGTTCTGTAGTATGGGTATCTCTGTTATAGGCATAATCTAGTGATAAGTCCCGCCCATGTGCGTGGACCCCGGAGCAATCAAAAATAATCTCTAAAGTGTCGAAAAAATGCAGAACTGCACAGACACTTAAGAGAGAATTTAAAGACATATAATGCAGCTTAAATGGGCTACACTGTCCAGTACTTCAGCTAGAAATTCCACCAAAAACCCACAAAACAGAAAAGTCTGTCCAGATTTCCCTTGCCTTCAGCAAAAACCCCTCTGAATGATAGAGAGGAAGACATGGACAGACAAGCCCCATAGGCTGCCATTATGTGGCTCAGAATAGGATACTGTGCCTTTAAGAGAACTTTCCATAACTTCACAGTATCCCAGAATGCCCTGCAGGTCTCTCTTACTTTCAGTTCTTTTTGAAGGCGTAACACGCCAGACCTGTAGCATTCCGTACATGAATATCTGTCTCCACCGGGGAGGAGGGTGGGCGCTTATGACTATAACAGAGATAACCCTACTACAGAACTGGAGTTACAGAAAAGAAACTACTCCTTCTGTAGTAGGGGATCTCTGTGTATAGTCATAATCTAGTGAATAGAATGGCAAGCCCATCCCCACACCAAAAAAGGCGGTGGAGAAAGAGAACCAACACCACTATTGTGCGAACAAATTCCGCAGCGAAGCCTGTCCAACCTGAGCATCCGCCCTGGCATCAGCGTCCAGACAGTAATGCTTAGCAAAGGTATGAACCGACTTCCAAGTGGCGCCTTGCAAATTTCTGCAATCGGCACATTACGGAGCAAGGCTGTCGTGGCAGCTTTGCCCCTGGTGGAATGAGCCTTAGGCTTACCTCCTAAGGGCTTATTAGCTTTCTGGTAACAAAACTGTATGCAGGACACAATCCACCTAGAGATGGACTGCTTAGAGGTCGCAAGACCCGTCCTGACTGACCCGTAATTGATAAACAATTGGTCTGACCTACGAATATCTTTGGTCTTATCCAGATAAAATTTCAACACCCTCCTAACATCCAGGGAATGTAAAGACCTTTCCGCTGGAGATGAAGGATTCAGAAAAAACGTAGGCAAAGTTATAGTTTGGTTGACATGAAAGTCAGAAATAACCTTGGGAAGAAATTTAGGGTGAGTACGCATAACAACCTTAGCAGCATGAAATACAGTATAAGGTTCATTACAACACAACGCCTGAATTTCACTCACCCTGCGGGCCGATGTAATGGCCACGAGGAACGCCGCCTTCCAGGACAGGTGCTGCAACAAAGCCTTGTGAATGGGTTCAAAAGGCTCCTTCATCAAACTGGACAGCACCACATTCAATTCCCATGAAGGCGAAGGAAGCCTGACAGGAGGGAACACCTTCTTCAAGCCTTCCAAAAAATCCTTGATCACAGGGATCTGAAAGAAGGAAGTCTGTGAAGGGCTTTTCCTGTAGGCAGTCAATGCAGCAAGATGAATCCTAATAGAGTGAACATTAAGGCCAGATCGCGCCAAATGCAGAAGGTAGGGAAGGATGACATCTACCTTACACGTAGTAGGATCAAAGTTCCTGGACACACACCAGATACAAAACCTCTTCCACTTGTAAGCGTAGGACGTCCGAGTGGAGGGCCTCTTAGACTCCTTCAGTATGTCCATGCAATCCTCTGGTAGATTCAAATGGCCATATTGCACTACCTCAGGAGCCATGCCGCCAAACTCAAGGATGAGAGGTTGGGGTGCACCATCTGCCCCCCGAACTTCGTGAGAAGGTCCGGCCTGCACGGCAACCATATGTGTGGAAGGAGGGACCGGTGTAGAAGGTCCGTGAACCACCACTGTCTGGGCCATCCCGGGGCAATCAGGATCATCCGTGCCCTGGACCGGGACAGCTTGATGAGCACTGCCGGAATCAGAGGGATGGGCGGAAAAGCGTAAACAAAGCTGTTCGACCAGTTGATCCAGAGTGCATTCCCCAGCGTCCCCTGCTGGAAGTACCTGGAGGCGAAGTCTCGCATTTGCTGTTTTCGGCGGTGGCGAACAGATCTACGTCTGGAGTCCCCCACCGTGCGAAGACTTCTCCTAGTACGTCGTCGTTTATGACCCACTCGTGATTTTCCAGAAGCAGTCTGCTCAGTGCGTCTGCCTGAACATTCTGCACACCCGGCAGATGTGTAGCCGTTATCGTCAATCCTCTCACCAGAAGCCAGTGCCAGATCGTCTGCGCCTCTCGAGACAGGGTGCGCGATCTCGACCCCCCCTGCTTGTTGAGGTAATACATCGTGGTCGTATTGTCAGTCTGTACAAGCAGAGAGTTGGTCCGGAAGGACGGATGAAAGGCCTTCAGTGCCAAGTGAACAGCCCTGAGTTCCAGGAAATTGATGTGATACGTGGACTCCGCCGGAGACCACGTGCCTTGGATCTGTAAGTCCCCCGAATGCGCTCCCCAGCCCTGGAGAGAAGCATCCGTCACGATTGTCTGAGTAGGGATGTCCTTGAGGAAGGGAACTCCTCTGAGGAGATTCTCCGCTGAACACCACCACTTCAGAGACTGAAGAGCATGCAGAGACAGTCGTATCTTGTCGTCCCAAGATCCTTTCCTCTGGTCCCATTGGTCCTCCAAGCACTCCTGCAGAGGTCTCATGTGTAGCCGTGCGTGAGGAAGATACAAGAGGCCATCGACCCCAGTAGAGAAGACACCGTCCTCACTGTTGTAGATGGAGCGGTCATAAGAGCCTGAGCCTTCCGAAGGATCGATCGCCGTCGCTCCTCCGAAGGAGACACGCTTGCTGACAGCGTATCGATGGTGGCCCCCAAGTATTGAATACATTGGACCGGGATCGGGACAGACTTGGACATGTTGTGCGAAAACGGCAGGTTGGCCACTCGCTGTTGTGCCTCAGGCTTGAGAGACGTAAGTCTGAGCCACGCATGGCGGCGCTGGTTGATACCGTGGCAGTAGCCATGTGCGGCCAACAAGGAGATATCCGCCGCGGCACTGATGGCCTGGTTCGAGACCAGCATCCCCTCCTTGACAATCTCCATGAAGTCCTCCCTCCTGTCACGCGGCACAAGGTCCGCGAACTGCTCCATGGAGTCCCACAGCGCACGGTCATATCGTCCCAGTAATGCCGAGTCGCTGGAAGCCTTCATCGTGGTGGAAGAGGTGCCACATGCCTTCCTTTCCGCCGAGTCAATCCAGCGGCTCTCCTTGTCCGGAGGCACGGTGGAGGACGGGGAGGTAGAATGCTGTTTCCTGGCCGCCGTAACAATCACTGAGTCGGGGACTGGGTCCAACCTCAGGAAGGCAGGGTCTGAGTCCGGTGCCCTGTACTTTTTCAAAAGTCTAGACGGGGCGGCCTTCACCACTGCAGGTGTAAGAAATAGTACTTCTGCCGGTTCAACCAGTCCCGGAACCAAGGGCAGCAGAGGGCGCGAAAGGAGCTTCTTGTGCAAAGTCTCGAATATCACGGACGTCGTAGGTGTAGGAGCCGTCACCGTGATACCCAGCTTCGCGGCCCCCCTCAGGAGAACCTCCTGGAATGTACCTATGTCATCGATAGGAGACACCCTAGTCTCCGGGGAATCGGACAAAGTAGGGGAATAGGAGCGGGTCCTGGAAGATGTGTCGGTCCTGGATCTATGTCTCCTATGGCGCCGTCTGGAGCGGGTGGAGGACCTGTGCCTGCTCCTCGACCGTTCCCTGCGTCTGGAGCGAGACTTCGATCTCCTGGGCCTCGGCCGGTCCACCGGTTTCTCCGGGGTGGCCGACTTGGGCTTCCGCGGTTCCTTAGAGGTAGGGAGTCTTCTTCGGAGGGGTAGGGAGATCGGGCAACGAGACCGACCTCGGCGGAATAGGTGGAGGCTTTTCATGCGGAGGAGGCAAAGGAGGAGGAGTAGGCATCCTCGGACGCGGGCCTCTAGGTAACGGAGGAGGAGGTTGAACAGGCTTCTCTGGCGTATACACCTCCGAGTACACCGATCCCGGTGACCCACCATCCTTCCTGGGCTGAGGGGAGCCCCCCACAGCCTTAGGCCGAGCAGCACAATCCTTAGACGCCTCCGACCGGCGTTCAGGCGGCAACCGTCGGCCCCTCGACGTCGAACGACCCTTCGGCGTCGACCGTCTCCTCCTCTTCGGCGTCGAACGGCTGCCGTGTCTCGACGTCGACCCGGACCATCTCGATGACGACCCTCTGCGCCTTGACGGCGAATTCTTGCGCCTCGACGGCGACCTCTTGGAGCGTCTCGACGTCGACCTCGACCTCCTACGCCTCGACGGCGAACGCCTCCTTCTCGCCGCCGAATGCTTCGACGGCGGGCTTGATGACGAGGATCCCCTCGACGACGATGAAGCCTTGCGTCTTGACGGCGATCGACGGTATTGCCTCGGCGGCGTGCGTCGACGCCGATCCTGTCGACGCCGAGAGCGCGACGTCGACGCCGAAGACAGCGACGATGAGACAGTCTCTGCGTTCGACGGCGGCCTATGCAGGTCCCTCGACGTCGACGTTTACTCGACCCAGAGCCCTGGGGAGATGGGGAGCCGGCCTTAGACCTTCCCCTCGACGTCTTGGGGGGTGCCACCGACCCAGACGGAGAATGGGGAGGAGAGCTGGTCTTCCTGCCCCCGGGGAGCCCCCCAGGGGCCTCAGCATGGGCAGAGGAAGCCCCTCCAGACCCACCTTGCGTCTTCTGTCTTCTTTCTTCGAGGCCCTGAAGCCTGATCTTCAGTCTGTCCTTCAGGGTTCTGCCAGAGAAACCTTGGCAGATCTCACACTCCTCAGGGATGTGGGAAGAGGGGAGGCAGAGGATACAGACCTCATGGGGGTCTGTCTTGGCCTTCTTCCTGGAGCACTCCGGGCATTTGTCAAATAATGCAGGCATTATGGACAACAAAAGGGTGCAAAAACCAAGAAGAAAGTCACCAAAGTACTTTAAAAGTACACAAAATCGAATTTAGTGAAAAAACACCAACAAAAACCCTTGAAAAGGGAGAGCTCAATGCTCCAGGGTCCTGCTTGCAGGAGTCGGAAAAAAGAACTGAAAGTAAGAGACCTGCAGGGCATTCTGGGATACTGTGAAGTTCTGGAAAGTTCTCTTAAAGGCACAGTATCCTATTCTGAGCCACATAATGGCAGCCTATGGGGCTTGTCTGTCCATGTCTTCCTCTCTATCATTCAGAGGGGTTTTTGATGAAGGCAAGGGAAATCTGGACAGACTTTGCTGTTTTGTGGATTTTTGGTGGAATTTCTAGCTGAAGTACTGGACAGTGTAGCCCTTTTAGGCTGCATTATATGTCTTTAAATTCTCTCTTAAGTGTCTGTGCAGTTCTGCATTTTTTCGACACTTTAGAGATTATTTTTGATTGCTCCGAGGTCCACGCACATGGGCGGGACTATTCACTAGATTATGACTATACACAGAGATCCCCTACTACAGAACAGAGCATAGGAGTACAATAAGATGCAGAAAGAACATCAGCAGACTCACCACTCACTTTATCACCCACTGCCACACACCCAACGACCTAACCTGGACTGTTATTGAACAAATCCCAGAGAGCGCAATTGACAATGACAAAAAACTATTGAGTAAAGAACAGCGATGGATATATCGCCTTTCAACAGCAACCCAGGGCCTCAACGATGCCATCCCATGGAATTCTCTGACATGTCCCTGACCACAGGAACTATACCACCTCCTTGACTAACCTGTGACAATCACACCCATCCTGGGCGGGTTGTCACTTAACTCTCTACAACCTGCAAATGAGTCCCCATGTAACATATCTCTTCGTGAGATAGAGCCCTACAGTTCTGAGTATTGGGGATCCTGGCGCCCCCCATGACTTTACCCACATTCACTATTATTGCCATTCACGTTAAGTCACACAATAACGCGCTTACAATGGCCACAGAGTATCTCCCACTGTTTTCATTATTTCTTTATTGTTTACTAATTTGCCAACACATTATGGCCTAATACAGCCCTTCACTGTACTTCTAACCTCATTCACACCCCGCTCTTAGCCACTAGACAGTGGAACGGCATTGTGTGTTAACCTCCACTGCTCCGGTTAAACTGTCCCACTCGATTCCCAACCGGAGTGAATGACAACACAGTATGGCCCAATATAGTCTATCAATGTATTTTTATCCTCATGAACAACCCATTTATAACTGCGAGACAGTGGTATTGTGTGTTAATCTCCACCGCTCCTATTCCCAACCGGGCGATTGACTATACTCGCGCATGCGCAGGCATAACACTATCGACCCGCGCATGCGCATTACAACCAACGGCCACTGCGCATGCGCGCCTCTATCTCGTAGCAGCACAGCAGCGCCCAGGCGCCCTCTCGGGCACAATGACTCGGCGAAACATAGCGTTTCGAGTCCTTCTACTCTTACCTCCACCAATTGCAGGTGCACATGATTATCCAATCAACCACAGTATATAACACGCAGCAGAACCGGCCATTACCCACCAGTATGCAAAGGAGGCACTACAGGTCCAGAGCAGGCTCTGCCCAGAAAAGCTGTGAGTATGAGAAACAACCACCACTACCACTGGTAAGCGCTACCTTTTCTTCCTTTACAGGTCTCCTAACTTGAGTGGCCAAAACCTCTCTCCCCATAGGGTCAACCCCTTGCCACTTCTCCACCTTGAAGCCAAAAACTGCTAAAACAAGCGTAAGAAGCAACGCTTGCGCCTCTTCACACATATGCACAATGTATGTGACACCCGTGTTTTAGCCACGCCACGCCCGAACTAAGATTTCAAATCTCACCTTAATGGTACCACCAGTACCATTACACTGTAGCCGTCTATAGTCTACACCCCTATCGCTATAGTGCCGGCAATCAGATATGTATAATGCCATACATCTTAGCGACTTTCTTTTTCCCTGTATGTTTTGTCCTTGTCCATATGTGTTACATGTACAGGTGTTTTTGAGAAGGGAATCCCCCCTCTCACACATAGATAAAACACTTTAGGGCGTGTATACACATAGTCTGAATTACACACCCACTAGTTTTAGTCACACCCACACCGTTTTATTTAGGTCCTGAAGAAAGCCAGCATATTCATAAGGCACTGGCTGAAACATGTCGACCCACCACTGCATGTGAGAGGTCGTAACTCGCCTCCAACATCCAATAGCCTATTTTTTAACCGCTGACGGAGGCCCAGGTATTAAAGTTTAATTTACCCTTGGGTACTGGGACCCCCGCCAAGCCGGTTTAACATCACTACCCTGACACTCCTCACTGCACACTCAGCAACATACCTGCTCCGCTGTAATCAGGCGCCGAAGCACACCCGGGACACGTTAGGTGTCACTGGGTGGGCTCGATGATGAAGCATGCCACCAACTAGGTTGGTGGGTGAGGGCTTCATGAACACACCTACCAGGTGTCCCCACCCCCGACGAAACATACGAGTCCTTTACTTTCGGTAATTTTGTAATAGATGAGCTAGTCTCCTTTTGATTAATCACGCCTCACAATACTCCATGTGAAAATATCGCTAAACAAGGTTTGTGGTATTTACAAGGACCCCAAATCCGGCGTAGCGATAATCTTAATCGCGCCAATGCGCCCGTAGCTCTGGATTTTAACATCTATTAAAATTCAGACTAGGGCATACTTTACATGGGATGTGGATTATGTGGTTACGACCACATGTTTGTATCAGCAATGTGTTCGCTGTTTAGCGGTTTGCCCATCTTTGCGCCAAGGCAGGACTATTTATCACCTAGGTTATACATGTTTTAAATAACGCATTAACCATGCGATAAATATGAAAGCGCGTTCTGCAATATTTATCGCTGTCTGTTGCTAATTTGCCCCCAGATTGCCAGCCTTTCATTGCTTTGGAAAAACTTACCCCCAGGACAGCGTTAACATCCTGCGTGATGTGAATACCTAAATATCTCATCTTTCTTACGCAAGTCCAATTACTTCTCCAGTGTCGTGCAGTATGTCCTAATTTCAGAGTTAGGCTAATGATTAATGGGACCGCTGCATGTAAATCTGGGGTGTATGCCTTGAGAATGCGCACATACAAGACCACCTTTTCCCAATACTTATATCTAAAATCAATCCCTCGTCCGTCAGTGGTTCAATATAAAGACTGAATAATAATGGAATTGGAGGGCAGCCCGGCCTGGTCCCCCCTCATGATTTTAAAGGGTGCAGTAAGGTTCCTATTCGCTACGACACTGGCAGTGTGTTTGGTATGTCATGGCCAATACCCTACAAAAAGTTCTACCAAGAGTATACAGTTCTAACATTGTCTGTAGGTAAACCCAATTTACCTGATCAAAAGCCTTTGTGGCTTCTAGAGCAATAACTCAGGGGTACTTTATATGTGGTGTCCCCATCAATTGCACCTTTCAGAGTGAACTTGTGCATTCATCTCACTCTTCCAAAATCCTTCTGGTTTTAATGAAGGAGGTCCCCAACTACTCCATTCAAACTCCACCAGAATTTTAGAAAATTCATACTAATATAATAAAGAGAGAGCCCAAACCTTTGAGGTTGGTAATCCCAGGAACCACAGCACCTATCACAACACCCAATACAGCGTTGGATAGGGCAGTTGCAGCAGAAGGACATAGGCTATGCAGACGCCCACCCTATACATTTAAAAATTAAAAGAACCATGCCAGAAAAGTAGTCCCTCGTGGGCGTGTCTGCTTTGTGCTGTGGGCTTGTGCTGGGGGGTGGGGGGGCATGACAAGTGCTGGGGGCGTGTGGTACGTTCCGCCCTTCGGGCTTGACTGTTTCCATGAGGCACAGGGTCAAGGCTGATTTGTATATGGCCATGTCTGAACTGGGGTGGTGTGGAGTGCAAAAAAAAATGATGGATTTAGGCCCAGATCTCTGTATTGGGGTGAATGTATGACATTGTTCTGCATTCTGTCCATCAACTGTTGTTTTTACGTTCTGCCCTTCATGCCATGTCTCATATCATGTGCTGTGGGCGTGTGCGGGCGCGCATTATGTCAAATATTTCATTGTATTTTCTTGCCAGTTTCTGTACATTCCAGCTCGGGGTGTCCACCCTGCTCCCTTTAAATACCCCTGCACCCCATAATCAAAACCCACCCGTACTCCTTAAAATACCCCAACACCCTTAAACACTAACCCATCTTAACCCTATAAATATACCCTGTACCCCAAAACCCAAACCTAAATCCTAAAAATACCCCTGAACCCCAAAAACCAAACCTACCCCTGAACCCTAATACCCCTGTACCCCAAACCTAGCCCTGAACCCTAAAAATACACCTGTACCTCAAAACCCATACCTATCCCTAAACGCTAAAACTACCCCTGTACCCCATAACCCAAAACTATAGCTGAACTCTTAAAATACCCAAACACCCCAAAACATATACCTCAGTACCCCAAAACATATACCCCTATACCCATACTTACCTTATCCAAACATTTAAAATAAACATGCTTTTACCATTCATGCATTTACAACGAATTCGTTGTAAATGTATGCGTGTTAAAAGCATATAAAATGTAATGCCATGCGTTATAATGGCATTGCGGAGTCATGGTACTTTTATAATGAAAGTATGCGGAGTGATGGTCTACGGAAAGAAAGTTGCGGGATAATGGGCATTTACCCTCCCCCGGTAAGTACATTGGTGGGACAGCGGCTCACATCTCCAGCAACATACTCATATTTTTTCACCACCGATTTGAAAAATGCACAGGTCTCTCTCATTGATGGCCAGCACCGACATACACTTTTAGACACACCTCCCACAAGTTCTAGAATTGCAAACTTTAGAGCTGGGGAGCTACGTTCGAATCTCGGCATCAGCTCAACATCCTGTGATTCCAGGCAAATTGCTTTGTCTCCCTGTGCCTATCACAAATTAATGTGTTCTTCTGTAATGTAAATTGTGCTCATGCCATGTTGCCGAGTTCGCGCTATATAATATTGCAAGGAAAAATAATGTAGGGAAACTAGAGTTCACACACTACTGAATGCGCACTCTTAAGTGCATCAGCAGTGCACTGTGAATAAGCGTTTCACATGCCTGTCACAGATAAGAAATGCTATCAAAACTAAATCATACAAAACAATACACTACTGGCCGGCAGCAATTGACACCTGGAAAACGTCGGGAGGGGCTGCTAGTATTCCATAATTTTATATCCTCAAGAGACTTCTCTGGTTTTAGAATTAGGGTCACTAGGGCCTCATTCCAAGATGCAGGCATTTCCGCAACATTCTGGAAGATGTCTGGAAACAGCTTAGTAATAACCAGGAACAAGACATCTCCTTATAGCGTACATATTTATGTTGGTCGCCCATCCAGTCTTACTGCTTTACCCAACCTAATTGTTCTCTTGACTTTAATGGGCATTATACTGTGAATAGCTGTATTACTATCCTCACTAATACTAGGTGGAATATCCTGGTTCAGCCCGGTTTTAACCTCTTCCTATGTGGTCACTGACCACTCCCGATATAGACCTTAACAGTAGTTCTGAAAAGCTTCCGATATCCTCCTGTTAAGGCCTTGTGGGTATCCAAAACCACCCCCACAGGGGTACTATCCCAGTTCATATTAAAGCATTCCTGTCTCTAGCATTAACCGCTTTTATAGCTGCCTCATCCTGCAGCTGTGTGAAATTTACGGTCCAACTTCTTTAACCTATCCTAGTAGACAGACATAACTAGTGTCTGCAGAATGATCTGACAAGTGGGCACCTAAGAGGGTCTTATTTACAAGGCAGCATTAAGTAGCTTAACACCACCTTGTAAATATGGCAAGGCCAGATCACTATAGGAATGTCAGGAAAAGTAACCAATCCCACTGAAATAGAGGCTTGTACATATGCCTTAGAGCAGGGGGGTCTTCAAACTGTGGGGCGCAACCCCCAGGGGGGCCGTGGAGCAATGCAAAGGGGGTCACGCCTTCAGTCATACTTCTTCCAAGGCCCACAGGCTGCAGCACCCCTCCTCATGTTTCAGCCCGGCAGCTGCTGCAGTGTAACTCAAGCTGTGGGCTGGGCAGTGTCTAGTCATCTCCAACACAAGTCTTTAAAGACCATTTGCATATTTACATGCCTTTGTAAACTGATTAGAGGTGTCGTTTTTTTCCTGGTTTCAGTACCCCCTGGGCCCCCACTGTGCCTGTTCCTTACATTTGCATTTTACAATTACTGCTATAGTGTGAAAATGTATTTAATGAAAAGGAATATAAAGTATGGTTTGCCAAAAGAAAAATGCCTGCCTCTTTTGTTCAAAGATCGCCTCTTGACACTAAATAGACTCTTAAATACAAAATAATCAATGCATTAGTTACATGACTTCTGTCTTTTTCCCGCTTTGTGAGTCAGGGGATCATGGAGGCAGCCCTAGAACACAATCAAGTGTTTTCCATTTATATTTGTTGTTCAAATATGCACAGATAAGTGCTTAAAATACAGCTTTAGGTGTCAACTTATTTTTGTATCGACTGAGCCATCAAAATAATCTGCTGGCAACTTTAACTATAGGATTAAGTTTGTTGCAGAATCAGCACATTATTTATTTCCTCCACCCTCGATCCATGCCGCAGTAGTATAACTTAGATCTTAAACCCTACACCGCCATCAAGAACATGCTGAGTTACTTAGAGTGTATGGAAATGCACTCTGCATTCAGACAAATCGCCCCTCATTCTCGGCCTTCACTTTCACCGCGCACTCACACCGATCATCATGCACTCACTGATCAACATGCACTCACCATTCACCCTGCACTCAGTGATCACTGCACTCACAATTCGTTGCGCTATTCACCCTATACCTCATGCTGCAGTCACACAAGTTCACTACTCATCCTGCACTCTTGACACTTCACTCACCGGACCCCCTCACTGCTCAATAAGCAACTCAAACAAGCCCATCAGTAATCATACATTTGTTCGTCCCATTCTGAACTTTCATCCGCACCCAAATTCATACGCCACCTCACACCTTGCAGTTACCTCTTACCCTACTCTCGCACTGTTGCATCGTTCATCGTGCACTGTCACCCACAGCGTGCAGAGGGTTAATGTGCCTGCTAGAAAGAACATGTACCATGCAGATCACAGAACAGAATAAACTAGGAGTAGCGCTGTAAAAAAAAAAGTTTGTCAGAAAGGTGCTAGATATATGTGGTGCATTGTTAAAGTGAGAGGTTGAATGGGGAGAGATGCTGTGAAAAGGGGTAAAAGAAAATGGCCTGCAAAGTGAGAGAAGGAGAGAGGGGTGAGAGGAAAGCTGCATGGGTAAACTGTTTAACTCTGCACAAAACCGTGAGGTTTTTAAGGGACCCCTGCCTCTCCTGGCCAGGTGAGCTTCTAATGTGGCAGCACGTATTGCTGCAGACTGGAAGGCCCTTCTCAAAGGTGGACTAGAAATCTTTGATGTCAATTGCTGTATTGGTTATAAACGGTTACTGATGGGGTGACATTGGTCTTTGGATTCTGCACCTAAAAGGTCACGCTTACGATTGGGGGGCCGCCGCCAGTGAGGAAATAAAAGGAGCCCTGCACCAGAATTAAATACAAGCACTGTCAAAGTCAATAGGTCTCACCTACACAAGAGCTATGAAAATGTTTGGAAATGTTGTGCACCAGCATGTCTGCTGTCAGGCATTGTTTAAAGTTAGGAGACTGGAGTACCATAAACCAGAGTGTCATGAAAGGAGTAGAATATGTATTAGTCAAATAGTGTGTCAAAGCTAAATGGCATAATTCCTTAGAAGGTGGTGTGCAGAATGTAGTACTTTTGGGAGTATATTGTAATGAAGTGGCATGGTATAGAAAGGAGTAACAGGTCGTGGACTAACGTGACATGAGGACACTGTGTAGAATGGCATATAATTGTGGTGTAGCATAAATAGTCCAGAGTGGACTGGAGATCATGGTAGTGGATTATAGGTGGAGTGTAGTAGATAAGAAATACAGGGTAGAGTGCTTTGGGCGCAGAGTAGATTGCAGTGCCCTAGTATCATTGAATTCATTGTTAGAGTACAGTCTTATAGTGTCAGAGTGGTCTTGTAGGTTGCAGTAGTGCACAGCTGTTGGCGCAGTAGTTGGCATAGGTGGTGCAGAGTAGCACAAAGTAGAGTGCAGTAGCAGAGTATCAGGCTGATAGCAGTGGGGAAATGAGCAGCAGCAAGTCATTCGGTAATGGGCCATCACTAGTGACAGAATTTAGCTGTGTAAAATACGCAGTCATTTAAATATTGTCAGTTGCATAGAATTATGAAAAATATGAAGGGGCCGATAAATTGTAGATGACATTTGCAGAGTGGACTGGTGCATGGTTGAAATAGAGTGTGAAGTGCCATTGAGTGACTATGGTGCAATGGCGTACAACTAATTGGCATAAAATGCAAGAGAATGGGGGAGATTTTTGTATAGCAGCATGTCTACCAGCCACTGAGAGCAAGATACCTGCTGTGAGTAAATGTGACACTTTGAAAGGGGAGTAAGTTCAACTGAAGAATGCATCACAAAAAAAATCTTCTAATTTTCTCCCATGTCAAAGGGTCTTTAAAAACAGCAGTCATTTGAAATCTGCTTTTAACACCTCACCTGGGTCAGTAAGTATAATTTTGTTGGTACCTTAACACACCAACCCTAAACAGCAGCATTACCACCCCATGGGTCCCGCACCCTACATGACCCAAGTCAAAACCAGCACACTATTATTTACTGGATGGCGAAATAATCCTGCAGTGTGATTATTAAAGAGTCTGGCAATTAACCACTTTAAAGTGATTTAACATCAAGACACCCCAATGATTGAAAGAAATGATAAACTGAACCAAACAAGCTTGATTACTCATGCGCATAGCTTCTACAGCATGGAATTAATACGAATCACACTGAAAACAGTCGATTGGCCAGAGCATGGGATTGTTAAAAGTATATGATTCCCCACCAAAAATGACTAGCAAAAATTGTAGGCAGTGTTCAATTCTGTACCCAACTTTCGGAAGGAGCAAGCTATTCAACAAGCCTGCCCTTTCTGCAAGAAGGGATTTGCTCTAGCACTGGAATGAGACCACAAGGCCAGTAAGACCAGATAGTCACTTGACAGTGCAGCCCACACGACTTTCATAGCATCTGGGCTCTACCCTAAAAAAAGTCATTCGACAGCCAATTAAAGATAAATACACTTTTATTAGACAGTAAAACAATTGCCGAAGCGCGTTCAATTCTTCAGACAGCGGTCCTTCATGACAAACAGCAACTGCAATGAAAACAAAGCTTCAGTTACACTTGTTGGAAACAATATTAAAACATATCACAGAGCAAGTCTTCCTCAGATTCCAAATTGTCATCGCTTAAATTCAGTAGCAGAACTGGACAAGATTCTCCTCACAGGAAGACGTTACATGAGGGTTCAACAAGGAGCGGATGATAAATGCACCTGAGTTCAGAGGGCGAATAGCAATGCAGGGGGCCAAATCCAACTTAGTACTGACGCCCAAACAAGCAGGCGCTGTATCTTTGGAATGGGAGAACACTCCAAAATCATTGCATAGCGCTGTAGTATGTGGATCACACAACAAATTACAGTGTACTCACCAATTCACTTGCCTGGAAATGGTCACAAGTAACTGACCAGGGTATTACATTCCAAGTTCTGGCTGCAAAAAAAAACAAAAAAAAACAACAAATTATGACTTCAGTGCCCTTTGTCATCCCCGGTGAAGAAAGAAATTGCTGTGTCTCCTTCAGTTGCCAAACTGTCATCCATTATGATTTCAGTAGCAGAACTGGACAAAGTTATCATCAGCAGAAGACATTTCATGGACCGAATAACGCAGTTGAAGTGGTAGCCATATGTCAATACACTAGATCTGGTGAACAACAAGATCGCGGTAGACTATTTAAAACAAATTAGATGCTACTTAATATCCAAAACTACATTAAAAATATTGGGAGACCTAGGAATTATAGGAAGACCTTGGGGAGCCCTGCGTACAGATCACGTGCTCCTTTTCACTAAACCAATTCAGATGTTCAATACTTTCCACTCTATTTGCTCTTGGGCACTGTGAAGGCCGGGCCTGCAGCACAAATGTTGATCTTAGAGGTCCTGACTCGGTTTTAAAGACTCCTGGAAACAGCTTCTCCTTGAACCCTGGCACTCCCACCTCTGGGTTTCCACTCTTCAGTCCAGACTAATTTTAATGCTCAACCTCACTGTCTGCATGACCTTCCCACCGTAGACTACAGAGGGCACGTAGACTACAGAGGGCACCCACAGAGCTATTATTGCAGTGAGTAGTAAAAATGACGGTACTTACATTCAAATGTCCACGGTCGGCAGCGCGTATTTTCGGGCTTTGACGGAGTGTTAAGGAGCCGGCTAAAACAAAACGGAAAGAAAGGTCACAAGGCATCGTGAACGCGTGGAAGGCGGAGAAGCAGCAGCACTAGGCAATCAGTCAGAGTAACTATGACATTCCTATCACTGGCAGGGGCGAGGGCAGTAGACTGCCGTCGTTACCCACCTAAGGCAAAGCTTTCATCACACAAGTTGCCTTGAACTAAACGCATGTAGACCCCCCTACACCAAATCGCTATAGTAAGTCAACACTAATCATCTTGGGTTCTCTCTAGAGTAGTGCGCCACTCGCAGCAAAGCGCTTTGACGCCTCGCCTGGGGTAGTTAAGCGCTATAAACATTCACCTCCAATACATCTGCCAGAAAAGCGGTTTGAACGAGCATTAATAAATACATAAATAAACTCACCTTCATATCAAGGCATGATGAGGACTCCGCCCCCTGTGCGCCTTTGTCGTGGTGCCTCAGCAACTTTCACTGCAAAACAGGAAAATAAAAGTTAACATGCGCAAAACGTAGACGTGCCAGCGCGGGTAGTGTTCATGCGCGCAGCACCAACATCTCACCCCCCCCCCCCCCCCAGCTCTAGTGCGGGAAGAAAGCAAGTACAGTACCGTTCTACGTAAAGGACCTCGAGGCGCTAGGTCAACTTCATAAATGCATCAAGGCGCATTGCTACAAAAGACTATAGCGCTAAGAAAACACTGAATACGTGTGGAAGGAACCAGAGCCGCGCGTGAGTGAAACACGGGCCTTCGATAACAGCTGGACCTCCGTGCAAGGTTAGAGACCACGAGGCGGCGGCGTTACACTACTACTCACCAGTGCACACGCGGCGGTTCCTTCACGTGCCGACTCTATTTTCCTTCGTTCTTGCTGCGCTCCGGGCGGAGACCAGGACGAGAGGGGGCCCTGTGGGGAGCAAGAACGAGACATGAAGCGGCTGATGGGGGTGGAGGGGGCCGGCGTTGACACGCTGCGCTGAGTGTTCAGTTCTCCAAGGTTTATCCACACACGAGATTCAGGTTTAATCCGCAATAGAGTTTCATCACTTACACTCAGAGCACCAAACCCCTCCCACGAGCATAAAACGAACCAGGATCCTGGTACCCAAAGCCAACCATTAAACATGGACCCAAACCGTTAAATGTGGACCCAACCGCAACAATCGCTGGGTAGGGCGCCCCTTGCCACGCGCTAATCAGTGACAGAAGGCAGGGCCTTCAAAGAGTGAACCGGACTCCACATGAGGCGGCCGCGTGCCCACACGCCTCACGTGGTCAAGTCCCGTTATATCGGGACGGGTCAAGCATTACCAGACCCCATGCTGATTGAGCAGGGGACTGTGCACGCGGACAGACGGAGCGCGCCCTCTCCCTGAACGAGACACCATACTCCTCTTACCCATTATCAAGGCAGCAGAGATGAAACAGAAGTCTCCCGACTTGCGCTGCCTACTCATATACCTAGGAAGTCTCGCGAGAACTCACGTTCAGTGATGTCACGGAAAATAGGGGAGTGTCGAAGGTCGTTCAGCCTGCGTAACGTGCAAGGCCTGCGTGGAATTCAAATCACCCGGTTCTCCACAAAGGCTCTCTTCGCTACACTGTGCTCCATCTTTAAATGTTTACTTCGAGACTTACCGAGGAGGACATTGGTCAAACTTAAATAATTAGCAAACGTAGTTTCCAGAGACAAGCAGGGAAATAGATACAAATAATTTTGCCGAACATTTTAGATTTTTTAATTTGAAATTGTAAATAAATGATAATGCAGAAACTAACCTTTGATTGCCGCCAATTTTTCAAGGTGAATGCATAACTAGATGCCGCAGTTTAGGTTGTGTTTCAGTATCTTGATTTCCTAGTGTGCTTCACTGCGTATGCTTATTGGACAACCATGCCTACCCCATTGGACTATCCCCTTCGTGTTGTAAAGCTTTTATTCGACATATTTGTCATAAAGCCAAAACATATAAAAATACATTCATATACACAATTTTTAAAAAAATTTGTATAACCTGCAGGCGCTGCAGAAGGCCCTTGTTGGCCCCGGCGTAAAGTGAATTACAATAATCGAGTCTTGAACCAACAAGGGCGATCACCACCTGTTTCCGTGCCTGTGGGGAAAGATAATGGACGATCCTTTTCAGGGTCTTGATGACGCCCCAACAGGTAGCCACCGTTCTGTTGACCTGAAGCTCCATCGAGAGTTGGGTGTCAAAGATGACACCGAGGTTCCTGGCAGATTGTGTAGGTGTGTAGGTGTGGGGCAGATGCCTAAAGAGGGAGGCCACCACTCATCTGACCACATGCCCTGATCTTTGCCTGATATTGGTGTTAAGATTGAAAGGGGCAAGAGCCTCGTTAGTAAAATTTCTGAAGCTCCTTTTAGAGACCTTTTTGCCAATGCCCAAATCAACATCAGAGCGGGGGATGTAAAGGGACAGTGGGACAGCTAGGTGGTCGGACCAGGTAATCGGTACCGGCGTTCCAACATCTAGTCTAGGGTTGTTAGAAAAGATCCCATCAAGGATATGCCCCGCTTTATGGGTCGGGTGGAGAACTCTTTGGACAAAGTCGCACGCCTCCAAAGAGTTAAGCAAAGAGGAAGTATCTTTCGAGGCCGTATCCTCTAAGTGGAAATTGATGTCCCCCAAAATGGTAAGATGTGGTCTACCAAAATAGGGTTCGAAAATTCTAAAGAGATCTGGGCAAAAATTAGCTCTGGACCCGGGGGGCCTATACAGTAAAATACCAGAAAAGGAGCTCGAAGGAGCTTGCACAATACAAAAGTATAGGGCCTCGAAGGGGTCAGTAGGAACTGATAGGGGTTTTATGGTGCAGGAGAGAGTGGATTTAAAAAGAATAGCTATTCCACCGCCTCTACAACGTTCTCTATCTAACCTCAGGAGGGTGTATCCTTCAGGTGTGGCCAAAAGGAGATCATGGCCAGAAGAGTTAGAGGCCCACGTCTCGGTAACAAAGACCCAGTCCGGATGCCTCGTACTAACAAAGTCATGGAATTCAATCCCACGTCTGATCAAAGAGCGAGCGTTGATCAGATAGCCATGTTTAGATTGGGAGACATGACTAACAGACGCAGGAGGGGTGGAATGCATACGGGCCTGAATTAAACAATTAAAAGAAATATTACAGGAAGGACACGCACGCGCCAAAAGCAGTACCTCGGGTCTAAGCTGATGATGACAAAAGTGTGCAGGGGGTCTCAGTAACAGGAGGTTGCGAAACAAGGCATCCCGGGTGGAGGACATGGATATGTCGGAAGTCCCAGAGTCCAGCACGTCCTGCATCCCGTCCTCAGCGCGGACGGGCGCAGACGGGCTGAACTCTGGCGTAACTCCGGCGTCAATCAGGCGTCCCCGCTGCGCGTAACCGCTGCGCGTCTGCATGACTGATTTAAATACACGCCTAGCGTCCTTCTGACGACTAGAGCGTCAAGCCTACCTGCTAGCGCCGAAAAGCGGCACAAAGTACTTCCAATATGGCGCTACTAGGAAGAGATTACGCAAGGAAGCGGACCCGCCCAACAGCGGTGTGGTTCCCACAAGTTAGAGTGCAGGTGAGGGCCAGGCGCAGTTTAAAAGCAGGGGAAAATTTAAATAAATCCAAAATAAATGAAAAACAAGGTATTTTTAAAATCGAGCAGCAGCTCTGGTCCTGAAGCGCACACAGCGCGTGCAAAGGTCGATTAACAGCTGACAAGGGGGAGCCTACGATTTACCTGACTTAAATACACGCCTAGCGTCCTTCTGACGACTAGAGCGTCAAGCCTACCTGCTAGCGCCGAAAAGCGGCACAAAGTACTTCCAATATGGCGCTACTAGGAAGAGATTACGCGAGGAAGCGGACCCGCCCAACAGCGGTGTGGTTCCCACAAGTTAGAGTGCAGGTGAGGGCCAGGCGCAGTTTAAAAGCAGGGGAAAATTTAAATAAATCCAAAATAAATGAAAAACGAGGTATTTTTAAAATCGAGCAGCAGCTCTGGTCCTGAAGCGCACACAGCGCGTGCAAAGGTCGATTAACAGCTGACAAGGGGGAGCCTACGATTTACCTGACTTAAATACACGCCTAGCGTCCTTCTGACGACTAGAGCGCCAAGCCTACCTGCTAGCGCCGAAAAGCGGCACAAAGTACTTCCAATATGGCGCTACTAGGAAGAGATTACGCGAGGAAGCGGACCCGCCCAACAGCGGTGTGGTTCCCACAAGTTAGAGTGCAGGTGAGGGCCAGGCGCAGTTTAAAAGCAGGGGAAAATTTAAATAAATCCAAAATGAATGAAAAACAAGGTATTTTTAAAATTGAGCAGCAGCTCTGGTCCTGAAGCGCACACAGCGCGTGCAAAGGTCGATTAACAGCTGACAAGAAAAAGAAGCTATATACATTATATAAATAAATAAAATGCCAGTGGTTAAAAAGACTTATTGTTCTATGTTTTAAGCCCAAGTTTCTTTCTAATCAAGCAGACACTATGGAGATACCTACTGACTCCAAAGGTTACCAACTGAGAGGTCGAGGATCTAAGTATCCTTTCAGCCTCTTTGAAGGATCTTATGCCCAAATTTTTGCAAAGAGGTTTAATCCATTTCATACGTTGAAGTTTATATAACGGACAAAAGAAAAGGATATGGGCCTCGTCTTCTTTTTGGTTAAGTTCGCACAATTTGCAATATGATTCATTCCCCTTGAAGTTTCCCCACCGACAGGTGTTTGCATTTATTTGTAAAACCCCATATCTGTATTGTAGGTATACAGTTTTGGCCAAGGGTGGCTCAACTTCGTCCATGAATTGTTCGAACATGGGGGTATTCTTAAATTGCAAAAACTTCTGGGCTAATGAGCCAGTGCCACGTTCATATGAATATGCATTATTAGTCATGTAACACCAAAAAGCAGCTTTTACCTGTTCTTTACAATTAATTTGCAAAGCAGCAGGGTTTTTCCAGAAGTGTGAAAGACCTATTTTTGTGAACCAAGTGGATATATGTCTCAGCCACTTGATTGAATTGAATGTGTCCAGTTCCCTAATTTCCAATAAACCAGTTCTATAGTCAGTGAGTTCCGGGGTAGGCCATAGTCTTACCCAGTAAAGAAGTGGCCTCAACCAGCATAAGAAATCTGTACGTTTTATATTAATATCTAGATAGACAGGCACTAAGGGCGTTCTTAATGGTAATCTTAGTAGGCGCCTAAAGAACGCGTTCTCATCAATATCAAATGTCTTGTTTGAGTAAGGCCCCCAAATCTCTGCCCCGTATAGGGCTGCAGATTGCGCTTTAGCTTTGAACACTTCTATCGCAGGAGTTATAGCTTTTGAAGTGCTCCCTCCATGAATTTTTAAAATAGGGAGTGAGTTGTGTTTAAGTGTCAGCCTACTTTTTTCTAGTTGTTTTTTCCAGGACATTTTACTATCTAGCCTGATACCCAGGTAATCAAAAAATTCCACGTACTCTAATTTGGTATTTTTTAAGGCCAAATTCTTCTTGAAAGTTTTTTGGGGATTAATGGCCATGTATTTAGTTTTTGATGAATTGATTTCTAGCCCCTTTAACTCACAATAACTGTTGAATTGGTTTATTAAATTTTGTAAGCCTTTGGGTGTTTGTGATATTAAAATGGTGTCATCCGCAAATAACAGTGCTGTAATTGCCTCATTGCATAGTTTCGGGAAATCGTGGTTGCATTGTGCCAGATAAGGGGGGATATCGTTTACAAATAAAGAAAAAAGGGTGGGTGCCAACACGCACCCTTGTCGTACCCCCCTTTTTACTGGTATAGCTTGGGTAAGTTCGCCATTTCTTCCCCACCTTACTCATGCAAAATTATCAGTGTGAAGCTTTATAAGGTTAAACAGCAATTCATCCGGGACACCCATATTCCTTAAGGTATCCCATAGTAGAGAACGTGGGACAAGATCAAACGCTGAGCGTAGATCCATAAATGCTACGTATAGGCTACTCTTCTTTAATTGGACATATTTCCAACAAATACACATAAACCTATACACCTGGTCCACAGTGCTTGTATTGATTCTGAACCCTGCTTGATATTTTGAGAGGATTTTGGATTCCTCTATCCAGTCTAAAAGTCGGTTTAAAATATGCCTGGCAAAGATTTTTTGTAAAATGTCGATTAAACTAATCGGTCTGTAATTACCTGGGTTATAGCGGTCCCCTTTTTTGTAAATGGTAACTTTTTCCGCCCCCTTCCACGTTTCAGGAATCGGGGTCCCTGACAGAATAGAGTTACACAAAAAATTTATATAGGGGCACCATACTTCAATGTTATGAGTAAATAAATCCCCAGGTAGTTTGTCCGGGCCTGGTGCCTTGCCCGCCTTAATTGCCTTGATTGCACATAGAGTCTCTTCAGTACTAAATTTGGGTGAGCTGGTACACGGGGGTAGAGAACCTAGGTTATTTTGGTCTGGGGACACATCTGCCAAATCATATAGTTTTACAAAATGGTCGTACCAAATTTTTTCATCCAGAAAAAAGTCCCTGTTGGAGCTACCCGTTTTATTATTTTTTTATATCAAGCTCCAAAAGGTACTTTGGTCGTGCTTCCTAGCAACATTTAGAAGATCTTCCCAGATCAAATTATCCCATTCCTTTTTTGCACTAGAGAGGAGTCTTTTGTATTCGTATCTACACTCTCTTACCCTCATCTGGTCTTTGGATTTCACGGCATTGATTAGGTTACTTTTTGCTAGACGACACTGTTTGTTATACCACGGTGTCTCTAGTTCCAGTTGCCTTCTTGTGTTACCTTTATCGATACGACATGTTTTACTCAGGAGGGGAATTAATGCTTCTACTAGATGGTTGTGCATTTTAAGGACTTCCTGGGTACCCAAACTCAAGTTGTCATATAAGGGGATGATGTCTGAAAAGGTGTTGTAAATACCCACGAGTGTATCTTTTTTTGCTAGTATGTGTGGCCACTTTATAGCTCTTCTATTATTGGAAACCTCGACCTCTCCCACCTCCCTGATAGATTCTGTTTCACCATCTAATGTAAAAGATGGATGAGAAAGTAACCCCAGTTGTAGAGGGAAGTGGTCGCTTTCTGGTCTATTCACGACTTTAAAGGCCAACAACAGATGCCACAAGTTGGTTGTGATCAGCATAAAATCAATCAATGATTTAGAGGTCCCCTTGTTATATGTATAATTTGCTGGTTTATCTGGATCAAGGCGACCGTTACATGCCCTTAAATCATTGGATACAGTCAGTTCAAAAATCTGCATGGCTGCCACTGAGCTTTTAACTGATTTTACACTGTCTAGGGAAGGAATCTCGTGTATCCTATCTTCATTTTCTAATAGATTTTCAAGCCCCAACACAGGCTCGAATTGGCAGTTTAAGTCCCCACCTATAATTACTTGGGAGTTTAGCTCCAGGTTACCCAAATACGAGCTTAGTTGTTCTACAACCATTGATTCCTTGTTTTGGGGGTTTGGTCTGTTGTAAATATTTATCAGGTAGACATCCCCCATATCCTTCATGGTCATCTTTACCCCAAGCAAGTCATTGGAAACAAAGTTCAAAGGTGAAACAACAACATTCAGGGATATTCTTATCCAAATTATTAAACCCCCTGAAGGTCTACCTCTTACAGATGCAATCACCCCACAGTGAAATGCTTTATAACCGAGTCTATGAACCATATTGATTGCCCAGGTTTCTTGTAAGAGTATGATATCATGCTCTTCCAAGAAAGAACTCCAGTTCCTGTCACAAAGGTTTCTTGACAACCCTGCAATATTCCATGGCAGAATTTTTATATCTCGTATTAATTTACATTGTACTGAGTTACTGGGATATTCGTTGCATACATTTGGTGTTTCCCCCTCAATAGGACCGTCCTGAAGCTCAGTACATGCCATTAGTGACGTGTTTTGGTCCTGTGCAGTACAAATATCCGCTGATGCCCTCACTTGATGATCTCTAAGGATGCTAGCAGTCAATGTTCCAGCCCGTGTAATTTTGGCTGGTTCGGTTGCAGAGGGCGTTACACAGGTACTTGAGCTTAGTCTCACACAATAACAATAACGCATTTCAGTGTGGTGATCCGCATCACTGCACTGAAATGCATTGTCACGCATTATAGCGCCTCCTCAGCTGCCACGTGGAGCGCTGCTATAATGCACATATGATGGACCGAGGTGCCTCTCAGCGCCGTGCGCACTGCTCCTGGTAGGGAGAGGCTAAAGAGGCTGTATAAATCTGCTGCAGCTCTACAAGTACTGACTGCTACAATGTAATTGTATCCAAGTTAGGCATAAGCTGGGGGCCGATTTACGTGGCGCCGAATTTAGACTGACGTCACTACAGTCAGTGTCCAATGGTAGACTCTGACTGACAGTGAGATAAATAGGGTGCCATCAGGGTCCATCCTCCTGATGGCACCCCACGTTTTTCAAAGTTCAATGGCGCAGCTCCTGACCTCGCCGCTCTCTCTGCAGTGGGGTGCGGGCCGGGGATGAGGTGGTGGATTTCCACCGTCGCTGGCTCATTAATCCAATCTAGAATCGGATCCCACCTGCAGCATTCGGCCACAGGCTGACTCTCCAGTCAGTATCATCGAGGCAGCACCGGGGGCCAGTTCCAGTAAGAGAGTGGGTGCAGCATGATTAATGGCACAGCGGCAGCCGTCATAGCTAAGACAACCAGGACCTTCACCTTCACCAAGCGCACCGGGCCTCGCCACCCCTACCCTGGCTCAGCTGCCCAGTGAGGATCATGATTTTTCAGTAAGTGCTTGGGACAGCAGGAAATCTTAACTGTAATTTTACATTGCGTCTTAAAAAAACTTCTTTGTTTGCGCTCGCATTTCAAGTGCTTGCGGATGTTTATTTCAAGTCAAGTCAACAACGCTTTATTTCGATATGTGATATCATAAAAGCACAGATAGAGATTAAAAACACAATTCATAATAAATACATTAAAAAAGGAATTTCATCTAAAAGACTTTTTACAGCGGGTGAATAAAAGATATATTAAACATTAGCAGTTTTGCGAATGATTAGAAACAGTTAATTACACAGATTCTTTATAAAACCTTTTGTCTGATTAACCATACCCAGCTTATGAATTTAGCCACCCCACAGGCTAGAGTTGTACTAGGGTCAACCTTAAGTATTCTTAGTGCAACAGAGTGGTCCCTAGTTTAAAGCTGCTGGCACACAGGTTTAAGCCATTTCAGTCTGGGTTTTGTGTAGGCTGGGCAGACAAAGAATGGAAAGGGGCGACCACTCGGTCCCCCCGAACGTATGGCGGAGTGCCTCGATCCCCCCGGGAAGCCATTTTTGGGCGGGAGGCGCGTCTCGGCTGGTATGCCCGAAGCGGCGTAGCCGGGGCGCGCTTTTTCCCGCCCTAGAGTGGGCTGGCCTAGACACCGACGTAGCCAGCCCCGCCCTAGGGGCAGGCAAGGGCGGGTTTACGCCCGCCCTGAAGACGGATAAAAAGAGACGCAAGACCAGAAGACGTCCTCTTGTTCTTGTGCTCCGAAGCTGCACCTCCTCGCTACACGTGAGCTCGGGACAGAACGAAGAGCCAATTTTGAGCGTTTTAATCTTTTTCTTTGCCTTCTAGATACTTCGTCGGAGAGATGCCCAAGAAAGGCGCAAAGAGAATGACGACTGAGCAAATGGTTCGGGCCCTTTGTAAGGATATGTCCGACATAAAGAAGCGGTTGGCGGAGCGAGACGGGGAGGAGGGATCGGGCCAACCACCGGTTGGAGGGAGACCTAAGAGGCCGAGAAGGGTTCCAGCCGGGGGAGATGTCCCGGCTCCCTCCGCCCCGCTCGAGGTGCCGACCCCGCTACCGATGGAGGGGAATCCAATCCCCGTTGTCATCACCCCGACATCCAATGAGGATATGCCCCCCGAGCTGGCAGCACAGCTAGCAGCGTGGTTGGGCGATAGTACTGAGGGCGCCACGGCTGCCGAGGCACAGGCGCTGATAAGAAAGCTGCGTAAGGAAAAAGAAGCAGCCAAGGTGACCGCGCCGGTGGCGGTGATAGAAAAGCCACAAGTGGCGGAAGCAGCATCGGGTTCAGGTAAGCGGCCATTGCCGATCGCAAGGGACGAGTCAGCACCCTCTCGTAGAGAAAGATTGGGGCAGCATGTTCCTTTAGCAATTAAAGAAAAGATTTGGGCGGGGGAATACGTGAATATATTCTCCCTGCTTGTCGATCATTATGAGGTAGAGCATGTAAAGAGTCAAAAGGACCTAATGCATCCAAGTGTTTGGCGCGCAAAAATGGCCGCCTTTAAGGTAAATGAGAATATTGGCAACTGGGGCAATGCGTGGGGTATTTTTACATCGATTTTGGGGGAACGTAGGCCCGAGTTGCTTCCTGAGTTTCCCATTTATCAATCACGAATTATGGGTTACTCGACAGCATATCAAGGTAACCATTGGTTCTGTTATGACAATCTGTTCAGGAAGGAGAAGGAGCATAACAAAGGTTTGACTTGGGATTGTTACGATTCTGTGACGTGGAATAAAATGAAAGAATCAGGAATGTTAAAAATGCCATTGGTTGGGAGCAATGTTGTTGATTACTCCCGCCAAAATGTGGGGACGCCCTTTCGACCAGGTACGAGCACCGACGATCATTCGAGACCCGCCGGCAATACAGGGAAAAGGGGTTTCTGCTTTAATTTCAACAAAGGGAAATGTACTAGGCCACCGGGATCGTGTAAATTCAAACATGAATGTAGTACTTGTGGGTCGTCCCATCCTGAGTCATCGTGCAGAGCCAGAACGAGTGAGAATGGGGGTAAGGGAGGCGCCAAACAGGTCTAAGATAGTCCGAGGGGCGCCTTTACCGACCCCGATTGATACCTTGGCAATGATTCCCTGGCTTAGCGAATACCCGGATCGTACTTCTGCTGGGGTGCTGCGGAACGGTTTTACACATGGTTTCCGCATCCCGGTAGGGGACTTTCAGGGTGTAGGGACGTGCAAAAATCAACTTTCCGTTTTACAACATACATCTGTAGTGCAAGAGAAGATTCAGAAAGAGGTTAGCCGGGGTCGGGTCGCCGGCCCGTTTAGTGTACCCCCGGTACCGTATTTTGTCTGTTCTCCGTTAGGGGTGGTCCCCAAGAAGGACCCAGGTGAGTTTCGTTTGATCCATAATCTGTCTGCTCCACATGGTCTTTCGGTGAACGATGCAATTGATCCAGAGGTTTGTTCGGTGCGATACGCATCTTTTGATGAGGCAGTAGCCATCTTGAATCGCCTGGGGCCCGGGACGTTGATGGCGAAATCAGATATCGAATCAGCGTTTCGGTTGCTCCCGGTACACCCAGACGACCAGCGTCTTCTGGGATTCGGGTTTCAGGGATCATTTTACATGGATAGGTGTATGCCAATGGGATGCTCTATATCATGTGCTTATTTTGAGAAATTCAGTACTTTCCTGCAATGGGTATTCACTAAGAAAACGGGTTTCCGAAATGTAATGCACTACCTTGACGACTTTCTGTTTCTTGGCCCCGCCGGAAATCCCGAATGTGCTCAGGCCTTAGCTGAATTCTGTGTGTTGATGGGTCATTTTGGCGTGCCATTGGCACCAGGTAAAACTATGGGTCCCACGACTTGCCTCGAGTTTTTGGGGATCGAGTTGGACTCAAGGGAGGGGTGTTTCCGTTTACCAGCTAGCAAAGTGTTGAAATTCAGGGCAGCCCTCCAAGTATGTTTAAATGCATCTAAGGTTACACTGCATCAGTTGCAACAATTGGTGGGAAAGTTGAACTTTGCCTTGAGGGTCATCCCAATGGCCCGCCCCTTTTCCCGCTCAATTGCCCAAGCGATGGTTGGCCTAAAGGAGGGTCATCATCGCACGAGGTTATCGGCTGAGGTCCGCCAGGACATGCGGATTTGGTTAGCATTTTTGGCGGACTTCAATGGTCGAGTCGTCTGGAACAAGCCAGCCGTGTCCTCCGAAGAGCTTGGGCTATGGACAGATTCAGCAGGAAGCATAGGCTTTGGCGCCATCTTCGGCACAAAATGGTCTGCACAAAGGTGGCCCCCATGGTGGCACGAGAAGGGGCTGACGAGTAATATTGCTTTCCTTGAACTATTTCCCATTCTGGTGGCCCTGAGAACCTGGCCTGAAGGGTTCAGAGATCATTCTGTCGTGTTCTGGTCCGACAATATGACCGTTGTAGAATGCATCAATAGTCAGGCAGCCCGTTGTAAATTGATTTTGAGGCTGCTCAAAGAAATTGTCTTACTGTGTATGCAACTGAACGTGATATTCAGAGCAAAACATGTCCCGGGGGTGATGAATCAGGCGGCTGATGCACTGTCTCGTTTTCACATGCAGGCTTTCTCGGGTTTCCTTCCTTCAGCGGACCCAGAGCCGGCACCCTTCCCCGAAGCTCTCTGGTCTCTCGGTGCCCCGAACTTCGTCACCTCGTGGGAGAGAGTCTAGCACCCAGGACAAGGAAGGCATATGAAGGGGCGTTTCAGGCCTATTTAGCCTTTTTGGGGGCTGAGAGAGGGGGACTTTGGGGTCAGGAAGAGTGGGTAGTACATTTTCTGATGTCCTTACGTAGGGCTGGGAAGTCGGTGGCTACGGCCCAAAGGCATCGTGCCGCCATTTCCTTTGTTGCCAGGGCCCATGGCATCCAGGACCCGACAGCGTCTTTTACAGTACAAAAGGCGCTGCGTGGGTGGCAACGCCTAGAGGGTCGCAGAGTAGACGTAAGACGACCGATAGGTCTGGATAGGTTGTCCCAGTTACTGGCCACACTCCCTAACACGTGCTCGTCTCCTTTCGAGACCTGTTTGTTCCGGACTGCATTTACGCTGGCATTTCACGGGGCTATGAGAATAAGTGAGCTGGTTGCAAGGAACAAACAGGATGTGGCGGGGGGGTTGTGCAGGGAACATGTTCAGATCAGGGGCGATGCGATGATTGTCTCCTTTCTCAGGTCCAAGACCGACCAAGATGGGAGGGGGGACTGCACGATCATTCGCAGGACCCCCGGGTCCTCCATGTGTCCGGTACAGTGTTTAGAAGATTACCTAGCACGAAGGGTGGCATCATGGGGGGGGACATTGTTGAGGCATGCAGACGCCACCCCGCTGACGAGGTTTCAGTTTCAGCGGGTGCTTGCGATGGCCATTGCCGCAGCGGGCTTGGACCCGGGCGAATTTGGGACCCATTCCTTTCGAATAGGGGCTGCCACTGAAGCTACAGCCAGGGGTCTTAATGTAGAACAAGTGAAACGAGTGGGGCGTTGGTCCTCCAATTGTTATAAGAGGTATGTGCGATTGCACATGTTGTGAAGCTGTAATCATGTACTCACGCTTCTTGTCTTTTGTTTGTTTTCAGTTGCGCAAGCCTACGCGGCAGGGCGGACTGTGCAGTCGACCCAACACCAGGCCAGCGGTCACACATCACCGGCTGCGAGAAAGGAGGTGTGGGTCGTGGGCCACTCATACGTGAGACGGGCCGCAGACGTATTCAAAGCAGGTGACATGATTCACGTACCTGGGGAATACGGGTACAGAGTGTCCTTCTACGGAAGAGGCGGTCTCTGTATTGACCAGTTTCAAGCATTCTTTGAGGGTTTGTTAGAGCGGATGAGGTCACCGCCGTCCATAGTCATAGTGCATTTAGGGGGCAATGATTTGGTCACCACCGGTAGACGACTTCTCCTGGAGGCTATGCTTTCCACGGTAAGTTGGTTAGCGAGGAGAGTTCCGGGGTGCATAATTGCGTGGTCTCATATGATCCCACGAAAAGTGTGGCGGGGGGCTATCTCGATCCCTGCTTTGAATCATTCTGTTAGAAAACTGAATAACAAAGTGAGTAGGTTGTTCCGTTCCAAGACATTGCATTCGATCTCACATAGTTGTATTAACGATGACAGTATGTATCTGGGGGATGGTGTGCATTTGTCAAGGGTGGGGAATGAGTTACTCATAGGAAACTTCTTAGCTTGGTTAAAAACATTAAAACATGACCTTTAGGTAGGAGTTTTGTGGGGGGTCCGGATAGCCGGTCAACTATCCGGACCTGTGGCGGTAAGGTCATGATCGGTGAGCACTAATTAGAAGATCCCTATGAGTGGGCGTCACCCAACACGGATGGGAGCGCTCGGGAGAGGTGGCCATTGGCCCCTCAATGGGGAGGCGGTCCCGTCTAAGGGTGGGTCGCCGGAAGTAAAGGAAAGGCGGTCAAGGCCCCTTCCTTTGTAGGAGGGGTTACAGCCCCCTCCTGGGGAATTTCCCGGGGCCAGTGTCATCTGCGACGGCAGATGCGGTAAGTTGTGTGGGGTGGGGGGAGGTCCACGATACCTTCTAGATACCTCACACAAGTCTTCGAACGACCTTTAAATGGCGTCGAGTCTTAAGTGCCCCCGTCAAGTCAAGGGAAATTGTTAGTAGTTGCACTTGAGGTAAGCCTCTGTGCTGTCGCCCCTCCCAAGTGGGAGGGGTAAGTCTGGTTAGGGATCTTGACACCGGTTATGACCTTGCCGTTGGCCCTTAAACGTTAGGATGTACAATTTCAGTGTTTCTAGAGAATGTTTTGTAGGATGCTAGTTCGGCTAGGAGAACCTCTGTATTAGAGAATATGTTAAGGTTAGCCAAACATCGCAATGTGATAATGAAATTGTACATAACATGAAACGTTTAATGTTTTAATTTTGTTTTAATAAATACGGCCGGGAGGGTCACTCCCTCCCACATCCAAAAACTTTAAGAACTGTTTCCGGTTTCCCTCCTTTTGGGGATTGTGTTGAGAGGGGGTGGCGGGTATCTCAGCCATATGGAAAGGGGCGACCACTCGGTCCCCCCGAACGTATGGCGGAGTGCCTCGATCCCCCCGGGAAGCCATTTTTGTGCGGGAGGCGCGTCTCGGCTGGTATGCCCGAAGCGGCGTAGCCGGGGCGCGCTTTTTCCCGCCCTAGAGTGGGCTGGCCTAGACACCGACGTAGCCAGCCCCGCCCTAGGGGCAGGCAAGGGCGGGTTTACGCCCGCCCTGAAGACGGATAAAAAGAGACGCAAGACCAGAAGACGTCCTCTTGTTCTTGTGCTCCGAAGCTGCACCTCCTCGCTACACGTGAGCTCGGGACAGAACGAAGAGCCAATTTTGACCCACCCACCAGCCCCTGAGGACAGCCAGTTGTTGTGTAATAAAGTGAATTTTATAAGTATGTTTTCCGTTTCGTTTACAGGCTGTGAAAGTATCAGTTTGTTGTTGATCATAATAAAGAATGGTGAATATCGTGTAGGTTGTTACGATTAAAATGATTTGATGTAGTGTTGCATTTTAAGCATGCTCTTTCGGTCGTAGCGACCAATGTTTCATAGGTTTGAGTAAGAATTGTCGTATTTATTTTTTGGTAGGCGGTAAGGTCATGATCGGTGAGCACTAATTAGAAGATCCCTATGAGTGGGCGTCACCCAACACGGATGGGAGCGCTCGGGAGAGGTGGCCATTGGCCCCTCAATGGGGAGGCGGTCCCGTCTAAGGGTGGGTCGCCGGAAGTAAAGGAAAGGCGGTCAAGGCCCCTTCCTTTGTAGGAGGGGTTACAGCCCCCTCCTGGGGAATTTCCCGGGGCCAGTGTCATCTGCGACGGCAGATGCGGTAAGTTGTGTGGGGTGGGGGGAGGTCCACGATACCTTCTAGATACCTCACACAAGTCTTCGAACGACCTTTAAATGGCGTCGAGTCTTAAGTGCCCCCGTCAAGTCAAGGGAAATTGTTAGTAGTTGCACTTGAGGTAAGCCTCTGTGCTGTCGCCCCTCCCAAGTGGGAGGGGTAAGTCTGGTTAGGGATCTTGACACCGGTTATGACCTTGCCGTTGGCCCTTAAACGTTAGGATGTACAATTTCAGTGTTTCTAGAGAATGTTTTGTAGGATGCTAGTTCGGCTAGGAGAACCTCTGTATTAGAGAATATGTTAAGGTTAGCCAAACATCGCAATGTGATAATGAAATTGTACATAACATGAAACGTTTAATGTTTTAATTTTGTTTTAATAAATACGGCCGGGAGGGTCACTCCCTCCCACATCCAAAAACTTTAAGAACTGTTTCCGGTTTCCCTCCTTTTGGGGATTGTGTTGAGAGGGGGTGGCGGGTATCTCAGCCATAGAAATTAGGGATATTTTCAGCGACTCCTGCACAATTTGGACAATCCGTATGCGTTTGGTGCGGGGGCTTCCATTTACTGGTACGATCATGAAGAGGAAGGGTACCCATCCTAAACTGAATAAAAAGAGTCCTATCTCTCGGCTTTGTAATGAAGTCCAGATAGGGCTCCAGACGAGGTATATGCTTGTGTTGACACAATACCTCTGTCAACCTGCCTTGGTTTGGGCCCCCCTGTTCTTGATCGTCAACCCATGCCCAGAAGGCTCTCTTGGTTTCTACCTTTGATAATACTGCCCCAGACTCCCAAGCAGTTGAGAGGCCCGTGGCCAAGAGGAGCTTCCTAATGTTAGTTAGCCATGTGATCTTGTAGGATCCTTGGAGGTTCATTGTCTCTATTAGGCCCTCTGCATACTTGGAAAGCTCTGTGGTACGCCATAACCGGGCCCAATATAAAAGAGGACGCAGGGTGACTAGGTCCTTAATTGAACGGCGACCCAGATCACTCAAAAGTGGCTTAGTTGGGGTGCACCTGGGGAGCGAGAGAAGTTCCCTAAAGAACTTGTTTTCTGAGGTGACTAGCACGTCTACACATCCGAAGCCCCAGAGTTCTGCTCTATATAGGGCACAATCTACGACTTTGGCAGCATAAATTTCCAGAGCAGGAGCAATGGGCCTAGTAGTGGACGCACGATGTTCCCTCCCTATTACTCCTACTACCCGTTTGTGGTTTAGGGCCATTTTATCAATATGTAACTGCCAGTTGAATTTATCAGAAATTCTAATCCCCAGATAATCAAACACTTTTACGCGCTCAAGTGGCACCCCATCAAGAGTAAAGGTAGATCTAGACGATCTGCTTGGATTGAAATAGAGAAGCTTAGTTTTGGAGGTGTTAATGACAAGACCCCTCATCTTACAAAACAAACAGAAGCGATCCAACAACTTCTGCAACCCTGCAGGGGTTTTAGATACTAACAGCGTATCGTACGTAAAGAGTAATGCGGGAACTTTATCACCTGCCAGGACCGGGGCATCAGCATTAATTTGAAGCAGGAAGGAGACTACGCCGTTCACGAAAAGCGTAAATAGTGTGGGAGCCAGTACGCATCCCTGGTGGACGCCTCTACTCACAAGAATTTTATACGTTTTTTGTTCCTGTGAACCCCACCTAATGCGGGCGTAGTTTCCATCGTGCATACAGGCCAATAGATTCAGAATGGGCAAAGGAATCCCCATCTCCAGCGGAACCAGCCATAGGCGGTCTCTGGGGACCAGGTCAAAGGCGCTCTTTAAGTCAATGAACGCCAAATAAAGACTGCCTTTGCCTATGGTAACCACCTTCCAATGCAAGAGTGCTAACCTGATTGCCTGGTCGATCGTACTTGTGCAGGCCCTAAAGCCCGCCTGGAACTGTGAGATGATATTATTTTCTTCTGCCCATGAAAGGATCCTCTCCAGGAGAACCCTACCAACCAGCTTTTGTCCAGCGTCTATAAGACTTATTGGCCGATAGTTGGCAGGCTCCCCCCTGGAACCCTTCTTATAAATGGGGATTACTTCAGCCCCTTCCAAGAATATGGGACCGGTGAGCCTTCCAACAGGGCATTGATGAGAAGTACAAAAAAGGTAGCCCACTCTTCAGCGTTAGCTCTAAATAGGTCGCCCGGTATGCCATCTTGTCCCGGAGCCTTAGCGGATACAATCTTATTAATAGCAGCCACCACCTCCTTCTTCTCTATCCTAGGAAAAATACCCTGAGCAGGGGCGGCTATCATGAAACTGCTTGGGGGCCCTGTGCTATCTGTTTCGTCAACCCCTGCATAGAGCTTCCTAAAGTGCTCAAACCACTCCCTGTCGGGTATATGGTTGGGGATTTGGTCCGGTTCGCAACCGTTAGATCTTCTCACCAAAGCCCTAAAGAGCTCACCATTCTTGGACTGGCTTGCTGTTTTTAGACTGTCCCAGTGTAAATCCTCCCAGCCCCTCTTTGCATCTAGGATCGCTTGTCTATACTCCATTCTTGCTAGCCTAACCACAGCAGGATTGTTAGTTTTAATAGCACGAATCAGATTGGTTTTTTTTATCTACAATTTTTGTCAAACCACTTATGTGCTGGATTGGCACTCTTCGGGCGCTTTTTGCTAGAACCTATGAACAATGTGCCAATCTTATCTATTGTGTCAACATAGATAGTTTCCGCTGCAACAGACCCAGCCTCTTTCATACATGCTGCAGAAAGCCTAATGGTCTGATCACTAAGTATTTCACCTAGGGTGCTTAATCTTTGCTCATTCATGATAAACTTCGGCCATTTAATAATAATAATAATAATAATAATAATAAAGCCATTTTTAAAGCGCCTGGCTGCACTAAAAATAGTGTGTCCCCGTGCTAGAATGCTAGTACATCTCAAGAAACAAAAGTGAGGGAGAGTGAAACGGGGGTCAGAGGGAGGAGGGAGAGTTGGTGCCTGGATACAGATGAGTTTTGAGTTTGGCACGGAATCTGCTTTCTGAAGGTTCCTATTACAGTTAGAAGGTAGGACTACCTTTGTTAGCATTCTCAGTCCAGTAGTAGAATCGTCCACCTTCCTTTCCCACATTTCCATCATTGTGAGGGACAAGGGGTTGTGATCACTGTCTATTGATGGTATAATGATCATATCAACCACAAACTTCCATGACCTCCTATCAACCATTATATAATCAATTCTACTTTGACAGGAGACCCTGTTATATGTATTTGCTCCCATTACGTCAGAGGACGTACGACCATTTACAGCTCTTAGCCCAAATTCTAACATCAAAGCATTCATTTGAATGACCACTGGCGACCATTTTTTCACTGGCGCAAGTGACAAAGCGGGTATGCCCCACCTGGCATCTGCCTCATAAGTTCCTAAAATGTCTTCCGTTGCTAAAGGCTCAAATGAGCAATTTAGATCGCCGGCGACCATTACAAAAGAATCAGAAGGACAAGAGAGGAGCATTTCGAAAAGGACAGTAATGGTGGAAGATTTAGCCCCCCCTTGGGTACCTCTAGCATATATATTAAAAAGTTACCAAGTCTCATTACATCTGGTGAGGTACATGAACAATGGGTAATCTTAAAATTAAGCTCTGCCCTAATCCAAACCATAAGTCCTCCAGATGGGCGACCTCGGCCAGACGCGGTAGCAGGTACAAAAAAACAAGTGAAACCAGGCTTGTACAAAGGTTCAAGGCACCATGTTTCCTGAAAAAAACACAGATCATATCCATCAATAAAATCATTCCAGTCCGGTAATGAAAGCTTATTACGTAAGCCTGCAACGTTCCATGAGATGAATCTGAGGTTACTAGTAAGACCTTTACAAGGGATTAGGACACTTGAGGATTGATCTGAGACCTGACCATCAATGTTGTTAACCCTCTGAGGAGATAAGGTAGAAGTTAGTATTTCAGAACCCGGAAACTCGGGTGCGACGGGGGGGGGGGGGCCAAGAGTACAGCAACATTTGGGAGAAGCCGAAATAGTTGGTGCTCCTTCTTGGACCTGAAGTCAGTCGACAGCCTCCAGACAGCTGAATCGATTTTGAATGGGGGTTTGGCTTGGAAAAAAAAGGAGGCTTAGACCACCCCCCCTGCAGAATCCCCCTTCCATTTTGCTGCACTAGTGTCCACCCATCCGCTACTGAGGTAAAGTGGCCTGAGGGATAAAAGTAGGTCAGTGGGAGAGGGCGAATGTTAACTCCTGGGCTGGGATATCTCCAGTTACAGATATACTTAACCGTTCTTGGATCATTAAAAACTGTTTATTTCCTGCCTCAGCACTGCCCCAGCCCGGGCCCCTAGATATTCTTCCTGTCGGCTGGCAGCACTAGCACTCCCGAACACTGCTCTGAGTCCGGGAGAGGCTGAGCAGATCGTGTTTAGGGCAGGCACGCCTCTCATACAGGCCTAGCAGGGAACTACAAATCCAACTAAAGTAATTGTTTAACAGAAACAAACCATGCAGGTTTGAAGGATCTCTAATTCAGATAAAAAGATTCCCATTAATGCACAAAACATAAATATGCATCTCAGTGACCAGTTTTTCATTCAGAGGTCCTCAGCAGTCGTGACTGGGGACAGACTGACTTCGATACTGTGCAGCAGGTGAGAGAGTATGCAGCCGGCTGAGCAGACAGAGATTTTTCTCTCAAGGACTTCGGCAGATGAACAATTTTTTTATTTTTCCCAGTCTAGGTGCGGGACGGTAGTGTTGTAACTTTACTGGAGAAAAGGTAACCGTGATTTCGCACAGAGGGGTTAAATATCCCTGTTGAAAGCTATTAGCTGTACAGCAGTTTTAACATTTTCTTAGTTTCTTGTTGCTCAAATGGTTGTTATTTCTAATATTTATATGTTTCCCTTGTCTTTATTACTTGATTTTGTTCGAGAGAAAGTGTCACTCATTGTGGTTGAAATGTCACTCATAATTACACTGAAATTATAAAAATGTCACACATGGCCATCTGAAACCTTGGCAGCTATGTCCACGTGACAGGGTCCCAGAAGAGACAACTTTTCCATGAACTGGTGTAGAGAGGACCAACAAGATGTGAATCTCCAGAATTTAGTTTTGTTTCGAATCCGTCCCAGAAATCAAAAATAAGTTTGAATACCATTGAATCTCTGAACCTAAATATGTCAAGGGTGGGAAAAACAATCATGTCAAACTCAATCATATGACATCTTGACAGTTGAAATACAACTCTTACCTGTCCTAACTTGTGGGATAATCCTCGCCTCCGTGTCCTTAATAGAATCTAAAATTCTTGTTGCATGTTCTAGACAATATTCTATTCTATGGCAGGACCGGAGGCTCAGATTATGCTGGTTCAAAACTCACCAACAAAAATAGATGAAGCATGTACAATAGGTTTATAATAGAATATTTTAAACATAGAATGAGATGACCAATCAGCAGCTTTGAGAATATCATCCAATCTAGAACCCATGACAAAGGCTTTAGACGCCAAAACACCTGTAGTAGAGTGGGCACCATATACAGAAATATATATGCCAGCTTCAGACATGACCCAACGAACCCAACTAGTCAGAGTAGCCGCCGAGACAGGTCGGAATGGCTTCTGGATAGACAGAAGTAACTGGCCCAAGGGTTCGGTTCTGTGAGACAAAGTAAGTTCTTCATAAACCTTTAGGCATTTAACCATGCATAACTTATCATTGTGAGGAAAGGCAGGATAATCAATGGAAAGTGAAGTAGTCTTAGTTCTTCTGGAGATAACAAAAGATATACCATGTGGAGAAAACAACCTTCCTGCTAGGTACAGTGCAAGTACATCCGACACACGGAAAGAAATGAGACACAAAAGTCTGGTAAGTTTAACTGAATGTTGCTTTAAAGATAAATCCTTATTCTCCCACCAAGATTCCAACAACAATAACACATTAGTAACATCCCATAATGCATTATATCTGGGGCTCGATACCGAAACCATTGACCCTTCCATTGAAATTGGAGGTAATGTTCAAGAGGAGGATAGATCGGAACTGTGAGATATGCATCTTTTAGATCTAGCCGGACCATCCAGTCTTTTTCTAGCAGAAGGTCTCACAAAAGATGGGTGTCTTCCATCTTGAAATGTCTGTAGATCACAAAGGGATTGAATGCTCTGAGGTTTAAAACTTATCTCTGACCACCTCCTTTCTTTTGAACCAAGAAGACGTTGCTGCAAAAGACCTCTGGTGGAAGAGGTCCTGCAGCAATGCCTGCTCTGCCAAAAGGTCTTGAAGTTCGGTGTCTATAAAATAATCTTCTTGTCACGAAAAATGGAGAGTGGGTGTGTGTGTATTGGGTCGGTGAGTGTGGCAACTCTATCTGATAGCCTTGAATGGTGTTCAGGACCCACGTGTCCAATGTCATTTTAACCAGTTGTTTACAAAATGCATCCACCTGCCCCCCAAGGGGATTGAAGGAAGAAAAGGATGAATCATTACCTGAGGACTGGGTATTATTGTTTCGTAAGCCTCTATTGACACCTTTGCTATTCTCGGGATGCCCCTTTAACACAGAAAACGGTGTTAAAGGGAACAATATTTACAAGGCAGAATTAAGCAAAAAAAGTGGATTAGGGCTGCCTGGTAAATATGGAGCAGGCTCCTGCGCCACCAGAGAGTCACAAAAAAAGATGCAGCAGCTGCAGTTCTAATTGATGGAAAGAAGTGTGTGAGTACAGTCTGACATTCTATTGCAGTGTATTGGTGTGTGGATATGACTGAAGCTGAGTCATACGCCAAGTACCACGCATATGGGGTTAGACTAAAGCATTGCATGCTGATTGACGCATCACCACACTAAGATGCATGAGTCACACATTTGTAGCCCTCCAGGGACCACCTCGAAGTGCACTCTAGTAGGAGGGTTGCCTGAAGGTTTAATCAGTGAGCATGCTCTGCTGCTTAGCTGCGTGCTCAGCTCTGTTCTCAGAACACTATGGGCGTATTGATTTTACTTATACGTTTTTAATGGACACGTTTTTATTGGTAACGGACTTTAACCATCATTTGGAGGTTCTCGCCAATGCAGACTCTGCCTGTTTAGCTGCAGCTATAGAGTCACTTGATCTCTCTTCAAGAGTCCTCAACCTCACACGTGTTGCTGGCCATTTGGGAACTTAGACGTAATCTAAGGGACATTAACAATGAAGCGCTGGGTGGAGGAGCCTAGCCTGCGACCGAGATGGCCGCCTAAACCCTCGGCTCCGCTGGTCCGTCCGCTTTTCTCCCGAGCCGCTGACTATCCTGCAACCTTTCCTGATTTTCACTAGCGGTTTCGGACTCGGCAGGCGATGCTGCATCCGACGGTGTGCTCCCCGTCGTGTTTCACGCGGTAATGGTGGAGAGGCGTCCCAGTCTTCTTCCCGGCGATCAGGACGGCAGCCAGGTCTTTGTTCTTGTGGGAGGCCGGCCCCGGCGGGGTTAACAGCGGCCGAAGGCGGCAGGTCGGAGCTGGCTGGCGGCGGACGGCTGTGGTATCGAGTTCCCAACAACATTGTGGCATTGGCTCTCCTTTTAACTCTGCGCTACTTCGAGACCGCGGACATCGGCGATACTTTTGTATCTCTTCCCCTTGATGTTTTCGTCAGCTTCCACTTTCTGATCACTTGGGGGCCATTTTGAGCCGAGCGCTCCGTGCTTGCCGCTGAAGACCCGTCCTTCTGCCGAGGGTGCCTGAGACTGCTACCCTTGCACTGCGACAGTGTGTATGGCCAACATGGACGGTGATGCCCTTGTCCCTGAGATCTGGTCGCGCTTGCCGAGGCACCGGAGTATTGATGGGCCACTGGAAAGAGATGTGGGCAGAGGGGCTCGAGAATCGCCATACGACTGTGGGACCCATGTACATGGAGATGTGACGCTCTCTTCTCCTGAGCCCCCCCTGAGCATTGGAGACATTCTCGGAGCCCTGGCTGATTTGCGAGAGGATATGTGCGCTCAAGCCGTTGACCTGGGAAACCGACTGGATGCCATTGTGCCATTGTGCCCGAGCTGCCCCCGGCTGACCGAGCCAGCTTACATCTGCGGGGTGCTTCGCCACACCCTGAGCTCGCTGGTGGTGAACTGCCTAGTCGGAGGTACATGGGGGCGCCATTAGTACTGGAACTGGAGACCTTTACGACCCCGTCTGCATTGACTGAGGAACGCCATGGGACTCCTGTAATATCATATCGGCTGGAGAGTTGCCACTGGGCGCCATGTTCTGGACTTGCTTTGGGAACTGATGGTGGCACTAACTATTGTGGATTGGGCATGCTGCAGATGCCTCGATGGGTCGCCATTGGTGAATCGTCGCATTGCACTGCTTCTCTCTGTACGTTTGTGGAGCGCCTTACATTGGTCTGGTTGGACATTGGTGGTAAGCGCCTTATTCCGTGGTGGTTCCTGAGAATGCCCTCTCTGCGGCTGACTGCTGCTTTGATCTTATACCTTATTGAAGGGGACAGGGCTGAGGATGTTTCTTTCTCTTTTGTTTACTACTAGTGGACTGATTTGCCGGGACTGTGTTTGGTAGACGGGAGAGCCAGGCATTGGGTCTGTTTTCACTTGGGGTCGGAGGTGGAGTGGCCGCGGTTACACAGTTTGCATGTCCTTGGACACACTAGTTTGGCCCTCCTCCCGCGTCACAGGTACATCTTTTTCCTCCTTTTCCTTTCTTCTGTATTTTGGGTATTCTTTTTTGGGCGACAGACACACTGCTGGGGGGGCGGGGGGGGTAGGCCGTAGCCTCTGCATGCGTGTTGGGTGGGGGGTAGGGGGGGGGATTTCTTTTTTGGTCAGTTTCAGTTTCTATGGGCCTTAATTTTTCTATTTTCTCCGATTCCTTTTCCTCACCTTTCTCTCTGGGTCAATGGACTGTGTCGAGTTGGGATGGGTGGCGTCTAGCACGTAACATGCTCTGTGATTACCGCTCCTTATAAGAGGTCCTGGTGCTGCCATTTTGGTTCTGTATTACTGCTTGCTCTTCCTTTGCAGGACGTCACCAATGTCAGTATTTAGATGGATCGATTGAACTCTGATCCTTTCTAACGTTTGATATTTTATTACGCTTTATGAAAACTGTAAAATTAAACCTTCAACTCTCCTTCTTCTCGGTAATGTACGTATTTCCAGTGTAACTTAACTTGCTTGCATTTTACCTTATGACGATACCGAGTTGCCGTATTGTTTGCTACTGTGCCTTACAATGATGTCGAGGCCGGCCGGATGGTTGTAGGCCCGTATTTGTTTTCTGCTAATGTACAATAAAGCGCTGGCCCCTTTTATGAATAGTCTTAGCTCTCTTTCTAGCAAGACTACTAATTTAGCTGCAGCAGAGCTCTTGAATACCATTTCTTAGGCGGTAGATACCATAGCCCCCGCCAAACATCACTACTCTGCCAGAAAAGTCCCTCTGCTCCCTGGTTCTCTGACAAACTTAGACTACTGAGACAGGGCTGCAGAAGGCAAGAGAGGCTCTGGCGCACCCACTTAGACTCCACGGAACACAAGCAACGACATAAACTTCTTCTAAGGGAATATAAATTAGCCATCATCGAAGAGAAAAAGGCGCACATCCTTAATTTGACCACCTCAATGAATTCCTCTAGGGATCTTTTTAGGATTATTGATTCCCTCTCTGCTCTGCAGATGGTGGATACCATTGTTGAGTCTCAGGAGCTGTGTAATAAAATGTCTTCCTTTTTTCATACTAAAATTGTAGACATCTACAGCTCCCTGGAACTACTAAATCAGAAATTGGATCTTCCTTCTCCCCCTTCTTTGGTTGCTGTAGTCCACGAGCCGGCAGATCCAGGAGCTGGCCTTCTTTCATTCCCTCTCCTTACCCTTGAAGAGACAAGTTGCCTCCTCGATAAAATTAAATCTGGCTCCCCATTGGACCCTTGTCCGCTGAAATTCCTGAAAATGTGCAGGGAGATGATTCTGCCTCCTCTGCTAGAGGTTCTTAACCTTGCCATCTCCGAGGGGGTTTTTCCCCTCCCCTGGAAACATGCAGTGGTCAAGCCCCTCTTGAAGAAAGCCTCCCTGGATCCTGCGGTCTTGACAAACTTCCGGCCTATTTCTCTGCTTCCGGCCCCTGCCAAAATTTTAGAGCCTCATCTCAATTACCATCTTACTACCTTCCTTAATGACTCAAGCCTGTTGGATAGTTCCCAACATGGTTTCTAACGATCCCACATTACTGAATCCGCCCTTACTGTGGTGATTAACAACATTTGTTCGAAGGTTGACAGGGGGCAGGTCACTTTGCTGGTCTTACTCGATCTGACGGCTGCCTTCGATACCCTATCTCCCGCTGTCCTGATTTCTAGGCTTAGGGATATAGGCGTGGGTGGCCTTGCTCTCAGCCTTCTAGCCTCTTTTCTCCACCAAAGGGAGCAGAGAGTAAAATTGGGAGATTTTCTGTCCCCTGCCACACCTGTGCAATGCAGGGTTCCCCAGGGATCTTCTTTATGCCCCATCTTATTCAACATCTATGTGGCCCCACTTGCCAGAGTAGTGAGATCCTTTGGGTTTGAAGTGTTATTGTTCGCCGACGACACACAAATTATGGTCTCTCTAACACAGCCAGCGAACGAAGTGGCCCTCACTTTTAGATCCTGTATGGAGGCAGTCTCTTGTTGGATGGTTAAAAATTTTCTCAAACTCAATGGAGAAAAAACTGAGGTCTTGATCTTCGGGAGTAGCCAGGACACCTGGTCCAGGGACGGGTGGCCAGACTCTCGCGGGGATTACCCTCTTCCCTCCAACACGGCCAGGAATCTGGGGTGTGAGAAGTTGGCCTGATATATGATGCTCACTAGTTCTAGTGATCACCTTGTATCAGTCCAAACAACCCTTATGGTGATTGGTTCTAAGTCAACCTTATAGACCAGCTATCCTAATGGTAGCTTGGACAAAGCAGTCTTAGGCTAAACTCTTTTGGCATGTGAAGCCAGCTGTTTTACCACATATAACCCCTTGAATACCAAATGAAAGGACACCACACAGGTAGTTATGAATATAAACAAGATATTTATTAACTAAAATACACCTCTGAACTCTTTATGAGGTCAGAGGGCTAAGCACATGACAAGACTCTTAAGAAAAATACTTTAAGTTGCACAAATTAAAATGTTGCCCTAGGGGCCCAACAAACCATATACTAAACAAGTGGTATAAGGAAGTCGATAGAAGGAATGGAGCTGTCCAGAGGCTGTAGGATCGCTGGGACTACACTACCTTAACTTTAGGTAAGTAATAGGAGGCCCACGGAACGCATGTGCAGAGTGTGAACTCACACGCAAGATGCGTAACAACGTCTATGGACAGTACAGTCCAAGAAAAAGGTGAGTATGGACAATCCTGACTAGTTAGGACTAAAACGACTGTGAAACTGGACACTAGGAGAGTCAATCTACCCTTGAGCACCGAAATGCTCTTGTTACCTCACCCACGGGCTGCAGGTGCATAGGTGCGAAGTCGTGTCGGGTTTCTGCATTGAAGTCTATGGAGCCTGAAAGAAAAGATGCTGCAGGCGACCAGGAGGAAGATGTCCGGTGTGATCCAAGGGTGGATCAGAGATGCTGAAGACCTGAAAGCAGAGGGGATAATGTTCAAAGTCACTAGCCAGTGACTGGCATGGAACCAGGAGTGGAACCAGATGCTGTTGTCGCGGTCAGGTGAAGAGTGGATGCTTGACTCTGCAGCCACGTGGACCAGGTGGTGTCTTCGACGACCAGGATGGAGGCACGAGCTGTCCCACGCAGGCTCTCGCTGTCGGATCCGGATTTGGAGTCAACATGCCTTGGCAAAGGCAACCCACGTGGTGAGTGGAAAAGAGGTCTAGTGCGGACCAGGAGGGTCCGGGATGCCTCTCTTTTGGAAGGAAGCAAGGGCCAGTCTGGAGCAACCAGACCAGTGGTGTTGAAGTCGTGGATCGTCGTCTAGGAGGCCACTAGCCAGCCGGCAAGGGATCAGGCAACGCGTCGAGCAGCAAACAGGCAGAAGGGCCCCACGCAGATCTCATGGATGCTGGAGGGCTGGTCTTGGTGCAGGAGCTGCTCGGGGCTGGGGCTTCTCAATCCCCAAAGCACTTCATCGAGGTTACCTCAGAAGTCGTGCTGGAAGCGAAGTGCAGTTTCTCCAAGATGGTCGGTCCCACGTGTCTCGTCGCACCCACGGATCTCAGCTGAGTTGCAGATGTAGGTAGACGTCGGAGAGGTCTGGGAATCCAGGTCTCGTCGGGCTCTGAAGTCTGGATCCTCGAGGGAAGACGACAAAGTGAAGCCGCTGGACGCTTGATGGTGCCTTCTTGTGCAGGGTGGACACTCCTTGCCCACAAGGGAGATTTCTTCAGTCTTCTGTGCAGAAAGTCGAAGTCCATAGTTTCTTCTTGTAGAATTTCAGTTCAGGATTAATCTGATTTGGAATGGGACCAGCTCCTACCTTTATCCTGCTAAAGGGGGCTGTACTATCACTAGGTCCCTCCTATGGGTGGGACCAGGAAGGGGGGGTTACACCCCCTATACTTTGTCCCGTGTCGCACCACTGCTGGGGATGGAGTGCACCAGCAACTGGTTTGAACCGGTGTATGCGCAGGGCACCTTGTGTGCCCCAGGCATGTTTCATTCCTTTCAGCCCGGTCCTACCTAATACACAAAATCCTGTCTGGGGTGGTGCTAGCACCTCCCAAGGCAGGAAACCCTTTGTCCAAGCCTCCCTCGCTGGAAGGACTCCCAGCAGCAGGAGGTCAGACTTGTGTCTGTGGTGGCAGCATCCATTTTGTGATGCTGAGGCTCGAGTTAACTTTAACCGGGGTTCACAGTTAGGTACATGTCGTGTCCCTCTAGAAGGGTGGAATGCTACCCCCGTCGCCAGAATTGGCGAGGGGGTAGTATTCTAATTCGTATGACACCTTACTCGACATGTTTTGATAATGCTATGCCAAAGTTAGCAATAACCATGAGGTTATAATGCACTTAAGAGTATATGGTATAGCGTTATCATCGAAACAGCTAAAGGACTTGGTTCCGAAAGCTGTAGACAGGCTCAGCTCATGCCAGAGCACTATCTCACATAATTCCAAGCACTCTGCCTCCAGGATTGTTAAGGCCTGCCATAGGAGTGACTTATAGGAGTATATGTGTCCATTCTAGGTTTAGATATAGGTATACTATATCTAAAGCAAAGGGTGATTACACCACCTTGCCCCAGCTGATTGATCAGCCTGTTGTGTCAGATTTGGATGGCCAGCCAGGGGTGGCATAATACATGCTGCAGCCCCTGATAGGCCTTGGGTTCACTTATGCCCTGGGTACCTATGGTACACTGTACAAGGACTTACAAGAGTGACCCAATACCAATTGGTAAATGCACCTAAGGTACATGGATGTCAATTTAGAGAGAGAACAGCTAGGCTGTGGGTCTCATTAGCAGGCCCACAGCCAGGGAAAGTCGTAAACCAGTGAAGCAAAAAGCAAAAATCTGGGGTGACCATAGGATTGCAGACCCTACTCTCCTACATGGGGGTCCTGATTGATACCAATCTTTCCTTCGACCATCAGGTCAGCAGGACTGTGTCCACCTGCTGTGGTATCATCAGGATCCTCAGAAAGGTTGGATCCTATCTCCCCCCTGAGGCGAGGAAGCAGGCTACTGTGGCCCTGGTCCTGTCAAGGCTTGATTATTGCAGCGCATTGTATGCAGGCATGAATAAGAGTCTATTCTATCGCCTACAGATGATCCAGAATGCCGCTGCTAGGCTGGTCTTAAATCTTCCCAGGCGCTCATCAGCATTCATGGCCAGGAAAGACCTTCATTGGCTTCCTGTCCAGTCTAGGATCGCCTTCAAACTTCTCTGCTTTCCCCATGGAGCTATCTATGGTTCGGGACCAGAAGGCATTAGGTCCCTTCTTGTTCCCTATCTCCCAGGTAGAGCCCTTCGATCTTCCACCAAAAATCTACTCCTTGTTCCTAGATTCTCTAAGACTAAATGGGGAGGCAGAGCTTTTTCCTTCTTGGCTCCCAAACTATGGAACTCCCTCCCCCCTGCCCTGGTAGGGCAACCATCTTTTCTACTCTTTCGAAAAGAGTTGAAAACTTTGCTCTTTCGAGAGCCCTATCTATAGCCATGGACACAGTGACCCAAGATTGGTATTTCGATTTATGCTTTGTCTGGTGCCTTGATGCCCTTGGGCTAAGTAGCGCCATATAAATTGACTTTCATTCATTCATTCATTTGCTGGATACTATCTTCACTAACATCCCTGAATTAGAAGGAGAACCCCCTCTAATACTAGGCTGGACTGACCATTTGGTGGTAAGTTTTTCCTGGACGCTTACGAAATTGGCTGGACATTCGCATGTCCATAGGGACCTTCATAGAGCATGGAAAAAGGTTACATCCTCCGCCTTTAGTCAGGTGTACACACCTCCTTCGTTTATGAGCCATGAAGATTGTGACACAGCTTTAGTAAAATTCGAGGCTTCAATAACAGACACCCTCGATTTTATTGCACCACTCAAGAGGGTAAAAATTCAGGACAAGGCAACCCCAGGAGCTCTTTGGTATACAGAGAAAAGGCCCTATGCAGGATTTAGGAAAGAAAATGGAGGAAATCACAATCTGAGCTAGATAGAGTGCCTTATCGAATTGCATACAGAGCTTATTTAAAAAGCTGCAACTCAGCCAGAAGAGCACATTTAGGCTCTCGCATCACAGACGTAAAGAATTTTTCTAAGGAACTCTTTAAGATTCTTAAAGAGTTCACTAACCCGAAGGCCAATAACCTGCTACCTCCGCCCACTCAGGAGTTATGCGAGAACCTAGCCAGTTATTTTATCCAAAAGATTAAGCTAATTTATCGCTCCTTTGGGCCTGAGGAGGTAGATCTCGATGGAGCTTCACCCGAGGATAACCCCTGTCCGTCAAGCCTAGAATCCTTTCCTGAAACACCAAAGGGCCTTGACTCTACTCAGTAAGGCTGAGTCACTATAACAACAAAACTGAACAATTGCCAATACTGAGCATAAATCCTTAGATTATTTAGTATCTAGACCCAAAGAAACTAAACATATAGGACCACACTCTTTAAAGTGCCATTAGTTATTTATTTGGCAAGAAGCTTATTAATTGCTTAAACGCAACCCTCTATCTATGTACAGAATCAATATTTACAAAAAAACGACTTCATAATCAACAGACCACAGAGACACCAATACACACTCTATGCATCTTTCAAGCGCTCCTTCGAACATACTCTGCAAGCAACGATCAAAAAGTACAGTAATTATTTACAGTGCACCAGTGGAAAAAATATAGGTAGGTTTGTTTGACAAGACAACAAACAACAAAGGTCGACGCGTTTCGAACCCAACAGGTTACAGGGTTACCCGGAATGCAAGCCTACTTAAGGTAAGCCTTGCTGGCTGTTATATAATGGCACCTAACTCGGATTAAAGCACTTCCTAGTATCAATAGGCATGCAATTACCCGGCAGGTTCTTCTGGAAACTCAGCTCTACGGATTGGGGAGACACATATGAGACATCTCTCTGTAAGTTGATACTACAATGTTTGATGACATGACTAGATAGGACCGATATGCTTTAGAATAATCCGTGTAAGACTGTGTTTGTTTTATATTTTTTTGAGACACTCTCTGTCGTTTCAACTTTGACTTTAGCAGATTTGGTGTGCCTATTGAATAAGGTAGGCGGCATTCACCACGTGGTGTGTTCTTTCAGGTATTTGATGTGGTAATTCTTCTAAATAAGAGTCTTTGTTTCTTTCTTTTTAGAACTATGTGGTCTTGATGAGAACCCTGTGACCTGTTGGGTTTGAAACGAGTCAACCTTTTTTGTTTGTTGTCTTGTCAAACAAACCTACCTATATTTTTTCCACTGGTGCACTGTACATAATTACTATACTTTTTGATCGTGATAGCTTTGATTTAGTTGTGCGCCGTTGTGAGATTGGAGTGGAACTGTTTGGTTGTTTGACCCCTGGTGTGAGAGTTTGCCCTCCTGGTTGGTGGCCACCTAAAAAAAATTGTTATCTATGTGGCTTGATTAGGACCGACCGGCTGTGGCGTATGGATGTTGTGAGGATTGTGTGTAATTGCTTGCAGAGTATGTTTGAAGAAGCGATTGAAGGGTTGCATTGAGTGTGTATTGGTGTCTCTGTGGTCTGTTGATTATGAAGTCGGTTTGTTTGTAAATATTGATTCTGTACATAGATAGAGCGTTGTGTTTAAGCAATTAATAAGCTTCTTGCCAAATAAATGACTAATGGCACTTTAAAGAGTGTGGTCCTATATGTTTAGTTTCTTTGTGTCTAGATACTAAATAATCTAAGGAGTTATGCTCAGTATTGGCAATTGTTCTGTTTTGTTGTTAGAATACTTTCCTGTCATCACTGGTGAGGAAGTGGGCGCCTTAATAATGCATGTGAAATCTGGATCCCCACTAGATCCGGTCCAGCCTGTAGTTATGTCAGAACTCACGTTAGCAGACGTGCTGGCTGAAGTCTGTAACATCTCGTTAGCGACAGCTACGTTTCCTAGTTAGTGGGAAAATGCACGCATTAAACCATGACTGAAAAAGGCTCTAGCAGATCCTTCTGATCTTCAAAACTACAGGCCGATCTCTCTTCTCCCTTGCTGCTCAAAGATCATCGAGACGCTAATCAATCGTCATCTTTCTGGCTATCTGGAACAGAATAACCTGCCGGACTCATCCCAGTCGGGTTTTCGTGCCTGTTACAGCACTGAGGCTGCATTGCTGGAAGTCACAGACACCATAAGGATGTCTTTGGATATTGGGAATCCATCGATGTTAGTGCTCCTTGATCTGTCGGCAGCCTTTGACACCATCTCTCATTGTATCCTTCTAGATAGGCTCTGAGATATTGGTGTCAGAGGCATGGCCTTTAAGTGGATCCAAAGCTACTTGACCGACCAAACTCAATGTATCCAGTTGGATTCCTTTGTGTCACTGACTAATCGGGAGGATACGGGTGTACCGCAGGGATCCATCCTAAGTTCTACCCTGTTTAATATGTATGTAGCCCCTTTGGCTGCAATTATCCGATGTTCTGGGTTTGATACTATATCGTACACAAACGACACGCAGGTGATAGTTCCCATAGAGTCAGATCCTGTAGTGACCAAAATAAAGTTTAAGAACTGTATGTCTGATATAGCCACCTGGATGAGAAAGAACTACCTCCAGCTTAATTCCATCAAAACTGAGATACTGCTATTTGGTAAGACTGAGGAATTGTGGTCACCAGACTAGGGGAGGCCCCATCCCCCAAAGAATGTGCCAAGAATGTAGGCATCAGAATTGATAACAAGTTGTCCATGGAAGAACAGGTGAAGACTTTGTCAGGCACCTGCTTTGGAATAATGAGGATGCTTAGAAAGATCTTCCCGTGTATCCCTCTTACGGCAAGAAAAACCCTTATCCAGTCACTCTTGGTTAGTCGAATGGTCTATGGCAACTCTCTCCTGGTTGGAATAGGGGAGGACTTATTATCAAAACTGCAGGTAGTTCAGAACACAGCAGCCCACCTTGCCCTTAACAAACCGGCACGGACCTCATCTGTACCTCTCCTACACCAACTACACTGACTTCCTGTTAGAAAAAGAGCTATCTTTAAGCTGCTATTGTACTGTCTTTAAGTCTCTCCAGGGAACAGGCCCTTCTTATCTTAAGAAGAAACTTGAACTGTACGTACACGCGCGTCAGTTAGGATCTAGCAATCGTAACCTGCTCTGCACACGGAGAATCAGAAAGGCAAAGGCAGGCGGTAGGACCATTTCTCATCTAGCCCCCAGCCATTGGAACAGTCTCCCTGAGGAAAGCCGGTCCTGCCAGTACTTGCCACGTTTCAAGAAACTGCTCAAGACCTGGTTGTTTTAAGATTCTATGTCCCATTTGGTGACCTCTTCTCAGGCGCCGAGAGATCCCCCTGGGGATGAGTCGCTGCACCCTACAAATGATTATAATAATAAATAATATAATAATAGTTATATTCATTATATAATTATACACCAATAAAAATGCGCCATGCGCCAGTGCCATATAATGATCACTGACCATCACGCTTCCCCAGGCGAACGTCCATCCCCGAGCGTCAGCAGTCTAAGTCAAGCGGCATCCCTGCTCCTGTCCGCAGATGCCACGGGTGAAGATCAGCACTGACTGTCCACCCTCACAACACCTCAAGATGCAGTCGGCAGTGGCCCCAAGACAGGCAAGAGAAGATTTGAACACTCTACGTGTCAAGCCATCACCGAAGATCAACCTCTGGGCTGCTAGGTCCCTCCTGACACCCGGCTCTCCCAGCATGTCACCACCCCCTGTCATCCCGACTCACCACATGGCTGGCAGCTGCCATGACGCTAGCCCTCAACACATACGTCAAGCACCACTACCAGAGTACCGATGGACTGGAGTCCTACACCGTTGCCACACCAGCTGACTAAGGAAATCAGAAGCTACATGTGAACCTGGCCTACATTGGAGTCTCAACAGTGAGAGCAAGTCTTGGCCAAGACTCATCCACTCGCGAGGGTTGTGCGTGCAACTAAGTAACAGCTCCTCGGCGGTCCTGCAGCTGCCCCCAGTCGGCACACAAGCGGCACTGGTGTAACGAAAATTGAGGGGGCCCCCCTGCAAGCTACATAGAGGGGGCCCCCACATGTATTGCTGCCAAGGTTCCAGGTTGCATATGTGTGACAGTTCAACGGCTGGAGGGTGCTTATGTGTGACACTGAGTTACACTTTATCACATGCCAATGTAGCTGTGCCTGTGTTATAATGCTAATTTCAAAATTTTCTGACCAGCCCTGAAAGAGTAAAGTGAAGGTGAGTGTAGATAGACATCTAGTTGTTTCCTGCAAATGGGAAATAGCATGGTGAGTGTTGCATGTACCCAGGCTAACCTATAAAAATATAAGAAAATAACCCAAATACCAGGCTGGCTATACTGGGTTTTTGCCAGGGCACAGCTGTCTCTAGTAAGCACTGGTGTCACCATGTGCTGAGTTCCGCCACACGTAGTTGCAGTAAAGAAAACACCACAAGGCTGAGACTGTAACAGCTAGGGCACGCTACGACCAGGACATTACTCTTTAAGCTGGTGCTTCCTTTTATGTATCACTCTACTAGCATCTCTCATTTACAAACAAACTGGATGTGTTAATAATTTAGACTTGTTAGAGGCAATGAAGTCAGATATATAAGGGTAGCCCTTTGACTGACTAACCACATACTGCCTACTTTCCCACCACATACTGGAAGTCATCCACCAGCATCCACATCTGGGCTCCCCATCCCCGTCCTCCAACAGTGAATCTGTAGCCTCATGCCCAGTGTGTCTGCCATTCAGGCCTGCTGCTTTGGCATGGGAGTCTGGGCTTTTTCGCATGAAACAAATAATAAAATGGTTGCCTCTTGCCTCTACAAACTTGATTGGTGGAGACAGAGCCAAAGGGAAAGAAAAAAATCAGATGTACTCCCTGGGGGACTACACTACCTTGCGAGGGATTTCTATGCCTGATCCTTTCTCTTTCATTTCTTGTCGCCTCAATTAACACTAACATTCTACAAAATGGGGACCAATATCTAGCAATAATTAGGATACAGTGGTCCTATCATAGGCTTTGCGCCATTGCCACAGCTTCTGTTGCACTGATAAGTGCTATGCCCTGTCCCTTCTGCACAACCCAATGGTACTGGCCAAGTTTGTGTTTCACTACCACCCGCAGGCTCTAGGCGCTATCTTTGGAGTTGCCACTGTGTGCAAGAGTCACCCGTGCCTTGTAAACTGCTTCTAGGCGGAAGTCGAAAAGAGCAGCGTGAACTCAATTTAGCGCCCTAGAAATAGCATCTGAGACAAAAGCGGCCTGGAGTGAGAGTTAATTTTATCTGAGTGCAACAAGGTCGCCGTAAGGCCCTCAGTGAGTGTTTGCCCTGCTGCGTGCCTGTGCCAGGAGGCATACATCATAGTGCCTACCGCAGTGAAGGCTGGCGCCGCTGCGTTCTTGTACCCAGGCACCACGCCTGAAGACCTATCTCGTGGTACCCACCCGGGTAAGGACAGGCACTGCTGCGTGCCTTGAGGCCTATCTCGTGGTGCCCTCCCTGGTGAAGGCTGGCACCGCTGCGTGCTTGTGCCAGGGTCACGAGCCTGGAAGTTGTGCGCCCGCCTGAGGTGACCGCGGCCGGCCCCGGCCAGAAATGAGCAGCAGTAAGGCTCACGAATGAGCCGAGTGTGCATCGTGGTGCTGGAGGATGTGGAAGACGATGACCCCTCCACAGCCCTCATGCCCTGGCCACCCGGGGAGAGAGTCTTCCACCGCCCCTGGAGGGAGACTTAATGGTAAGGTGTGTGTGGGGCAGGTGGGGTGCTGAGCGGGGTCTGTGGCAGGTGTGTGAATAATAGGGTAGGCAGAACAGGCTCTGTGGCAATTGAGTGAATAGTAGGGTAGGCAGAACAGGCTCTGTGGCAGGTGAGTGAATAGTAGGGTAGGCAGAACAGGGTCTGTGGCAGGTGTGTGAATAGTAGGGTAGGCAGAACAGGGTCTGTGGCAGGTGAGTGAATAGTAGGGTAGGCAGAACAGGGTCTGTGGCAGGTGTGTGAATAGTAGGGTAGGCAGAACAGGGTCTGTGCAGGTGTGTGAATAGTAGGGTAGACGGAACAGGGTCTGTGGCAGGTGTGTGAATAGTAGGGCAGGCAGAACAGGGTCTGTGGCAGGTGTGTGAATAGTAGGGTAGGCAGAACAGGGTCTGTGCAGGTGTGTGAATAGTAGGGTAGGCAGAACAGGGTCTGTGGCAGGTGTGTGAATAGTAGGGCAGGCAGAACAGGCTCTGTGGCAGGTGAGTGAATAGTAGGGTAGGCAGAACAGGCTCTGTGGCAGGTGAGTGAATAGTAGGGTAGGCAGAACAGGCTCTGTGGCAGGTGAGTGAATAGTAGGGTAGGCAGAACAGGCTCTGTGGCAGGTGGGTGAATAGTTGGGTAGGCAGAACAGGGTCTGTGGCAGGTGTGTGAATAGTAGGGCAGGCAGAACAGGGTCTGTGGCAGGGGAGTGAATAGTAGGGTAGTCAGAACAGGGTCTGTGGCAGGTGTGTGAATAGTAGGGTAGGACGAACAGGGTCTGTGGCAGGTAAATTAATAGTAGGGTAGGCAGACCAGGGTCTGTGGCAGGTGTGTGAATAGTAGGCCAGACAGAGCAGGGTCTGTGGCAGGAGAGTGAATAGTGGGTAGGCAGAACGGGCTATGTGGCAGGTGAGTGAATAGTAGGGTAGGCAGAACAGGGTCTGTAACAGGTGTGTGAATAGTAGGGTATGCAGAACAGGGTCTGTGGCAGGTGTGTGATTAGTAGGGCAGGCAGAACAGGGTCTGTGGCAGGTGTGTGAATAGTAGGGCAGGCAGAACAGGCTCTGTGGCAGGTGAGTGAATAGTAGGGTAGGCAGAACAGGGTCTGTGGCAGGAGAGTGAATAGTGGGTAGGCAGAACGGGATATGTGGCAGGTGAGTGAATAGTAGGGTAGGCAGAACAGGGTCTGTAACAGGTGTGTGAATAGTAGGGTAGGCAGAACAGGGTCTGTGGCAGGTGTGTGAATAGTAGGGTAGGCAGAACAGGGTCTGTGGCAGGTGTGTGAATAGTAGGGTAGGCAGAACAGGCTCTGTGGCAGGTGAGTGAATAGTAGGGTAGGCAGAACAGGGTCTGTTGCAGGTGTGTGAATAGTAGGGCAGGCAGAACAGATCTGTGGCAGGTGTGTGAATAGTAGGGCAGGGAGAACAGGGTCTGTGGCAGGTGTGTGAATAGGGTAGATGGCTCATTGTGCGAGGGCCCAGCCCACTCCAGGGTCTGCAGGGGGCATGGGCAGGGTAGGTAGGCCCATAGTGCAGGATCTGCGGGAGGCAGGGACAACCTCGGTGGGGCCATAGCTTGTGGACTAATTTCTGTTTCTAGGTCATCTGTGTATCTTTTCACTAACCTTTTGTACATACGCTTTCGCACTCCTTCACATACTATCACACACAGTGACTTGCACCTCTTCATTCACACTTGCACACAGTTTATCGACTGTCTCTCTCACACGCACATATTCACGTGCTTCGTCACTTTTAGTGATACATTCACACTCATTTTCACATATGATAACATTGACCCCAACCACACCCCATTACACAGGTTTGCACTCCTAATGCAATAACTTCTAATCATTCAAGCTCGCACTCACAGTTTAGAACTGATGTGCACTCGGTTATGGTTACATGCTCCCTCATGCATAATGTCATTGACCAATCTTTCTCACTCATGCTCACTCATTCATTCATTCACATTCATTCAGTAGCTCAGTCTCATTTACACTCATTCACATTCGAATTCAGGCCCTCGCTCTTTTACATGTACAAATTCACGCCCTCATTCTCACAATTACTATTAAACACGTGCAGGCACACACTCGCACTTTGTTGGATGCACTTTAACTCACTTTGCATCATCCATTCTCTGAAAAGTCTTGTCAGTATATGAAACTGATGAGTCTAAGGGGAGTTCTCTTCTCTGTAGGGGTAGGAGGACGGGGGTGCTCATTCTCAGAAGGGCTGTACACAATTGTGTGTTTTTTATTTGTTACAAAATGAAGCTTTTAGATGGATGTGGTTCGCCAGGATCTCATTCATGTGACTTGTTTTCGTGCAAGGGCGTACTGTGCGGAAAAAGTGACATGCCATACGAAAGCCCTGGTGTGAGCAGAAAAAGTCCAAGTACATGTTTTTATTTGCAAGATTGGGTGACCATTGTCCGTTGTCCGAGAGGATCCCTTTTACGGACGCCTTTTGTCCATAATTTTGGGCCTTTCAGGAAACAGAGGTGTTCCCCTGCGAGAGGCCTCGCCCCCTGATGGGGTGCCTCGCACTCCTCCTCGGAGCACTAGAGCAGCCCCACCCGCCCATTGTCTTTCTGTCTGGGATAACTGTCACATACAGAACGACAATGGGCCAGTCTGGGCTGTGAAAGCATGTGGTGGCCTCCTCCAGCCTTGGTCTAGGGCAGGGCATTCTGCCCCATGGAAGTGCAAAAACGCCCATACTGCTGCTACCTGAGAATCCAGTTAATCAAACACAGGCGGGGAAAGAAGTTAAAAAGAACGGGTTACAGTTCTTTCAGAGTCTCATCATTTTCAAACTGACACATTTTCAATATTTAATTTAATTTAATTGTGGGTTTCTAACGCGCTAGAATGGACTCCTGAAGGAGTATCTCTGAGCAATAGACCGCTGGGAAACCCGTCCTGGCTTTCCCTGTGAGATGGTCCCTACTGGGTTTCTCCAAGGGGAAACCAGGCATCCCCGGCGTATGTGGGGGGCCGTTGTGGAGATGAGGCAAGCTAATGCCCAGAGTTGCTGAGTGTGATCTCTGATTAGAGTAGGCACCGAGGTGAGAATTATCGAGTCCGCTGACCCTGGTCCACGATAATATATTCAAGGAAGCCTTGGTTGCTGCTTTTTTATTTTATGCGGCTAACAACCATTGACAAAGCCAATAGTTCTAGCTTGTTGTAGGTGTAACATTACTTGTTCTAGGTGTAACGTTATTGTATTATATATCTTGGTGCAATGACAGAAGCAACAAAAACACTGGTCTGGCTGCACATTATACTAAGCACAGATTTTTAGCTTAGGTGTTTTAAGCAAAGCCCTTAATTACACTGAACACTCAATTTGGAGAGACCCCCAGTTTTTTCATCCCACTTAAAGCTCTGGAAACAACACCATGTCACAGTCGCCTCACGTCCGGGCACTATGCATCATGCACGACTCATGCCTTTAACTTTTTCAGATTGCCTATGTGCAGGGGCATAGTGAACCCTCTCCCACCCCACCCCTTGCTTTAGGAACTACAGTGAGGGTAGAGTTCTTGATGGGCCTCTTCTGTCTGCAACTCTGCAGAAAAAGGCTCAGCTCATAATTGATGTGAAAAGGCGAGTGAGTAAGTAAGGGATTGGATGGATGAGTGAAATGATGGATGGATGAGTGAAAGGGTGGATGATGGGTGAGTGAATGGGTGGATGAATGAGTGAAATGATGGATGGATTGATGAATTGATAAGTGAAAGGGTGAATGGATGGACGGATGAGTGAAAGGGTGGATGTAAGGCTGGATGAGTGAGTGAAAGGGTGGGTAGATGGACAAAAGGATGGATAGATGAGTGAAGAAGTGAAAGGGTGGATGGATAAGAGAAAGGATGGATGGATGAGTGAAAGGATGGATGAGTGATAGGTTCAATGGATGGATTCATGAGTGGATGAGGAGACGGAAGGGTGAGTGGATGGAATGATAGATGGCTAAGTGAAAGGGGGATGAAGAGAGAAAGGGAGGATGAGCGGATGGCTGACTGAACGGGTGAATGGGTGGAAGGATGAGTGACTGGGTGGATGAAAGAGTAAGTTAAAGGATGGCTGGATAGGTAAATGGCTGGATGGATAAGTGAATGTATGGATGGGTGGAAGAGTGGATGGATGAGCACGGATGGATAGGGTGAAAGGGTGGATGGATGGATAATGGGTGGATGAGTAAAAGGGTGGATGGAAGGATGGATGAGTGAAATGATGGATGGAAGGATGCATGATAGATAAGCTTGTAAATTGTTGAATATGGACATGGATGGGCACACACATGGAAGGTCAGAATGAATGGTGAAAGACTGAATAATGGATGAAAGTATGATTACACATTGTAAGCCCCATTATCTTAAGCAACATTTTCTATACATTGACTTTCACGTTTATATGAGTCATTGTCTATATAATATGTGTGTGATGTAACGCACTCTGACACCCTGCCGTACATACGTCGAATGAGTAGCACTATAAAATAAATTAAATACACATGAGAGAAGGTCTATGTGAAGATGAGGGGCACCATTGAAGTGTGGTAGCATGGCCCAACTGGCCGGACCGGACATCGGACATCGGGCATCTCCCTGTGAAATTGGAAAGGTGGGGTGGGGCAAGTTTTCTTACCACAAAAAGACCTGTACTTTTGCTTAAAGCGCAGCGCATACTGAAAAACCATGAAGTGCACAATTTTCTCAACCTAAAACAAACTTATTTTCACTTGTGCTTAAGTGGTTGTCTATTCACTTATTTATATACTATGGCGCAACCTCCTCTAATGTGTCTGTAAAACTTTCCTTTTGTCCTGAATTTTGACCACCTGTCCTGAATTTTTGTCCTGAATGTTGACCCTTTGTCCTGAATTTTTACACTCACTGTCCTGAATTTCCACTCATGCCAGTTGGTCACCCTATTGCAAGAACGAGTTTCCTGCGGGTGAAAATGATGCGACATTGGGTAATTCAAGTTTCACCAGCATAATTAAGATGTCACTCCGGCTTATTCTGAGATTGTGGAAGTGGAAGAGTATGGGTTGGTGGGGTGAAACCACATCATTGGCTCATGTGACAAGGAGCGGTGTGATGCCGCAGAAGTGGTTTTAACAGGGAGGTGATATATCGTTTCATTCATCAGGACTAGCACGAGGCAGTCGGTGGAATTCTCTAAAATACTTGTCGATGGGACGTATACCCCGAACATTTTGTCACTTTCTCTAGAAATGCACAGGTCCCATTCGGTGACCTACGATGAGGTGACCAATCAGGACAATGTCCTCCTCGTGTCCGAGCTCTGATATTGCCCTCTCTGGTTTTGCGAGGCTTCGGGTCTTGGTAAGGCCCTGTTGATGCCACATTTCTACCCGGCTTGTCACCTAGTTGTACTCTTTTTATGAATGAATTTTCACAGGCTCTGTTTGCGAATGGACTCCGCCTGGGACAGCTATGATCAGTGGGTCGAGGTCAGAGAATGTTACTGTAAATAAACCCAGATTATATTTGAGTCTGACGCCTAGATTGTGAAGGGTTCACCAAGGCTGCCCACAGCCTCAGTGTTTACACTTGACAATGTGTATAAACCACCTCACCAAGCCTCAGTCTCATTTTTACCATGATTGTGAGAACAGACTAGATTAATGGCTGGTTTACATTTTAGAATCAGACGGCCTCTGCAAGGTCTTGCCAGAGTCACTGTTATGGGTCTCATTCGCAAAGCTATTCTTGCATGTAAGTTTGGCACACACATGTAGAAGGATTTATTTGCACAAAACTTTTGGTGTGAGCAGAATTACTCACAGGTGTTGGAAATAGGCAGGAAGTAGTAGTTCCTGGGCTGGAATGCGGTGAATGTGGACCCCACAAACTTAAATGTTTAACTTACAACACCCTGAAAAAAGTCAACAATGTATTTGTGATGAGTAGGATAAGAACCTTTTCTGAGATGAGAAAGGCACCCTCCATTCAAAAACAAGCATTTGCAATGCAATAGGTCTCGTATTTACACGACTTTGAGCTATTGACATTGCAAATGACAATGCCTTTTATTTTTCGTTTTTAAAACACAAATAAAAGGCATTGTGATTTACAATGCCACTAGCTTAAACTCGCGTACATGAAAGAGAGACCTATTGCTTTGCAAATGCTTGTTAGTTCCAACTACTACTTTCAAATAAATCTTTCCAGTTTGTGGGTAAAATGACGCCACTAAACTGAAAACCTTCTACAAGAGCACGTAGGCAAAAGATCGGATACTTTCCTTATGTAATAAAAACAACTCCTGCTCTGTGTGAGATATCTGCGTATTCTGATATCAAATACTACGCATACAGGATAATGTAGTTTCAGTCATTGGTTTACTTGAAGTTGTAGTGCCTGTTCTGCTGTGAACATGCTCTGGGGGCCATAAGGGCTGCCTGGGCTGGCTAGTTCCTGCTCTGCAATCTGGGTGTGCAGGGTTGCAGGCCTGGCTCCCACTATTTGTTCTCTGCTTAGAGTTCACCCGACCCTGGAAAAAGGGATGCCAAGAGCTCTGGGCGCTTACCTTCTCACTTAAAAGCTGGCTTTCAACATGCTGCTGAGAGGGCCGTCCTTGCATCTGGTACACGTGGTCGTCCGGGTGTTTCAAAGACCCTGATGTTATGTTTCTGGGCTTCTAAGACACCACCCATTATTGCCTGTAAAGAGAGCCTTATCCAATCACAGCAGCACGGGGTCCCGGGGTCGGACGAAATGTAACAAAAGGAGTGCAAGACATAAAATTGTATAGTTAATCAAAAGAGGACTAGCTGGGATGGGGTTGGTATGATATTATATTGTAATCATACTGGTGACTCAGTATTGTTTTGTCAGGGGGAGATGGCACCTGTTGGGTGTCTTTAGAAAGCCCTCACCCACCAACCTAGTTGGTGGCATGCTTCATCATCGGGCCCACCCAGTGACACCTAGCGTGTCCCGGGTGTGCTACGACGCCTGGCTACAGCGGAGCAGGTATGTCACTGTGTGTGCGGTGAAGGGTGTAAAGTAAGTGAGTTTAAAACGGCTTGGCGGGGGCAATCGGGCCCAGAGGGGATTCCTATAGCAACCATTGCTACCTTGCCTCAGGGCCCGGGCTCGTACTTCCTCGTACACATTGTTATGAGTAAATAGACGAGTGCTGACTATGCCGAAATGACCCCAAAGAGCTTTGTTAAATGGAGACGCGAAAAATATGGGTGATAATCCTTTTTTTATTGCGGTGATGTTGGGACATGCCTTTAAATGCACTAGGCCAACCTGGGATACTTGGCACGGCTGGGACACTCTCCAGAGCCAGGCAGGAACCTGGCCGTGCACAGTGCCAAGGGGCCCCCCAGGAGATCGGGCCCCCCGCACCGCGGGGGCTGCGGGGGTTATTGTTACGCCCATAACAAGCTGCCCCAGTGCTGCCCTCCTGCAGTCCCGCAGCAACCCCAACAACGGGCCTCCCCAGGCGGGAGAGGGAGAATAGACATTGCTCCTCAAACAGGTTATCGGTTACAGCCAACCAGGTCAACAGGGGCATTTGATCAGGCAACACTTCTGTGAACTCTCACCTGGGACTCCATCCATGTCTATGGTCCAAACCCACCATAAGGAACTGGCTAATTCATAACACATTATGAGGACAACATATGATAAACACACAAATGGTAAAAAACAATTAGTACAACAGACTATTATGATATAAAAAATATATTTTTAATCTCGATATCTTTTTTTAAAAAATAGCATAATAAATGATTTAGAAAATGTTGCTGTGTAAACATGATGAATATAGTACATTGATTATGAAATGACAAATCTGATACATTTTTAAAACCAAAATATAAAAAAATACAAAAAAGTTAATTTCCAGATTATTCCTTCAGATTTTGTTAGACTTGGGCTGTGTCAACGCGTTTCGACAATCTTTTGTCTTCATCAGGACTTTAAAATATGCAGCCACTTTTTTCTAAATAGAATAGAACAGATTTTAGATAGATGTAAGGTCAACACTTTCTAAGTTATATACAGCAACTTTTGTTTTTGACTGACCAAAGCTGACCAACAATTCATAACAATTTATAACAGTCTGTTGACAATTTTTTTTAAAAAATATTTCTAATAAACACATGTCGAGCATTAGCTCAAAAAGGGACAATAAAATAGAATAAAATTTCTTAGCCAGGCTTGTATGATGCATAAGAGTGATAATACAGAATCGTAGAGACTACAGAGTACAGAGCACATTTGTATTAACTATTTATAGTTTGGCCAGGACAGAAAGGAAAGTATTCTCTCGGGAATAGTGTGAAGGTGAATTCTTATTGGCAAAGCTTTCTGAAGGCTTATTCTTATTGGACAATTTTAGATGTCTAAAGGGAGTTTAAAGGGAGTTTATCCTGCTAGATCTTTGTTTATTTGTTGGTATATATAAAACACAGTCATTGTCTAATAGGCTATTTTAGTAACTGCTATTTAATTATATATCTATGCTCTTTCTTGGTTTCATAATACCTTCAAATAATATCTTACCTGTAAAGGGTTTTGTAGTAACCTTCCACTGTATTCTTTTTTAGAAAACTGTACAAGAATGATATTGGGAGTGAGGCACCTTTTCTATATTGGTCGTGCGGTATGTGATATCTGTTAAAATTGAAAAGACAAAACATATTGGTATTTCAGTTTTTTAACTCTATTTTTATTACTTTAATCTCTAGTCTTGAAAGCGAGACGAGTTATTTACTCTGACCCCTTTTATTTCCTCATCGTTGGTATTACCTGTAAATGCAGTATTAGCTTGAAGGAATTTCTGCTTTGGCTGAACCTGACTGATAAAAATTTGCACTTTACTGCACATATAAATGAGTCAAAAGTTGAGTTTTTGGATATTTACATACAAAACAATGAGGGCTCCCTTGAAGTGGACCTATATTCAAAGCCTACTGCACGTAATACGCTTTTACATTTCAGCAGCTATCACCCACGATGCCAGAAAGATAGCATACCGTTCTCTCAATTTCTGAGAGTCAGACGGAATTGCACAAATATCAGAGATTTCGATATGCAAGCGGTAAAAATGAAAGAAAAGTTCATCCAGAGGGGTTACCCGCACCGTTTGGTAAGAACAGCTTATAAAAGAGCTCGTTTTTACGATCGGGATATGTTACTGAACTCCCAAAAACAGAAAAATGATTCCAAACTAGTGTGTATAACAAAACACTCAACGATGGATTCAACTATAAGACAAATAATCAACTCCAACTGGCATCTCTTAAACACCACAGATAACCAGGAGAAAATACAGAAACCTATGTTCGCGCACAGACGGAATAGGAATTTAAAAGACCAAATAGTCCATTCTCGCCACAAACCAAAGACTCAGGATACCGCATTCATCCAGAAATCAATTACTGGAACAAACGCAATCAAAGGTACCTCTAGGTGCGGATCATGCCACTCATGCGACAGCATTATAACTGGTGAAAGTATGCAATTCAAAACGACAACCATTCGGGCTAAAGAGCTATGGAATTGCAAGACGAAAAATGTGATCTATTTGATCATATGCCCCTGCAATCTGGGCTATGTGGGGGAAACGTCACGCATGATCAAAACGAGACTCACAGAACATAGGTCGGCAATCAAAACGAAACGACTAACAGCCCCACTCGTAAATCATTTTTCAGAATACAAACATAAACCAGAGGACATAAGATGGCGCATCCTGGAGAAAATTCATGTGCAGGAGAACCAAGGTGGTAATGAAATACGAAAGAAGCGTGAGGTCTATTGGATATTTACCCTTGGGACTTTCGAGCAGGGTCTTAATCAGGATCTGCCCTGGGAGAACGCAATATTATGAACACATAATCTGCCACCAATTTATATACCCCCAATGTAATGAGTCTGATTATCAAACCCTTAGAAACATAATTAAGCGATATCACTCTAAACTTTAGCCTCACCTCCGCTTTTGAATTAAGCGATATCACTTTAAACTTTAGCCTCACCTCCGTTTTGGACTAGGTAATATGACAAAATAGATGAGGTTCCTTTAAAAGCTAACCCCGCCTCCTTCTTAGGAAGTATATATAGAGCAATGGAAGAAGGACTTTCTGTGATCGTCCATTTTCTTATTTGGAACTCTGACGGAAGGAGACGTACGACGCTTCTGCTTGCAAGAAACGGTAAGAGCTTAACAAACTCCGCGCTTTGTCTGCTTGACTCCCTGCAGACTTACCTATCAGCCGCTAACTGAAAGCCTTGTTTGGCGAAACTCTATTTGAGATACTAGATGCCTATCGAATCCTAACTAGTCACTAAGGACAGTATTTTCCTTTCATTTTCCCCAGATTTTGGGTCATTGCTGCACCGCCTTGGGCACTCTGACCTATGCTATCGATATCCACACGAAGGATCCGCATTGATTTAACCGCCAGGAAGCTAAAAGCCGTACAAGCGAATCCGTCGTCGTCATGTTGATTTGATTTCGAGAGGTAAACAAACGTGAAGGAATGCGGATAGAACTTAGCAACAAACCGAATTAACTTCTAACCCCTTGTTACTCTTATCTTTTTTCGAGGGATAAAACACTGAATGTTTTGTTTTCCTTCTATTTTCAGGATGGTGTTAATTTTCAAATTTTAATATCATTACGAGTTTTAACCACGGTCACTCGTCAAAACATAGGGAGCGGTGACACCTGAAAGATACACCTAAAAGACCACAGCTCCCCCCTTTTCCCGGCTTTTCATCGTGTACGATTTAATTTGGAGCAACTATGCTCACTGAATAAGGTAAATTATGAAATAAATAAGGATTAACAATTGACAATGATATCTGAATTTGTTCTGACAACATTAGTCTAAATGCAAGTAGATTTGAATCTCTTTCTTATATACACAGGAGCGTGCCACTTGAAAACAATTAAGTGGACCGTTCTGCGGCCGTCGCCTAAATGAAACCGACCCTTGGCCATATTCTCTGATTGAAGAGTGCTAAGAAGGAAACGAGGGTAGGAGTAATAAGTGTGCAGCTAATACTGCATTTACAGGTAATACCAACGATGAGGAAATAAAAGGGGTCAGAGTAAATAACTCGTCTCGCTTTCAAGACTAGAGATTAAAGTAATAAAAATAGAGTTAAAAAACTGAAATACCAATATGTTTTGTCTTTTCAATTTTAACAGATATCACATACCGCACGACCAATATAGAAAAGGTGCCTCACTCCCAATATCATTCTTGTACAGTTTTCTAAAAAAGAATACAGTGGAAGGTTACTACAAAACCCTTTATAGGTAAGATATTATTTGAAGGTATTATGAAACCAAGAAAGAGCATAGATATATAATTAAATAGCAGTTACTAAAATAGCCTATTAGACAATGACTGTGTTTTATATATACCAACAAATAAACAAAGATCTAGCAGGATAAACTCCCTTTAAACTCCCTTTAGACATCTAAAATTGTCCAATAAGAATAAGCCTTCAGAAAGCTTTGCCAATAAGAATTCACCTTCACACTATTCCCGAGAGAATACTTTCCTTTCTGTCCTGGCCAAACTATAAATAGTTAATACAAATGTGCTCTGTACTCTGTAGTCTCTACGATTCTGTATTATCACTCTTATGCATCATACAAGCCTGGCTAAGAAATTTTATTCTATTTTATTGTCCCTTTTTGAGCTAATGCTCGACATGTGTTTATTAGAAATATTTTTTAAAAAAATTGTCAACAGACTGTTATAAATTGTTATGAATTGTTGGTCAGCTTTGGTCAGTCAAAAACAAAAGTTGCTGTATATAACTTAGAAAGTGTTGACCTTACATCTATCTAAAATCTGTTCTATTCTATTTAGAAAAAAGTGGCTGCATATTTTAAAGTCCTGATGAAGGCAAAAGATTGTCGAAACGCGTTGACACAGCCCAAGTCTAACAAAATCTGAAGGAATAATCTGGAAATTAACTTTTTTGTATTTTTTTATATTTTGGTTTTAAAAATGTATCAGATTTGTCATTTCATAATCAATGTACTATATTCATCATGTTTACATAGCAACATTTTCTAAATCATTTATTATGCTATTTTTTAAAAAAAGATATCGAGATTAAAAATATATTTTTTATATCATAATAGTCTGTTGTACTAATTGTTTTTTACCATTTGTGTGTTTATCATATGTTGTCCTCATAATGTGTTATGAATTAGCCAGTTCCTTGTAGCCTAAGTCTGCCTGGGTATATACTGTTTCAAAAATTATTGTTTCCCTGACCCAGGAGTAGATCCTAACAGGGGGTCCCTGATACTTACCCAACCAAACCCACCATAAGGAACTGTTAGAACTCATCACAGACCATCACTGAAGTCAGCAAGGTGGGAGCCAGGCAAGACCGCAAGACATGTCATCATCAGTGAACTAACGGTATGGAGCGGACGTACCAAAACCAGCGGTCGTGTCCTGAACCCCTCAGGTTAAACTGCGGGTACCCGCCGGGAAGGTCCTGCCACAAGTAAAGTCACCAGCTCATGTCTGACGTCGTCCTGCCACCTGAATCGGAAGACTGATGGACCCTGTAGTATTTAGTTAACTGTTTGTTTTGTCCCCACAGGTTGGACTAACGTTTTGTTTGTTCTTCAATAAAGTTGGGGAGGAATGTAGTGTCCTGCAGGACACATTCTAGGGCGCAGCAGGAAGTTGTATACCCAGCCACTCCCTCTAGGGCTGGACACACTCGCACCCCCACACCCATCCATCACGGGTGTCACGAGTGACGTGGGCCCGCCAATAAAAGGGCCCGGGTGCACATGCTTGTGCTCGTGGCCCGTTATCGATCCATACTACCAGCTATCTGTGTCCGTCCTTTCCTGCCATGTGGGCCTGAGGCCCATCACCACACGACCCACAGTGAATAATGGCCCTTTAATTAAAAAAAAAAAATAATCCTATTTTATTTCAGTTTTGTATAGCGCGATGCTGGCCCGGGAGCACTTCTGCGCTTTACAAGGCAACCAGACACCTTCCAGGCACGGAGAAGAGTGATTGTTCTTGTGGTTTGCGAGTCTGCCATTTATTGCAGTATTATACGTCTACTTGTATAGTGTACTCCTTTGAAACATGCACACGTCACTTTCCCTCTTGTAATGTATCATTTGCTACCTTTTGATACATGCAAAATTGCCACCATTGCCTCATGTAACGTAACGTTTGTTCTTGTGTTTTGAGTATCTGCCACTTAGTGCAGTATTATACCTCTATTTGTACTTTGTACGCTTTTGTAACATACACACGTCACTTTTTTGCCTCTTGTAACATATCGTTTGCTAACTCTTGTTTGCTCGATACATACACAATTGTCACTATTGCCTTATGTAACGTAACGTTTGCTTTTGTAACCTGCTCACTTGTAATTTTCCCTCATGTTTCACCACTGTTTCTATTGTGAAGCGCTCCGACAGCTTCGGGAAAAGTCAGAGCTAAATAAAGCGCATCAAATAAATAAATAAAATAAATAAATCAAAACGTTTTCTCAGAATCCCCTGCATCGGGTGGAAACCGTGATCCGAGCCGGGTCACCGGCTCCAAAATGTGCAGCTTTTGCTGCTGTTCTGCGGGTGAGCCCCATTCAGTGACCCGAAAACACAGCTGGGGGAAGGGGGTGGACTGATCCGGCGGTGCCTGGGCCGGTCAGACCCTCAGACACCCTGCGGGAGCTTCAGCTGCGAGAGAGGCGGAGGGAGGGGCGACTTAACAGCCAGAGCTGCGACCTGGACCAGGGTTCGAGTCCGGCTGCGGCTCAACAGCAAATCACGAAAAGACCCCGCGGGTAATTAAATATTTATTTAAAACTGCCCACGTGTAGTGTAGGCAGACTAGTGCTCCTGTAAAGCGCTGTAATACCTAGAAAAGCAAATTGCACGAAGAGAGCAACAAAAGTAAACCCTGATACACTCCCGAGGGTCACGTGTGACTGAAAAGCCGCGTCGCGAGTGCTCCAGTAGGGGTTATTTGCATACCCACAATCCCCTGTCACTTGTAATCCTTCTCATTAGTTTAATTAAATTTATTACTTAATGTAATCAAAATAAAGATAATAATATTAATATATTTTATTAGACTTTGTCTCGTTTTTTTGTCTCACACTCAGAGTCATAGGAGTTGTGTTCAGTGCGCCCTCTGCTTCCGACACATTTCAGTATACTCTAGTTTCTCTTCAAACCGAATAAATCTTTCGCCTTTTACTAAAGATTTCCGTGGAGAGGAACATTAAAGAGTTTCATTCAATTTTTGAAAGCTCCATCTCTGATGGAGTTGCCCAATCATGTCAAAGAAAGATATTATCTACTGGATCTATATGGATGGCGATCGTTATTTGATACAGGTAGACGCCCCGCCACAATAATGTGCATTCATTTGTTCGGTGAGAGAGGCGGAGGGACGAATGAACAGCCAGCGCTGCAGATTCTGACCCTAAAACAAGGAATGGGGTTCGAGTCCTGGCTGCAGCTCAACAGCCTGATACCCCTAGCAAATGACCTAAAGACCCCGCTGGTAAATAATATACGGGCAGATTTACAAGCCCCTTGCACTTTTGCGTCATTTTTCCAATGTTAAAAGTGGCGCAATGGGCTTGTAAATCTGCCCCCAAACACTTAAAAATCGACTTAATCAGATCAACACCTCAATCAAAATGTATTCACTGAGACATGTTTCAAGTATTCATTTACTTTTGTGTCCCACACTCGGGCTGATTTACAAGCCCCATGTGACACTTTTACGCCGCCGTTGCGTCATTTTTGTGACGCAGCGGCGGCGTAAACAATGCGCCACTATGCGACATATTCGCAACTTGATGCATCTAGTGAGATGCGTCACGTTGTAAAGCCCTGCGCTACATTATACCTGCGTCAGGTATAATGTATGCAGGGTGGGCGTTCCGTCACAAGGAAAGTGATGCAGTGAAATGCCCCCCCCCCCCCCCCCAGCACAAGCCCACAGCACAACGCAGACACGCCCACAAGGGAATACTTTTCTGGCATGGTTCTTTTACTTTTTAAATGTATATGGTGGGCGTCTGCACAGCCTATGTCCTTCTGCTGCAACTGCCCTTTCCAACGCTGTATTGGGTGTTGTGATTGGTGCTGTGGGTCCTGAGATTACCCGCCTCAAAGGTTTGGGCTCTCTCTTTATTATATTAGTATAGACTAGCAGCCCGTCCCGACGTTGTCCGGGTATGAATTGCTGCCGGCCAGTAGTATATTGTTTCGTAGGATTTCATTTTGATAGCATTTCTTATCCGCTCCGATTCACAGTGCACTGCTGATGCACTTAAGAGTGCGCGTTCAGTAGTGTGTGAACTCGAGTTTCCCTACTTCATTTTCCTTGCAATATTATATAGCGCGAACTCGACAACATGGCATGAGCACAATTTACATTACAGAAGAACACATTGATTTGTGGTAGGCACGGGGAGACAAAGCGATTTGCCTGGAATCACTATTGAGCTGATGCCGAGATTCTAACGTAGCTCCCCAGCTCTAAAGTTCGCAATCCTCGAACTTGTGGTGGGAGGTGTGTCTAAAAGTGTATGTCGGTGCTGGGCATCAATGAGAGAGACCTGTGCATTTTTCCAATTGGTGGTGAAAAAATATGAGTATGTTGCTGGAGATGTGGGCCGCCGTGCCACCAATGTACTTACGGGGGAGGGTAAACACCCATTATTCCGCAAATTTCTTTCCGCATACCATCACTCTGCATACTTTCATTACGAAAGTACCATGACTCCGCAATGCCATTATAACGCATGGCATTACATTTTTTATGCTTTTACCACGCATACATTTACAACGAATTTCGTTGTAAATGCATGAATGGTAAAAGCATGTTTTTTAAAAATGTTTGGATAACGCAAGTATGGGTATAGGGGTATATGTTTTGGGGGACTGAGGTATATGTTTTGGGGTGTTTGGGTATTTTAATGGTTCAGATATAGTTTTGGGTTATGGGGTACAGGGGTATTTTTAGGGTTCAGGGCTCAGTTTGGGTTTTGGGGTATAGGGGTATTTTTAGGGTTCAGGGGTAGGTTTGGGTTTTGGGGTACAGGGGTATTTTAAGGGTTCAGGGCTAGGTTTGGGTTTTGGGGTACAGGTGTATTTTTAGGGATCAGGGTTAGGTTTGGGTTTTGGGATACAGGGGTATTTTAGGGTTCTGGGCTAGGTTTGGGTTTTTTGGTACAGGGGTATTTTTAGGGTTATGGGGTAGGTTTGGGTTTTGGGGTACAGGGGTATGTTAAGGGTTATGGGCTAGGTTTGGGTTTTGGGCTACAGGGGTATTTTAGGGTTCAGGGGTAGGTTTGAGTTTTGGGGTACAGGGGTATTTTTAGGGTTCAGGGGTTTGTTTGGGTTCTGAGGTACAGGGGTAATTATAGGGATCAGGGCTAGGTTTTGGTTTTGGGTACAGGGGTATTTTTAGGGTTTAGGGATAGGTTTGGGTTTTGGTTTACAGGGTAGATTTTTAGGGTTAAGATGGGTTAGTGTTTAAGGGTGTTGGGGTATTTTATAGAGTAAGGGTGGGTTATGATTATGGGGTGCAGGGGTATTTAAAGTAGGGGTGGGTGGAATTGGCACGAACTTGGTATACAATAGATCCGCAATATTTTGTTCCGTCAGATTTCCAATTATTAAAACAGAAACCTCATATATTCAAGGTAAAATAACAAGTATTTCTACATGCTAAAATGCATATAGTCATTTCACAAAAGTGAAATAAGCTTCCAGCAAGCAGTGAGAGAGGTGATGATTTTTTAAGATCAAGCCCATGCAAACCATTATGCGAAGAGATTAGCAGTGGGAAGTGAATATTATAGTATCCATATAATTCTACGAGCTGCAGTTCACCTCGTTCTCCCCAGTTGTCCCCAAGAGACAAATGCAATAGCATTTAAAACATTATATATCAAGCTGCAGTTCACCTCGCCGTCCCTAGATGTCCCTGATGAGGCAAATGCAATAGCATTTAAAATATTATACATCATGCTGCAGTTCACCTCGTCGTCCCAAGATGTCCCTGATGAGTAAAATTCAAAAACATTGAAACCCTTTCATGAATGCTAAAAATTATGCTAAGCTTATCCCATAATGCTTTGCAGGGCCTTTTAGTTGTATTTTTGCCCATAACTGTGCTTGGGGTGGTTCTAAGAGAATGGGACCTGCACTGAATTACTATTTAAAGGGAGCAGGAATGTATAGAACCTGGGTAGCAAAAACAACACTTGTGACGGAATGCCCCCAGCGATTGTCACGCCCCCAGCACACACCCACAGCACAATGCAGACACGCCCACAAGGGACTACTTTGCTGGCACGGTTCTTTTACATTTTAAATGTATATGGTGGGCGTCTGCATAGTCTATGTCCTTCTGCTGCAACTGCCCTTTCCAATGTTTTGGGGTGTTTGGGTATTTTAATGGTTCAGATATAGTTTTGGGTTATGGGGTACAGGGGTATTTTTAGGGTTCAGGGCTCAGTTTGGGTTTTGGGGTATAGGGGTATTTTTAGGGTTCAGGGGTAGGTTTGGGTTTTGGGGCACAGGGGTATTTTAAGGGTTCAGGGCTAGGTTTGGGTTTTGGGGTACAGGTGTATTTTTAGGGTTCAGGGTTAGGTTTGGGTTTAGGGATACAGGGGTATTTTAGGGTTCTGGGCTAGGTTTGGGTTTTTTGGTACAGGGGTATTTTTAGGGTTCAGGGGTAGGTTTGGGTTTTGGGGTACAGGGGTATGTTAAGGGTTATGGGCTAGGTTTGGGTTTTGGGCTACAGGGGTATTTTAGGGTTCAGGGGTAGGTTTGAGTTTTGGGGTACAGGGGTATTTTTAGGGTTCAGGGGTTTGTTTGGGTTCTGAGGTACAGGGGTAATTATAGGGATCAGGGCTAGGTTTTGGTTTTGGGTACAGGGGTATTTTTAGGGTTTAGGGATAGGTTTGGGTTTTGGTTTACAGGGTAGATTTATAGGGTTAAGATGGGTTAGTGTTTAAGGGTGTTGGGGTATTTTATAGAGTAAGGGTGGGTTATGATTATGGGGTGCAGGGGTATTTAAAGTAGGGGTGGGTGGAATTGGCACGAACTTGGTATACAATAGATCCGCAATATTTTGTTCCGTCAGATTTCCAATTATTAAAACAGAAACCTCATATATTCAAGGTAAAATAACAAGTATTTCTACATGCTAAAATGCATATAGTCATTTCACAAAAGTGAAATAAGCTTCCAGCAAGCAGTGAGAGAGGTGATGATTTTTTAAGATCAAGCCCATGCAAACCATTATGCGAAGAGATTAGCAGTGGGAAGTGAATATTATAGTATCCATATAATTCTACAACGAGCTGCAGTTCACCTCGTTCTCCCCAGTTGTCCCCAAGAGACAAATGCAATAGCATTTAAAACATTATATATCAAGCTGCAGTTCACCTCGCCGTCCCTAGATGTCCCTGATGAGGCAAATGCAATAGCATTTAAAATATTATACATCATGCTGCAGTTCACCTCGTCGTCCCAAGATGTCCCTGATGAGTAAAATTCAAAAACATTGAAACTCTTTCATGAATGCTAAAAATTATGCTAAGCTTATCCCATAATGCTTTGCAGGGCCTTTTAGTTGTATTTTTGCCCATAACTGTGCTTGGGGTGGTTCTAAGAGAATGGGACCTGCACTGAATTACTATTTAAAGGGAGCAGGAATGTATAGAACCTGGGTAGCAAAAACAACACTTGTGACGGAATGCCCCCAGCGATTGTCACGCCCCCAGCACACACCCACAGCACAATGCAGACACGCCCACAAGGGACTACTTTGCTGGCACGGTTCTTTTACATTTTAAATGTATATGGTGGGCGTCTGCATAGTCTATGTCCTTCTGCTGCAACTGCCCTTTCCAACGCTGTATTGGGTGTTGTGATTGGTACTGTGGTTCCCGAGTTTACCTGGCCAAAAGGTGCAAGTTCTCTCTTTATAATAGTAGTACTAGCAGCCCGTCCCGACGTTGTCCGGGGATGAATTGCTGCCGGCAAGTAGTATATTGTGTTGTAGGATTTCGTTTTGATAGCATTTCTTATCTGTGACAGGCCTGTAAAACGCTCCGATTCACAGTGCACTGCTGATGCACTTAAGAGTGCGCATTCAGTAGTGTGTGAACTCGAGTTTCCCTACTTTATTTTTCCTTGCAATATTATATAGCGCGAACTAGACAACATGGCATGAGCACAATTTACATTACAGAAGAACACATTAATTTGTGGTAGGCAAAGGGAGACAAAGCAATTTGCCTGGAATCACAGGATGTTGACCTGATACCAAGATTCGAACGTAGCTCCCCAGCTCTAAAGTTCGCAATTCTAGAACTTGTGGCAGGAGATGTGTCTAAAAGTGTATGTCGGTGCTGGCCATCAATCAGAGAGACCTGTGCATTTTTCAAATCGGTGGTGAAAAAATATGAGTATGTTGCTGGAGATGTGGGCAGCCGTGCCACCAATGTACTTGCCGGGGGAGGGTAAACACTCATTATTCCGCAACTTTCTTTCCGCAGACCATTACTCCGCATACTTTCATTATGAAAGTACCATGACTCCGCAATGCCATTATAACGCATAGCATTACATTTTATATGCTTTTACCACGCATACATTTACAACGAAGACATGTTTTATTTTAATGTTTGGATATGGTAAGTATGGGTATAGGGGTATATGTTTTGGGGTACTGAGGTATATGTTTTGGGGTGTTTGGGTATTTTAAGGATTCAGATATAGTTTTGGGTTATGGGGTACAGGGGTAGTTTTAGCGTTTAGGGATAGGTATGGGTTTTGGGGTACAGGCGTATTTTTAGGGTTCAGGGCTAGGTTTGGGTTTTGGGGTACAGCGGTATTTTTAGGGTTCAGGGGTAGTTTTAGGTATTGGGGTACAGGGGTATTTTAAGGGTTCAGGGCTGTGTTTGGTGTGGTTGTGTGCGGGGCGCGCGTTGTGTCAAATATTTCATTGTTTTTTCTTCCCAGGTTCTGTACATTCCAGCTCCGGGTGTCCACCCTGCTCCCTTTAAATACCCCTGCACCCCGTAATCAAAACCCACCCTTACTCCTTAAAATACCCCAACACCCTTAAACACTAACCCATCTTAACCCTATAAATATACCCTGTACCCCAAAACCCAAACCTATACCTAAATCCTAAAACTGCCCCTGTACCCCAAAAACCAAACCTAGCCCTGAACCCCATAACCCAAAACTATATCTAAAACCTTAAAATACCCAAACACCCCAAAACATTTACCTCAGTACCCCAAAACATATACCCCTATACCCATACTTACCTTATTCAAACATTAAAAAAAAACATACTTTTACCATTCATGCATTTACAACTAATTTAGTTGTAAATGTATGCGTGGTAAAAGCATATAAAATGTAATGCCATGCGTTATAATGGCATTACGGAGTCATGGTACTTTCATAATGAAAGTATGCGGACTGATGGTCTGCGGAAAGAAAGTTGCGGAATAATGGGTGTTTACCCTCCCCCGGTAAGTACATTGGTGGCACGGCGGCCCACATCTGCAGCAACATACTCATATTTTTTCACCACCGATTTGAAAAATGCACAGGTCTCTCTCATTGATGGCCAGCACTGACGTACACTTTTAGACACACCTCCCGCCACAAGTTCTAGAATTGCAAACTTTAGAGCTGGGGAGCTACGTTCGAATCTCGACATCAGCTCAACATCCTGTGATTCCAGGCAAATTGCTTTGTCTCCCCATGCCTACCACAAATGAATGTGTTCTTCTGTAATGTAAATTGTGCTCATGCCATGTTGTCGAGTTCGCGCTATATAATATTGCAAGGACAAATAAAGTAGGGAAACTCGAGTTCACACACTACTGAACGTGCACTCTTAAGTGCATCAGCAGTGCACTGTGAATCGGAGCGTTTCACAGGCCTGTCAAGGATAAGAAATGCTATCAAAACGAAATCCTACAAAACAATATACTACTGGCCGGCAGCAATTCATACCCGGAAAACGTCGGGACGGGCTGCTAGTCTATCTATACTACTATTATAAAGAGAGAACTGTGTCCTTTGAGCCAGGTAAACTCGAAAAGTACACCACCAATCGCAACACCCAATACAGCGTTGGAAAGAGCAGTTGCAGCTATGGCAAATTTCATCGGATGTGCAACTGACAGCCTTGGTTAGGCATTGGAAAATGCTATGACGCACATAAACACTTCAGGGGCGAATCTTGGCGCCTAATGCTAGATGGACGTATAAATGCACAAATATCCCTCAAAGGTAAAGCTTACAGCTGTTTCCTCTAGAGGGGGGTTGCTTGTGTGTTTTCTCATAGAGACCGGGACCCAGTGTGTGGTAGAGTTTAGAGCCAGACTTCATAGTCTGTGTATCAAGAATTGTTCTGGCCTCAGATGTCTGTAGTGGTGCTACAGTAGAGCCAGTACTTGCAGTTGTATTATTTTGCTTGTCAAAATAGGGCCTTGGATCTCGGTCATCGATCAATGTCATGGTGAGTGCAGGTATGTGAAATGTGCTCCAGGAAACCATCATGTCACCATTATATTACTACTGGCACCTACCAGCTTTTTTGTTTTTTTTAATTTGCAGCGGCTGGCGGTGATCCTCTCGTGAGTCTGAGTGTGTGAATATACTGCCGTCTTTTCCGCCAGGAGATAATGGGCACCCCAGCACAGCAGGCCTCTCCACCACAGCCCAGGGCACGAGATTTCCATATACCAGTCTGTGCGTCAGACGAAGGGGGGGCGCAATACTCTGCAGGACCCACCGAGGCTTGAAACGTGCAGCTGTCGTAATTTGACAATGGCCGAGTTAGCGCTTAGCTGTGCTACACGTTTTTCCCTCTAAATTGACTATACTCGAAAACGCCATTTTGTGTGTTACGGCGGCCATTTTAGGGAATGAGCGGCCTCGTGGTCAGCATGCCCTTTAGTCCGTTGTCCGTGCCACTGACCACTCGATTTTGCCCAGCAACAGGCTATTTTTAGCAACGGTCAAGCCTGTACATGCGCAGTTCCAACTGACCAGTCACCCCTCAGGAATGTGCCGCCAAACTGACCAGTGGGGTTGTAACCCCTCCCATGAGTTGGCTGTGCTCCAAAAATGACCATATATGTACATAAGCTCTGTAACCTTGTGCCGCCTATCTTTTTATTGCTTGTAAATTGTATAAAAGAGGGACTCACACCAACGTTCGGTGTGATACTTCTTGCATTGCCGAAGGGTTCTGTAGGAATGTACCACCACCCCATGGGGTCTTAATAAACTTGTTCTTTGTACTTTTCAGTTTCCGTGCCAACAGTTCTTTCGGTGTAAGTGGGTTATCTACGGAGCATGTAGGCCTTGGGAACCCGATACCACAAATTGGCGACCACGAAGGGACTCATCGGCGACTCGGATGCCCGAAAGAGAGGTCGTGCCGAAGGTTTAGAAACTCGCCATGGACGCGTACGCTGCCACCGAGTGACCCGAGTCTTGGCACCCACGGTGTTTCTTCCCTTCCTTCCGATCTGACCTTCCAGGTGGCGCCGGTCTCCGACTGAGTTCTTGATCGTCTGCGTTGCTGGATAAGTGCCGTTTGGCTGATTCGATTAAAGACCTTGGCAGTTGGAACCTGGATATTTGATTTGGGTAAGATTTGTGGTCGGTAAGGTAGTCTACGAACGCTTACTGAAGTTCTATGATTTGTGATCGGTAAGGTAGTCTACGGACGCTTACTGAAGTTCTATGATTGTGTCTATGATTTGAGTTAGCTAACATTTGTGACTTTGTGACCTTTGAATCATATGTGTAGTGCACTTCACATAGGCAGGCATGTAGAGATGTTTCTCTAATTTTGTTCTTTTTACTCTGAGCGGCACATTTGTGTGAAGTACTGTAAGTGCCAGTTATATAGTATCACGCTTTCGTGATACTCTTTTGAACATGCCTGTTTTAAGCACACTCCGAGGGATGTGCTGTCTTGGAAATGGTACCTCAATTAGGTTAGCGGAATCACAGCCGGCTCCCCCAGAAGGAACTCCAAATCGTGAAATGTACATAAAATTTGGCCTTCCCCCTATAATGTACAGTAAATTATGGCATAAATATACTAAAACTGATCCTGAGTTACAATGGCCTCTACATGGGTCGTTCGATTTGCGAAAGGTTCAGTTTGTGGAACAATGTTTGTTTCAGCGCAGGTCTAGACAAAATATGTTTGATTGTGTGCGAATGTGGGAGAAAGCGGTGCGTGAGCGTATGAAGCGTGAGGTTGCCTTGGCGGACAAAGAGCAGCGCAAGGCTGCTCGAGATAAGGCTTTACAGCTTGAGGAGAAGGAGGCACAGGAGAAGATAGAGAGGGAGGCACGGGAACGTAGTTTGCAAACAACTGGTCAATTTCCTATTCGTCGTCCGCTCTATCCTGTCCTTACTAATGACATTGATGATTTTTCATTACTAGATCGCTCCCCGCCGCCATATGTCAACCCTACGGCTCCGACCGAGGATTCCGGTGATGAAAAACAGGATAAGTCGGGAAAGGGAGGAAAATCTAGTGTCAGGTTAACTGCGGAGAGAGCCGCGGACTTCCGTAGTTGGGCCCGTAAAGTGAATACGAATTTTGTAACTGTGTCTGACGTTGTTGCCAAGAGGGGTAAATGGACAGAATGTGAATTGTTGTGTTTTCTGACTACTCTGGCTGATGAAGTTTTTAATACATTTCGTAAATATTCAGAGACGTTAGAACCTAAGGCTGTGTCGGTTCATCGTGAGAATTTGGATAAAGGTTTATTTGTCCTTGCAGATGTCGATACCTTTTTCAAGCAATTGATCCAGCTGCGGGATGAGACGTCCAAGCTACGGGAAGACCAGAGAAAGAATAAGGAGTCCGTGCCGGGGTCCGATGCCCAGTCGAAGGAGTGTTCTTTGCGGGGTTCAGATAAGAATTCTAACGTGCATGTTATGCCTATGCGTGAAGCTGCACCTTTGTATGTTCCCCCTAAGGGAGATGGTACAGATGAGGATAAAGCGTCGAAGGATGCGAAGGGGTACTTTATATATAATTGGGTGTATACACCTTGGAATAGAGCAGATGTTATGGCGCTTAAAAATTCTTTGCCTGATCTTAGGAAAAATCCGACCGCATTCTATGAAGGGGTGGAAGGGGCTATTTCGTCCTGTGTCATGACCCTTGTTGACATAGATCTGTTTTTTGGGTTAATTCTTCCTCCTGATATGTGGAGATTGATTCGTAAAAATAATGATGAAACACTGCTCGGGGGGACGTGGAAAGAAATAAACCAGGCTGATTTAGACAGGGAGCCTGCATGTAAGCCATGTGATTTGATTCTAGACCTTCCGGCGGCAATCCTAACTAAACTAAAAACGCTCGTTCCTTCTAAAAAGATTGATTGGACCATGCTAGCTTCGTGCAAACAAAAGTCAGATGAAACGGTGTCAGATTTGTTTACACGCTTCGAAGAGGCATTTCATGATTATAGTGGTCAATCGTTAACAGACGACACGGGTAGGCACTTGTTTGTAGATAAGTACGTGGCTAATCTCCTACCGGAGATTGCAAAAAGATTAAAGTCGAGTGAAAGTTCCTGGGCCACGGCGACCCCTGCATCTTTGTTAATTATGGCTCAGTATTATGAGCGGCAGGAATTGGAGGCTAAAGAAAGTGTTGATAAGAAAGCGAAGGAGTTGAAAACGAAGGTGATGTTGGCACAGGTTCGTGGAACGCAATCTAGAGGGAATGATAGAGGCAGGCGAGGAGGGGGTAATGCGTCGTACGGGCGTACGGATATAGCGGAGGATCAATGTGCCTATTGTAAGGAGTTTGGGCATTGGGCCGATGATTGTCCGGTGCTTCGTGAGCAACGTAGTCAGCGTGGTCGAGGAAGTGGAAGGTCGAGAGGTAGTTACTCGGGGGCGAGAGGTAGCGGAGGTGATCGTAGCAGGTTTGAAGACAGGGGCCGTGGCCAGGTTGAACGTAACACGTTTGATAGACGGAACCAGTATCAGATATCGGAGGGTGAGAATGTGGAGCATCAGGATTATGTACATGCATAGGATTGCGTAGGATGGGGTACGGAATCAGTTGAAGGGCCAGTAGATCAGAGTGGTCCATATATATTAGCGGGCATTTTGGGTTCTACTGATCAGTTTCTAGTCGACACAGGAGCTACTCGTAGCGCTTTGTCTAAAAACTTGGTTCCGAGGGCTCCCCTGTCTGGCGACATGATAACATGTGTAGGGTTTGATGGCACACCCACTCCTAGCCCATTATCGAAGCCTCTTGCACTTTGTCTTGATAAATTTTTCAGTTTTGGTCAATTTTTGTTGTCACCTTATACCGCAGATAATATTCTGGGCATTGATTTGCTCAAATATTTTCGAGCAACGATACGGTGCGCTCCGGAGGGAGTGCAAGTTATTTTGAACGACAACTATCCAGACTCAGACAGGTTTTGTACTATAAAAGAATGTGAAGCATTAGCTTCTCTCCCTCACACGTTATGGGCAACCTCAGATACGGATGTGGGACAGATGCTTATTCCACCTATTCGGATTACTGTAAAGGAGGGAGTACTCTTGCCACGTGTACCACAGTATAAGATCTCCAGGGAAGGTGAAATTGCTCTGACACACATTGTCCAATATTTGATCATTGCAGGGGTAGTGGAGGAAGTTCCCTATAATGTTTGCAATAGCCCTATTCTTCCAATTCTTAAGAAAGATACTGACGACAAGGTCTATCGATTTATTATTGATTTGAGAGAAATTAACAAAATTGTCATTCCCCAATATCCGGTGGTGTCCGACATCACGACATTGCTCACATTGGTTCCCCCGACGGCGACGACATTTAGTGTCATCGACCTGAAAAATGCGTTCTTTTCCATTCCCATTCATCCTGATAGCAGATATTTATTTGGCTTCACATTAAATAATAAATCGTATAGATTTTGTCGTGTTCCACAAGGTTACACAGAAAGTCCTAGCATTTATAGCCAGGCTCTAAAACGACAGCTTGATTCTTTTGAACTACAACGTGGAGTAGCCCTTATCCAGTATGTTGATGACCTCTTGTTGGCTGCAGACACTTATGCACAATGTGAGGAGAGTACGATTGCTTTACTTTCCTTTTTGGCTCAGAATAATCACAAAGTTTCGAAGAAAAAGATTCAATACTGTAGACCCAAGGTGACCTACCTTGGTCATCTTTTGTCTAAGGAGGGGCGTGCATTAACATCAGATCGAATTCAGGCGATACTAGACACACCAGTTCCCCGCACTCAGAGAGATGTACGCGCCTTCATAGGATTAACATCCTTTTGTAGACAGTGGATTATGGGGTTTTCACATATTATTAAACCTTTGTTAGTATTGCTGTCCAAAACTACACCAATGCCCCTTGAATGGACAGATGAATGTCAAAATGCTTTCGACCAACTGAGACAGGCTCTTTGCTCTGCACCCGTGTTAGGTACACCAGACTATTCAAAGATTTTCACATTGTACGTGCACGAGAAGGATGGGTGCGCGTTATCAGTGTTAGTGCAAGCACAAGGGGATAAGCAGAGGCCATGTGCGTATTTCTCAGCCATTCTTGATCCTGTAGCACGAGGATCACCTGGGTGTTTTCGAGCAGTTGCAGCAACAGCAGTAGCTATACGGCAGAGTGAGGGAATAGTATTATCGCACAAGTTGTTGGTGCTAGTTCCCCATGCAGTAGATGCCTTGTTAAATCAAACAAAGACTCAGTACCTCACGAGTGCACGGTTAACAGGATATGAGCTCACACTTTTGGCGCCACATATCACATTGAAAAGATGTGCTACCCTGAACCCTGCCACTTTATTGCCCTATCCGGTTGAGGAGGGTCAGGAAGAAAAACATCATGATTGTGTTTTCCTGACCGAGGAACAGACAAAGGGTCGTTGAGGCTGCCAGATGGTACGACTTCCGCAGCATATGCGATCACGACACTTAAGACAGTGGTAGAAACAGCACGAATACCACAAAAATCGGCTCAGGCAGCAGAGCTGATAGCCTTGACAAGAGCCTGCTAATTGAGTGCTGGCCTATGTGTGAACATATACACGGACAACCCGTACGCCTTGGGAGTAGCACATGACTTCGGGCTACTCTGGAGAGAACGCGGGTTTTTAACTTCTCATGGAGTACACATTATGCACGGAGAGCTGGTGCGTGATCTCCTAAATGCGTTGCTTTGTCCAAAGAAAGTAGCGATAATTAAATGCAGTGCCCATAAAAAGATCACTGATAAAGTGGGCCAAGGAAATGCTTTTGCAGACAGCATAGCGAGACAAACAGCCATGTCCCGATCTGACTCCCCCATGTACGTAACAAAATCGCAAGCTGAGCGATGGTACGATGCTAGAGCGGAGATACTAGACATCAAAAAATCAGCGACTGAAGCAGAACTTGCGGCATGGGCAGCAGATGGGGTGATAGATGATGAAGGTTGTTGGAGAAGCAAAGACATGGAGAAATGGAAATTGCCTGCAGCTTACTTGCAGGCGATGGTTCAGATGACGCATGGATTAGCGCACGTGGGAGCTCTTGCGATCACTCGATTGTTATCATGAGTTTGGGAGCATCCCGAGATTGCCAATGCTGCCAAGAGAGTAGTGCAGACCTGTCTGATATGTTTACAACACAATCCTGCGAAAGGGACCCATACTCCGAAAGGAGGGTTCGTTCCACCTTCTGCACCATTTGAGGTACTCCAAATGGATTACATCCAGCTTGAGCGCTGCAATAACCTTAAGTATGTCCTAGTGGTGGTGTGCGCTTTTAGCAAATGGGTTGAGGCCTTCCCCACGAAAGATAATACAGCTTTAACAACAGCTAAGGTGTTGCTCAAGGAGTACTTTCCTCGCTTCGGAGTTTGCAAATTTTTGTGGAGCGATAATGGGCCTCATTTTGTTGGGAAAATTGTGGAGTATGTGTTGAAGGGGTTAGGAATCCAGCAGAAGTTTCATGCTGTGTTCCACCCTCAACGATTTACAAAAAGGGGGTGGTGATGAACAGAGTGTCTGAGTTAAACAGACCACTCTTACCCAGTCCAAAGATCAGGGCTTGATCCATCACCGTTATTTATCTCACTGCCCCATCCCAGCTCAGAACCTGGCTATATGCAATTCAGAGCCTTCTGCTTAATTCAGAGACTCTGTCCCTCACCACCCCTTGTTGTAAATATTTTTGTCCACCCTAAGCGTGGAAGGGTATTCTCAGATGTGAGACCCTTGCTCATTGCACCATCAGGATTCAAGCAAACCGGGCCGAAGACGGCTGTAATGCCAGAAACCGGTCCCCGGGAGCTTGTTTCCTTCCCAGTGTAAGAATTGGCTTTTGTAGTTTGGTTTGCCCTGTTCCCATCATGCACTGGGACAGGAACAGACTAATTTGCATACAGCCAGGTTCTGAAACTGGGATGGTGCAGTGAGCTAAAAAACGTTGTTGGATCTAGCCCTGATCTCTTGACTGGGTGAGAGCTTTCTGCTTAATTCAGAGACTCTGTCCCTCACCACCCCTTGTTGTAAATATGTGTTCCACCCTCAGTCAGCAGGTCTTGTCGAGCGGTACAATGCCACGTTGAAGCTGAAACTGGCTAAGATTGTGGCGTCCACGTCATTGAAGTGGCCAGATGCCTTGCCGCTAGCATTGCTCTCTCTTAGATCAGTGGCCCACTCTCGAACAGGCCTCACACCGTATGAAGTGGTGTTTGGGAGGCCTATGAATATATGGGTGGTGCCTAAGCCGCGATTGATTCATGATGTGCCTTGTATAATGATGAATGACTATCTGGCACGATTAACAAATGATTTGCTTTCTATGACAATTCTACTGGAGAGGCTCATAATCTTCGTCCTGGGGACTTTGTGATGATCCGATCGTTTGAGAGGGCGAATAGCTTGGAACCGAGGTGGCGTGGCCCCGAGCAGGTCCTCCTGGCTACTCGAACAGCTGTACGAGTGACCAACAGAAAGCGGTGGGTGCACTCAACTCACTGCCGTCGTGTTTCTCCGGATCTGGTGAATCCTACCGTGCTGACTGACTACAAGGAGATTCTGGATAAAGAAAAGAGCCCAGCTGTGACATCGGCCGAAGTCGAGGGAGCCTTCCCGGACCACACCGTTTCTGGACGACAGCGTTACGATCTGCGGCCACGATAAGGAGAAGATTTTTTTGGTTTTCGAGACTGGTTGGTTACCGCTCTGGGGTTTGTGAAACGGAAACCGGGAATCTCAAGGGGGGGGATCAGTTCTGCCAAGAGTAGCGACACCCGTCTTGACCCCGGAGAAGAAAACAACGGCTACCTCGGAGCTCAGCACCGTATTTTTCTTTTTTAGGTATATATTTGAGACATTGAGAACTCTCTGAACTATGGCGTCTTCTGCATCACGTGACAAAAGAATACTTGGTGCCATCCTGTTTGTCTTGACAATCGTGGTGATAGCAGTAATAGCCTGGGTAGTGGAACTTGTGGTGCCTGTACGTGAACATTTGCTGCCAACTACCCCGGCTCCATCTGAACATTTTCACTTCACTTTGCCTTACCATGAAGAACGGCATCGACAGACTTATTTGAACAATAGCTTTATTCAAATTTTGCATCATACTCACAATATGACAAACACTTCAAATTGCTGGGTGTGTGGGATGTTGCCTGGGCATCAGAAAAAGGGGGGCACTCCACTCATTCCACTCCCATTTTCGCATAATGGTTCCTGTAACGCCTGGTACACTCTTCTTTTCACCTTACGATGGCCAACAAAAGGGGGGGTGCTCTTCCGTTTGAACAAAGTTTGTTACCATGACCGAGATGGGTATCCGTGAGCTGAGGGTACTCGATTCGAATGGGAAGAGTACCGCCCCGATAACGTGTCTGCTCCCCGTGTTTACAGTAATCAAAGGAACATTAATATGACCAGTACACATGTTATTAATGTCATCACTACTAAAGCAGACCTTTGCATTCGTAATAAAGGTATAATCCCGGTGGGAAAAAGTGAATGTAACACGACACTTACATTTGACAGTCCAAACGGTATATCATTTGTGGCATCCCAAAATACGTACTTTATTTGTGGCAATAAAGGTTACCATCAGCTTCCTTTAGGATGGTTAGGCACATGTTATGTATCGTTTGTGTTGCCCCCTGTATTCATCGCCCCACCAATGTACCATAATGACTATATCCTCTATCATGACTTTGTACTAAATCGTGCTAAACGTGCTGTGGTCTTGGATGACATCGATCAGACTGATACTGCCTTACAGCAATATGTGGACTTTAATTTGGGATTGTTTTCCTTTGTGGGGGCTGCACTGAACAGTCGGAAAATACGATGGCTGACCGTGTTGTTGAGGCTGTAGCCAATGATACTGCTATTGCATTGGGGAACATAACAGAAGAACTCCAAATTTCTAGGGTTGTTACGCTCCAGAATCGCATTGTTCTAGATGTGGTTCTAGCTGACCGTGGGGGGGCATGTAGAATTATCGGAAGTAGCTGCTGTGTGTACGTCCCGGATAATTCGCCTTCTGTTTATGATGCCATTTCCAAATTGCACAAAATAGCTGCTGAAATACACCCGGACAATGGAACTTGGACTCTTTCAGGGTGGTTCTGGTCGATGCTTACCACCTGGGGTTGGAAACCGCTGACAATTCTTTGTATCATTGTTGGGATACTGTTCTTTGTATGTTTATGTGTACAATGTGGTCCAGCTTTATGTTCCATGTGTTTATCGGTTTGTATACCATCAAGACGAGCTCTTGCTCAAAACAAAATGATGCTTCATAAAGAAGTAGCTCAAATCATGCTAATTGATATTGAAGATGAACATCCTGATTATGTCCACTATGAGGTAGCTTCAGCTAAACGCTAAAAGGGTCGTCTGTCGTAATTTGACAATGGCCGAGTTAGCGCTTAGCTGTGCTACACGTTTTTCCCTCTAAATTGACTATACTCAAAAACGCCATTTTGTGTGTTACGGCGGCCATTTTAGGGAATGAGCGGCCTCGTGGTCAGCATGCCCTTTAGTCCGTTGTCCGTGCCACTGACCACTCGATTTTGCCCAGCAACAGGCTATTTTTAGCAACGGTCAAGCCTGTACATGCGCAGTTCCAACTGACCAGTCACCCCTCAGGAATGTGCCGCCAAACTGACCAGTGGGGTTGTAACCCCTCCCATGAGTTGGCTGTGCTCCAAAAATGACCATATATGTACATAAGCTCTGTAACCTTGTGCCGCCTATCTTTTTATTGCTTGTAAATTGTATATAAGAGGGACTCACACCAACGTTCGGTGTGATACTTCTTGCATTGCCGAAGGGTTCTGTAGGAATGTACCACCACCCCATGGGGTCTTAATAAACTTGTTCTTTGTACTTTTCAGTTTCCGTGCCAACAGTTCTTTCGGTGTAAGTGGGTTATCTACGGAGCATGTAGGCCTTGGGAACCCGATACCACACAGCAGCACTCCCAGTCACAACTGGTCTCAAAATGGCAGTGAGCCTCAGGCAGGGCCCTTCCGACCTCTTCAATAGTGAACCTTGGGTACGTTATTGGTGCGCTTTCACGCTGGTCAGTTTGCTAGAGCTACAAGCTCTTGGCTGCCGCACCACAGGGGTTCTCTTCGTCTTTGCAATGAATCAGCTAGGGCACATCCCCGAGTAGCATGGGGCTCCTCAGCACTTTTCCGTAGGCTGGCCGGGCCTGCCCCAGCAGCCCACTGTTGCACTCGCAGCTCCTGGGTCCCCGGGTGGGAGGGGAGGGGGTTCAGCACTCCCTTCTGCCGTGGCCACAGCAAGCTCAGTCCTCCGAGGCTCAGGATGGGGCGTTGTTTTTCCTTTCCTTCTCCCTCTCGCTGTTACCGTCAGGACTCAGTGGTAGCAAAGCAGGCCGAATCTTCTGCAACCCTCTAAGGCCGCAAACGCTATCGGGCTGCCCGGCTATAGTGTCTCGGTCGCCACACCGGCAATGCCCAATTTGTGCCGGTGCTAAGCACCGGCACTTTTTTCTCAAAAACTCTATTGTAGGGGTGGGCAGAATGAATCATTTGTAAACATTCAAGCACAGGATACCTCACTGTGAGGTACAGAAAAAACACTGCTGCCCGCCGTGAGGGATAGGGTTTCATCTGAGGGAGGTACTCAGAGGATGGGCTCTGTGAGACATGATTTTTGAGCAGCTGTCGGAGCCTTTGTTAGTCTGTCTGGAGCTCTGTCCGTGTGTACTTCGCCTTATCTCTTCCAGTCACCTCTGTTTCTTTACCTCCCATCAATCAAACATCGTGCTTCGGGCCCCCTCTCTTCTCATGTCTCTGTTGGAAACTCTCTGCTCCTCGCTCTCTCTGCCTCTACACCCCGTGGGCTCCTCTGTGTGTCTCACTACCTCGAGCGCCCCCTGTCTCGCGGTTTTATTTACCATTCTGTGCCTCGAGCTAAAGCACCCTGCAAGCACAACATAACCCCACACAAATAACATAACCTAACCTAACATGACATGGGTATTTGTTAAGCACACGTTCACTCTTGGGTATCTTGGCGCTGAATAACAGATGTTTATTGTTACCCAACTCAATGAGACTCATTTTATCGTCCTCAGAAGGATGAAATGCTGAGTTGACCCAGTCTACTTACCTCTGTCTCTCGGTGTCTGACAGTGCTGTGGGTCTCTGAGTGTGAGTAAGCTGACAGTGTCTAACTGTATGACTGTGCCGTGAGTCTCGGAGTTTCAGTAAACGGTCTAGTTACTTACCTTGGTCTGTCTGTGTCTGACTATACTCAGTGCATGACTGAGCTGTTGGTCTCTAAGTGTCTGTAAACGGTCCTCTCTAGTTTCCACTGTCTGTCTGCCTCTCAAATAACGTCAGCCCACCTTCAGGTGTCTCTGATGCACCTCCAGCCATGCCTCCTTTCCTCTTTCTATTCTTGCTTTCTTACACCCTCATCCATTTCCCATCCTCCCATTCCTTGGTGCATTTCTTCCTTCTTCCTCCTTTCATTCCATTCTTTCTTTTTTCCTGGTCCTTCCTTCATCCCTTCTTTAATTTCTTCTTTTCTTACCTTCAACCCTTCCTTCTGCTTTCCTTCCTAATTTCCTTTCTTTCTATTCATCCATCATCCACTTCCTTTCTCCCTCATTCCTTCTTCTATCCCTTCATTTCTTCCTTTCACATTCTTTTCTTATTTCCTCCTTCTTTATCCATTACTCATTTAATTCCTCATTCCATTACTCACTGCCTGAATTTGTTGCGGTCTTCTTTGATGTATTCCTTCCTTTATACCTTTCTTTCTTTTAAACAGCACAGTACAAGCACATTCTCTTTAGTTTATAAAGCTGCATCAGGCCCTCAAATGACCCTACTACTGGTAAAGTTTGAATTTACACACATTTTCTAATTTGAGTTCACTTTAAAGTTGTTGCCATAGGCTTCCCAAATGTTACAATATGTTATATGGATTCGCAGAGCGCACTAATCAGGTGAGGTCTTTGATGTGCTTATGTGAAGAACTAGGTCTTCAGCTCCTTGTGAAACTCAAGTGAGGAGGTAGCTCTAATGTGTTTAGGCTTATGGATGTGGGTGGAGGTCAAAAAAGGAAGTGGGTGGAGCCACTGGAGGTTGTGGACGGAGCCGGGGAAGTGGATGTGGCCTCCTAAAAAATGTGAGCACCTGCACTTCATATTTTACAAATTAAGCACTGCACACCGGAAAGCGGAAACCACTTATACAGTAACCACAATAATCCACCTCCAAATTGTTTTTCTCATAACGCTGAATTAAGTTACCTTCCTAAATGAGCATTGCTTAAGCCAATGGCTCTGGCCTATAAATGAAAGAAGCTCTTCATTTCAACATTCAATAACTCATTATGCATGCTCTCATTCGACCTTGAACTCTTGAATTCATGCATTCATCCATTGACTCGATTTTCAATTCACTCCCTTATGAATGAATGATGAGATTTATAGAGCACAACTATCACACCGTGTGGGCATCATGGCACTAAAGCAGAAACGAGACAGGAGGGGAGAGCAGTGGTACGATTCTACCAGATCAGATGAGTGCGAAAACTAAATTGTCACACTCCCTTTGCAGCCAAACCTCCTGGCTTTCTCAATGCCAGGTTTTAAAAAGTCTTGAATTCAATGTGAAAATCCACATGACTAAAATATTGCGCAGCACACCTATAGCAATCCTAGTATTTGCAAAAATTATGTAAAAGTCATAAGGGAATTGTTTTTTTAGCTTTGCACACCTCCCAGACGTGATTGACTGTTATGTCAAAGTGAAACATGCTGTAATTCAAAAGCTAACATAATATTAGATTGCCATACATCTTTCTCCGTATTTCCTGAAGAAAAATGAAAATTGCACACAAGTGCACAAGGCACTGTGTAATCTGCTAACTAGTGCCGCTCCACCCCTTGAGACAAATTCCTAAACCTAGATATTTGTCACACTGGCGCTCCTGGCACTGCTCTGGAACAAATTCTCATTCTGCTCATGTCCAGCTGAAATTACTTTTTACGAGCAACTTACCCAGATGGTAGCATTTTAAAGTAATAAGTATTCTGTTACACGCTTCTGTAAAAGTCATTTGAATAGGACGTAAAAAAATGCTCCCCCTTTGATTAAAGTAAAAAAAAGTTTTAAAAGTTGAAAAGCATTTCTTGTCTGCCAAATTTGCCACAAGTACAAACCTGTTGCAGGGTTTGGATGGGGGTGCAAACCATGAACCCGCGCTTATTGGTGGGAAACGTGCTGCAGGGTGGCTGTACATCGAACAGAAAGGGCTCAGCGTCAGCTAAGGGGCTTCACTAAATCACGCTATCAGGACAATCATCTCAGAAAGTCGAACCATATTTTCAGTTATGTCAATTTCCTCTTACCCCAGCTCTAGTCACTTATCTCTGATCCCCTGCCTTCAGCAAGTAGCCAGCTGGATGGCCGGGTGTGAATTCAACGAGAACAAAACTGAAGTTATGCAGCTGGGCAACAACTTCTGCAGAAATCTCACTAGCCCTCTACAGTACGTTGCCTGCCTCACAAAGCTTGATAGAGAGTCTTGGGATGTAGCTGAACCACCAAACTAAAAAAACTTGCTGCCAGTTGTTACGGCACCCTGAGGCTGTTAAGGAAGGTCCTTTTGTAGGTGGCTCTATGTGTAGGTGGCTCCGTCTGTATGAGGGTGGCTCTGTGTAGGTTGCTCTATGTGGGTGGCTCTGTGTGGGTGGCTCTATGTGTGCGTGGGTGGCTTTGTGTGTGTGGCTGTAAATGCAATAGGTCATGCATTTGCGAGCGATTAAGCTATTGGCAATGTGAATGACAATGCCATTTATTTATGATTAAAAAAAAAAAGTCATGAGCAATGCCAATGGCTCTACCTTTAATAATGCCGAGACCATTGCATTGTAAATGCTTGTTTTTAATGTTTGGATAAGGTAAGTATGGGTATAGGGGTATATGTTTTGGGGTACTGAGGTATATGTTTTGGGGTGTTTGGGTATTTTAAGGGTTCAGATATAGTTTTGGGTTATGGGGTACAGGGGTAGTTTTAGCGTTTAGGGATAGGTATGGGTTTTGGGGTACAGATGTATTTTTAGGGTTCAGGGCTAGGTTTGGGTTTTGGGGTATAGGGGTATTTTTAGGGTACAGGGGTAGTTTTGGGGTATAGGGGTATTTTAAGGGTTCAGGGCTAGGTTTGGGTTTTGGGGTACAGGGTTATTTTCATGGTTCAGGGCTAGGTTTGGGTTTTGAGGTACAGGGGTATTTTAGGGTTCAGGGGTAGGTTTGGGTTTTTGGGTACAGGGTTATTTTTATGGTTCAGGGCTAGGTTTGGGTTTTGGTGTACAGTGGTATTTTAGGGTTCAGGGGTAGGTTTGGGTTTTAAGGTACAGGGTTATTTTTATGGTTCAGGGCTAGGTTTGGGTTTTGGGGTGCAGGGATATTTTTAGGGTTCAGGGCTAGGTTTGGGTTTTGGGGTACAGGGGTATTTTAGGGTTCAGGGGTAGGTTTGGTTTTTGAGGTACCGGGGTATTTTTAGGATTTAGGTATAGGTTTGGGTTGTGGGGTACAGCGTATATTTATAGGGTTAAGATGGGTTAGTGTTTAAGGGTGTAGGGGTAATTAAGGAGTAAGAGTGGGTTTTGATTATGGGGTGCAGGGGTATTTAAAGGGAGCAGGGTGGACACCCGGAGCTGGAATGTACAGAACCTGGGGAAAAAAAACAATGAAATATTTGATACAACGCGCACCCCGCACACGCCCACACCCCCAGCACACGATATGAGAAACGGCATGAAGGGCTGAAACATGGCATGAAGGGCGTAATGTAAAAACAACAGTTGATGGAAAGAATGCAGAACAATGTCATACATTCACCCCAATACAGAGATCTAGGCCTAAACCCATCATTTTTTTTTCACTCTACACCTCATCAGCCTTGACCCTGTGCTTCATGGGAACATTCCAGGCTGAAATGCCAAGCCATGTGTTTCCTGGACCGAACTCTAGCATCCTAGGACCGATTTCTGGCTATCAGCCGTCTTTAACAAGGATAACTTCACTCCAGTGGTTTGGCGAGCATGGGAGTCACGTCTGAGCATACCCATCCCACTCGGGGTGACAAATGCAAAAACAACAGTTGATGGACAGAATGCAGGACAATGTCATACATTCACCCCAGTACAGAGAGCTGGGCCTAAATCCATCATTTTTTTTGCACTCCACACCACCCCAGCTCAGACATGGCCATAAGCAAATCAGCCTTGACCCTGTGCCTCATGGGAACAGTCCAGCCCGAAGGGCGGAACGTACCACACGCCCCAGCATTTGTCACCCCCCCCCTCCCCCCCCAGCACAAGCCCACAGCACAACGCAGACACGCCCACAAGGGACTACTTTGCTGGCACTGTTCTTTTACTTTTTAAATGTATATGGTGGGCGTCTGCATAGCCTATGTCCTTCTGCTGCAACTGCCCTTTCCAACGCTGTATTGGGTATTGTGATTGGTGCTGTGGTTCCTGAGATTACCCGCCTCAAAGGTTTGGGCTCTCTCTTTATTATATTAGTATGGATCTCGGTGGAATGACAGAAGCAACAAAAATACCAGTCTGGCTGCACATTATACTAAGCACAGATTTTTAGCTTAGGTGTTTTAAGCAAAGCCCTTATTTACATTGAACACCCAATTTGGAGAGACCCCCAGTTTTTTCATCCCACTTAAGGCTCTGGAAACAACACCATGTCACAGTCGCCTAACGTCCAGGCACTTTGCATTATGCACGACTCATGCGTTTAACTTTTTCAGATTGCCTATGTGCAGGGGCATAGTGAACCCTCCTCCACCCCACCCCTTGCTTTGGGAACTACAGTCAGGGTAGAGTTCTTAATGGGCCTCTTCTGTCTGCAACTCTGCAGAAAAAGGCTCAGCTCATAATTGATGTGAAAAGGCGAGTAAGTAAGGGATGGGATTGATGAGTGAAACAATGGATGGATGAGTGAAAGGGTGGATGATGGGTAAGTGAATGGGTGGATGGATGAGTGAAATGATAGATGGATTGATGAATTGATAAGTGAAAGGGTGAAGGGATGGACGGATGAGTGAAAGGGTGGATGTAAGGCTGGATGAGTGAGTGAAAGGGTGGGTAGATGGACAAGGATAGATGAGTTTAGAAGTGAAAGGGTGCATGGATAAGAGAAAGGATGGATGGATGAAAATAGGTTCAATGGATGGATTCATGAGTGGATGAGGAGACAGACGGGTGAGTGGATGGAATGATGGATGGCTAAGTGAAAGGGGGATAAAGAGAGAAAGGGAGGATGAGTGGATGGCTGACTGAATGGGTGGAAAGATGAGTGACTGGGTGAATGAAAGAGTAAGTGAAAGGATGGCTGGATAGGTAAATGGCTGGATGGATGAGTGAATGGATGGGTGGGAGAGTTGAAGGATGAGCACGGATGGATAGGGCGAGTGGATGGATAATGGGTGGATGAGTAAAAGGGTGGATGGAAGGATGGATGAGTGAAATGATGGATGGAAGCATACGTGATAGATAAGCTTGTAAATTGTTGAATATGGACATGGATGGGCACACACATGGAAGGTCAGAATGAATGGTGAAAGACTGAATAATGGATGAAAGTATGATTACACATTGTAAGCCCCATTATCTTAAACAACATTTTCTATACATTGACTTTCATGTTTATATGAGTCATAGTCTATATAATACGTGTGTGATGTAACGCACTCCGACACTCTGCCGTACATACGTCGAATGAGTAACACTATAAAAGAAATTAAATACACATGAGAGAAGGTCTATGTGAAGATGAGGGGCACCATTGAAGTGTGGTAGCCTGGCCCAACTGGCCGGATCGGGCATCTCCCTGTGAGTTGGAAAGGTGGGGCGGGGCAAGTTTTCTTACCACAAAAAGACCTGTACTTTTGCTTAAAGCGCAGCGCATACTGAAAAACCATGAAGTGCACAATTTTCTCAACCTAAAACAAACTTATTTTCACTTGTGCTTAAGTGGTTGTCTATTCACTTACTTATATACTATGGCGCAACCTCCTCTAATGTGTCTGTAAAACTTTGCTTTTGTCCTGAATTTTGACCTCCTGTCCTGAATTTTTGTCCTGAATGTTGACCCTTTGTCCTGAATTTTTACACTCACTGTCCTGAATTTCCACTCATGCCAGTTGGTCACCCTATTGCAAGAACGAGTTTCCTGCAGGTGAAAATGATGCGACATTGGGTAATTCAAGTTTCACCAGCATAATTAAGATGTCACTTTGGCTTATTCTGAGATTGTGGAAGAGTAGGGGTTGGTGAGGTGAAGCCACATCATTGGCTCATGTGACAAGGAGCGGTGTGATGCCGCAGAAGTGGTTTTAACAGGGAGGTGATACTGATATATCGTTTCCTTCATCAGGACTAGCACAAGGCAGTCGGTGGAATTCTCTAAAATACTTGTCGACGGGACGTATACCCCGAACATTTAGTCGCTTTCCATAGAAATGCACAGGTCCCATTCGGTGATCTACAATGAGGTGACCAATCAGGACAATGTCCTCCTCATATCCGAGCTCTTGTAATGCCCTCTTTGGTTATGCGAGGCTTCGAGTCTTGGTAAGGCCCTGTTGATGCCACAATTCTACCCGGCTTGTCACCTAGTTGTTCTCTTTTTATGAATGAATTTTCACAGGCTCTGTTTACGAATGGACTCTGTCTGGGACAGCTATGATCAGTGGGTCGAGTTCAGAGAATGTTACTGTAAATAAACCCAGATTATATTTGAGTCTGACGCCTAGATTGTGGAGGGTTCACCAAGGCTGCCCACAGCCTCAGTGTTTACACTTGACAATGTGTATAAACCCCCTCACCAAGCCTCAGTCTCATTTTTACCACGATTGTGAGAACAGACTAGATTAATGGCTGGATTACATTTTTAGAATCAGACGACCTCTGCAAGGTCTTGCCAGAGTCACTGTTATGGGTCTCATTCGCAAAGCTGTTCTTGCATGTAAGTTTGGCACACATGTGTAGAAGGATTTATTTGCACAAAACTTTTGGTGTGAGCAGAATTACTCACAGGTGTTGGAAATAGGCAGGAAGTAGTAGTTCCTGGGCTGGAATGAGGTAAATGGGGACCCCGCAAACTTAAATGTTTAACTTACAACACCCTGAAAAAATTCAACAATGTATTTGTGATGAGTAGGATTAGAACCTTTTCTGTGATGAGGCACCCTCTATTCAAAAACAAGCATTTGCAATGCAATAGGTCTCGTACTTACGCGACTTTGAGCTATTGACATTGCAAATGACAATGCCTTTTAATATTGTTTTAATTTTTAAAACATAAATAAAAGGCATTGTGATTTACAATGCCAATAGCTTAAACTCGTGTAAATGCGAGACAGACCTATTGCATTGCAAATGCTTGTTAGTTCCAACTACTACTTTCAAATAAATCTTTCCAGTTTGTGGGTAAAATGACGCCACTAAACGTTACTGAAAATGAAAACCTTCTACAAGAGCACGTAGGCCAAAGATCGGATACTTTCCTTATGTAATAAAAGCATCTCCTGCTCTGTGTGCCTTATCAGAGATATCTGCGTATTCTGATATCAAATACTATGCATACAGGATAATGTAGTTTCAGTCATTGGTTTACTTGAATTTGTAGTGCCTGTTCTGGTGCCGATTTTCAGCGGAGCCCTCTGTGAACATGCTCTGGGGGCCGCAAGGGCTGCCTGGGCTGCTAGTTCCTGCTCTGCAATCTGGGTGTGCAGGCTCCCACTATTTGTCCTCCGCTTAGAGTTCACCCGACCCTGAAAAAAGGGATGCCCAGAGCTCTGGGCGCTTACCTTCTCACTTAAAAGCTGGCTTTCAACATGCTGCAAGAGGGGCGTCTGTGCATTTGGTACACGTGGTCGTCCAGGTGTGGCAAAGACCCTGATGTTTCTAGGCTTGTAAGACACCACCCATTACTGCCTGTAAAGAGAGCCTTATCCAATCACAGCAGCACGGGGTCCCGGTGTCGGACGAAATGTAACAAAAGGAGTGCAAGACATAAAATTGTAGCAATCGGGGCCCAGAGGGGATTCCTATGGCAACCATTGCTACCTTGCCTCAGGGCCCGGGCTCGTCCTTCCTGGGACACATTGTTAAGAGTAAATAGACGAGTGCTAGATGTAGTAACGGAGCCACCCGGCCCGTTCATGTACGCATAAACGCACGCATGCACCTCAGGGGCGGGGTAGCCCCTGGGTATAAATAAACGGCCGGAAAACCACTCGTGGTCTTTGGCCCTAATTAGCAGAGAGTGTCCGTGTATTCATTTCACAGTCAGTAAGGCCCCATTACGTGGCATAGGTCAACCTGCCCCTTTCGTGTCACAGACACTACACTGACTATGCCGAAATGACCCCAAAGAGCTTTGTTAAATGGAGACGCGAAAAATATGGGTGATTATCCTTTTTTATTGCGGTGATGTTGGGACATGCCTTTAAATGCACTAGGCCAACCTGGGATACTTGGCACGGCTGGGACACTCTCCAGAGCCAGGCAGGAACCTGGCCGTGCACAGTGCCCAAGGGGCCCCCCAGGAGATCGGGCCACCCGCACCGCAGGGTCTGCGGGGTTATTGTTACGCCCATGACAAGCTGCCCCAGTGCTGCCCTCCTGCAGTCCCGCAGCAACCCATACAACGGGCCTCCCCAGGCGGGAGAATAGACATTGCCCCTCAAACAGGTTATCGGTTACAGCCAACCAGGTCAACAGGGGCATTTGATCAGGCAACACTTCTGTAAGCTCTCACCTGGGACTCCATCCATGTCTATGGTCCAAACCCACTATAAGGAACTGTTAGAACTCACCACAGACCAGCACTGAAGTCAGCAACGTGGGAGCCAGGCAAGACCGCAAGACATGTCATCATCAGTGAACTGACGGTATGCAGCGGACGTACCAAAGCCAGCGGTCGTGTCCTGAACCCCTCAGGTTAAACTACGGGTGCCCGCGGGGAAGGTCCTGCCGCAAGTAAAGTCACCAACTCATGTCTGACGTCGTCCGGCCACTTGAATCAGAAGACTGATGGACCCTGTAGTATTTAGTTAACTGTTTGTTTTGTCCCCACAGGTTGGACTAACGTTTTGTTTGTTCTTCAATAAAGTTGGGGGGGAATGTAGTGTCCTGCAGGACACATTCTAGTGCCCAGCAGGAACTTGTATCCCCAGACACTCCCTCAAGGGCCGGACACACTTGCACCCCCACCCCCATCCATCACGTGTGTCACGAGTGACGTGGGCTCACCAATAAATGGGCCCGGGTGCACATGCTTGTGCTCGTGGCCAGTTATCGATCCATACTACCAGCTATCTGTGTCCGTCCTTTCCAACCATGTGGGCCTGAGGCCCATCACCACATGACCCACAGTGAATAATGGCCCTTTAATTTCGAGAAAAAAATAACTTTACTTGAATTTGCATTTTACAATTACTGCTATAGTGGGAAGATGTATTTAATGAAAAGAAATATAAAGTAGGGTTTGACAAAATAAAAATGCCCGAGGCGAGAGGGATGGAATGGAGGGGGTGAGAGGAAAGCTGCATGGGTACACTGCTTAACTCTGCACAAAACCGCCGGGTTTTTAAGGGACCCCTGCCTCTCCTGGCCAGGGCCAGGTGAGCTTCTGATGTGGCAGCAGGTATTGCTGCAGAGTGGAAGGCCCTTCTGAAAGGTTGACTAGAAATCTTCCTGATGTTAATTGCTGTATTTTGGTTATAAACTGGTACTAATGGAGTGAAATCTTTCCTTAGTGTTACTGTGTGTAAAAAATGTCAGAATAATGAAGTAATGCTATCCCAAAATACGTGGCATCACATAATATCACGTACATTTTCTTCCCACACAATTTAGTCAAGCCTGTTGCGTAATTTGGTCCTCACTTACCTCAATTCCAGTAGCCCTGCCTACGGGTTGACGGGGGGGGGGGTTTGGCATCCAAAAGTTTGAAGACCTCTGCCTAAGAGTCACTGGTAAATATTCTATCTTTTCTACAAGACATTGGTCTTTGGATTCTGCACCTAAAAGGTCACGCTTATGATTGGAGGGCCGCCACCAGTGGGGAAATAAAAAGGAGTCAAGCACTAGAATTAAATACAAGCATTGTCAAAGTCAATAGGTCTCGCCTACGCAAAAGCTTTGTGCTTTGAAAATGTTTGGAAATGTTGTGCACCAGCATGTCTTCTGTCAAGCATTGCTTCAAGTTAGCAGCATAAACTCGAGTGTCATGGAAGGAGTAGAATATGTATTAGTTAAATAGTGTGTCAAAGCGGAGTGGCATAATTCCTTAGAAGGTGGTGTGCAGAATGTAGTAGTGTTGGAGTATATTGTAATGAAGTTGCATGGTATAGAAAGAAGTAACAGGTCATGGACTAAGGTGAAATGAGTACGCTGTTTAGAATGGCATAATTGCGGTGTAGCATAAATAGTCCATAGTGGACTAGAGATCATGGTAGTGGATTATAGGTGGAGTGTAGTAGATTAGAAATACAGAGTAGAGTGCATTGGTTTGGGCTCAGAGTAGATTGCAGTGCCCTAGTGTCATTGAATTCATGGTTAGAGTAGTCTTGTAGAGTTGGCATAGGGTACATTGTTAAGTAAATGTGTGCATTGACGTGGAGCAGTGTAGCACAAAGTAGAGTGCAGTAGCAGAGTATCAGACTGATAGCAGTGAGGAAATGAGCAGCAGTAAGTCATTCAGTAATGGGCCATCACGAGTGACAGAATTTAGCTGTGTAAAATAAGCAGTCATTTAAATATTGTCAGTTGCATAGAATTGTGAAAAATATGAAGGGGCTGATAAATTGTAGAGTACATTTGCAGAGTGGACTGGTGCATGGTTGAAATAGAGTGTGAAGTGCCATTGAGAGACTAAGGTGTAGTGGCGTACAACTCATTGGCACAAAGTGCAATAGAATGGGGGAGATTTATCCCTGCTGGGAGTAAATGTGACACTTTGTAACGGGAGCATGTTCAACTGAAGAATGCATCACAAAAATATTCTAATTTTCTCCCATGTCAAAGTGTCTTTACAAACAGCAGTCACTTTACTTCCACTGGCCTGTGGACTGCAATATTCATAACAGGAAAATAAAATGACTGATTCAATTTGAGAGCTGAAATATGCTTTTAACACCTCACCTGGGTGAGTGAGTACAATTTTGTTGGTACCTTAACAGAGCAACCCTAAACAGCAGCATAACCACCCCATGGGACCCGCCCCCTAAATGACCCAAGTCAAAACCAGTACACTGTTATTTACTGGATGGCGAAATAATCCTGCTGTGAATTTTAAAGAGCCTGGCAATTAACCACTTTAAAATTAACAGCAAGACATCCCAATGATTGAAAGAAATGATAAACTGAACCAAACAAGCTTGATTACTCGTGCGCATAGCTTCTACAGCATGGAATTAATACGAATCACCCTGAAAACAGTTGATAGGCCAGAGCACGGGATTGTTCACGTATATGGATACCAACCAAAAATGACTAGCAAAAATTGTAGACAGTGTTCAATTCTGTACCCAACTTTCGGAAGGAGCAAGCTATTCAACTAGCCTGCCCTTTCTGCAAGAAGGGATTTGCTCTAGCACTGGAATGAGACCACAAGGCCAGTAAGACCAGATAGTCACTTGACAGTGCAGCCCACACGACTTTCATAGCATCTGGGCTCTACCCCCCAAAAAATAATTCAACAACCAATAAAAGATCAATAACATTTTATTAGACAGTAAAACAATTGACGAAGCGCGTTCAATTCGTCAGACAGCGGTCCTTCATGCCAAACAGGAACTGCAATGAAAACAAAGCTTTAGTTACACTTGTTGGAAACAATATTAAAACATATCACAAAGCAAGTCTTCCTCAGATTCCAAATTGTCATCGCTTAAATTCAGTAGCAGAACTGGACAAGATTCTCCTCACAGGAAGACGTTACATAAGGGTTCAACAAGGAACGGATGACAAATGCACCCTCGAGTTCAGAGGGCGAATAGCAATGCAGGGTGGCCAAATCCAACTTGGTACTGACGCCCAAACAAGCAGGCGCTGTATCTTTGGAATGGGAGAACACTCCAAAATCATTGCGTAGCGCTGTAGTATGTGGATCATACAACAAATTACAGTGTACTCACCAATTCACTTGCCTGGAAATGGTCACAAGTAACTGACCAGGGTATTACATTCCAAGTTCTGGCTGCAAAAAAAACAAAAAACTAAAAATTATGACTTCAGTGCCCTTTGTCATCCCCGGTGAAGAAAGAAATTGCTGTGTCTCCTTCAGTTGCCAAACTGTCATCCATTATGATTTCAGTAGCAGAACTGGACAAAGTTATCATCAGCAGAAGACATTTCATGGACCGAATAACGCAGTTGAAGTCGTAGCCATATTAAGAGCACATGGGTATATAGTCAATACACTAGATCTGGGTGAACAAGATCGCGAAAGACTATTAAAAACAAATCAGATCCCACATAATATCCAAAACTACATTAAAAATATTGGGAGACCTTCGGGGCAGACGAATGCCAATAGGAATTGAACAAAATATACGAAGACCTTGGGGAGCCCTGCGTACAGATCACGTGCTCCCTTTTCACTAAACCGATTCAGATGTTCAATACTTTCCACTCTATTTGCTCTTGGGCATTGTGAAAGCCGGGCCTGCAGCACAAATGTTGATCTTAAGAGGCCCTGAAAGCAGCTTCTCCTTGAACCCTGGTCACTTCCACCTCTGGGTTCCACTCTCTTCAGCCCTGACGTAATGCTCAACCTCACTGTCTGCATGACCTCCCACCGTAGACTACAGAGGGCACCACAGAGCTATTGCAGGGTGTAGTAAAAATGACGGTACTGACAAGGAGCCAGCTAAAACGGAAAGCAAGAGGTCACAAGGCATCGTGAAGGCGTGGAAGGCGGAGAAGCAGCACTAGGCAATCAGTCAGAGTATCTATGACATTCCTATCACTGGCAGGTGCGAGGGCAGTAAAGACTGCCGTCGCCACCCACCTAAGGCTAAGCTTTCACGCAAGTTGCCTTGAACTAAACGCATGTAGATCCCCCTACACCAAATCTCTATACTAAGTCACCGATAATCACCTTGGGTTCCAGAGTAGTGCGCCAATCGCAACAAAGCGCTTCGATGCCTCGCCTGGGGTAGTTAAGCGCTATAAACATTAATCCCCCCCCCCCCAATACATTTGCCAGAAAAGCGGTTTGAACGAGCATAAATAAATAAACTCACCTTCATATCAAGGCATGATGAGGACTCCGCCCCCTGTGCGCCTTTGTCGTGATGCCTCAGCAACTTTCACTGCAAAACAGGAAAATAAAAGTGTTAACACGCGTAAAACGTAGACGTGCCCCAGCGAGGGTAGAGTTCATGCGCGCAGCACCAATATCTCGCCCCACCCACCCACCAGCTCTAGTGCGGGTGGAAAGAAAGTACAGTACTGTTCTACGTAAAGGACCTCAAGGCGCTAGGTCAACTTCATAGATGCATCAAGGTGCAGTGCTGCAAGAGACTATAACGCTAAGAAAACACACTGAATACGTGTGTAAGGAACCAGAGCCGTGTGAGTGAAACACGGGCCTTCGATAACAGCTGGACCCCCACTGCGAGGGGGGGGCGGTAGAGACCACGAGGCGGCGGCGGCGTTACACTCCTACTCACCAGTGCACCCGCGGCGGTTCCTTCACGTGCCGGTTCCCGGGTCCTTCGTTCTTGCTGCGCTGCGGGCGGAGACCAGGACGAGAGGGGGCCCTGCGGGAACCAAGAAGGAGACATGAAGCGGCTGATGGGGGTGGAGGGGGCCGGCGTTGACACGCTGCGCTGAGTGTTCAGTTCTCCAAGGTTTATCCACACACGAGATTCAGGTTTAATCCGCAATAGAGTTTCATCACGTACACTCAAAGCACCAAACCACTCCCACGTTCATAAAACGAGCCATGACCCAGGTCTCTACCCAAAGCCCACCGTTAAACGTGGACCCAACATCAACAATCGCTGGGTAGGGCGACCCTTGCCACGCGCCAACCCGTGACAGAAGGAAGGGACTTCAAAGGGTGAACCGGACATGACCACATAAGGCGGCCGCGTGCCCACACGCGTCAAGCATTACCAGTCTGGTTGAGCGGGGGACTAGGCACGGGGACAGACGTGGGCGCGCCCTCTCCCTGAACGAAACACCATCCTCCTCTTACCCATTCCGAAGGCAGCAGCGATGAAACAAGTCTTCCGACCTGCGCTGCCTACTCATATACCTAGGAAGTCTCGCGATAACTCACGTTCGGTGATGTCACGGAAAATAGGGGAGTGTCGAAGATCGTTGAGCCTGCGTAACGTGCAAGGCCTGCGTGGAATTTAAGATTCTATTTATTTATTTATTCATGCAATTTTATATAGCGCGAACTTTACCCGAAGGTGTCAGAGCGCCTTACATAGGATCCAGTTGAAAACATAAGGACTGACGGTTACATGCGTAAAATGATTGCAAATTTTTGCATTACATAAGGACCAGTTGAAAGCATATGGATTTAGGATTACATGCGTTACAAAAAAGGTACAAACAGAAGAAATTGCAAATGTGAGGACAGGAACGGATCTCCCCTGGGAGTCAGGGCCGGCGCTAGGCATGGGCAGTGTGGGCAGCCGCCCAGGGCCTCGCGCTCGGCAAAACACAGGGGGCCTCGCGCCCCCGTGAAAGGTCACACGTTCACAGCTCACTGCAGGGCCCCCTGCCTCACCTGATCGCGCCCCCCGTGAAAGGCACACATTCACAGCTCACTACAGGGCCCCCTACCTCACCTGATCGCGCCCCCATGAAAGGCACACATTCACAGCTCACTACAGGGCCCCCTGCCTCACCTGATCGCGCCCCCCCCGTGAAAGGTCACACGTTCACAGCTCACTACAGGGCCCCCTGCCTCTCCTGATCACATTACAGGTGGGGGAAGGTGCAAACAGAATGGGGGGCGGCATAACAGCTGGGCCAGCAATTATGTTGGCTCACAATGTCAGGGGCGGGGAAGCGCCTCGGTTAAGTACTGGTCATTCTAGGCTCTGTTTCAGCATTTTGTTTCCAGGCAACGGAGGCCCCTTTGTTTCTTTGGGGCACCAGCCGGACACAGGTAAGAGGAGGTGGGTGAGGGGAGGAGGGAGCAGCAAGATCAACTGTCTTTTGTATACTTCGAATCTTGGTAGGGCAGTGTCTCTTATCTCAATTGAGCAGAATGTTTAAGACCAGAGGGTGGGGTATCTTGTCGTGTTAAGCAAAGGTGAACTGTTTACCCAGTAGCCCCACCATCAAAACGTTTATGTTGTAGATATCAACGTTTGCATTCTGAAACGTGTGTTTTGTTTTTGTATGTGTGCCAACAAATTCTGGCAAGCAAAAAGCTTTAATTTATAGAGAAATGTCTGGTTTAAGGAGTCCATACGGGTCGGGCAAAGCCCTTACGTTTCATAGGGCGAGACTTAAACCTCTTTCTACCCCATGAATTTGAAAAAAATGTTCCTTTATTTGTGAGGGCTTCACTTCAGAATGTGGAGATGGTCTCTGAATAGTTGCCCCTCCCCCCTCCCAAAGTTCATACACACTTTACTGCTCGCATCTGCTCGCTGTCCCACGGTTTTCCGCAAAGCCCTCAAGTTTCCCTAGTCCATGCATTAAGTATCCCATCCACTCCAGATTTGTGCTCGGTAGTACCGATTTAATGGCAAAGCCAACAGGTCTTGCATTTTGTGACTTATTTGTCATTGCCAATGGCTTTTAGCCCGGCTCTACAGTGCAGCATAGCTAAATAATATTAATAATAAAATTCCTATGACGGCTCCGTCATTTTGAATGTAGGTGCACCATGCATTTGCACACCTACAAAATGACTCAGGAACATTTTTTTAATACTTTTATTTTGCAATCCGAGTTGGAACAGGGAGGGCATGGGTAAGGGAAGGAGGAAAGCAAACATGCGAGAGAGGAACAGTGAGATGGGGAGAGAAGCACACGACTGAAAAGCAACAAGGGAGGAGAAGAGCACAATTGTGAGTGCATCACAAAAGGATGAGGGAGAGAAGCAATTGGGATTGAAAGAGCAACATCGAGCATGACAGGGGAAGAGAAGCACACTAGGGAGACCGCTTGAAAACACATGCATTCTTTTGGAGGGCTTGAGAAAAAAAAAAAAGCAATTCCCTAAAAGTAGAAGTGGAAGGGTAAAAGTAAATTGCATATGTTCCAGGGGAGTGATAGACATAAGATGGGCAAGGCAAGCCATTCAAACGGAAACAAGAGTGACAGTAAAGCTGACCAATGGAAATTAATGGGTGGGCTGCAAGTCCTTCTATGCTCCTTGTAATCCCACAATAAGTCTTTCACAACCAGAGAGGAATCGCCCTAAAAATGTGGATCAGGAATAGCTGCTTATTGCAAATCAGGCAGTTCTTACAATACACCACAAGATTGTGCAAAAAAAGCCCCAACAGTGACAAGTGCCATAACTATTGATGTTGACCTCTTAAAGGCAAAGCTAGCATGGCTATGCTATATAACTAAAAAAAGGAGTGGTAAGGACTGGTTTTGTGGAAGTAGGAGACCGTAAGATACTTTGTGTAGATTGGAGAAAGGTACCAAGCATGCCTCTGGAACACATTCACCTCTGCCAAGTGTTTGTCATAGCAAGCTCTGTTTTTTTTACCCTCACCCTGCCTTTCCTGGTCCATTGTTCATTGGAAGGGCAGAAACTCACAGGATAACTAGGGAGTGCTAGGGAGTACAGAGTGACTAGGGAGTGCTAGGGAGTGCAGAGTGACTGCAGAGTGCTAGGGGGAGCTAGGGAGTGCAGAGTGACTAGGGAGTACTGGGGAGTGCAAAGTGACTAGGGAGTGGAGAGTAACTAGGGAGTGCAGAGTGACTAGGGAGTGCCAGGGAGTGCTAAGGTGTGCTAGGGAGTGCAGAGTGACTAGGGAGTGCAGAGTGACTAGGGAGTGCAGAGTGACTAGGGAGTGCAGAGTGACGAGGGAGTGCAGAGTGACTAGGGAGTGCCAGGGAGTGCTAAGGTGTGCTAGGGAGTGCAGAGTGACTAGGGAGTGCATAGTGACTAGGGAGTGCAGAGTGACTAGGGAGTGCTAGGGAGTGCTAAGGTGTGCTAGGGAGTGCAGAGTGACTAGGGAGTGCAGAGTGACTAGGGAGTGCAGAGTGACTAGGGAGCGCAGAGTGCTAGGGAGTGCTAGGGAGTGCAGAGTGACTGCAGAGTGCTAGGGACTGCAGAGTGACTGAAGAGTGACTGCTAGGGAGTGCTAGGGAGTGCAGAGTGACTAGGGAGTGCTAGGGAGTGCAGAGTGACTAGGGAGTGCAGAGTGACTAGGGAGTGCTAGGGAGTGCTAAGGTGTGCTAGGGAGTGCAGAGTGACTAGGGAGTGCAGAGTGACTAGGGAGTGCTAGGGAGTGCAGAGTGACTAGGGAGTGCTAGGGAGTGCAGAGTGACTAGGGAGTGCTAGGGAGTGCAGAGTGACTAGGGAGTGCAGAGTGACGAGGGAGTGCAGAGTGACTAGGGAGTGCAGAGTGACGAGGGAGTGCAGAGTGACGAGGGAGTGCAGAGTGACGAGGGAGTGCAGAGTGACTAGGTAGTGCTGCAGAGTGCAAGGCAGTGCTGCAGAGTGCAAGGCAGTGCTGCAGAGTGCAAGGCAGTGCTGCAGAGTGCAAGGGAGTGCAGAGTGCAAGGGAATGCGAGGGAGTGCAGAGTGACGAGGGAGTGCAGAGCGACGAGGGAGTGCAGAGCGACGAGGGAGTGCAGAGCGACGAGGGAGTGAGAGGTGTGGCTCACTGGTTAGAGGCGGCAGACCCGAGTGCAGAGAACGGCCCGGGACCAGGGTTCGATTCCCGACGCGGCAGGGTTGTGGACCAGGGTCAGCGGACTGATAATTCTCGCATCGGTGCCTACTCCGACCAGGGAGCACACTCGGCAACTCTGGGCATTAGCTTGCCTCATCTCCACAACGGCCCCACACAAACGCCGGGGATGCCTGGTTTCACCTTGGAGACCCCCAGGAGGGACTATCTCACAGGGAAAGCCAGGACGGGTTCCCCAGCGGTCTATAGCGCTACGAGGCCTCCGGGTAGCAGTGCGCTTTACAAGACACAACAATTTACAATTTACTAGGGAGTGCTAGGGAGTGCAGAGTGACTATGGAGTGCTAGGGAGTGCACAGTGCTAGGTACGAAATGGTGTTACAAATTTGCTTTTGTTTATAAGATAATAAAAGCTCAACCAGCTTTTTATATCAGCTAATGCTGTTACTCAGTCCAAATGAACTATTCTTGGTTATTTTCAGAGGTTAAAATGGCTGATGTGGTCCTGCTGGCATTCAGATGAGTAGTGTGTAGTTACAAACAGATCACTGTAACAAGTGTTTTATGGCGGTGGGCTTTCTAACTTGTATCGGAACATGTGACCGAAAGTTTACACACAGATCTCTGCAGCAGGAACACGAACCAGGCTAGTTACCCTACAGGGGTTGTACCTGTAACCTGTATTATGTGTGGTAGAGCAAAACACACAAGATGATGGACGGAATGATGCACAATGGCAAAACATTCACCCCCAGTCACAGATCTGGGTTTAGTCCATCGTTATTTTGCTCACCAACCCACCCCAGTTCAAACATGGCCATATGCAAATCAGTCTTGACCCTGTGCCTCATGAGAACAGTCCAGCCCGAACTGCCAAGCCATGTCTTCTCTGGACCGGAATCAAGCATCCTAGGACCGGTTTCTGGCTATCAGAGCACTCCTCTGCGAGCCGTATATCAACTCCTAAGCTTTAACTGGGCATGCATGTTTGCGTTATGCATGATACACAGATGTTTGCGTTAGCACTCTCCGCACTGAACATTTTTATTGTGTGTAGGTGTTTGCACACATGCGTACCTCCATGCAGCCAGTACATGAGCGCCAGGAGCACTATTATGGGTATAGTATGTTGTGACCAGTAGGTGAGACTTTAACCCCAAAGTAAACTTGCCGGGATCAAAATCGGTGAACGTCACTTAACCTCAGTTGCTCTGTAGCAGGTGCATTATCCAACCAAGACATTTTATTGGCATGAGTACGCATTGTGTGTTTATACACACACATGCATACGCATCCCTGAAGCAGGTCCAGGGTCTAATCGAGGAAGCCAATGCCGTGCGCTGCGTCTACATCCTGGACTCCTAGTTTGCTGGCTCTTCCTGTTATAGCATCAAATGGTTTCTCTAGTTCTATCCATTCGCTCCAGTGGTTTGTTTAGGAAGCTTTATTGAAATAGAAAGAGAAAACATGGTACAGAAATATAAAAAGGAGCATGAAGTACAAATCCATAGAATAACGAGGAATAAAAAGTAAGAATCAAATGGTGAAAAATCTAATACATCAGCATAATATGCGATGTCGCTTTCTGTGATGTCACTTCTTGTGACGCAATATGCAATTAGGGGGGCCTCGCATCTTCCCTTTCGCCCGGGGCCTCAGAAGGCCTAGGACCGGCCCTGCTGGGAGTGAGTTCCAGAGTTGTGGCGCCAGGTAGCCAAAACGGCTTCCACCGCGCCGTTTGCGTTTAAACTTTGTGCTTACCAGCAGGTTTTGATGTTTAGAGCGGAGGTCACGGGATGGAATGTATCTCACAATCAGGCTGTTGATAAACATTGGACTGTGACAGTTTAGGGACTTGAATGTGAGACAGGCGGTTTTGAAGGTGGCCCGTTGGAGCAGTGGGAGCCAGTGTAGCTTTTTTATCAGGGGTCTGGCCGATTGCCACTTAGGTTGTTGATATATCAGTCGTGCCGCCTGGTTCTGCACAAGCTGGAGTCTCTTGATCTGATAGGAGGGAAGGCCTAGATAGATTGAATTCGCATAGTCTAAGTGCAACAGGACTAGGCCAATCACAGCTTGTATCAGTGCTGCCTGGGTGAGCAAGTGATGTATCTTATGGATTTTACGTAGTTGAAAGAAACATTTAGAGACAACTGTTCCCACCTGGGTGTTAAGGGACAGGTCTCCGTCGATAGTCACCCCTAAGCTTTTTACGGAGGAGGAGGGTTTAGGGAAAGGCCCCAATTCGGCCGGCCAATAATGAGGGCCCCAGGAGATGTGGCTGTCTCCTATCAGCAGTACCTCCGTCTTTCCAGGGTTTAGCTTCAAGTGGTTGTAATCCATCCAATGACGGATGAACACCATGGTGTCCTGAAAGTTGGTAATAGATTCGGTAGAATTATCTATTGTGAAGGAGAGCTGCAGATCATCTGCGTAGTTAAATGTTTTTACTTTCCTCTGTTTTAAGGCTTTGATCAGGGGGAGTAGATAGATGTTGAACAGATGAGGGGACAAGGAAGAACCCTGGGGAGCCCCACATGTGGAATTTAACTCAGAAGCTGTGAAGGTAGCCAGGCGAACCGCCTGTGAGCGATCTTCCAGAAATGAGGTAACCCATCTCAAGGCTCTGCCCTGCAGGCCTGCCCGTCCGACACGGTCGACCAGGATCTTGTGGTCCACCGTGTCAAACGCGGCCGACAGATCTAAGAGGACTAAGGCCTGAGGGGTTCCAATGTCAGCCTCCCTGCGGAGCTCATCCAGCACTGCCGAGATAACCGTCTCAGTTGAATGACCTGGACGGAAGCCGGCTTGATGGGGATCCAAGTGTCCAGACTCTTCTATGAAGGTGGACATGGATTTAGCAACATGTGCCTCCAAGACCTTGGCTAAAAAAGGGAGCAGGGAGATGGGGCGATAATTAGATGGATCAGCTGAATCGGCACCGACCTTTTTGATCAAAGGGACCACTGTAGCGTCCTTGAATGATTTGGGGATGCGACCTTGGGTGAGTGATGAATTTAATAAGGATAGGGCGGGTTGGGGGATGGTGGAGAAAACTTCCCTTAATATATGTGGGGGACAGCAGTCTCTAGGAGAACCCGATTTGACTTTAGACATTGTTGGAACCTGGGATGTCAGGTCACCTAGGGTAGCCTGGCCTAGGGTAAGACCTAAATACTAGAGGCACAAGTGTGAAGGTTGCAAACCACCCAGCAGTAATTCCACGCAATAACACATAAAAATGACACTACACCAATGTTGGAAAAATAAGTACTTGTTTATAAAAATAATATCTTTGCTCTCTTGTTTCTAGAATTCACAGTTCAGTATAATACATTCTGTCAGGAGTAGTAAAAGTACTTTTAAAATTGCCAAATAATGTCAAAGCACAGTTCTATTAACTTATCAGCACATTACATTTAGTCAGGTATGCAATAACTATTTCAATGTCAACATTACAATTCCCCTTCTTGGCTTGTCACCTTCCCATCAAAGAACAGTAGTTCCTCTAGGAAAGGGTTCCCATTTCCTTCCTCTCCACTACTGACATTTGAAAATATGACTATTCCAAATAGAGCAACAATTCATGAAGTCCCTTCAGGGATTCTCCAAGGGCGCTTCACACATTGGGACAGATTCTCTATTCCACAACTTGCTATGTCTCGCCCCCCTTGCCCTCGTGTTATTCTCCTTATGGAGGTCACTTCCCCCTTTGGATCACCTCCTTACTTGTGGTAGGATTTTCAGTTGAAGTCTTGATACGCCAGAGGGTGGGGGTAACCACCTGGCAGGACGAAGAAGCCAAGCGCTCGCAAGGCTCACCAGCTTCCAGGGCCCCTCAGCTCTTCCCACCCCGCTCGAGCCAACTGCTCTGTGAGGCACTTGAGCGGAGAAGGACACCCACGCTGACACCGCCTCTCACCTCAGCCTTCAGACACTCCTACCGATTCCGCCTCCGCTGCGCTGGCTCCAATGGTGAGACGCTGCTCCCTCGCGCTGGCTCCAATGGTGAGACGCTGCTCCCTCGCGCTGGCACCCAAGGAAGGACGCTTCTCTCACGGGCCTGCTCGGTCCTAGGCCCCTCCTGAAATGTAGAAGTGGGATCGCCTGGGGCATGCGCGATAGCGCTCGACTACCTCCAAATCAGTGGCACAACCACAACAACGCGGCCAGTGCCCCCGGGGTCCTGTACACGGCGAGATCAGCGCTGCCTCATAGAAACCGGCACCCCTTTCCTTCCTCTGTTTCCTGAGAGGAAGTGGTGTTCTGTCCTCTTTTTTTTTTTTTTTTTGGTGCAAGACGTTTATTCAGTACCGTTAAGTATACACAGCATACTGCCACAACCCGGAGGCCGGCTGCCATAGCACATTTCAGTAATCACAAAAAAGCATCAACGAAAAGTCAATGTTTTGTTGTGGAGCTGTATACATAAAAAAATTGGCATCAGTAACAGCACAGGTAAAGGAAGCATATAAATGCGTCTTACTTTTGTCGTTTTTGGTTAAAAAAAAGAACAATGAAAACAAACAAAACAACAACGTCATGAGCGTGCGCACCACAAACAATCAGAGTTCGGAAGGGGGGGGGGGAACAGCCTCCCGCAGCAACCAGGTGGAACATGGGTGGGCAAGGCATACAGGTGAGCGAAGCAACAAGGACAGTTCAGAGACATGGCAAGGGGGGTAAAGTGCATAGTGCATTCACAAGGCAGACAAAGGTGCAGGTAGGTCCAAAGCAGGTCAGCACCCCTTCTTCAGCACACCTAAAACAACGTTACAGATCACAATTCATCGTCACTCGGTGCTTCCGTTATCAGGTAGCATTGCAGCGGGGCCCAGATATCAGTCGGCCTGGATGATAGCGGCAGCAACTCCGCATACGTGTGCAGTTGTTCCTGACAATACACCAGGTCCCGCATCCATTCCTTAAATTTGGGCGCCCTGCCTCTGCCCCATCTACAGGCCACCCTCCGCTTGGCTAGCAACAAGGCCAACGCGACATACTTGCGGTGAGCCGCCTGCAGGGGTACGACCCAACCCAATAGTGCCATCTCAGGAGTTGGCGGCACCGTATCATTGATCATTGTAGAGAGGGCCTGAAATACTAAATCCCAATACTGACGTACAGTGGCACATTCCCAGGCAAGATGTAGAAAGTCAGCTCCAGGGGCTCCACACCTATCGCAATTATCAGTGTCTCGCAGCCCAAACCTGTGTAATCGAGCCGGGGTATAATACAATCGGTGCACAAATTTATAGTGAATAATTCTATACCTGCTGCTGGATGAGATACGTTCCGTCTGTAGTAAGCTAAATTCCCATTGTTGATCGGTGAGTGGGGCAGGCAGCTCTTGGTCCCACTTCGCCTTGGCAGGAAGTGTGGTGAAGTCAGTGTGTGTTCTAACTGATCTGTACAACGTGGACACCAGCTTATATGGATGCGCAAGTTGCATCATGTGTTGCAGGGGTATGAGGATCGGTGGCTCGCGCGGAAAGTCAGGTGTAAGGGCCTGTAGCCCATGTCGCAGGCGCATGTAGTAAAACACCTCTAGTGAGGTAGGGTGTATGGTGCCAAACAAATGATCCCTCGTGCGGAACTCGCCATCATGATATAGATCCCCCCACGTCCGGACATGGATTTTAGACAGTAAACGCTGGAAGCCAGTTTCCTGCAGCAGCTGCAACTGTGGGTGATAAGCCAGGGGCATACATGGAGCGTAGAGGAACTGCAGCCCCAGGGAGGCACAAATGTGTAGCCAGGCCGTTATAGTGCTAGATAAAGTGTTTGGGGTCTTATCCCTCCCCTCAACAACGGCATACAGAGCTCCCTCGATAGGCGTGGGGTGCGCCAGCCAGTGCTCCGCAGCCAGTTGAGGCATGTATCTCGGCTGTCTTACCCAGAAGTAAGCATAGTGCGCCTGGGCTGCCCTGAAGTACAGCTCAAAATCAGGTACACCGAACCCTCCCCGCACATAGGGCCGTGTCAGAATCTCCCATTGTAGCCTAGCTTGCTTTCCACCCCACACCAATTTGAGCATTTCAGACCTCAGTTTCTTAAAGAAGTATGTACCAGGATGGAAGGGTATGTTGAGAAACAGGTAAAGCAGCTGCGGAAGTACAACCATTTTAATCAAAGAAGCCCTGCCCGCCATCGACAGGGGAAGCGACACCCACCTCGTGACCTGGTCTTCAATTCTACTAACGGCAGTGCCATAGTTCGCCCTCATAAGCGCTTCCCGGTCCCTCTCAATGTGAACCCCAAGGTATTTAAAATCACCTTCAGTCCAAGTGAGCGGGTATTCCAATGGGAAGGCCTGTGTGGCCGCCGTGAGGGGGAATATGCACGATTTGGTCCAATTGATCTGCACTCCCGAGAGAGTCCCGAATCTAATGAATTCCCTAAGTATGGGGTGTAGGTTGTCCTGAGGGTGCCGGACATACAGCGTGATATCGTCCGCGTACATGGATATGAGTATTTGTCGCTGGAAGCAACGCAGCGCGCTATCCTTATAATGTTGCCGCAGTTTGGCAGCAAGGGGTTCCGTGGCGATTGCAAAGAGCAGGGGGGACAGAGGGCACCCCTGCCTCGTACCCCTAGAGATCTCAAAGTCAGGGGAAAGCTGCCCATTAATAAGGACTTTGGCCGTGGGCCGTGTGTAGAGCAGTTTTATCCAGGAAACGAAGATGGCCGGGAATCCCATGCGGTTTAGTACCCCAAAGACGTAATCCCACTCCAGGGAATCAAATGCCTTGGTGGCATCCAAAAAGACGGCCGCCATGGGCAGGTCCTCATGCACAGAGTCGTACACAGAAAAAAAGGTGCGTAGATTGTGTGATGTAGCCCTCCCTGGAACAAAGCCCGCCTGATCCGGGAGGATCAGGTTAGGCAGCAGTAAGCTAATTCGGGTGGCAATGAGCTTCGCGAGAATTTTCACATCACACGTCAATAAAGAGAGGGGTCTATATGAGTCGCAGTGCGATGCAGATTTCCCGGGCTTGAGTAAAGAGATGATAAGCGCAGTTCTCATTGACGCGGGGAGATGCCCCACCTCCAGAGCGTCCTCATAGACCTCCCGCAGTACCGGGGCCATGAATTCAATGTACGTCTTGTAGAATTCAATAGGGATGCCATCTAGGCCTGTGGCCTTGCCTGATTGCATACTCATAATCGCCTCTTTTACCTCGTCCAGCTCAAATGGGGCACTCAAAAACGCCCGTTGAGCGTCACTCAGCCAACCAAGCGCGACATCCGCAAGGTAGTCGTCCAAAGGGGGGCCCCCCAGTCCCTTAGATGTGTACAGTGTACTGTAATGGCCCACGAACTCGTTAAGGATTTGCGTGGAGTCGCGGAGCAGCAGCCCCTCAGCTGTTTCCAGCTCTAGTATAGTAGTAGGCGCCCTTGCAAGCCGGACCGTAGCCGCCAACACCTTCCCAGGCCTATCTCCCTCTCCATATTTCCGCGCCACCCAGTATGTATGTCTAAATTTCGCCTCACGTGCAGCTTCCTCGGAATATTCAGTAACCAAATCTCGAATCTCTGCCAGAGTGTCGCTAGTGGGGCGCGCTCGGAGGGTCTCTTCCGCCCGGCTCAGTTTTACTTCCAGCGCCTTCAAACGGTTCAGGATAGCTTTAAGCACCCCCGAGCCCTTCGCAATGCAGAAACCCCTTAGTGTGACTTTGAAGGCATCCCAGACTGTCTCCACTGCATCCACAGACCCCTTATTTCTCTCAAAAAAATCTAAGCATTCCTCGCGCAGCGTCTCTCTAAATTCCTCATCTAACAGCATTGCGGCCTGCATGCGCCACGCGGTAACAGGAGGGCCTAGCTCAGCTCCGCGCATGGCGACCAGAACCGGGGCATGGTCCGAATAAGTCCGGGGGAGGTGTCGTGCATATGTGACAGTGGCATACATGTGCGTGGTCAGGAAAAAATAATCAAGCCTGGCCCAGGACCTAGCCTGCGCCGTGAAATGCGTTCCCTCCCCCCTCGGTCCGCAGTGTGCTCGCCAAGCATCCACTAGGGGATTCTCCTCCAAGATGGCGCGCAGCACCTCCCGCCCTTTTGTGTAGTGGTGTGGGGCCGGGTGTGAGCGGTCCAGGGTCGGGTTCACAGTGACATTGAAGTCCCCCCCCCATATTATGTGTTGTGACCCCGCCTCCAGTATAGCAGCCCAGAGTGTCTCAAAGTACTGCGGGTCGTCCACATTGGGGCCATAACAACACGCAAGGGTGACCGTCACACGGCCCAATCTGTCCCATAGCAGGCAATATCTCCCTTGTATGTCTGATTTCATGCCAGCCATGTGGAAGGGCGTTGACTTTTTAACCAGGATTGCAGTACCACGGGCATAGGAGGAATACGAGGAAAACACAGTACTCGAGGCCCATCTACTACCAAAGGCTGGCAACTTGTGGGGTGCAAAGTGTGTCTCCTGCAGAAACGCTATGTGAACATTATGTCTGTCTAAATACCCCAGAACGTGGCGTCTCTTCCGATGATCCCCTAAGCCCCGCACATTCCAAGTAAGAACATTCAGACAAGTGTCCCCCATCCCAACATCTTTTCATATAACAGAACAATTCGACTGCACCAACAATCCTCACAGTTAGAATTACCAGCGGCCCACAGTAACCTCGGCCACCACAAATAGCAGCCCCTGAACCCCCTCCCCATAGCAAAGACAGTAGACCAGCCCACCCCAGGACGGGTGGAAGGTCGATGAGGTAAAGGTGCACACGCTCGACTACAAGACGAAAACTTAAACCCAGTGCAAACCCAGGCATCCAACACTAGAAATCGTAACCGTTGCCATTCTAAAGAACTTCCCCCCTCCCCCACCCACTGAAGCGCCCCCAACTCGCCAGTACCCTGTGCCCACCCCCCTCCCCGATCAAACCCGCAACAGCCCAACAGTAAAAGTGCATTGAGCAAGTCCAGTGGGGTACACCCATTCGGGGTTCTAGAGGTGCACCGTCGTCCACCCCCGCCTCTCCTCACCGCAGTCGCCGCCATTCTTACCGTCCTTGTCCGGGCGAGTGAGTCAGCATGGGGGGGTGGGGGCCTGGCATGCTACAGGGCCTGCAGCACCACCCAGCCCTACTCTCCTGGGGGCCATATCAGGAGCAGTAATCCAAATAACAAAAACATATATCAACGAGTCATCAATAACGAAAGCGACGTAATCCAGTTCATTCCGCACCAGAATCGTGTCCGCCATCCGCCTGTGCAGCTCTTTTGTCCCTTTTCGGCAGGGTCTTGATGTACTCCTCGACCTGTTGCGGGTTCAAGAAAAAGTGTTGCGTGCCCTGGTGGGTCACGCGGAGCTTGGCAGGATAAAGCAATGCATAGTCAATGTTCAGTCCTCTCAGTTTTCGTTTCACGGCTAGAAACTTCCTTCGCTGTTCCTGAACAAGCGGAGTAAAGTCTGGATAAATGGAAAAGGACACTCCCTCATAACTTAGGTTTTGATTCGCCCTCGCCGCTTTCAATGCCGCATCCCGATCACGGTAGTTCAGCAGGCGTGCTATGATCGGCCTCGGCGGAGTGCCTGGTTGAGGTTGAGGTCCAAGGGATCGATGGGCCCGCTCCACTATAAACTGTTTGGAGAGAGCCTCCTCTCCCACCGTGGCCATAAGCAAACGTTCCACATATAACTCCATACGTCCCGTGTTTGTGGATTCCGGAATTCCCGTAATCCGGACGTTGTTTCGCCTGCCCCTCGCCTCCAATTCTTCGTTCTTGGCGGCGATCACCCTCAAAATGTTGTCCATGCGGGAGAGTCGCGTGGCCTGCGATGTTGTGGCATCCTCCGTTTCGGATATGCGGCGTTCGGCCTCTGTTAGCCGTTCGTCATGTACATCTATTCGTTGGACGATGCCGTCCATCCGGGCGGAGAGCCGGTCCACCTTGTCCACCACCGTGGCGAAACCTTGCCGCATCTCCTGAAGCATAGTTGCCATCTCCGGGACCAGGGGGGTTACCTCTGCCGCCGGGCTCCTCGGCGGCGCATTGTCCCCCGTCTGCTTCGTCCCCTTCTTCTGCGTCGCCGGTTCAAATTGCAGCTTGGGCTGCCGGGTATCTGGCTTCCCCATACCAGGCAAGCAACAAGCGCTCCTCTGTGCCAAGCCGCTCTACGAGGAAGCGCACGCGTGGGCAACCACGGCGGCGGGTCCGTTCCGACACCTATTGTCCAATATAGGTCGGTTCCATGCAGTCGTACAACAGAATATCTTCAGTGCAGAAAGCAAGCTGCCGAGGCAGGGTCCCGCTGCTAGTTCGGAGGGCTAGGCCCGCTTGGCGGAGGTGCGCGAGGCGCAGCGCGGCCTACACGCCACGTGTCGGTCCTGGGCGTTGCGTGCGGCACCACGCCGCCTACAGCGAGGTCGTAGCTCTCGGTCTCTCCCGCTCCAGACTGATCTCGATCTAGCTCCGTCCCCGAAGGTCGCAGGATCTCCAAACTCAGACAGAGTGTGCAGTAGATATATTTCAATCCCCCAGACCGTTTTCGGGCGGGTGGGCGCAGTTTTGAAGGATAAAAGGAAGGATAAGAATGCCAGGCAGCCGGAGCCACACTAGAGTGCGGCCATTCAGCTCGTGCGCCCTCTAGCGCCCCCCGTGGTGTTCTGTCCTCTGCGTTACTGGTAAGGTCCCACAGGGACACACGGGCCAAAGTCTGCTGTACACCTAAGGCGATGGGGAATAGAGCTATATCTCTTCACGTGTCAGCTCCTAATCTCTATCCTTCAGAGACTTCTTAACCCTCGGTGCTGGGCAGGGCTTGGGGATGAAGTGCACCCTTTCAAAAGTCTCTCCCACTGGGCAGAGGACTGCGCTCCGCAGCGCTGCAGTCTCCTTCTCCTTTTGACACCCCGCTATTTCTAAGCTAGGGGTTGGTCAGGCGCCCAGGGTCTCCAGCCATCCAAAACAGCAGGGTCAGGACAAATAACCCAAGGGAAGAAGGGTGGTGAATCAGTAAGGCAACCCTCTGACTATCCTACCCCCACCTTTTGCTACAGCCTGTCCTCCGGCTGACTCTCTCTGGTTAGACAAAATGGCTGTCCAGCATTCCGCCTTTTATAGGCTGACCCTCAGGAGTCCAGAAGGGACCAGAAGGTTCTGGAACGCCCTATTCTACTCTATGGGACAGGTTCTGGGTTTGGCAGTTAGGACAGTTGGTAGCCACCATTTTGTGACTCCAGCTATTTCCCTGTCAGAAAAGGCCTCTAGGCCTGAGGTGAAAAACTATGAGGGGGAAAAGAACACCTATCCCCTTGACCAACACCTAGGAAAAGCTAGTGGACACAAAAATTAATAAAGGTATGAGGGGCAAAAAGGGGACAAAATAAATAATAAATTGGAGGGACTACGCAAAAAGCCAGACATGTCTAACACGCGTCCCCCCCAGCTGAAAGTGGGGAGAACTACCCAACCCCTTGGGAGTCCTCATCACTAAGGCGGAAATACCTGGAGAGACCGTCTGCATTGGCATGGTCCACTCCAGGCCGATGTTCCACCCGGAAGTCCATTCCCTGTAGGGAGATGGACCACCTCAACAGCTTGGGATTTGAGGGTCGATGGTCAGTCTGAACCAGGAAGTGCGAGCCAAACAGGTATGGCCGCAACTTCTTCAGAGCCCACACCACCGCAAAGGCTTCCCTCTCAATTGCACTACACTTCTGTTCCCGGGGAAGCAGTCTCCTGGATAAGAAGACCACAGGCTGATCCAGGCCCTCTTCATTTAGTTGCGATAACACTGCCCCAATGCCATGTTCTGATGCATCTGTCTGGACAATGAACTCCTTGGAGAAGTCTGGGGCCCTCAGGACCGGTTTAATGCACACATTGCCTGCTTTAAATTCTCGAAAGCTTGCTGACAAGCTCCCGTCCAAACTATCCGTCGAGGTTGTTTCTTAGAGGTGAGCTCTGTGAGAGGCGCTACAATAGTGCCATCCTCTTCACAAAGCGACGGTAGTAACCTGTGAGGCCCAGGAAGGCTCGGACCTCAGTCTGTGTCTTGGGGGGTTCCCAGGCCATGATTGCCTCAATCTTCACCTGCAGGGGCTGCACTGTCCCCCTACCCACCAAGTGTCCAAGGTACACAACCGACCCCTGCCCAATCTGGCATTTGCTGGCCTTGATTGTCAATCCAGCTTGTTTCAGGGCCTGGAGAACTGCTTGCAAATGTTGCAAATGGTCCTCCCAACTGCTACTGAAGACAGCAATGTCATCCAGGTAAGCAGCAGAGAAACTCTCCATTCCAGAGAGGGCCTGGTTCACCAGCCGCTGAAATGTGGCGGGGGCATTTTTGAGCCCAAAGGGCATCACACAAAATTGGAAGTGTCCCTCAGGCATGGAGAAGGCTGACCTTTCCTTTGCTCCATCTGTCAAGGAGATCTGCCAGTACCCTGAAGTGAGGTCAAAGGTACTTAGGTATTGGGCAGCTCCTAGCCGGTCAATTAATTCATCCGCCCTAGGGATCGGATGAGCATCAGTCTTTGTCACTGAGTTCAGTCCCCGGTAATCCACACAGACCCTCAGTTCGGGTGTGGTGCCTGGTGGCGCGGCTTTTGGCACGAGCACCACCGGACTGGACCAAGGGCTGTTGGAAGGTTCGATAACTCCCAGCTCTAGCATCTTGGCAACCTCTCCATGGATGCTAGCCTTCACCTTGTCGGACAGCCGGTAGGTCTTCGACTTCACTGGTGGGCTGTCCCCTGTGTCCACATCATGGGTACACAGGTTAGTCCTTCCCGGGACAAGGGAGAACAACGCAGAGTACTGCTCCAGCATCTGGCGGCAGTCCTCCCGCTGCTCAGGAGTTAGAGTAGGAGAGAGAATCACTCCCTCCACTGACCCATCCTTCTCTTGAGACGAGAATAAGTCTGGGAGAGGTTCGTTTTCCGCTTCCTCTTCCCCATCAGTCACCATCATTAACATGACCTCGGGCCTCTCATGGTGGGGTTTGAGACGGTTGGCATGCAGCACCCGTAGAGGCTGTCGAGGGGTCTTAAGGTCCACCAGGTATGTGGCCTTACCCTTCTTCTCCAACACTTCAAATGGGCCTGTCCAGCGATCCTGAAGTGCACTAAGCTCTCCAGGCTCCATCACCCACACTTTCTGGCCAGGCTCCAATTCTACCTGGTGAGCATTGTGGTCATACCACTCTTTCATAACTGCCTGGCTGGCCTCCAAGTTGTCAGAAGCTTGCTTTCACAACTTCGCCATTTGGCTCCTGAAGGCCAGCATGTAGCTCACCACATCCTGGGGGGGTTTCCTGGGAAACTTCTCCCAACCATCCTTCACCAGGCTGAGTGGACCGTGTACAGGGTGCCCATACAGAAGTTCAAAGGGGCTGAAGCCCACTCCCTTCTGTCATTACATTACGGAGGGGGGTAGAACCCATGCAGTCGCGGGGACCTGGGCGTTATGTAGTAAATGTAATGGGGGTCCCCGTGGAAGAAGAATACGAACAATACCAATTTAAAAATTGCAAAAGAAACTGAGGTGATGGTTCAAGAGCAAGAGAATGTTGTTATTTATTCAACAACATAACATGAGAAATTTCGTGAAACATCATTGCAAACATTACAAGAAAAATGAAAAAATCGGAAAAATGAAAAGGCCCCAATATGGGAAGGAGAAAGGGAAGAGTGCTCAAAAGTTGTGAAAAGGTTAGGAGTAATACACAGATTTGAAGATAACGTATGTCAATACATAAGTTCAAAAGGAATTAGGAATTATTCCAAAAACCAAACAGGCCCATATCAATTAAGGCCAATCTTGCAAAAGCACTTCAAGTAAGGACGTTCAACGGTCACACAAGTTATTTAATGTGGAACAGGGATGTGCCGGACGTCCAAGAGTGAAGAGGCGTCGACGTTTCGACCCCTTTGTGTAGGCTAAATTCAGTCCTTTGCCGGGGTCTTCATCAGGACCGTTACAAGAAGGGGAGGGACGAAAGGGGGCCGTCCTGTCTAAAAATTAAAGACCAATATTAGGAATCGGTTGTTCATGTTTAAGAGCTAACACAGTCACTGTCCTGTACACCCTAAGGGTGGCTTAATTAAAGATAAATTGTTACCATGTAGTCTGGGTCAAAAGGACCTCCAGACTGGAGGGACCACGAGTTGAGTAAATAATAAATCAAACTCAAACCCATCCACGTGCATTTAAATGCACTACATTGTTAAAAAGAGGGAGACATTAGCCAACAAGGTTCACTTAAAAGGATGAATCACAATAGTACTCAGTTAGGGAAACCGGTACACTACCACAGTGAGCAATAAATTGTGATGGATTACCTTGAAATTAAAGTAACCACACGTCGTCAAGATAAACGTCAGCAGGACAAAATAACAGCGTGCTGGTGTGATAAAAACAGCTGGGCAATTCTAAAACAAACCAGATACTGTAGGTTATCAATAATTGGGACACTGATGTTGCAGCCTGCCAAGTATTAGAAGATTTAAAATTTACCTAAGTTACAGTTAACCACCTTGCATCAATGAAGAAAAGTGGGCGTCGCGCTTGTCAATTAGCGGAATGGCTGAGGAATCTATATCAAGCCAAAACGTGTCAAAATATTAATTAAGGCAAATTAGCACCAATACAGAACATTGCGGTATTTCCAAGGGCCACATGCAGGGGTCCATACCTTTCAGTAAACCAGGTCAAGTCTGGATGTGTGCGGCGGTAATCCAATGGCTGTTACATCTAAATCAAGCCAAATGTGCAGAATGTCAGATTCAGAAAGTGTGTCTAACCTATACATCGTTTAGACATGTTCGTAATTGGCAGCTATTGCGATAGTCCGTACCTCTTGTGAAGTCCAAGCGAAATCTGAGGTGGACGGGAAAGAGTGCACTCGAAAGTCGCCAAAAAACAAAGTCGGCTGGGTGCCTTCACCGTTATCTATGGGGTTTAAAATACGGAAGGCGTTTTAACTTGCTGCCGCTTTTGAAAACGTGTGCACACGCATTAGGTTACAAAGTACACAGTAGCGTGTCTGGATTCACTACTTACATGGTACGCCGAGATCGAGGCAGCAGAGCTTCTTGCTGCTTCGTGAGACTGCAAACTCCGCCAGTCGCTACGCGGAGTTTAGGGGCGGAGCCTATGGCGTTACTTCGCCGATAGAAATAGAAAACAGGTTGGCGTGTATGCACCGAGTGGAGGGGAAAGGAGATTAGCGCAGTACACCTCTCCACTGTGTATATTAATACACATAGGGGATACATGACCACCTTGGCACCCGAAACGCAATGAAAATATTATTAAATATTGCTTCTGCATAAGTGCCCAAATCATTTAGCCCATAATCATATTATAAACAAAAATAAAAATAAAAATAAAGCTCACGCACTACCCTTGCAAGGGAGTGAAGGTGAGCTAGCACATAGTGAATTTCCAATAGAATTAAAATACAAACAATCAAAGAAAAGTTGAAAGACAATATTATCTGTGATACTTCTCGCGCACTACCCAGGCACGGGAGTGAAGGCGAGTTAGGACATATTCGTTTACCATTAGTAATATATGTGGTACTTCTCGCGCACTACCCAGGCACGGGAGTGAAGGCGAGTTTGGACATATTCGTTTGCCATTAGAGTTGCATGACACACAGTTAGACATAAGCTGGAGAGAATAAGAATTGTATTACATTCCAGTGAATCCAGAGGGTGAAGAATACGCATGATGGTGTAGACGAGTAACCAACAATGAATTGCATATTGCAGAATACCATCATCGTAATGCGGCCAATTGGGCAAAACTGCCATCTTGTTCATTCAAACCATTTCTAATGGAGTCTAGAAGAGACATCCATTTGCACTCTCGTAGGTTAAGTACAGCCGATAAATTCCCACCTCTTCTGCCCAGGGCGACTTTCTCTATTACCAGCCACTTTAGATCTGCAAGTGTGTGTCCCGCGGTTTGCCAATGGTCCACCAGCAGGGCACCTAGAACCTTGCAGCGTAATCTACTGTTGTGTGCAGAAATACGGGATTTTATTTTTTGCTGGGTTTGTCCTACGTATACTTTGTCACATGGGCATTTGATTATATAAATCACACTATCAGTGTTGCAATTAGTATGGTGTTTTAGTGTGAAGGTCTGCTGTCCGTGAGTGAAAGTTTTAGTCTGAATGGTAGACTCGCAAGCTATACAACTCCCACATCTAAAGTGACCTATCACCGGTGGTAAATGCCATAGGCTAGTGAGTGTAGGGGGGCTCTCAGGTTCCAAGTATGAATGAACCACCATGTCACAGATGTTTTTTGACCTCTTAAAGGAATGGAGCGGAAGCTGTGGTTGGTCAATCTCATTAGCTATTAGAGGCCAGTTCTTATTAATCACTTGTTTCACCTCGTTACTCCTTGTGGTAAAAGTAGTGACACAAATCATTCGATTCATTTCAGGATCAATGCGAGCCTCAGGATTGAGCAGATTCTCTCTTGGGTTGTACCATGCTCGCTTTCTGGCACGTCTCACCATACGGGCCGGGTAACCTCATGAAACCAAACGCTCATTAAGGATCTCTGACTCTTTGATATAGTTGGTACGAGAGGAACAATTTCTTCGGATTCTCAGAAACTGTCCTACAGGAAGATTGTCTTTGAGGCCCCTCGGGTGGTGGCTACCATATTGTAGCAAGGAGTTCCTCTCTGTCGGTTTTCTGTAGAGCGTGGTTGAAAGATGCCCATTTTCCACGAAGATGGAGATATCCAGGAAAGGTATGGACGTGTTGCTTGATTCCAACGTAAATTGGATGTTGGTGTTACGTTGGTTCAGCCAAGTGTGGTAATCCTTTAGATGGTCACTGTTACCATGCCAAATGCACAAGACATCATCGATGTATCTGACCCATAGGGTCAGCATGGATGAAAAAGGATTATTAGGTGAAAAAACATGTTCCTGCTCAAAATGGTCCATATAGATAATGGCCAGATTTGGGGCAAATGTTGCACCCATGGCTATGCCCTTGGATTGTACGTAGAACTTATCTTGAAAAATGAAGAAGTTTTTCTTCATGGCTACATTCAATAAATCAATTATGACCTCCGTTGGAACTTGGAACGGTGCAGGTCTTTTGGTTCAATGCCACCTCCATGACATCTAGAGCCTCCTGTTGAGGAATGCTAGTGTAAAGTGATATAATATCACAAGTAAGAGTTTGATTTATTATTTACTCAACTCGTGGTCCCTCCAGTCTGGAGGTCCTTTTGACCCAGACTACATGGTAACAATTTATCTTTAATTAAGCCACCCTTAGGGTGTACAGGACAGTGACTGTGTTAGCTCTTAAACATGAACAACCGATTCCTAATATTGGTCTTTAATTTTTAGACAGGACGGCCCCCTTTCGTCCCTCCCCTTCTTGTAACGGTCCTGATGAAGACCCCGGCAAAGGACTGAATTTAGCCTACACAAAGGGGTCGAAACGTCGACGCCTCTTCACTCTTGGACGTCCGGCACATCCCTGTTCCACATTAAATAACTGTGTGACCGTTGAACGTCCTTACTTGAAGTGCTTTTGCAAGATTGGCCTTAATTGATATGGGCCTTTTTGGTTTTTGGAATAATTCCTAATTCCTTTTGAACTTATGTATTGACATACGTTATCTTCAAATCTGTGTATTACTCCTAACCTTTTCACAACTTTTGAGCACTCTTCCCTTTCTCCTTCCCATATTGGGGCCTTTTCATTTTTCCGATTTTTTCATTTTTCCACTCCCTTCTGTGGCACTTCCCTGTAAGAGAAGGTAAACAGGGTAGGAGGACGTCCCATTTCCTCCGCAGGCTTTCGGGCAGACTTCTGATCATGCCCTTCAAGGTTTTGTTAAACCTCTCAACCAGTCCATTTGACTGGGGGTGATAAGGAGTGGTGAACCGGTAGGTCACTCCACACTCCTTCCACATCGCCCGCATATAAGCTGACATGAAGTTGGTCCCCCTGTCAGACACAACTTCCTTGGGGAATCCCACTCGGGTAAAGATCCCCATTAGGGCTCTAGCCACCACAGGTGCAGTGACTGTCCTCAGAGGAATTGCCTCTGGGTACCGTGTGGCATGATCCACCAGAACCAGGATGAACCTGTGACCAGCTGTTGTTGGTGGATCTAAAGGCCCTACAATGTCGATGCCCACCCTCTCAAAGGGTGTGCTAATGACTGGAAGTGGTTCCAGGGGAGCCTTCAGCTTCACCCCTGTTTTCCCACTGGCCTGGCAGGATACACATGTCCTGAATATTTATCAAGGACCCCCTGAGTGCATGGAAATAGAGTTCCTAGACCAGGGAAAGGCAAATCAATTGATATGTATCAATCTAGGCAACACAGCAAATTAGTTGGTTGAAATGAACTGAGCTTGAAACAAAGGTTTTTGTAAAAAGAGGGGAGGTACAATTTTATTCACAAAGATTCTTTAAAAACACATAGGGAAAAAATATACATTCACAAATTATATTTAACACATATAACTTAATATATCAGGAATATATAACACCATCATTAAAAAGAAGCAATTAATTCAACAAATGAGGTTTACATAAAATACACAAACAATATAATGAGAAAAATGTGGCTAAATTAATCTCTACGCGCGTTTCGGCGAACCAGCGCCTTCTTCTGGAGCAGCCACGGTTAATATTTAAAAAAGAGGGGTAAAAAAGTACCTTAAAACCAGAATATTCTGTTCATTCTTGCATTTGCACAATTTACAAAAAACACAAAGCCCAATGTTATTCTACTAGTCTCAGACTTTCTATTTTCTTTTGACCAACCTATTCTATTGCAATGACAATTTTAGAGATTTCATATGACATTTTTAAAGGTTTCATTTCCTTGCCTTAATAATCAATCTGACACATAGGTGAAAAGTAAGGGAAGACAATGTCTCATGGTATAGATACGCTCATACCAGAATATAAGGGGATGGAAAAGGTATTTATGTAGGATGTCTAATCTCAGATTTCTGATGTTACACATGTCCGACAGTAAGTGTTGGACGCCACTTTCATCTGAGGCCAGTAAAAGTGGAGGACAAGCCGAGCAAAGGTCTTGTCCTGGCCTAAGTGTCCTGCCAAGGGTATAGCATGAGCCAATTCCAGCAGAAAGGCTCGGTAGTGTTGCGGGACTACCAAGGCCCTTGATGAACCAGGCAAGGGTACCTTGGGTTCACTGTAGAGGAGTCCATCCTCCCAGTAAATATGGTAGTGTCCCGTAACATCACCTGCTGCCTGGGCTTCAGCCTGTCGCCTCAGTCCCTCAAGGGTAGTGCACTCCCTCTGCCCCTTACAGAATTCCTCTCTGGTAGGACCTCCCTCCACATGCCACTCAGCAGGGATGGGTAAATCCTCCAGAGAGTCTACTTCCCCCTCCACGGACTCCTGGTCCACCACCGCAGGTGGCCGATCTGTCTCATGGGGTGTGGAAGCCGAAGCAGGCTCTTCCTGTCTCCGGGTCTGTCCCTTTTTGGCAGCGGGTTGGGCCATTGTTCCAGGCTCCAACCCAGGCGAACTCCCTCTCCGGGCAGTCGCAGACCGTGTGCTCGCACAGGCCCATTCAGGTGTACCCAGCATCGCAGAGTGCGTCCGGTATTCCACCTCTCTCCAAGTGTTGTGCTCCATGTCATTCCCCAGCAGACAATCAACTGGCACGGCAGGGCTTACGGCAACTCGAAGTGAACCTGCAACCCCCTCCCACTCAAAGGGAACCTCAGCCACTGGATAGTGGCCCATTCTGCCGTCAGCCATCGCGGCGGGGTGGAGTACATTGGGAACCACCTGCTCTGGAGACACCAGTTGACTTCTCACCATAGTCATACTGGCTCCTGTATCTCTCAGAGCCTCCCCTCTCTGGCCATTGATGGTAACCCATTGCCCATACTTTGTAGTATTTGGGGGCACCTGGATCTTTGGAACCATCTCCCGTTCTCCCAGGGACACTAAGGTGACACCCGCCTACTCACCCCCCTTATTTAAGGGCAACTCCTCCCCGAGCACTACACTAGCTACTCCCGGTGGTTTTCCTCCGGTGGGAGGGAGTGGTCTCTTTGGGCATCTGACATCTCCCTTATAATGTCCAACACCACCACACTCAAAACAGTGGAGAACCCTTGGCTGCTGGCTTTGGCCAGGATTAGGGTTTCTGGGCGGGTTTGCCTTAGGGGTGAAACCTGTTCCCTTCCCTTGGAAATTGTTTTGGGGACCTTTAGAGAACTCCCTCTTTTTATCTCCCCCCTCCTTCTTCTGGGGGGCACCCTGTCCGGCCTTTTGGGAATCCCCTCCAGTCCCCCTTGAGGACACCCGGGTACTTGCCCAGATGTCCGCCTCCTCTGCAAGCTTCCGGGGATTGGTCAGCTTGCTGTCCACCAGGTGTTGGCGCAGCTCGGGAAAACATTTCTCGAGGAGGTGCTCTTTCAAAAATAGATCATACAGCCCCTCATAATCCTTCACCTCACTGCCCTTGACCCAACCCTCCAAGGCTTTCTTGGTGTAATCTAAGAAATCCACCCAATTCTGGGTACTCAGTTTGTGACTTCCCCTAAATCTTTGTCTGTATTTTTCAGGGGTAAGTCCAAACTTTTTCACCAGTGCCACTTTCATTGTAGGGTAGTGGGTTTTCTCATCCTGCTCCAGAGCCAACAAGGTATCCCTGCCAGCAGGTGGCATATACTTATACAGCCCACCCCCCCAGTGAGTGTCTGAGATCCCATGAGCCCTTAAAGAAACTTCATATGCGGCTAACCATTTGGCAATGTCATCGCCTGTGGTGTAACTAGCAATAACATCCTTGGGTAGATAGGGTCTGGGTTCCCTGGTATTTACTTTGTTTTCGCTGCCACCATTGTTTGGATTAGGAGACCTTAGGGTTAAGGCTTGAAGGTCTAGCTCCTTTATGGTTCGTTCGTGGGCCAACCTCCTATCCTCCCTCTCCATTTCCATTCTAGCTAAATCCAATTTCATTCTCCTCTCCTCCCTCCTGTCTTCCAACTCGGCTTCAGTTAAACTCCTCACCGAGACGCTGCTGCCCTCCCTCCAAAGTGTCCTGGGACCTGTCAGCAGATTCCCCCTTTCAGCTTGGTACAGCATTGCAGTCTCAAGGACAGTGTCCCTATCACTCTCTTCTGTGTCCTGTTCCTCCTCTATATGAGCTTCCACCCATGCCCTTAGGCTTGTCAGTAACTCGCCTTTCTTGGCACCTTTTTTGAAGAATACCCCCTTTCGTTGACACCACTCTTTAAGTTGGGTCACAGTGTAGGACTCTAGCTCTTCAAGGTTTAACTCCATTCTTCAAATATGGGATTAAATGAGTACTCAGGAGGGAACTAAGACGCGTGATCTGAGGATAACCTCCACCCACCACCAGAAACAAATTTGGAAAAACAAAAGTCAAATTAGGAGGGCCGCAAGGAGAAAACTCCTGGTGTAGGCCAGTGTATTGCGTTTAATTACTATTGAGAAGCTGCAACCAAGTCAGGATCCCACCGCTGCCACCAATCTGTTGGAACCTGGGATGTCAGGTCACCTAGGGTAGCCTGGCCTAGGGTAAGACCTAAATACTAGAGGCACAAGTGTGAAGGTTGCAAACCACCCAGCAGTAATTCCACGCAATAACACATAAAAATGACACTACACCAATGTTGGAAAAATAAGTACTTGTTTATAAAAATAATATCTTTTCTCTCTTGTTTCTAGAATTCACAGTTCAGTATAATACATTCTGTCAGGAGAAGTAAAAGTACTTTTAAAATTGCCAAATAATGTCAAAGCACAGTTCTATTAACTTATCAGCACATTACATTTAGTCAGGTATGCAATAACTATTTCAATGTCAACATTACAATTCCCCTTCTTGGCTTGTCACCTTCCTATCAAAGAACAGTAGTTCCCTTGTAGCGGAGCCTGTACTCCTCTAGGAAAGGGTTGTCATTTCCTTCCTCTCCACTACTGACAATTGAAAATATGACTATTCCAAATAGAGCAACAATTCATGAAGTCCCTTCAGGGATTCTCCAAGGGCGCTTCACACATTGGGACAGATTCTCTATTCCACAACTTGCTATGTCTCGCCCCCCTTGCCCTCGTGTTATTCTCCTTATGGAGGTGACTTCCCCCTTTGGATCACCTCCTTACTTGTGGTAGGATTTCCAGTTGAAGTCTTGATACGCCAGAGGGTGGGGGTAACCACCTGGCAGGACGAAGGAGCCAAGCGCTGGCAGGGCCCCTCAGCTCTTCCCACCCCGCTCGAGCCAACTGCTCTGTGAGGCACTTGAGCGGAGAAGGACAGATTATGCAGTATTCCCACGCCGCTATCGGGCTCCTCAGTTCTCCCCTCCCGCTCACGCCAGCTCCTCCATGTGGCGCTCGAGCAGGGAAGAGGTGAAACCACACGCCCACAGCCGCCGTAGGGTTCCCGGCGCTCCTCCTCAGTTCTCCCTCGCTCTGGTCAGGGGAAGCACTACACCTCCAGGCATGCGCGGGGCGCCCACGCTGACACCGCCTCTCACCTCAGCCTTCAGACACTCCTACCGATTCCGCCTCCGCTGCGCTGGCTCCAATGGTGAGAAGCTGCTCCCTCGCGCTGGCTCCAATGGTGAGACGCTGCTCCCTCGCGCTGGCACCCAAGGAAGGACGCTTCTCTCACGGGCCTGCTCGGTCCTAGGCCCCTCCTGAAATGTAGAAGTGGGATCGCCTGGGGCATGCGCGATAGCGCTCGACTACCTCCAAATCAGTGGCACAACCACAACAACGCGGCCGGTGCCCTCAGGGTCCTGTACACGGCGAGATCAGCGCTGCCTCATAGAAACCGGCACCCATTTTCCTTCCTCTGTTTCCTGAGAGGAAGTGGAGTTCTGTCGTCTGTGTTACTGGTAAGTTCCCACAGGGACACACGGGCCAAAGTCTGCTGTACACCTAAGGCGATGGGGAATAGAGCTATATCTCTTCACGTGTCAGCTCCTAATCTCTATCCTTCAGAGACTTCTTAACCCTCGGTGCTGGGCAGGGGTTGGAGATGAAGTGCACCCTTTCAAAAGTCTCTCCCACTGGGCAGAGGACTGCGCTCCGCAGCGCTGCACTCTCCTTCTCCTTTTGACACCCCGCTATTTCTAAGCTAGGGGTTGGTCAGGCGCCCAGGGTCTCCAGCCATCCAAAACAGCAGGGTCAGGACAAATAACCCAAGGGAGGAAGGGTGGTGAATCAGTAAGGCAACCCTCTGACTATCCTACCCCCACCTTTTGCTACAGCCTGTCCTCCAGCTGACTCTCTCTGGTTAGACAAAATGGCTGTCCAGCATTCCGCCTTTTATAGGCTGACCCTCAGGAGTCCAGAAGGGACCAGAAGGTTCTGGAACGCCCTATTCTACTCTATGGGACAGGTTCTGGGTTTGGCAGTTAGGACAGTTGGTAGCCACCATTTTGTGACTCCAGCTATTTCCCTGTCAGAAAAGGCCTCTAGGCCTGAGGTGAAAAACTATGAGGGGGGGAAAGAACACCTATCCCCTTGACCAACACCTAGGAAAAGCTAGTGGACACAAAAATTAATAAAGGTATGAGGGGCAAAAAGGGCACAAAATAAATAATAAATTGGAGGGACTACGCAAAAAGCCAGACAGGTCTAACAGACATCAAGGAGATAAGTGATTCGTGATTGATCGTTGGAAAACTATCCAGGGTACGATTATTCATGAAAGAATCAGATGGGATTACGGCTAGTGGAGAGCATACAATACTAGCTTTAATTGTAGTGATCTTTTCTATGAAGAACGTATTCAATTTATCACATAATTCCTGTGTGGGAGTAGGTTTAGACATCACTCTGTCAGGGTTGGATAGTTCATCCACAATTGAGAAAATCTCTCTTGATTTATTTGTGGACGTTAGGATCTTGGAGGAGAAGTAGTCTATCTTAGCTGCTTTGATTGCTGTATTATATTTTGCCTGCTCTAATTTATAGAGGAGCTTGTCTCCAGGGTCATAGCGAGCTCTCCATCACCTTTCCTTTTGACGGAGTAGTAGTTTCATCTCCTTTAGTTAGGGGGAGAACCATTTATGGGCGTCTGCCTTCCGGTTTATCTTTATTTTTTTTGAGAGGGGCAAAGTGGTCACTTGCTGTTTTTAACCAGCCAGAGATCAGAGTGTCAGATAAGTCCACGTTCTGGTCCGGATTGGGTATAGAACCGGCCAGAAAGTTTTTGAATTCAGATAGATCAATGGATTTCCAGCATCTAACTGACCCACCCTTGAGGAGGGGGGATTTAGCCCTGATAGCCAGAGTGAGATGGAATGTTACTAGACAATGATCGGACCATATACACATATGTACAAGAGATAGAATCACACAAGGAGGAGATACAAATGGATATACTCTAGGCCTATACTAGTAATATCTCTATCAACATAAGGAGGGGATACACATGGATATACTCTAAAAGTCACCTAGGAGAGGACATGGAGGCTAGGATTATGCTTCTCAGTCTTTAGTACTGGTTAATACAGCAGCCAATCAAAAAACAGTAATACATTTCCATAGTACAAATCCCATGAGGCTTAAAACCACGCCTCCATAAACCACCAATCGGAACAGTCCAATGACTACAAAATAGCAAAGCACTATCTTACTGCCTCTTTCTTTGCATGAAACAGTCTCTTATACTGCAATCCCAAACCAGGATACAGTTCCAGGTCTCAACAGTGAGCAAACTCCACGTGACAGGGTCCCAGAAGAGACAAGTTTTCCATGAACTGGTGTAGAGCGGACCAACAAGATGTGAATCTCCAGAATTTAGTTTTGTTTCGAATCTGTCCCAGAAATCAAAAATAAGTTTGAATACCATTGAGTCTCTAAACCTAAATATATCAAGGGAGGGAAAACAATCATGTCAAACTCAATCATATGACATCTTGACAGTTGAATTACAACTCTTACCTGTCCCAACTTGTGGGATAATCCTCGCCTCCGTGTCCTTAATAGAATCTAAAATTCTTGTTGCATGTTCTAAAAAATGTTCTATTCTATGGCAGGACCGGAGGCTCAGATTATGCTGGTTCAAAACTCACCAACAAAAATAGATGAGGCATGTACAATAGGTTTATAATAGAATATTTTAAACATAGAATGAGATGACCACTCAGCAGCTTTGAGAATATCATCCAATCTAGAACCCATGACAAAGGCTTTAGACGCCAAAACACCTGTAGTAGAGTGGGCACCATATACAGAAATATATATACCAGCTTCAGACATGACCCAACTAGTCAGAGTAGCCGCCGAGACAGGTCGGAATGGCTTCTGGATAGACAGAAGTAACAGGCCCAAGGGTTCGATTCTGTGAGTCAAAGTAAGTTCTTCATAAACCTTTAGGCATTTAACCATGCATAACTTATCATTGTGAGGAAAGGCAGGATAATCAATGGAAAGTGAAGTAGTCTTAGTTCTTCTGGAGATAACAAAAGATATACCATGTGGAGAAAACAACCTACCTGTTAGGTACAGTGCAAGTACATCCGACACACGGAAAGAAATGAGACACAAAAGTCTGGTAAGTTTAACTGAATGTTGCTTTAAAGATAAATCCTTATTCTCCCACCAAGATTCCAACCACAATAACACATTAGTAACATCCCATAATGTATTATATCTAGGGCTCGATACCGAAACCATTGACCCTTCCATTGAAATTGGAGGTAATGTTCATGAGGAGGATAGATCGGAACTGTGAGATATGCATCTTTTAGATCTAGCCGGACCATCCAGTCTTTATCTAGCAGAAGGTCTCACAGAAGATGGGTGTCTTCCATCTTGAAATGTCTGTAGATCACAAAGGGATTGAATGCTCTGAGGTTTAAAACTTATCTCTGACCACCTCCTTTCTTTTGAACCAAGAAGACGTTGCTGCAAAAGCCCTCTGGTGGAAGAGGTCCTGCAGCAATGCCTGCTCTGCCAAAAGGTCTTGAAGTTCGGTGTCTATAAAATAATCTTCTTGTCACGAAAAATGGAGAGTGGGTGTGTGTGTATTGGGTCGGTGACTGTGGCAACTCTATCTGATAGCCTTGAATGATGTTCAGGACCCACGTGTCCAATGTCATTTTAACCAGTTGTTTACAAAATGCATCAACCTGCCCCCCAAGGGGATTGAAGGAAGAAAAGGATGAATCATTACCTGAGGACTGGGTATTATTGTTTCGTAAGCCTCTATTGACACCTTTGCTATTCTCTGGATGCCCCTTTAACACAGAAAACTGCGTTAAAGGGAACAATATTTACAAGGCAGAATTAAGCCAAAAAAGTGGCTTGGGGCTGCCTGGTAAATATGGAGCAGGCTCCTGCACCGCCAGAGAGTCACAAAAAAAGATGCAGCAGCTGCAGTTCTAATTGATGGAAAGAAGTGTGTGAGTACAGTCTGACATTCTATTGCAGTGTCTTGGTGTGTGGATATGACTGAACAGTCTGACATTCTATTGCAGTGTCTTGGTGTATGGATATGACTGAAGCTAAGTCATACGCCAAGTACCACACATCTGTGGTTAGACTAAAGCATTGTATGCTGATTGACGCATCACCACACTAAGATGCACGAGTCACACATTTGTAGCCCTCCAGGGACCACCTCGAAGTGCACTCTAGTAGGAGGGATGCCTGAAGGTTTAATCAGTGAGCATGCTCTGCTGCTTAGCTGCGTGCTCAGCTCTGTTCTCAGAACACTATGGGCGTATTGATTTTACTTATATGTTTTTAATGGACAAGTTTTTATTGGTAAGGGACTTTAACCATCATTTGGAGGTTCTCGCCAATGCAGACTCTGCCTGTTTAGCTGCAGCTATAGATTCACTTGATCTCTCTTCAAAAATCCTCAACCTCACACGTGTTGCTGGCCATTTGGGAACTTAGACGTAATCTAAGGGACATTAACAATGAAGCGCTGGCCCCTTTTATGAATAGTCCTAGCTCTCTTTCTAGCAAGACTACTAATTTAGCTGCAGCAGAGCTCTTGAATACCATTTCTGAGGCGGTAGATACCATAGCCCCCGCCAAACATCACTACTCTGCCAGAAAGAGTCCCTCTGCTCCCTGGTTCTCTGACAAACTTAGACTACTGAGACAGGGCTGCAGAAGGCAAGAGAGGCTCTGGCGTGCCCACTTAGACTCCACGGAACACAAGCAACGACATAAACTTCTTCTAAAGGAATATAAATTAGCCATCATCGAAGAGAAAAAGACGCACATCCTTAATTTGACCACCTCACTGAATTCCTCTAGGGATCTTTTAAGGATTATTGATTCCCTCTCTGCTCCGCAGATGGTGGATACCATTGTTGAGTCTCAGGATCTGTGTTATAAAATGTCTTCCTTTTTTCATACTAAAATTGTAGACATCTACAGCTCCCTGGAACTCCTAAATCAGAAATTGGATCTTCCTTCTCCCCCTTCTTTGGCTGCTGTAGTCCACGAGCCGGCAGATCCAGGAGCTGGCCTTCTTTCATTCCCTCTCCTTACCCTTGAAGAGACAAGTTGCCTCCTCGATAAAATTAAATCTGGCTCCCCATTGGACCCTTGTCCGCTGAAAGTCCTGAAAACGTGTAGGGAGACGATTCTGCCTCCTCTTCTAGAGGTTGTTAACCTTGCCATCTCCGAGGGGGTTTTCCCCTTCCCCTGGAAACAGGCAGTGGTCAAGCCCCTCTTGAAGAAAGCCTCCCTGGATCCTGCGGTCTTGAAAAACTTCCAACCTATTTCTCTGCTTCCGGACCCTGCCAAAATTTTAGAGTCTCATCTCAATTACCATCTTACTACCTTCCTTAATGACTCAAACCTGTTGGATAGTTCCCAACATGGTTTCCGACGATCCCACATTACTGAATCCGCCCTTACTGTGGTGATTAACAACATTTGTTCGAAGGTTGACAGGGGACAGGTCACTTTGCTGGTCTTACTCGATCTGACGGCTGCCTTCGATACCCTATCTCCAGCTGTCCTGGTTTCTAGGCTTAGGAATATAGGCGTGGGTGGCCTTGCTCTCAGCCTTCTAGCCTCTTTTCTCCACCAAAGGGAGCAGAGAGTAAAATTGGGAGATTTTCTGTCCCCTGCCACACCTGTGCAATGCGGGGTTCCCCAGGGATCTTCTTTAAGCCCCATCTTATTCAACATCTATGTGGCCCCACTTGCCAGAGTAGTGAGATCCTTTGGGTTTGAAGTGTTATCGTTCCCCGACGACACACAAATTATGGTCTCTCTAATACAGCCAGCGAACAAAGTGGCCCTCACTTTTAGATCCTGTATGGGGGCAGTCTCTTGTTGGATGGTTCAAAATGTTCTCAAACTCAATGGAGAAAAAACTGAGGTCTTGATCTTCGGGGGTAGCCAGGACACCTGGTCCAGGGACTGGTGGCCGGACTCTCTCGGGGATTCCCCTCTTCCCTCCAACACGGCCCGGAATCTGGGGTGTGAGAAGTTGGCCTGATATATGATGCTCACTAGTTCTAGTGATCACCTTGTATCAGTCCAAACAACCCTTATGGTGATTGGTTGTAAGTCAACCTTATAGACCAGCTATCCTAATGGTAGCATGGACAAAGCAGTCTTAGGCTAAACTCTTTTGGCATGTGAAGCCAGCTGTTTTATCACATATAACCCCTTGAATACCAAATGAAAGGACACTGTTACATTCTGTCATAGTTTCATTTATGTATTAGCCTTGTAAGACTGTTCCTTTAATAGCATGAGACATGTTATGTTTCTTATTACATTCCAAGTTCTGAACAGAGCTTTCCTCATGTAGCATTCTGTATCTTATGTCAGTTGAATCCTGATTTAGCTGTACAAGGATCTTATGCTGTGCTGTCAAACAAACTTCTTAAAACTCAACCTTTTTCTGGATTACTACAAAATTTGGCGACGAGGACAACCTTACTTCAGCCATCTACAGCACAGGAGCGGAGTTTTGGACCCAAATTACTTATTTTTTTACCTTCCTGGATTATCTTCAAATTCTCATTTTTTTCTCTCAATTTCATTTGAAAAAAAATTTCTACATCATTTCCTGATGAAGGATATTGTTCTTTGGAAACTGTTTTGCGCAATTTAAGAACTTTATCTTCATTTTCCAGCGTTTCTACAGCAAGCATCTTTCAAGTTACTGTTGCCTAGTTACCTGTCTGTGGCTTCGTCTCTCCTCGAGCCTTGCTCCTCAAGCACCCTCAGATTGACGTAATCTCTGTGCCGGTTTGACTTTATGCTTCATTGATTCCCGAAGCCTCCGTGTTTCTTTTAATTTGCATCCACTTACAACATCTTAATTGTGGAACTTCATTGCCTGCCTGCCTTTGAGATCGTGTGAAATCACCCCTCTTTTTATTTTTTATTTTTTCACTTTCCCCGCGTTACACGAACGCGCTCCTTTTCTAACAAGGCTGCTCATTGGGGTTTGATCACGCTGACGTGAGCGCGTTCAGCCTATCATTCGCTTCAGGCCATTTACTCACCGGCAGCGTTGCTACGCTACCCCAGGCTTTGTAAACAGTTACCGGCATCGGATCATTATCAACACGAAGCCTGCTTTAATACGCGACTTCAGATTTGGTAAACCTTCACCGGCATCAGATCATTTTTCAACGCGAAGCCTGCATTTCTGTCATATTTACTCGCGTTTTACCCACATAAATCTCAATACAACTTGACAACCTGGAAAGGAAACTTTTGGTACACGCCTATTCAAAACTCGTGTCTTCATCTTATATACTGTTTGATTTACATATTTCATTACAAGTACTGTTTTTCTGGCGTTTTTCATCACAAGTATTTTACAGCCTGATACATACTGCTATTTGTTTATTTATTTATTTTTTCTTCATATTGTGATTGTTATTCTATTCTATTTTCTCTCCACTGTTCATCCTGTTCCTTTTATCACAATGCAATTTGACCCTCCTGCTAAGTTCCTTCAAATTAAGGGTGATTCTCCTATGCCCTGGTCTAGGTGGAAGGAGGAATTTTTCAATTACATGGGAGCTATCGATGGGGAGCGAATGGGTGCTGAAAGAAAAAAAAGTATCCTTTTACATTGTTTAGGTTCTGAGGGCAGGGAAATTTTTAGAACTTTACCACAATTGTCAGTTCCTACGGGTAGTGGGGATACTTTGAATGTATATACTGAAGCTCTCAATAGATTGGAAAAAAGATTTAAACCTACAGCTAACATTGCTTTGAATCATTTCAAGTTTTATACTTGGGCACAGAAGCAAGAAGAGTCATTTGATGATTTTCTTACTTCTCTAAGAGCTCTAACATTGCATTGTAATTTTGGAGCTATGTCTGATGAAATGATTCGTGATCAGATTATTGTTCATGTTAGAAACAAAAAAATTCAAGATAAGTTATGGTGTATAGTTGATCGAAATTTGGAGGAAACTATTGCTATTGCTAAATCCACTGAGTTGTCAGAAAAGTGGATGAATGTTGTTGTCACACAAAATTCTAATGCTGGTAAAACTTCTTCTGAAGAAGAAGTATGTGTTTTAAAACCTAAAGTTGACAACAAAAATTTTATTCCTGCACAAGTAAGGGTTAAAAATCAATATGGCATCAACAATAGGAGGACAGAATTAGGTAATAATTCTATGTCCTGTTACAGGTGTGGGAGCAAATCACACATTGCGTCATTTCAAGGTTGCCCTGCTATTGACAAAACTTGTAATAATTGTGGAAGAGTAGGACATTTCGGTAATGTTTGTAGAGAGAGACGTTTTAATAATCAATTAAGAACAGGACAAACACGTCCATCTTCAAACAGTTTTACTTCCGCCAAAGTCTCATCTTTAAGTGCCAGCAGTAGCGAGTGTGTTGAACAAAATCTTGACAGAGGTTTTGTGGTCTCTATTGTTGAAAGTGGTTGTATTATGTTAACCAGTAAGAAATCACCAAAATGTATTTTTCATGCTTTCAATATTGCTATTGAGCTTATGGTGGATTCTGGGTCCCTTTGGACTATAATTACTAGAGATTATTTTAATGAAAAACTACAAGATGTATGTCATGTTACCAGTTTTCAAGAATCTGATATTTTAGCTGAAAGTTTCAATGGGAACAAAATTGATGTTGAAGGATATTTCAAAGTTCCTTTAAGTTTTAAGGGAAGATCTGCCTATATTAAGTTGTATATTGCTGTTAAAGGCGTAAATGTTCTGGGTTGGCATGACCAATGGGAACTTGGCATCACCTTAAATCCACGTGCTAAAGATCCTATTTCTCTCTGTAGTGAGCAAGATATGTTAAATGCCATTTGTACTACTGAAGTTAAAAAAAATGATATTTCTTTCTGGACCAACAAATTTGATAAAGTTTTCTGTGACCAGTTGGGAAAATTAAAAAATTTTGCAGATAAGATTGTGCTGAAGGAAGGCACACTCCCAGTTAAACAGAAACTAAGAGGAGTTCCTCTCAATGTTAGAGAAGAGTTAAAGGAAATGTTGAACGATTTACTTAAGGATAACATTATTGAACCCATCGAGTCATCAGAATGGGTTTCGCCCATAGTTTTAGTACGGAAACCTGATCAAAAATTGAGAGTCTGCATTGATTTGAGGGCACTTAATTCAAACATTGTTATAGATTGTCACCCTCTTCCAAATATCAATGAACTTGTTTCCCTTTTTGATGGTGCGCAGATTTTCTCCACATTAGATCTGAGATCTGCGTACCATCAAATTGAGCTCACTGAGGAATCTAAAAAATATACAGCGTTCATCACTCCTATGGGTCTTTTTCAATATAAAAGAATGCCTTTTGGTTTGGCATCTGCTGCCTCTGTTTTCCAACGGGTTATGTTCCAAATTTTTAGAGATCTTGATTCTTTTGTTAAATGTTTTCAAGACGACATTTTGATATTTTCTAAAGATGAATTTGAGCATGTCACACACTTAAATGAAGTATGTACTAGGTTGGAAAGGTCTAGTTTTACCCTCAAGGCACACAAATGTAAATTATTTTGCAAGTCTGTGGAATATTTGGGCCATACTTTGTCGGGGGAGGGTTTAGTTCCAAAAAAATCCAATGTGGATGCTATTCTCAAAGCTCCTTCTCCAAGTAATAAGGAACAACTACTGTCATTCTCGGGCATGTGCGAGTATTACAGTAAATTTGTTGTGAATTTCGCAACCAAAATGGAACCATTAAGGAGACTACTAAAACAAAATAATGAGTTTATTTGGGAAGAGGAGCAGGTAAAAGCTTTCACGGACATTAAAAATGACATTGTAAATTCGCCAATTCTGAAACCTTTTAGAATGGGTAAAAGATGTATTATCACCACTGATGCAAGTCTGTATGGTCTTGGATGTGTGTTATCCCAGACTGATGGTGTCATGGAATGGAATGTTGCTTTTTCTTCCAGGACCTTGAGTGAGACAGAGCGCAGGTATGCAGTCATTGAACGTGAGTTGCTTTCTTGCGTTTGGGCTATTGAGCACTTTAGAATTTATATATGGGGAAGTAAATTTGTTCTGAGAACAGATCATAAGCCGCTGGTGCATATTTTATCGGTTGGTGGAGGTTGGAACTCCACGGCAAGGATTGCACGTCTTGCATCAAAATTACAGGAATACAACTTCACTGTGGAATATATTCCCGGGAAGAAAAATGTCACTGCTGACTTCCTGTCACGTTTACCTTGTGAGAGTACGGTTGACAAAATTAATTGTTTCAAGGAAGTTGATTTTGTTTTGGGTTTGTCAGATTTGGTTTCTCCTATGTACCAGGACATTACTGAGCAAGGATGGTTGAAATGTCAAGAAGAGGACGAAAAGTTGGTTTTGTTGAGGAAATATCTTCTTGAAGGTTGGCCTAATAAAACCAGTGTGAGAGATGATTTAATTCCATTTTTTAATGTGGCAGATGAGTTATGGTGTGAGGGTGATTTGTTTTTCAAATATGGTAAATGCATTCCACCGGTTGGAATACAAGAACTTATTCTTAAATTAGCTCACAAGACCCATCCTGGAATTTCAGCTATGAAGCGCTTAATAAGGTTAGATTTTTGGTGGCCAGGGATGGACAGGTTTGTTGATCGCACAGTTAGGGAGTGTAATGAGTGTTGTTCCAATGACAAAATGCTTAAAGTGCAAGTTCCACCACTCAAAGCTGTGCAATGGCCAGAATTACCTTGGAATAAAATTGCGTTTGATATTTCAGGCTCTTTCAATATTTTACCGGAAGCCTCTCGCTTTGCGTTAGTCGTGATAGATTATCATTCTAAGTGGCCAGAGGTTAAGTTTGTGTCTAAAGTTACCTCTGAAGTAGTTATTTCCTTTTTCAAAGAGGTCTTTGCGAGAGAGGGATCTCCCTCTATTCTAGTATCTGACAATGGTGTGCAATTAGTTTCTTCCGAGATGCAAACATTTTTAAAGGGTTGTACTGTCAAACATATTCGGACATCTCTTTACGAACCACATGAGAACGGACAGGTTGAGCGCTTTAACCGGGTATTGAAGGGTTTTGTTGCAGATGCGGTTAAGGAGAAAAGTAATTGGTTAAGTGTGCTTAGAGAGAAGTTGTGGACTTATCGCATAACTCCTCATACTACCACGGAGGTTAGTCCTTTCAAACTACTTAAAGGTAGAGATCCTGCCTCAGCTATTTGCCCTTGGTGGTTTAAGGAGAAATGTAAAAATGTGGCAAAAGATGAAGTGGACATTGGAAGAATTGCCAACAGGGTTAGTAGCAAGCAAAGCAAGTCAGCTTTGTGGTATAATAGAAGATGGAAAACCAAAGAGCATAATTTTGTGGTTGGTGATTGGGTCAGGATTTTAAAACCTTCCATGATCAGCAAGGGCATGAGTAAGTATGGCAGGCCTATGCAAGTGAAAAACGTTTTCAGTAATTATTTTATTACTCAGGATGGCAAAGTTTGGAATGTGAGTAAAGTTGCGAAATGCCCAATTCAAAATGTTGTACAATCTCAGCCTCATGTTGATTTAGATAAAGCTAAAACAAAAAATAATTCTTTCCCTGATTCAGTGGCTTCAAGAATCAAAGATGATACACGAATCAGGAGAAGACCAATTTCCTTACAAGATTTTGTTTAAATTTCTTTTGTGTGTTTTTCCCTTTAATAGGGGGGATGTGTTACATTCTGTCATAGTTTCATTTATGATTAGCCTTGTAAGACTGTTCCTGTAATAGCATGAGACATGTTATGTTTCTTATTACATTCCAAGTTCTGAACAGAGCTTTCCTCATGTAGCATTCTGTATCTTATGTCAGTTGAATCCTGATTTAGCTGTACAAGGATCTTATGCTGTGCTGTCAAATAAACTTCTTAAAACTCAACCTTTTCTCTGGATTACTACAGACACCACACAGGTAGTTATGAAAATAAACAAGATATTTATTAACTAACATACACCTCTGAACTCTTTATGAGGTCAGAGGGCTAAGCACATGACAAGACTCTTAAGAAAAATACGTTAAGTTGCACAAATTACAATGTTGCCCTAGGGGCGCAACAAACCATATACTAAACAAGTGGTATAAGTAAGTTGATAGAAGGAATGGAGCTGTCCAGAGGCTGTAGGATCGCTGGGACTACACTACCCTAACTTTAGGTAAGTAATAGGAGGCCCACAGATCGCGTGTGCAGAGTGTGAACTCACACGCAAGATGCGTAACAACGTCTATGGACAGTACAGTTCAAGAAAAAGTTGAGTATGGACAATCCTGACTAGTTAGGACTAAAAACGACTGTGAAACTGGACACTAGGAGAGTCAATCTACCCTTGAGCACCGAAATGCTCTTGTTACCTCACCCACGGGCTGCGGGTGCATAGGTGCGAAGTCGTGTCGGGTTTCTGCGTTGAAGTCTATGGAGCCTGAAAGAAAAGATGCTGCAGGCGACCAGGAGGAAGATGTCCGGTGAGATCCAAGGGTGGATCAGAGATGCTGAAGACCTGAAAGCAGAGGGGACAATGTTCAAAGTCACTAGCCAGTGACTGGCGTGGAACCAAGAGTGGAACAAGATGCTGTCGTCGCGAGCAGGTGAAGAGTGGACGCTTGACTCTGCAGCCACGTGGACCAGGTGGTGTCTTGAATGACCAGGATGGAGGCACGAGCTGTCCCATGCAGGCTCTCGCTGTCTGCGGTGTCGGATCTGGATTTGGAGTCAACAGGTTTTGGCAAAGGCAACCCACGCGGTGAGTGGGAAAGACGTCTGGTGCGGACCAGGAGGGTCCGGGATGCCTCTCTTTTGGAAGGAAGCAAGGGCCAGTCTGGAGCAACCAGACCAGCGGTGTTGATGTTGTGGATCGTCGTCTAGGAGGCCACTAGCCAGCCGGTAAGGGACCAGACAACACGTCGAGCAGCAAACAGGCAGAAGGGCCCCATGCAGATCTCGTGGATGCTAGAGGGCTGGTCTTCGGTGCAGGAGCTGCTCGGGGCTGGGGCTTCTCAATCCCCAAAGCACTTTGTCGAGGTTACCTCAGAAGTCGTGCTGGAAGCGAAGTGCAGTTTCTCCAAGATGGCCGGTCCCACGTGTCTCGTCGCATCCACAGATCTCAGCTGAGTTGCAGATGTAGGTAGAGGTCGGAGAGGTCTGGGAATCTGGGTCTCGTCGGGCTCTGAAGTCTGGATCCTTGAGGGAAGACGACAAAGTGAAGCCACTGGACGCTTAATGGTGCCTTCTTGTGCAGGGTGGACACTCCTTGCCCACAAGGGAGATTTCTTCAGTCTTCTGTGCAGAAAGTCGAAGTCCAGAGTTTCTTCTTGTACAATTTCAGTTCAGGATTAATCTGATTTGGAATGGGACCTGCTCCTACCTTTATCCTGCTAAAGGGGGCTGTACTATCACTAGGTCCCTCCTATGGGTGGGACCAGGAAGGGGGGGGGGGGGTTACACCCCCTATCCTTTGTCCGGTGTCGCACCAGAGCTGGGGCTGGAGTGCCCCAGCAACTGGTTTGAAACAGTGTATGCACAGGGCACCTTGTGTGCCCCAGGCATGTCTCATTCCTTTCAGCCCGGTCCTACCTAATACACAAAATCCTGTCTGGGGTGGTGCTAGCACCTCCCAAGGCAGGAAACCCTTTGTCCAAACCTCCCTTGCTGGAAGGACTCCCAGCAGCAGGAGGTCAGACTTGTGTCTGTGGTGGCAGCATCCATTTTGTGATGCTGAGTCTCGAATTAACTTTAACCGGGGTTCACAGTTAGGTACATGTCGTGTCCCTCTAGAAGGGTGGAATGCTACCCCTGTCGCCAGAATTGGTGAGGGGGTAGTATTCCAATTTGTATGACACCCTACTCGACATGTTTTGATAATGCTATGCCAAAGTTAGCAATAACTGCGAGGTTATAATGCACTTAAGAGTATATGGTATAGCGTTATCATGGAAACAGCTAAAGGACTTGGTTCCGAAAGCTGTAGACAGGCTCAGCTCATGCCAGAGCACTATCTCACATAATTCCAAGCACTCTGCCTCCAGGATTGTTAAGGCCTGCCATAGGAGTGACTTATAGGAGTATATGTGTCCATTCTAGGTTTAGATATAGGTATACTATATCTAAAGCAAAGGGTGATTACACCACCTTGCCCCAGCTGATTTATCAGCCAGTTGTGTCAGATTTGGATGGCCAGCCAGGGGTGGCATAATACATGCTGCAGCCCCTGGTAGGCCTTGGGTTCACTTATGCCCCGGGTACCTATGGTACACTGTACAAGGACTTACAAGAGTGACCCAGTACCAGTTGGTAAATGCACCTAAGGTACATTGATGTCAATTTAGAGAGAGAACAGCTAGGCTGTGGGTCTGATTAGCAGGCCCACAGCCAGGGAAAGTCGTAAACCAGTGAAGCAAAAAGCAAAAATCTGGGGTGACTATAGGATTGCAGACCCTACTCTCCTACATGGGGGTCCTGATTGATAGCAATCTTTCCTTCGACCATCAGGTCAGCAGGACTGTGTCCACCTGCAGTGGTATCATCAGGATCCTCAGAAAGATTGGATCCTATCTCTCCCCTGAGGCGAGGAAGCAGGCCACTGTGGCCCTGGTCCTGTCAAGGCTCGATTATTGCAGCGCATTGTATGCGGGCATGAATAAGAGTCTAGTCTATCGCCTACAGATGATCCAGAATGCCGCTGCTAGGCTGGTCTTAAATATTCCCAGGCGCTCATCAGCATCCATGGCCAGGAAAGACCTTCATTGGCTTCCTGTCCAGTCTAGGATCGCCTTCAAACTTCTCTGCTTTGCCCATGGAGCTATCTATGGTTCGGGACCAGAAGGCATTAGGTCCCTTCTTGTTCCACCAAAAATCTACTCCTTGTTCCTAGATTCTCTAAGACTAAATGGGGAGGCAGAGCTTTTTCCTTCTTGGCTCCCAAACTATGGAACTCCCTCACCCCTGCCCTGGTAGGGCAACCATCTTTTCTACTCTTTCGAAAGGAGTTGAAAACTTTGCTCTTTTGAGAGGCCTATCTATAGCCATGGACACAGTGGCCCAAGACTGTTATTTCGATTTATGCTTTGTCTGGTGCCTTGATGCCCTTGGGCTAAGTAGCGCCCTATAAATTGCCTTTCATTCATTCAGTCATTTGCTGGATACTATCTTCACTAACATCCCTGAATTCGAAGTAGAACCCCCTCTAATACTAGGCTGGACTGACCATCTGGCGGTAAGTTTTTCCTGGACGCTTACGAAATTGGCTGGACATTCGCATGTCCATAGGGACCTTCATAGAGCATGGAAAAAGGTTACATCCTCCGCCTTTAGTCAGGTGTACACACCTCCTTCGTTTATGAGCCATGAAGATTGTGACACAGCTTTAGTAAAATTCGAGGCTTCAATAACAGACACCCATGATTTTATTGCACCACTCAAGAGGGTAAAAATTCAGGACAAGGCAACCCCAGCAGGCCTTTGGTATACAGAGAAAAGGCCCTATGCAGGATTAAGGAAAGAAAATGGAGGAAATCACAATCTGAGCCAGATAGAGTGCCTTATCGAATTGCATACAGAGCTTATTTAAAAAGCTGCAACTCAGCCAGAAGAGCACATTTAGGCTCTCGCATCACAGACGTAAAGAATTCTTCTAAGGAACTCTATAAGATTCTTTAAGAGTTCACTAACCCGAAGGCCAATAACCTGCTACCTCCGCCCACTCAGGAGTTATGCGAGAACCTAGCCATTCATTTTATCCAAAAGATCAAGCTAATTTATCGCTCCTTTGGGCCTGAGGAGGTAGATCTCGATGGAGCTTCACCCGAGGATAACCCCTGTCCGTCAAGCCTAGAATCCTTTCCTGAAACACCAAAGGGCCTTGACTCTACTCAGTAAGGCTGAGTCACTATAACAACAAAACTGAACAATTGCCAATACTGAGCATAAATCCTTAGATTATTTAGTATCTAGATTCAAAGAAACTAAACATATAGGACCACACTCTTTAAAGTGCCATTAGTTATTTATTTGGCAAGAAGCTTATTAATCGCTTAAACACAACACTCTATCTATGTACAGAATCAATATTTACAAAAAAACGACTTCATAATCAACAGACCACAGAGACACCAATACACACTCAATGCATCCTTCAAGCGTTCCTTCAAACATACTCTGGAAGCAACAATCAAAAAGTACAGTAATTATTTACAGTGCACCAGTGGAAAAAATATAGATAGGTTTGTTTGACAAGACAACAAACAAAAAAGGTTGACGCGTTTCGAACCCAACAGGTTACAGGGTTACCCGGAATGCAAGCCTTCTTAAGGTAAGCCTTGCTGGCTGTTATATTATGGTGCCTAACTCTGATTAAAGCACTTCCTAGTATTAATAGGCATGCAATTACCCGGCAGGTTCTTCTGGAAACTCAGCTCTACGGATTGGGGAGACACATATGAGACATCTCTCTGTAAGTTGATACTACAATGTTTGATGACATGACTAGATAGGACCGATATGCTTTAGAATAATCCGTGTAAGACTGTGTTTGTTTTATATTTTTTTCAGACACTCTCTGTCGCTTCAACTTTGACTTTAGCAGATTTGGTGTGCCTATTGAATAAGGTAGGCGGCATGCACCACGTGGTGTGTTCTTTCAGGTATTTGATGTGGTAATTCTTCTAAATAAGAGTCTTTGTTTCTTTCTTTTTAGAACTATGTGGTCTTGATGAGAACCCTGTGACCTGTTGGGTTCGAAACGCATCGACCTTTTTTGTTTGTTGTCTTGTCAAACAAACCTACCTATATTTTTTCCACTGGTGCACTGTACATAATTACTATACTTTTTGATCGTGATAGCTTTGATTTAGTTGTGCGCCGTTGTGAGATTGGAGTGGAACTGTTTGGTTGTTTGACCCCTGGTGTGAGAGTTTGCCCTCCTGGTTGGTGGCCACCTAAAAAAAGTTGTTATCTATGTGGCTTTATTAGGACCGACCGGCTGTGGCGTATGGATGTTGTGAGGGTTGTGTGTAATTGCTTGCAGAGTATGTTTGAAGAAGCGATTGAAGGGTTGCATTGAGTGTGTATTGGTGTCTCTGTGGTCTGTTGATTATGAAGTCGGTTTGTTTGTAAATATTGATTCTGTACATAGATAGAGCGTTGTGTTTAAGCAATTAATAAGCTTCTTGCCAAATAAATGACTAATGGCACTTTAAAGAGTGTGGTCCTATATGTTTAGTTTCTTTGGGTCTAGATACTAAATAATCTAAGGAGTTATGCTCAGTATTGGCAATTGTTCTCTTTTGTTGTTAGAATCCTTTCCTGTCATCACTGGTGAGGAAGTGAAATCTGGATCCCCACTAGATCCGGTCCTGCCTGTAGTTATGTCAGAACTCACGTTAGCAGACGTGCTGGCTGAAGTCTGTAACATCTCGTTAGCGACAGCTACGTTTCCTAGTTAGTGGGAAAATGCACGCATTAAACCATGACTGAAAAAGGCTCTAGCAGATCCTTCTGATCTTCAAAACTACAGGCCGATCTCTCTTCTCCCTTGCTGCTCGAAGATCATGGAGACGCTAATCAATCGTCATCTTTCTGGCTATCTGGAACAGAATAACCTACCAGTCCGGTAGGTTATTCTGTCGGGTTTTCGTGCCTGTTACTGCACTGAGGCTGCATTGCTGGAAGTCACAGACACCATAAGGATGTCTTTGGATATTGGGAATCCATCGATGTTAGTGCTCCTTGATCTGTCGGCAGCCTTTGACACCATCTCTCATTGTATCCTTCTAGATAGGCTCCGAGAGATTGGTGTCAAAGGCATGGCCTTTAAGTGGATCCAAAGCTACTTGGCCGACCGAACTCAATGTGTCCAGTTGGATTCCTTTGTGTCACTGACCAATCGGGAGGATATGGGTGTACCGCAGGGATCCATCCTAAGTTTTACCCTGTTTAATATATATGTAGCCCCTTTGGCTGCAATTATCCAATGTTCTGGGTTTGATAGTATATCGTACACAGACGAAAGGTGATAGTTCCCATAGAGGCAGATCCTGTAGTGACCAAAATAAAGTTTAAGAACTGTATGTCTGATATAGCCACCCGGATGAGAAAGAACTACCTCCAGCTTAATTCCATCAAAACAGAGATACTGCTATTTGGTAAGACTGAGGAATTGTGGTCCCCAGACTGGTGGCCATCAGAACTAGTGGAGGCCCCATCCCCCAAAGGATGTGCCAAGAATTTAGGCATCAGAATTGATAACAAGTTGTCCATGGAAGAACAGGTGAAGACATTGTCAGGCACCTGCTTTGGAATAATGAGGATGCTTAGAAAGATCTTCCCGTGGATCCCTCTTATGGCAAGAAAAACCCTTATCCAGTCACTCTTGGTTAGTCGACTGGACTATGGCAACTCTCTGCTGGTTGGAATAAGGGAGGGCTTATTATCAAAACTGCAGGTAGTTCAGAACACAGCAGCCCACCTTGCCCTTAACAAACCGGCAAGGACCCCATCTGCACCTCTCCTACACCAACTAAACTGACTTCCTGTTAGAAAAAGAGCTATCTTTAAGCTGCTATTGTACTGTCTTTAAGTCTCTCCAAGGAACAGGCCCTTCTTATCTTAAGAAGAAACTTGAACTGTACGTACACGCGCGTCAGTTAGGATCTAGCAATCGTAACCTGCTCTGCACGCGGAGAATCAGAAAGGCAAAGGCAGACGGTAGGGCCATTTCTCATCTAGCCCCCAGCCATTGGAACAGTCTCCCTGAGGAATGCCGGTCCTGCCTGTACCTGCCACGTTTCAAGAAACTGCTCAAGACCTGGTCGTTTTAAGATTCTATGGCCCATTTGGTGACCTCTTCTCAGGTGCCGAGAGATCCCCCTGGGGATGATTCGCTGCATCCTACAAATGATTATAATAATAAATAATATAATAATAGTTATATTCATTATATAATTATACACTAACAAAAATGCGCCATGCGCCAGTGCCATATAATGATCACTGACCATCACGCTTCCCCAGGCGACCGTCCATCCCCGAGCGTCGGCAATCTAAGTCAAGCGGCATCCCTGCTCCTGTCCGCAGATGCCACGGGTGAAGATCAGCACTGACTGTCCACCCTCAAACCGCCTCAAGATGGAGTCGGCAGTGGCCCCAAGACAGACAAGAGAAGTTTTGAACACTCTACGTGTCAAGCCATCACCGAAGATCAACCTCAGCCAGGCGGAGACACTGGGCTGCTGGGTCCCTCCTGACACCCGGTTCTCCCAGCATGTCACCACGCCCTGTCATCCCGACTCACCACATGGCTGGCAGCTGCCATCACGCTAGCCCTCAGCACATGCGTCAAGCACCACTACCAGAGTACCGATGGACTGGAGTCCTACACCGTTGCCACACCAGCTGACTAAAGAAATCAGAAGGTACATGTGAACCTGGCCTACATCAGAGTCTCAACAGTGAGAGCAAGTTTTGGCCAAGACTCATCCACTCGCGAGGGTTGTGCGTGCGACTAAGTAACGGCTCCTCGGCGGTCCTGCAGCTGCCCCCAGTCGGCACACAAGCGGCACTGGCGTAACGAAACTTGAGGGGGCCCTCCTGCAAAATACATAGAGGGGCCCCCCCCCATGTATTGCTGCCAAGGTTCCAGGTTGCATATGTGTGACAGTTCAACGGCTGGAGGGTGCTTATGTGTGACACTGAGTTACACTTTATCACATGTCAATGAAGCTGTGCCTGTGTTATAATGCTAATTTCAAAATTTCCTCCCAGCCCTGAAAGAGTAAAGTGAAGGTGAGTGTAGATAGACATCTAGTTGTTTCCTGCAAATGGGAAATAGCATGGTGAGTGTTGCATGTACCCAGGCTAACCTATAAAAATATAAGAAAATAACCCAAATAACAGGCTGGCTATACAGTTTTTTTGCCAGGGTACAGCTGTCTCTAGTAAGCACTGGTGTCACCATGTGCTGAGTTCAGTCACACGTAGTTGCAGTAAAGAAAACACTGCAAGAATGAGATTGTAACAGCTAGGGCACGCTACGACCAGGACATTACTCTTTAAGCTAGTGCTTCCTTTTTTAGGTCGAAGCCTCCATTGCAGGGCATGGCCCTGCTGGGGGCAAAGACTTATTGTGAACAGGAGAATTTCAGTACTGCGTGAAACCACGCCCCCTTTTTCCATTGGCAGGCCTCTCGAAATGGAGGCCTGCCATTGGAAAAAGCTCCTGTTTAGCAGATTTGTCTGCTCTGGATCCCACCTCTCGAGGACTCCATGACCTGCCTTACGGTAGCACGACAATAATTTCAGAAATATTGCCTTGGCAACCATGAGGCAGGTCAGGGAGTCCTGGAGGGGCGGGATTCAGTATCCTGTTTCCTCGGCGGTGGAGCAGGTAGGGGAGAGGCGGTGCTTGTTTTTCTTACAAGCGGGTCTCTGCCTAAATCGGAAGTGTTGAATCGGGCAAATAACATGCCGTCTCCTCGAACCAAGGTTCATGCTGCACACCAACCCTCAAGCCCTTAAATGTGGTACAGGATCACGGTGTTGATTCAGGTTCCGCCTAAATTGCTATTCCTAGTGCTTTCTTCTTCAAAGACTTCTGCTTTCTAAAATACAATCTGTCTCTTCCGACATAAAAAAGACCTAGCACTACTTTATCATTTTCTACCATAGTTTGTCACAAACTTTTGACGCCACAAAGCAGTCTGTTGACGGAAGTGACGTAAACACCCCCGCCCCACCACGACAGAGAAACTTCAGTCCCTTGTTCAATGACTGCCGCCCACCTCTATCTTCGCCCGTAAGACGTCATAGCAGAGCCTGCAATAGGCTAGGCGAAGCCTTTTCAAAGCTGAAGTGTACTGCGTAGGCAAGGATCAGCACTGCTGCCAATATGGTGTACATTTCTAATGGTAAGAACGTACTGACAACCTTCTGTTTTAGATCGGGAAAGGGAGATTATTTTTTGAGCGAGGCGATGATTTCCTTTATTTCATAGGTCTCTGGCAAGCCCTCCGAAAGCGTCTTGCAAAAAGTGCCACGTATCGGTGTATAAGCCAGGAACGAACATTCCCCCTAGAGTTTTGGACCGCTTCCCAATAGACCGCTCCCCAATAGACCGCTCACTTACCAACACTTACCTGCTACATCATACTTTGTGGCTAGTCTTTCACTTATGCCTTTTCTCGTCATATGTTAATGGGACATGGCTATACCTCACTGATTCAAACTGTGATCACCTCTTTGTATCCT